>NC_141554.1:157391876-157991876 GCF_021556685.1 Rattus norvegicus | reverse complement strand
TGAGCTTCTTGATCTTTAGTTACTCCATTGTGAAACCTCAAAGAACTAGCATTAAGATGAAATTTTCTGTGCATTTGTAAAGCTTTATCATAGGCAGTACTATTTATTAACACACAGCAGCATGAAGATTGAGTATAAGAATCAGCCAATTCATTGCCTTGTGCTAAGGGGCCAGGTAACATGGAATGACCTCTTATATGGTCCACAAAAATAGGTTCCCGACGCTGCCACAGCAAAGCCTGTACTTGTAATAAGCAGGCACAAATGGATGAAACAGGAGCAACGAAGGCAGCGGTCTCAAGGGGTGAAACAATCTGAGACACATATACACTATCAGTGTATATGTTGCAAGGTTCATCAGGAAACATAAGCAAGGCTAATTGTAAGGCTTTCAATTCTGCTAGCTGTGCAGAACAATTAGGAATTTTTATAACCTCTACCTTCTTCCCTCTAGACACTACCACAGCACTACCATTGGAGGAACCATCAGTAAATACTAAACGAGCCTTTTGTAAAGGAGAATAAACAATCATTTGTGGAAAAATTACTGGATGCATTTTGAGAAATTGACAAATCTTACTATCAGGATAATGGTTATCAAATCGACTAACAATTGTGCACATTAAAATAGCCCAATCTGTAAGTCCCTGGGCTAAATGTTGTAGCTGTTCTTTGATATAGGGAGTAGTAATAAGATCTGGTTCTTTACCAAAAGTCTGTAAGCTAATTCTTTGAGCCTTAAACAGTAATTGAGCAACGGCCTGAGGATAAGCCATCACTATTTTCGCAGGTGAAGCTTGTAAATAAACCCACATTAAAGGTCCATCTTGCCAAAAAAGTCCCGTAGGGGAATAAGCAGATACGAAAATCAAGAATAAAAGAGGCCTAGAATAATCAATATAATTAAGGTGAGCCTCTTCCAAAGCCCGTTGTACTAAATTTAAACATTTACGAGCTTCTGGAGTTAATTGTCTAGGTGAATTTGGAGAGGAATCGCCCTTTAAATTATCAAACAATGGCTTCAACTGTCCCGTGGTTAATTTTAACGTCGGTCGGAGCCAATTTATATCCCCTAATAATTTTTGAAAGTCATTTAAGGTCCGCAGTTTATCCAATCTAATTTTAAGGTTTTGTGGGCAAATTCCTTTTTGTAATAATTCATGTCCTAAATATTGATATGGGAAGTCCTTTTGGACCTTTTCAGGGGCAATCACTAGCCCTGCAGCAGCCAAATTTTCTTGTAAGTCAGCATATGCTGTCAGCAACTCCTTTTCATCTGGAGCCGCTATCAAAATATCATTCATGAAATGGACAATATAAATCTGTGGATATTTCTGCCTTAAAGGCTTTAGGGCAGAGGCTACATACACCTGACACATGGTAGGACTGTTGGCCATCCCCTGACGTAACACGACCCAATGATAGCGATGAGAATACTCTTGAAAATTTACGGAAGGAATGATAAAGGCAAATCTCTCACAGTCTTTAGGATCTAGTGGAATAGTAAAGAAACAATCCTTTAAATCAATAACTATCATATGCCAATTTTTAGGTATAGCTACAGGAGTAGGGAGACCAGGCTGATTAGGTCCCATAGGTATCATAATTTTATTGATTTCCCTTAAATCTTGTAATAATCTCCACTTTCCAGACTTTTTCTTAATCACAAAAATAGGTGTGTTCCCAAGGGAAGTGGAAGGAACAATATGACCAGCTTCTAATTCTTCCTGTGCTAATTGATGAGCTGTCTCCAGGGGCCACTTGGACAGGGGCCACTGTGGAATCCACACCAGATCATTAGACTTCCAGGTGATGGGCAAAGGTTTAACATTCGGAGGCTTATTGACAGTAGCCCTTAGGATAAATTTCCCAAGCCTGTTTTATCGCTTACACTACAAGGTTTGCCTTGTAAATTTCTGCCCAATCCTCTCCCTGAGATGAGGCCTTGTTTCCTCATCACATTTCGTACAGGCTGAGTTGTCAGCACAGCCCGCATATCATTGAGCACATCTCGTCCCCACAAATTGGTAGGTATTTGTTCTAAGGTCATTGCTCACAATCTATATCTCTAAGTTCTTTCCTACAGTGGTGTGTTCTTTGTTCAATGGTTTGCTGCTAGCATTTGCCTCTGTATTTGTCACGCTCTGGATGAGCCTCTCAGGAGACATCTATATCAGGCTCCTATCAGGATGCACTTCTTGGCTTCATCAATATTATCTAGTTTTTGTGGCTGTATATGTATTGGCCACATGTGGGGCAGGCTCTGAATGGCCGTTCCTTCGGTCTCTACTCCAAACTTTGTCTCCATAATTCCTCCTATGAATAGTTTTATTCCCTATTTTAAGAAGGACTGTTGCATCTGCACTTTGGCCAAACTTCTTGAGCTTCATGTGGTCTGTGGATGATATCTTGGGTAATTTGAGCTTTTGGGCTAATATCCACTTATCAGTCAGTGCATACCATGTGTATATTTTTGTGATTGGGTTAGCTCACTCAGGATGATATTTTCTAGTTCATCCATTTGCCTATGAATTTTACAAAGTCATTGTTTTTGATAGCTGAGTACTACTCCATTGTGTAGATGTACCACATTTCTGTATCCATTCCTCTGTTGAAGGGCATCTGGGTTCTTTCCAGCTTCTGGCTATTGGCTACTATGAACATACTGGAGCATGTGTTTTTGTTTATGTTGGAATATAATTTACATATATGCCCAGGAGTGGTATAGCTGTGCCCTCAGGTAGTGCAATGCCAAATTTTCTGAGAAAACTCCAGACTGATTTCCAGAGTGGTTGTACTACCTTGCAATCCCACCAACAATGAGTGTTCCTCTTTCTCCACATCCTTGCCAGCATCTGTTGTCATCTGAGTTTTTGATCTTAGCCATTCTGACTGGTGCCAGATAGAATCTCAGGGTTGTTTTGACTTGCATTTCCCTGAAGACTAAGTATGTTGAACTTTTCTTTAGGCACTTCAAAGCCATTCAATATTCCTTAGCTGAGAATTCTTTGTTTAGCTCTGTACCCCAGCTTTTAATAGAGTCTAACTTCTGGAGTCTAACTTCTTGAGTTCTTTGTATAGATTGGATATTAGCCTTCTATTGGATGTACGATTTGTAAAGCTCTTTTTTGTCAATTCTTGATCTTAGAGTATAAGCCATTGGTGTTTTGGTCAGGAAAATTTCCCCCAGTGCCCATGTGTTCGAGGCTCTTCCCCACTTTTTCTTCTATTAGTTTGAGTGTATCTGGTTTGATGTGGAGGTCCTTGATCCACTTGGACTTATGCTTTATACAGGGCAATAAAAATGAGTCTATTTGCATTCTTCTACAGGCTGACCTCCAGTTGAACCAGCACCATTTGTTGAAAATGCTATCTTTTTTTCTACTGGATGGTTTTAGCTCCTTTGTGAAAGATCAAGTGACCATAGTTACTTGGGTTATTTCTGGGTTTGAATTCTATTCCATTGATCTACCTGCCTGTCTCTGTACCAATACCATACAGTTTTTTATCACGATGACTATGTAATACTGCTTGAAGTCAGGGATGGTGATTCCCCCGGAAGTTCTTTTATTATTGAGGATAGTTTTCATTATCCTGGGTTTTTTGTCATGTCAAATAAACTTGCAAATTGCTCTTTCTATCTCTATAAAGAATTGAGTAGGGGTACAACCATTCTGGAAATCAGTCTGGAGGATCCTCAGAAAATTGGACATTGAACTGCCTGAGGATCCAGCTATACCTCTCTTGGGCATATACCCAAAAGATGCCCCAACATATAAAAAAGAAATGTGCTCCACTATGTTCATCGCAGCCTTATTTATAATAGCCAGAAGCTGGAAAGAACCCAGATGCCCTTCAACAGAGGAATGGATACAGAAAATGTGGTACATCTACACAATGGAATATTACTCAGCTATCAAAAACAACGAGTTTATGAAATTCATGGGCAAATGGTTGGAACTGGAAAATATCATCCTGAGTGAGCTAACCCAATCACAGAAAGACATACATGGTATGCACTCATTGATAAGTGGCTATTAGCCCAAATGCTTGAATTACCGTAGATGCATAGAACACATGAAACTCAAGACGGATGATCAAAATGTGAATGCTTCACTCCTTCTTTAAAAGGGGAACAAGAATACCCTTGGCAGGGAAGAGAGAGGCAAAGATTAAAACAGAGACTGAAGGAACACCCATTCAGAGCCTGCCCCACATGTGGCCCATACATATACAGCCACCCAATTAGACAAGATGGATGAAGCAAAGAAGTGCAGGCTGACAGGAACCGGATGTAGATCGCTCCTGAGAGACACAGCCAGAATACAGCAAATACAGAGGCGAATGCCAGCAGCAAACCACTGAACTGAGAATAGGACCCCCGTTGAAGGAATCAGAGAAAGAACTGGAAGAGCTTGAAGGGGCTCGAGACCCCATATGTTCAACAATGTCAAGCAACCAGAGCTTCCAGGGACTAAGCCACTACCTAAAGACTATACATGGACTGACCCTGGACTCTGACCTCATAGGTAGCAATGAATATCCTAGTAAGAGCACCAGTGGAAGGGGAAGCCCTGGGTCCTGCTAAGACTGAACCCCCAGTGAACTAGACTGGTGGGGGGAGGGCAGCAATGGGGGGAGGGTTGGGAGAGGAACACCCATAAGGAAGGGGAGGGGGGAGGGGGATGTTTGCCCGGATACCGGGAAAGGGAATAACACTCGAAATGTATATAAGAATTACTCAAGTTAATAAAAAAAAAAGAATTGAGTAGGAATTTTGATGGGGATTGCATTGAATCTGTAGATTGCTTTTGGCAAAATGGTCATTTTTACTATATTAACCCTGCCAATCCATGAACATGGGAGGTCGTTCCAATTTCTGAGATCTTCTTCAATTTCTTTCTTCAGAGACTTGAAATTCTTGTCATACAGATCTCTCACTTGCTTGGTTAGAGTCACCCTGAGGTATTTTATATTTATTTGGGACTATTGTGAAGGGTATCATTCCCTAATTTCTTTCTCAGCCTGTTTATCCTTTAAGGCTACCGATTTGTTTGAGTTAATTTTATATCCAGACACTTTGCTGAAGTTGTTTATCAGGCTTAGGTGGTGTCTGGTGGAACTTTTGGGGTCACTTATATATACTTTCATCTGCAAATAGTGATATTTTGACTTCTTCCTTTCTGATCTGTATCCCTTTGACCTCCTTTTGTTGTCTGATTGCTCTGGCTAGAACTTCAAGAACTATATTGAATAAGTAGGGAGAGAGTGGGCAGCCTTGTCTAGTCCCTGATTTTAGTGGGATTGCTTCAAGTTTCTCTCCATTTACTTTGATGTTGACTACTGGTTTGCTGCATATTGCTTTTATTATATTTAGATATGGGTCTTGAATTCCTGATGTTTCTAAGACTTTTAACATGAAGGGGTGTTGAATTTTCTCAAATGCTTTCTCTGCATCTAATGATGTGATCATGTGGGTTTTTCCTTTGAGTTTGTTTGCATAGTGGATTACATTGAGAAACTAACAGAAATTATAAACCAAGTGGATTTAACAGATATGTATAGAACATTTCACCCTAAAACAAAAGGATATATCTTCTTCTCAGCACTTCATGGTACCTTCTCCAAAATTGACCATATAATCGGTCATAAAACAGGCCTCAACAGATACAACAGATACAGGCCAGGGATATGTTTGGTGGAGGCACTGTATGTTGCAGGGGAAGGGGTGCTTCTGCAGGCCCATGCTGAAGCATTCTCTCCCTAAGGTGCCAGTCATAGGACAAGTACAGTATAGAATGGAGTTTATTTAGGGCATGGAGAAAGGAGTTGAGGGGGGAGTAGATACAGAGAATGAGAGAGAGAGACAGAGACAGAGACAGAGACAGAGACAGAGACAGAGACACAGAGAGAGACAGAGAGAGATAGAGAGACAGAGAGACAGAGACAGAGACAGAGACAGAGTGGGACAGTGAGGACAGTGAGACAGAGAGAGAAGGCTGGCCATGAGCACATGGAGAGAGAGGGAGAGGGGAATGGGGAGAGAAGGGATAAAGGGGGAAGAGAGTAAAGGGAGCAAGAGAACAAGTGAGAGAGGAAGGGAAAGCAGCCCCTTTCATTATGAGTCAGGTATATCTGGCTGTAGCCAGGTAACTGTGGGGTGGAGCCTAGAAGAAATGCTAACATTTTCAACATTCCATTTATAGTTCAATGTATCTTCTCTTAGATGATAAGATTTTAGTAGATTCCTTTTAAACCAGAATAATTTAAATTCCTATCAATTACTTTAAGAGCATTTTTTCCTAGCTTATATCTCATAACTCTTCTAATTTCTTCTCATTGTCCAGTTCTAATGCAAATCTCATGGTGTGTGTGTGTGTGTGTGTGTGTGTGTGTGTGTGTGTGTGTGTATCTATGGCAGCACTACAATCCTGGTAACAACATCTTTCTTATATTAGATTTCTATAACAAAACCCCATACACTGAGTTAGGTCCAAAGCAGGAACCCCTAAATGGCAATGCTGCCGACAATGTTCTAACATGTCACCTTGGACTTAACCCAGGCAGGACTCTGACTGGGTAAACAAAAGAGTTGTTATTGAGTAAACAGAAAACTAAACTCAGCGTGCCTCAGCAATCTCTGGTGAATTTCTGTTTACCAGGAAAGTCACTACTTTCATCTTCCTTCTCAATAGTCAAGCACCTAGGAAATCTAGTTCCCAATTAATTCAAGCAGCATACGAAACAGATAAAAAAAACCCTCATGCTAACCCCCAAGCTGTTTTGGTCCTCACCCTACCTTCCACCTGCCACTACTGTCCTAATAATACTGTCAAGGCTTTACCTACTGGCCACTGCCTGAGGCAGCCCAGCAATTTGCTTCCCAAATAAACTTTCTTTCTACCCAGGGGGCAGCCTTTTTTTTTATTTATTTATTTTTCATCTTTATTAACTTGAGTATTTCTTATTTACATTTTGAGTGTTATTCCCTTTCCCAGTTTCCGGGCCAACATCCCCCAATCCCTCCCCTTCCCCTTCTTTATGGGTGCTCCCCTTCCCATCCTCCCCCCATTGCTGCCCCCCCCCAACAATCACGTTCACTGGGGATTCAGTCTTAGCAGGACCAAGGGCTTCCCCTTCCACCGGTGCTCTTACTAGGCTATTCATTGCTATGTATGCAGTTGGAGTCCAGGGTCAGTCCATGTATATTCTTTAGGTAGTGGCTTAGTCCCTGGAAGCTCTGGTTGGTTGGCATTGTTGTTCACATGGGGTCTCGAGCCCCTTCAAGCTCTTCCAGTCCATTCTCTGATTCCTTCAACGGGGGTCCCGTTCTCAGTTCAGTGGTTTAATGATGGCATTGGCCAATGTATTTGCTGTATTCTGGCTGTGTCTCTCAGGAGAGATCTACATCTGGTTCCTGTCAGCCTGCACTTCTTTGCTTCATCCATCTTATCTAGTTTGGTGGCTGTATATGTATGGGCCACATGTGGGGTAGGCTCTGAATGGGTGTTCCTTCTGCCTCTGTTCTAAACTTTACCTCCCTATTCCCTCCCAAGGGTATTCTTGTTCCCCTTTTAAAGAAGGAGTGAAGCATTCACATTTTGGTCATCCTTCTTGAGTTTCATGTGTTCTGTGCATCTAGGGTAATTCAAGCATTTGGGCTAATATCCACTTATTAATGCGTGCATACCATGTGTGTTTTTCTGTGATTGGGTTACCTCACTCAGGATGATATTTTCCAGTTCAGTCCATTTGCCTATGAATTTCATAAAGTCATTGTTTTTGATAGCTGAGTAATATTCCATTGTGTAGATGTACCACATTTTCTATATCCATTCCTCTGTTGAAGGGCATCTGGGTTCTTTCCAGCTTCTGGCTATTATAAGTAAGGCTGCTATGAACATAGTGGAGCACGTGTCTTTGTTATATGTTGGGGCATCTTTTGGGTATATGCCCAAGAGAGGTATAGCTGGGTCCTCAGGTAGTTCAATGTCCAATTTTCTTAGGAACCTCCAGACTGATTTCTAGCCATGGGGCAGTCTTAATTAGGTGGTTTAACTCTGCCTCAGTTACACATTGCATATTTAAAATACAAGACATTTATGTTTTTGTCTTCTAATTATGGGTGTTAGAAGTTCCTTGTCAATGGCTGATTGTATGTCTGGCAAGGGCTCTTTACATGGCTTATAGTGATCATTTGGTTTTTATTAAGTAGTCCAATGGCCTTTTTCAGTACACATGTATAACGATCTCTTTAGTGACACTTCTTATAAAACACACTACTATAATAGGATCAACCCTATATTTATAATCTCATTTAACCTTAATTACTTTTATAGAGGCCCCATTCACAAATGGTCCAATTAGCATTTAAGGCTTTAACAAATGAACTTTGTAGGTACACAAGTCTTGCTCCATAGAAACAGTTTCTTAACCAGGATAAAATCATAATCAATTAATGAATAATTATGAATATATTCATTCCATCAAAATATAGTATATCTGTACTTTTAAAACCATGTTTAAAAAAGTGCAAAGACAGGACAGAGAGCAGGAGAATATATTCTGATGCATTGGCTCTAGTCTATGCTGACAAACATCTGTAGTTAGCCTTGTGGCTATTCATTACAACTATAGTGTTACAGAAGGTAAAGAAGGCACTAGAACAGAGTGTCAAATATGAATAACTCATACATAGAACAGATATTGCTTCATATGTTATATCTAATAAAATAACTATAACAGATACATAAAACACATGTATATAAATAGACACATAAATTGTATGTATACATTACAAAGATGTTTACATTGTACAAATGCAAATCACTAGACTATAAAATGTTGGATAATTTTAAAATAAAAGTGAGACTTGCCAAAAATTCCCTCCAACTTCTCGAAAACTACAATGGACCCTGCAAACCAGTTCCTCTTTTCACTCTGACTCTCCAAGCACTGTCTTGCTGACTAGTTCCTTCACACTTGTACCATCTCAGTAGACTCTGGAGTTCTAAAGAGAATAGACAGGGATTTGTGGAGGAAATAAACTTATGGGAAGATGCTGAGAGAGAGCTGAGGGTTTTCCGGATAAGTTCATTCTATCCTTGGTGCTGGCACTGGGGGAACCTCAGACATGGTTCCAGACATGACAACCATTGAGTTCTGCCCAATTAATCAAAGTTAAATGAATACCTATTCTGTGGTCTCTGTAGCAGGTCTGCAGAACTGAGATGTACTGGGCCCTGAAAAGAACAAAAGCTGAGGCTATCTTAGGTGAAACTACCCCAAATAGAGAGAATCTAAACAATCTATTATTATGGTTAGGCTTATACTAAATATGGGCATACTTGAACAGAGTACTTTACCCATCTACCTCAGGAGGCTCTGGATGTTAAAGCCTTTTTTGTGAGAATTACAGGGAAGATATAAACAAGACCTGTGCCCTTCTAAGGTCCTGATAGCAAACCAAAGTATCATCCCACTATAGTTTGCTCTGGTGAGTCAGTGAATCTTTTCGGCTTATTTACAGAGCATGGGTTAGGGGTTCAGTGCAGGCAGGAGCATGAGTGCCCCTAAATCAGCCATACTGGAAAGGTCTGGATTCACCATAGATGATCGGTTCCCCTTTGTCACATAGATGGGGCTTCCTTGCCCTAGTCTTTACCAGCCTGTGTACTCTAGCACCCCCTACAGACCCACAAGTTACATTAAATAAGAAGAGACTTGCATACAAATGACTAAAAGGAATTGTTGGATACTGAGGTAAGGATCCAGCGACCCTCCCCACCCCTTCATTCTATTTAGCCCATAGGTTCAATCACAGTTGATGCTTGCAAGTGGCACAGCTGATCAGAGGAGGGTAGAGTCTGTTTTAGTCAGAGGATAGTACACTACAAAACTCTTTCCTCCAGCTTGGCTCTTAGGTTCTTTTTTTCAACCTCTAAAGTCTAGGGCAGATATTACAGTCCTTAAGAGTAGTACCTTGATAGGAATGAATGTCATGGCAGTAGAGTACAGAGGCATCCTAACTTCTGATACATGTTGTAAGAAATATATCTGAGGCCAACATGGCTTCCCCAAGATAGGAATTATAATAGAAAAATTACATGTGGGACGTCCATCAAGTTAGTCTCTGAATTTTGGAAAATATTGATAAATGAGAGGATGAGATGTTGGTAGTGGGGAGAGAGACAGGGGAAAGGTAAAAGAACCCAAGTTGGATCAGTATTAATGAGTCCTCCCCAAAACTAAAACCTGGAAGCTATAGTAGGATTCAGAGGAAGAGAGAGAAATACAGGTTACAGAAGATCACCACAGCTTCAACAATTTGCTAGCAAGGGAAAAGCAGGCAGGCATAGGGGCAGCACCTTTAATCCCAGCACTCTGGAGGCAGGGACAGGCAGCCCTCTGTGAGTTGGAGGCCAGCCTGGTCAACAGAGTGAGTTCCAGGACAGTCAGAGCTACATAGTGCTCTTAAAAATGGGTCAATGCAGAGACTATGAAGATCAGAGATTATTCAGCAGTGGGAATGCTGAAATTAGGGAAAATACTTTAAACAAGTAATGAAGGAGCCTCTTACTGCCTGCCTTGAGAGGTTGTGGGAACATGGGAACAGAGGGGATCAGGTTGGGTGTTGTAGATGCAGAGGAAATAAGCAATATATACTTTCTTGAGAGACCCACATTTCATAACCTGAGGCAGTATGAGTGGAATGAGGGAAATACCCTGGAGTGGTTCATCCTTGGTAGAAGTTCCCATGGATTTCAGGGGCTGAAGGAAGGAGGGAAACTCTTCAGGGAATTGGGAATGGGAAGAGCAACAGACAAATTCACTAGGACTAATAGAACTTTACTCAACAGAGAGTTAAAAGACAGCTTAATTCAGCAGGGAACTTGAGATTGGTTTAGAGCTTTCATGGCTTTGCTGAGCTCTTCAGTGGAACAGTATCTATATAAAGTAGGAGAGGTTTTGGCAGACCTAAGTGACTTCCACGAATGTAAGCATTGTGTTTGTGAAGTAGACTAATCCAGAGGAGATTAGAGAAAGGCCCCCAGAGGAGTGTAAGAGCCACCCACCCAGAATTGTTTCTGCCTAAAGGAAATGCAAGGACAAAATGAAACAGAAACTGAAGGAAAGGCCATTCAGTGACCAGACCAACTCGGGATCCATCCCGACAAGCCCTGACACTATTACTGATGCCGTGTTGTGCTTGCAGATAGGAGCCTAGCATGGCTGTCCTCTGAGAGGCTCTACCAGCAGCTGAGTAAAACAGATGTAGATACTTATAGCCAGCCACTGAACTGAGCTCAGGAACACCGGAAGAGTTAGGGGGAAGATCGAAGGAGCTGAAGGGGATTGCAACCCCATAGGAAGAACAGCAATATCAATTAACCCTGACTCCTCAGCTCCCAGAGAATAAACCACCAACCAAATAGCATAACTAGGCTGGTCCATGCCCCCTGGCACATATGTAGCAGAGGACTGCCTTGTCTGGCCTCAGTGGGAGAGGATGTCTGTAATCCTGTAGGGACTTGATGTCCCAGGAAGGAGGATGTTGGGAGGATGTCCTGGGTGGGGGGGTGAAGGGGGAAGATGGATTGGTGGATGGTAGAGCACCCTCTCAGGGCAAAGGAAAGGGGGATGGGGTGAAGAACTCTTGGAGGGGGTACTGAGAAGTGAGGTAACATTTGGAATGTAAATGAAATAATTTTAAAAAAGAAAAGTCAAAGTAGAAGAGGAGGTCTGTCTGGTTTACTTAAGGGCAAATGTGGCAAGATTTGTGTTGAGCCCAAGTACCTAAGGAAAAAAAGCTGACAGAAAGCCAATCTGTATCTATGCTAATGAGCTTATGGAAGACTTTAAAGTCTGAAAAGCAAGTAGTTGAAAGAAAGCATCCAAATAAAAAAATATAGGTGAATATGGTCACTTGATCTTTGACAAGAGAGCTAAAACCATCCAATGGAAGAAAGATAGCATTGTCAACAAATGGTGCTAGTTCAATTGGACGGCAGCATGTAGAAGAATGCAGATCGATCCATTCTTATCACACTGTACAAAGCTTAAGTCCAAGTGGATCAAGGACCTCCACATCAAAGCAGACACACTCAAACTAATAGAAGAAAAACTAGGGAAGCATCTGGAACACATAGCACTGGAAAAAATTTCCTGAACAAAACACCAATGGCTTATGCTCTAAGATCAAGAATCGACAAATGGGATCTCATAAAACTGCAAAGCTTCTGTAAGGCAAAGGACACTGTGGTTAGGACAAAACGGCAACCAACAGATTGGGAAAAGATCTTTACCAATCCTACAACAGATAGAGGCCTTATATCCAAAATATACAAAGAACTCAAGAAGTTAGACCGCAGGGAAACAAATAACCCTATTAAAAAATGGGGTTCAGAGCTAAACAAAGAATTCACAGCTGAGGAATGCCAAATGGCTGAGAAACACCTAAAGAAATGTTCAACATCTTTAGTCATAAGGGAAATGCAAATCAAAACAACCCTGAGATTTCACCTCACACCAGTGAGAATGGCTAAGATCAAAAACTCAGGTGACAGCAGATGCTGGCGAGGATGTGGAGAAAGAGGAACACTCCTCCATTGTTGGTGGGATTGCAGACTGGTAAAACCATTCTGGAAATCAGTCTGGAGGTTCCTCAGAAAATTGGACATTGAACTGCCTGAGGATCCAGCTATACCTCTCTTGGGCATATACCCAAAAGATGCCCCAACATATAAAAAAGATACGTGCTCCACTATGTTCATAGCAGCCTTATTTATAATAGCCAGAAAATGGAAAGAACCCAGATGCCCTTCAGCAGAGGACTGGATACAGAAAATGTGGTACATCTACACAATGGAATATTACTCAGCTATCAAAAACAACGAGTTTATGAAATTCATAGGCAAATGGACTGAACTGGAAAATATCATCCTGAGTGAGGTAACCCAATCACAGAAAAATATACTTGGTATGTACTCATTGATAAATGGATCTTAGCCCAAAAGCTCGAATTACCCAAGATGAAGTCCACAGACCACAGGAAGCTCAAGAAGGATGACCAAAATGCAGATGCTCCCACTTCTTCTTAAAAGGAGAAAAAATAATATCTATAGGAGGGAATATGGGAGCAAAGTTTAGAGCAGCGACAGAAGGAATGGCCATTCAGAGCCTGGCCCACATGTGGCCTATATATATACAACCACCAAAACTAGATAAGATCGATGAAGCTAAAAAATGCATGCTGAAAGGGACTGGATATAGATAGGTCTCTCCTGAGAGACACATCCAGAGCATGTCCAATACAGAGGTCAATGCTAGCAACAAACCACTGAACTGAGAATAGGACCCCCTTGGGGGGAATTAGAGGAAGGATTGAAAGAGTTGAAGGAGCTTGCAATCCCATAAGAACAACAATGCCAACAACCAGAGCTTCCAGGGACTAAACCACTACTGAAAGACTCTACATGGACTGACCCTGGGCTCCAACTGCATATGTAGCAGAGAATAGCCTTGTTGGGCACCAATGGAAGGGAAAGCCCTTGATCCTGCCAAGGTTGGATCCCCAGTGCAGGGGAATATGGGGGGCAGTAAGGGGGATGTGTGGGGGAAATACCCATATGGGGGAGGGAGAGGGAGAGGGAGAAGGGAGGGGATCGGAGCTTATGGACAGGAAACTGGGAAGGGGAATAACATTTGAAATGTAAGTAAAGAAAGATATCGAATAAAAAATTTAAAAAAAGAAAAAGTTATAGGTGAAGATGGTTAAAACTGTCCCAGAGTGAGTCATCCTTCCTTAAGACTATGCAGGGTATATAGTTAGTTCCCTCTGCCAAAACTTTATGCTAGGATTGGAGATGATTTGTAAAGTCAAGGTATCATCCAGCATGGTGAATGGAGAAGCAACAGGTGCAACTACAGTCGCAGTGCTAACCTTGTACTAACCTCTTATACCAGGGAATCACCTAAGCAGCAAATGAGAATGGAGCCCAGTTTCCCCTTGGCTTTAGGTGGGGAAGCATGTGTCAGCCCCACCAAGAATATTGGAGGTGGAACATAAGCTGCTCCATGCTTGCTATATACTTTCCACTCTAGCTGCTTGGCCCTCCCCTACACAGCTCCCAGACTCTACCCATGCATCATAAATAAATTCATGGAGCTCCAGGGTGAACTATGGTAGACTCATACTATGGTTTGTTGTTAGTACCTTATGAAGATGGGATAAACTTCCTTTGCATCCTTCAGAAAGGAATTCTAACAGCTGCATTTTATGAGGATAATAGAAAGGAGAGAGAGACAGAGAGAGAGAAAGAGAGAGAGAGAGAGAGAGAGAGAGAGAGAGAGAGAGAGAGAGAGAGAGAGAGAGAGAGAGACATACATACAGAGACAGAGAGAGCAAGAGCTCTCAATCTGTGGGGGAACGTGGTAATGGTAATGAATTGATGAATTGATGTTAGGTTTAAGCCACATCCCAGAAAGAGTTATACCCAATAATGTAGCCATGCTCACAAGGAGAGAGATTTGTAAGAAGGTACTCCACTCACTTCCACTTCAAAGGACTCTGGGAAGTATGCCCTGTCTTAGAATCTGAAGAGCAATTGAGGTCTGGCTCACTAAGTAGAAATGATAATATTCTGAGCATGGACTGAGAAAGTTTAGTCTTTCCTCCTTTGTCAATCCTGTACCACAAGGGTGATTTCTCAGGCTCACGCCCCTATCCTAAGCTTTCTAAAACATCCTAACCTTCCCACTACTTTTGGAATGAGAGTATGCTGAATAAGATCCAGTAATATCCCTGCTCTGAACTCAGACAACCACTGTGCAGAAGTGACATGCAAGTGATTCCTGATTTCCATATCCAGGTCTGAGAGAGCTTAGGGATTTTCCTACAAAGAGCATTGCCTCAGCTAAGAGAAGGGCCACAGTCCTGGACAGTGAAGGTGAGAAATTGAGATCACAGGGGAACTTCCACCCTCTCATCTAAACATAGGAACACCCAATGTTGAATCACTAAAATATAGACATAAAATATAAATAGGCCTAACAAGACCGGCTCTAATGTCATACTAGCAGAGGACGTGTGTGTGTGTGTGTATACGCACATAGAAGTGCATGTGCACAGACATGTATGTGTGTACGTTTGTGTTTGAATAACTTCATGTACAATAGCCCAAGGAGGCTAGAAGAAGACATTAAATCTCCTAAAACTAGAGTTGCAGAAGTTTATGAACCACCATGTGGGTGCTGGAAACAAAGTGAGTAGTATTCATTCTTAGCTGCCGAGTTGTGTCTCCAACCCGGCTAATACAGGACTTTAATGCACCATTTGCAGCAATGTAAACTAAGTCCCATCAGAATTTCACCAAGGAATCATGGGGAGGGGTATTTCATACAGAAATGGACCTAATAGGTACTTATACAACACTCTGTGCAGCAAAAGACATCAGTTATTCTGAAGCACAATGAAGGCCTTTTTCGAGAAAGGGTCTTTCTCCTCTGGAGCAATATTTCTGTGTTCATCCTGGGATTGTTTGTGTCTAGAGGAAAAGGTACCTTTCCAAACCTAAAAACAACCCCCTAGCCCCTCAGGTCATCTTCCTCGTGTCTAGCTATATTTAGTGATGTAGAAATGAGAGTGCAATGTGGGCAGTAGCATCCTTTGATCAGGATGCTGCTGAAGGCATCATAGATGACTCAGGTCCTCTGAGAGAGGAGCATCACAACACAACCAGTTGGCCATCTCCTAAATGTCCTAGCCCCACAAGTAGTGTCAGCATGTCAACTTTCTGCTCCATCAAAAAAGACAGGACTATTGCCTTTTTTCTGTTTAAGGTGATATTATCAAACTTTTAGCACAAGCCATGCAATGCCTCCTTAACACTCTTCAGGACTGGCAGTGTCACAGGATGCAGTGGCTAAGCAGCATAAGGCTTCTGGTCAGAACCCACAGACTACAGGTACTTGTGCAACCTTGATTGTTATCAAAACATAGTTAATTCAAGGATGACAAACAATGATGGAGCTGTAGCTAAGTTTTGACCATCACACAAATAGGAGATAGCATGAAATTTTCTAAAGACTCTCTTAACAAAGTTGGTCTTGCTGTTGACCAGGAGAGAAGTGACACATCAGCTACCCATTAGTGTCACAGCACATAGAAAAGCAGATGGCAACCTGCTTCCCGTATCTCTTTAGCTGTCATATGTGCTCTTCCTAAACACAGAGTGCTACTGTGTCTTTGCAGTTATGCAAAGGACAGGAAATCTGGCAGTTGGCTTTCACAGATAATTGAATTAACTTGACCAGGAAACATAGCAATAGAGATGTGGGTTGGGTTTGTACCTGCATATTTGTTCTATGCAATCATTCATCTTGGGTGTGGTGCTCAGAAATGAGGAGAGACATCTTCTCAAAAGCAGCTTTGGTGTCCCATTGTCCTTCCACATAGGACTACTTTTTTCCACCTCCCATATCCATTAATAAACAAAATCTCCACACTGGAGACATAATGAGCCCAGAGTCCTGGGCCTTTGGGAGCAGTAGTGGCAGAAACCTCATTTCCCCAAAGGGAGAAGAGTAGTGGCATCCAAGTGCCAAGACTGAGAACCAGTGGTACATCAAACAGGAGCAAAGCACCTGAGAGTTGAGTATCAGCTACTATTTTGATAAAGTGTTTTCTGAAATCCAAGGAGCTTAAGAAAGAATGGATGCCTGATCTCTGGCCACTGCAGCGTGTTCCTCATCAATAGCCACAGGATGGATCTTCCTGCCAGATGCTGTCAATTATGACCTGAAAGACCTCCAGTAAAGTTCCCTCTAAGCTGCAGAGACAGTTAAGAGGGCTAAATACAACTGCGTAGTGCAGCTGCAGGCATGTTCTAGAACCTCAGAAACAGCCTAGAAGGCCCTAAAGCTTTCACAATGCAGAAGCCCATCACGAAGCCACTGGGGATGGGTGGCAAGAGTGTCTTCCTTCTACTGCTGCTTGAAGAAACAGTAAAGGATGCTCACCCTCCCTGCCTGCTTTACTTGCCTGTGGTAGTCAGAGGATATCCTTGTCATAAGGCAAGAATAATTCTAGTGTTTCTACAAAGTGAAATACACACAGCACACATGTAAAATGAATCACTTTATTGAACTACAGGAGCAAAAATAGTGGATTTAACCACATTTTTAAGAGACCAAACAAAAAAATGCTACACTGTTTCCCCTTTCTCCTGAAACAGAATAGGCTCACTGGAAGCCTGTGCCAAGGGTAGGATTTGTGTCATAGTAGACTTCAATTATGTGTGACTGAAGCTACTGACCAGGTGACCATGAAAACACATTATACCTCCTGATCAGAAAGATCAAGGCTCCCTTTACTTCCATTGGGAAATGAATCATTTGATTTAGACTGAAGGTTATTTTTCTGGTATGATGGCTATACCAGCAGAGCCTGGAGAAACTACTAACAGGTGATCGTATCTGCATGTTCAGTGTGCAGTGTTTTTCTTGCAGGTGGGCAGAATGCTCTGGACTTTGACAGGAGTCCCTGGTTGTTTCTGGCCTGCCTTAGCAACCTTCTCTAGTGTCCTGGTCTCAAGGGGCACTTCTTGGGCTGTTAAGCCACTTCTCCCATACCCCATGTTGGAAAAGCACAGAGCTTTCCTCACTTGTAGTAGCTGTGCTGGCAGGAATTCCAGATTGTCAGTGGTCATGGTAAGTGAAGGTGGGGCATCTGCCTGAGACAAAGCAGTTGAGCTATCTGCTTCTCCCATAGCTTAACCCATCCATCTCTAGCACAAGCTTGTAAAAAAATACTTTAACAGAGAATATGCTGTACAGAACTAGGATTTGACACTGTATGTTACAGTGCTAAAATAGCTGTATAAATACTATACAGGCATGGAATCATGCCATTTGGAAGGGCTCACTGATGAGGCCCTGCAAACCTGTTGTCATCCTGCCTAAAGCGAAATTTCTGACCAGCAGGGACAAGGAAAGCAAGGTTGGGCTGTATCTGAACACAACAGATGTGTACAGACCTAGTTACAGTCCCCACTGGCTACCTATAAGCAGCACAGCTGAACCACAAATGGAAGTGGTCCCATAAGAACCACTCCATTCAATACTTTGATAGGAATTTTAGCACTAGAAAAGCTGCCCAGACCACAGATGTGCTTTCTGTGGGCCTAGGCATCAGTTATCCCTGGGTGGGTACCACAGGAATGAGAACACATTTCAGGTACCCATACGGAAAGAAATGGGTTCTTTGCTCATGTGTCACTGGCATCCATATTGATAGATACCTTTAGTCCCTGCCACCTACATTCTGAGTGGCTGGCTGACACTGGATGCAAACGAGGCTTCAGATGGAGGTCTGAGGTTCCAAGTCCAGGTTGGGGTCAAGGGGAGTAGGAGTGTGTCCTTCAGTGTGCACACACTCTAGCCCTGGCAGGGTCCTTTAGTCTGGCATTTCAATATTTAGTTTGGGTGGAGGAAGGACATACTTGCCAGGGCTCTGTGTGATGACCACCCTTGCCTTCTTGCGAAACATAGGTGCGATTTTAGGAGGTTCTGGAACTGGGGTTTCTTCTGTTTCCTCACTGTCTTCATGGTGGAGATCATATGAAATGTTTCCATACTCTCTCAAAAATGGGAATATTTCAAGCAGAAACTGGCAGAAATCTTTGCGAATACCAAACCACCCTGAAAAATAAGAATTTTCCATTTTAAGCTCTAGGTGTTCATGTGACACATCTTTCCTGAACAAGGAGTTCTACTGGCACTATGTATCACTTCCCCCAGATTCCTCAGAAGTAAAGACTGGCCAGGATCTAACTGACCAATAAGCAAAGGAATAGAGACTTCTAGCTCCAAAGCTCTCAGAGTGACACCCCAGGCTAGTAGTGGCATCATCCCCAGGTCCTTATTTGAGGGATGGTGATTCTCTAGCCTATAATCAGAGCTTGTTGAAAAATGGTGAGGTAGGCTAGAGAGTTCAGCGTTACCTGGCCAGCCACTGACTCGTATGGAAACCGGAGCTGCAGAACCAGACTATGAAAGGAATTTCCAAATACTGGCAAACCTAGATAATATCACCTTCTTCCCATTTTCTAGAGCTAGGTTAAACTAATTGGTGACAGAGTGATATTTAAGCAAAGGATTACTGTAACCATCTGAAATCTGAACAGAAACAAGAAGGAACTGGTCAAAGTTGAGGCTGACCTCATGGGAACCCCTCAAACTAGGTCACTGGGTTGTGTTGTTTCAATAGGGGACTGTCAGCTTAGTGCTGGCTCTCCCAGGATAAAAATAACAGCTCAGTGTGCACTATATTGTACAGTATCCCCTTCCAAGGATATAAGGTGGGCAGTTCTCTGGGTTTACATGAAGTAGAGCTCACAGCCTTATAAGAATGCTATCTTCCTCATAGACCATCTCCAAAGCACATGGCATAGAATATTAGTCAAGACAGAGCAGTCTAGCTCCACAAAACTGAAAAGATTCCATTCCATTGAGGAGAGAGGGACAGAAAGGGACCTGAATGACTCTTGGCATTTTGGTGGGAAATGTGAATTTTTCATGATACAAAGCACCTTAGCCGATTTTTAAGGAGTAGGGAATGGAAACTCAAAGAGACAACCTGCCATGTTGGCCTTATTTCTACTTGTCCACTTATAGCAAAGGAGATAGCACCGCTTCCCTCACTCAGCTTTACAATACACATAACAACTTCTAAACTGAGGTCCTGAGTCTTAGCATTTTGTAAAGAGCAGCACATGTATAGGGTGCTCGCACGCTTGTATACACACACACACACACACACACACACACACACACACACACACACACACACAAGGTTTCTTAGTCTGTAAACGTACAGTGGTTTCCTCCTTTCTGTCCAAATGTTGTTGCCATCAGTGTGATCAATGAGAGCCACAGGGGAACAAAGATTGGAATACAGGAGAAAGCGTTGTGGCCATCCAGTTTGTGAACCAGCAGGATCTAGAGAAAAGCAAAGTTAAGGTAGTATTGATGCATCGCCAGAAAAATGGACAAAGTCTGCAATTGTCCCCATTGAAATCCCTCCCTGTGCCATGTCTGAGAAGAGGGAAGGTCATCATAGGTAATAGGAGCATCCACCCAGGGGGCAAAAAGACCATGGGAAATTCTGCATCCTTCCCCAAGACGAAACTAAAATCTACTGGCTGAAAGTCCCCAATGCTAGGAGATTTATGAGAAATTCTTCCCAGGGTTTGTTCAGAGGAGTCAATAGTATCTAGTCTAGTATTCCCTACTGAACTCCAATACAAAACCAGGATGTACAATTTAGAGTAGAGGCTGGACGTGAGCAAATGCCTTTTGGGTAGAGAGGCATACTGCTCTCTGTGAGCCCTACAAGCACATTCTCATTGTTCCAAGTTCCCGCTGGACTTTTTCTCTCCCACAAGGATAGCAGTATACCTATCTAGCTATGGTAGATGCTGTCCTAGATAAAGGTAGAATGTGGGAGCAGAAGAGATTTCCTGTAGAAAGCTTACCTCAAAAGTAAGAAGAGGCACGACAATGGTCATCCAGCTCAGTGCCATGGTTATATGTGTTCTGCGTTGTTCTGCAATCACATCCATAGAGCGCAGGAAGAGAACGGACCAAACGATGTAATAGAGGACCACCAGGCACAAGAAGGACATGAGAATCCACAGAGGGACACATACAACCTGGACAGGAGTAGAAACACAATGTCATTCTGCTGGTTCTGATTGGGTAGTCAAGAGGAAGCACAACTACAGATAGTACTACTGTCCAGAACTGCCATGGAGAGAGCATGGGAAACACTGCATTGACCATAGGACTTCCATCCCAGAAAGAATGTCATTAGGACCTCTTCCATTCCGGTAACAGCCTGCAATCTGGTCCTCCAATGAGGCCTACTTTCAGTTTCTTCTGAATACACTGTCTCAGTCTCAAGTCCCTCATTCTATCATTCCTTCATTCCCATGTTGCCTACCTTTCAGGCATTCCCATACTCCTTCATTGTCAGTTCCTCTTACTCCCTTACTGGCAGTCACTTCCTGCTTCATTCACAATGTCTTGCTCCCTAACTTAGTTACTGATATGTTCACTCTAGCACACTGTCTTACTTCCCTGTGCACTCTTATATCCTCACTGCCATCCCGTTCAGGTCCTCGATAAATCTTTCAAATACTCCTCCCTCCTACCCCCATGCAGTCTCCCTCACACACTTACTCCACAACAGTAGAATCCCTTCTTCATCCCCTGAACCTTCCTTACCCCTCGCTCTCATACACTCAGTTCCTCACATTTACTCTCATGTCTATCTTCACCTCCTCATGGCATTTACTCACATATTCCTTTACTCAAAAAGTCCTCATGCTCACTGTCTAGCTGCTCATGTAAGAGTTACTCCTCACTGCTACATTCTCATTCTGTCAATGTTCCCCCCACACTTCCTCCCACAGCCCTATTCTCACATTCCTTTGCAGACTTCCTCCCTCCCTCTCATTTAGTTGCTCACATATCCATTTACTCACATATACTCAAGCACTAATTTCTGCACGTTTATTCTTACTCAGAGTTATTGAACACCAGTCACTGACTCCCTAATCACATGTGTGTGTGTGTGTGTGTGTGTGTGTGTGTGTGTGTGTGTGTGTGTGTGTACATGAATAAGTCCTTATTTTCTAATTGACTCCTTAGTATGCATTTGCCAGAAGTCAAAGTTTTGGTACATAATTGCAAACCCTTTTCCTCAGTCAGTGACCTGTCATAACCTTTATTTTATTTTATGAAGTCTAACTTTATAATTTTATCTTATGGCTCATATTATTGGTGCCATGTATAAAGAACATTTCACTTATTTACAGGTTTCAATGATTTTTCTTCTAACAGTGCTATAATTTTGACATTTTTACTTAGACTTGTGATTTGTTACATGACTTTTAGGCCTTCTGAACAGTTTCGGGTTCTTGATTACAGGTTTTGCTACAAAGTCTATCTATGCATATCCTCCATTACCTCTTCTACAGCACATCCATGGTGGCATAAAGTTACTGGTACTCCCTTCATGGGTAGGAGGATAGTTGTTTTAACAGCTTCATTTAATATCTCACCAATTATGAGATGTATGTAGTCGGGATACTTCATCCATTTACATCTGTACAAGGTCAAGGGTTAGGAACCCTCTACTTAATTGGGGAAAACATTAAACATTCTTAATTGTTTTCCCCTAACTCTAACCCTTATACCAAAAAATAAAAATTAGTCTTATATGAATTGGTTCCTCTATGTGACAAACACCAATTATTCAATTCAATTTCTTCACACAGTATCCTGAAATCACAGAATGAAAAAGCATATGAATATTTTTTATCAAAGACTGTGGGAGAGAGATAAGTCCCACATTTAATTTGGAATATATGCACTTTTATTTTCTTTCCTGACCCTAAATGAGTCTTTTACTTTTCCACAACATATTTTTATTTAAAAAAGTAAACTATGTTTAATATAGAAAATGTCTTGTGCAAAAAATTACACATCAAGTCTTGTGATGACATTTCAAATGGCAAAGAGTAACCACGTAAGCAGAAAAACCCAAGTTCTATTTGTAGAACCCACACAGAAAAGCCAGTATAGTAGTTCCCGCTTTTAACCCTATTGCTAGGGACAGGACATGGAAACAGGCAGATCCCAGGACCTTGATGGCAGGCCAGCCAGTCCAGCCTAATAAAGAAGCTTCAGGGAAGTAAGAGACCCTGACTCAAAAGAACAAGGTGGGCAGTACTTGAAGAAAGAGACCTGAGGGTGACTTCTGGTCTCCATATACATACCCACACCTACAAACACATGTGCTTTCCCATATACAAATGGACAGGGACGGACACACACACACACACACACACACACACACACACACACACACACACACACACACACACACCAGAGATACACTGGTATAACCCCTTGTCTTATGTAGCACAGGCTGGACTTCAACTTGCCATGTAGGCAAGGCTGATCACAAACTTCTAATCCGCCTGTCTATACTTCCTTAGTACTAGTATTACAAACATGTGCCACCTGGTCTGGCTTATTCTGTAATGCGAATTGAAACCACGTTTTTGTGCATGTTTGGAAAAGACTCTACCAACTCAGCTACAACCACAGCCAAATCTCTCTTAAGCTATTACTAGTTGAAACCATACTTTATTCTCTAGTGTATAGTTTTTGTTCTTTATATATGTATCTTCTCCCTCTGTGTAGCCACTTTTAACTAACCATTAGCCGATGCCACAGTTTATAAAAGGATGACTTACAACCCCACCCCTTACAAGTAGAAATAGGTACAGGTTTTCTGACAAGCAACTTGGTAGTCTATAGAAGGTATATATCTGTTGTTGTAAAAATATAAAAAAAAAATTAAAGTGCTGTCTTTTATCCCTACTAGATCCGGCACTGTGGTGCCCCACGATATCTGCTAGATACCTTAATTCTCAGTCAGCAAAGCCTCTCACCCACTTTGCTCCATCCCATATCACACTGCTGAAGGCCTCTCTCTGAGCTGTAGGCAATTTCTCTACCTATCTAGTTCCCAAGGCAGGTTTCCATGTCAGGAACACACATCCAAACTCCATGGTGGCCCAGACCAGCCGCCCCACACTCCATTACACTTAAATCTACACATGAAGGAATGCACAACACAATAACCTTTGACCCAATTGATAAGATATAATTGCCCACCTAAACATACAAAATCCAGTACCATCCATCCCTTAAGAACATTCATAACAACCTGTAAATACACAGAACAGAATCTTAACGTCAGCTTCCATGTTGTCTACTGGCTAGTCTCCCTCTCCCCCTCCTCCATTCCCATCTCCTCCTCTTCCTTCATACTCTTCTCCCACCCATCCTTCCTTCTCCTCCAATGACAGGCCTCCTTCTATCCTGTTCCTGCCCTTACCTGTAGTTTATAAATTCAATGGGGAGAAGGTTCTGGTGAAGTCACCTGAGTCCTGAGTACGTGACTAGGCAGCTGAGTCCTTGGGGCAGTGGAACTAGCATCAAATACAGATAATTCCAGGGCAAACCACAACATATATCTATGTGTATGGAGTGTTTAACCCACATGTGTGTCTGTGAACCATGTTTGGATAGTGTTCATGGAGGTCCAGATAGAAGCACCAGAATCTCTGGAACAGGAATTATCACTAAGCCATCAATCCAGCCCCATAATCATCTATTTTTTAATGTGTGTGCGTGTGCCTGTGCGTGCGTGCGTGCGTGCGTGCGTGTGTGTGTATGAAGGAATGACAGGAAACTGCTTATGTTTGGAAGAAAAGGGTCTAAAAGCATGGACAAGACAGAATAATAGATGGTAAAAAAGACAAATATTGTATGTTTTCTCTTATATATGGAATCTAGAGTTAAAAATACAAATATATGACATGAAAGTAGAAGGTATCTATTTGTAGAGGAGAAAGGGTTAGCAGGGTAGAAAAAGAAGAGAGAGAGAGTGATAGGGGCAAATTTAGGCAAATAACAATGAATGATAAACACATATGAAAATATAATGCCCTCTTCTGGTGTGTCTGAAGAAATCTGATGCCCTCTTCTGGTGTGTCTGAAGACAGCTACAGTGTACTTATATAGAATAAATAAATAAATCTTAAAAAAAAAAGAGAATAGCATTTTGAACATTCCTTGCATAAATAGATGATAAACATCTGAGGTAATATGGTAATTAAACTGATTTGATTATGACATATTAAAAACAACATGAAAGGCTCTAATGTTCTTCACAAACATCTATAAATAGGGTGTAGTTAAAAATGTAGAAAACTGAGAAACAGATATACACAGAGGCACATTTGAAATCAGAAATATGAGCACTAATGAAACATTTAGAAACAAGGCTACGTTGTGCTATGGGACCATTAGTTGTGCTCAAGCTTGTTTTTTCTGTTTTTGTTTTTGTTTTTCTACAAATTTCTTGAAATAAATATGAATTACTTACATAATAAAAGGTTTGTTTAAAAATTTAAAAAGGCTACATACAAGCCAGGGCCAGTGGATGATCTTGTCCAGTCTTAAGGCAATGAATATGAACTGAAGAATGTTGACAGAACACAGGATTTCTAGCTAAAGATGAAGAAAAGAACCAGTTAGACAAGTTGCATTAAACATAGTGGCTATTTGTCTAACATATTAACAGGCAATGGAAACTGGAAAACTGGAAAACTTGAATGATATCATGATGGAAGCTTCTGATTGTTTTGGCAGCAGAAGTGCATAGTGGGATCATGCTGAGGGAACTGCACACACTTTTGACTCATTCTTTAGGTTAGTTGGTGCTTTGGCCATTTTGTTCTTTCAGATCTGAATGCTGGCCTGATAGTGACCTTCTTTTGAAAGAAGAAAGAAAAAAGAGGCAATCCAGAATAATTTCCTCCAAGCCTCCTTTCTGCCTCTGCCAATAATCAGAATATAGCTGATTTATAGGTACCCTAAAACTTCCCTCTACTTCTAAGCAAGACTCTGCCATAAATCCCATGCCTTCGTTTCCAGTTCTTTGAGGATCTTGTTATCTTAGGCCAACAATAATAGATTTGATGTTGCATCATTAATTCAGACTGTGCTACTGACCTTTCCCAAAAAGAAACTAGTTGCTAATTTCCCAGTAAACCCAAAATGTCCAAGTACATGTAAGCTCACCTCTCCTGTGATTCAGCACTCCTGACTTAACCCACTTTTTGGGTTACATTCTAGCTTTGTGAGGCAAGAATGGCTATATAAGGCCCGACTGCCTCATCTTCCACTCTAAGATACTGACATCTATTTACCAAGGCCCTCAGTATCAACAGGCAGCAGAATATCTCTGCCTGGATCTTACTAGGCTATTTTGAGAGCATTTTAAGGTTGACCAATCCTTCTCTCTTGCACTACTAAGTTTCAAGAATCATATTGTACACTTATCCCGCTGTGAGAACTCAGGGAAGCTCTACTTGGGCTCCCTTTCCTTTCCTTAAATGGCAGTACTTCTAGCATCCCAAACAGACATCCTGTTTACTGAATCATACACAAGGACTCATTCACACCACCTGGGGTGAAGGAAAGTTTCAGCAACACTCCACTTAACATATTGCCTACTGATTAGTTCTGAAATGTGCATGCAAGCTAGCCATACTGCTGTCTAACAGTGTGCAGTTGCCACATGGCTCTGCAAGAAGCACCTGACATTAAACTGATCCCCAACTGACAATCTCCTGAATGCTGTCCCTCCACTTTTCATCATGGTAAAGCAACACAACAACCTGTTGTGGCCTCTACATTCTCATATTCATCTATCACATTCTGCCCCCATGATCCTATTCAATCTTCTCTTGAAGGCCTTACTTCTTTATTTGCATCGTGACTTCCTAAGTCTGGCCCATTTTTCACCAACCCTCTAAAACCCAATTCCACAGCTCTATTCCCTTTGAGATAGATGAGCCTTTGCACCCAAAGATCCCCAGGAGGATGTCTTGAATGTGTCTTTCTACTTGTCTACAAACACACTTTTACTCTAAAGAGCTCTCTACCAGCTCTTCCCCAACATTTTCCTGCAATACCAGATTTTAATCACAACTGCTGAAAATTCTGCTTTTAATACTCTTGTACTAACACAGGTAATGCACTGGAGCCTAAGAGGGGAAATGCTACAAACCATTTCAAGATAGGAGTGTGCATGCTACAGGTATCAGTCAGTTTTCCTCAAATTGGATATTATTCCTGGTGTGCTAGGAGTTCACTAGGATGATGGGAATACCTCACTTGCATATTTAAAACAAATTTAGTGTTCTGTGCATGCATCCATGCATGTATGTATCTATATCTACCCATCTCTCTATTGTGACACAGGTTCTTACTATGTTGCCCTGGCTGGCTTAGAACACATTATATAGAGCAGGCTGGCCTCAGAGATCCACCTGCCCCGACTCTTGAATAGTGGGATTAAAGATGTATGCCACTATGTTAGGCTCCTAATTCATTTTTGAGACATGGGTTCTTATTAAACCTTTAGCTCAACCTATGGCCTAGGCTGGCTGGCCAGTAAGACCCTCAACATCTCTCCATTTCAGTATCCTTGTATTGGCATGCCAAAAATATGCCTCTAGGCCAGGCTTTCAAATGGATTCTAGGGACCTGTGGTGGTTTAAATACAAATGGCTCCCTGGAGTGGTATAGCTTGAGATAGAACTAGTCCCAAATTTCTGAGAAACTGACAGATTGACTTCAAAGTGGTTGTACAAGTTTGTAGTACCATCAGCAGTAGAGGGTGCCCCCTTGCTCCACAGCCTCATCAGCATGTGCTGTCACTTGAGTTTTTGTGTTTTAGCCATTCTGATGGGTGTAAGATAAAATATCAGGCTTGCTTTGATTTGTATTTCCCTAATGACTAAAGATATTGAACATTTTTAAAATGTTTCTTGGGCATTCAAGATTCTTCTGTTCAGAATTCTCTGTTTAGCTTTGTGCCCCATGTTTTACTTAGATTATTTAGGTTGTTGGTCTCTAACTTCTGGAGATGTTGAGATATATATATATATATATATATAAAATCAATCAACTAATTTGGACCTTTGGGGGTTCTCAGAGACTGAACCACCAACCAAAGAACATACACATGGACTGGACCTAGGCCCCACATATATAGTACATGTGTAGCTCAGCTTTCTTGTGGGTCTCCCAACAACTGGAGTGGGAGCTGTTCCTAAAGTTGTTATCTGCCTGTGGATCCTGTTCCCCTAACTGAGCTGCCTTGCCTGGCCTTAGTGGGAAAGGATATGCCAAATTCTGCAATTACTTGATGTGCCAGGGTGGTATGATACTGAGCGGGGTGGGGGGTGGGGGTTCCCCTTCTCAGAGGAGAAGGGGAGGGGGATATGGGGAAAGGGACTATGTGAGAGATTGGGAGGAGGGGGCTGTGATTGGGATGTAAAGTGGATTAATTAATGAAAAATTAGAATGACCCCATAGGCTCATGGGGAGCAGAACTGTTTGGAAGGATTACAAGGATTGGGAGATAATAGACTTGTTGGAGGAAGTTGTCACTGGGGACGGGGATTGAGTTTTTTCTCCCAGTCCCAGTGTGTTTCTGTTTCTCTGTTTCTCTGTTTCTCTGTTTCTCTGTTTCTCTCTCTCTCTCGCTCTCGCTCTCGCTCTCCCCGTCCCTCCCTCCCTCCCTCTCTCTCTGGATCTGGAATATAGAACTCTCACATACTTCTTTAGTACCATACCTGCCTGGATGCTGCCATACTTTTCATTATGGTGATAATGAACTAACAACCTCTGAATTTAAGTAAGATCCCAATTAAATGCTTTCTTTTATAAGAGTTGCTTGGTCAGAGTGTCTTTTCACAGCATAAAACTAAGACAGAATGTGAACTCAGGTCCTCATGTTTTCACAGTAAGCACTTTAATCAGTGAGCCATCTCTCAGCAGTACATATTTTAAGAGCTGGAGATTCAGTCCCTGTTCAGGCCATCTCTGTGCAGTCTTACTTTTCCCAGCTTTCACATTTCTTTCCTTTTTCTACTCCAGAAACATCTTAGCTTCTCTTTGGTCTGCTTGGCTAAAGAGTTGCTCTTGTTTCTATTCTTGAGAATGCCTGAAATATGGTCCTTTCTACTCTCACAACATAGAGCCCACTGGCAGGTCCAGGGTCCTCTCTATCTCTCTGTGAGAACTTCTCAACTCCCATAGCTTTCCTTGACAGCTATCTCACACTCCTGGTATGTAACATCTATATCTCTCTGCGAGAACTTCTCAACTCCCATAGCTTTCCTTGACAGCTATCTCACACTCCTGGTATGTAACATCTATATCTCTCTGCGAGAACTTCTCAACTCCCATAGCTTTCCTTGACAGCTATCTCACATTCCTGGTATGTAACATCTATATCTCTCTGCGAGAACTTCTCAACTCCCATAGCTTTCCTTGACAGCTATCTCACATTCTTGGTATGTAACATCTTGAGCTCTCCACTGAATCTTGGCTTCACGCTCATGGCACTGCACATTGTCCTATGAGGGGTTGTTTGCTGGATTGAGACAGTGGTACACATTGCCTGGCATTATGGGCTTTTTAAAAAATATTCAGTAGAATCCTTGGTGACTCTGTAACTCTTGCATTCTGCTTGCAAAATAAGCAACATGTAGATGACATCGAGGTCTACTACTGCTCACACCATGGCTATAGCAGCCACTGGGTACCTGGATGGAAAAGAATGGGGAAACACTTCCCAGATTTTCTTGTGCAAACTGAGGACTCTGAAGTATTGCAAAAAAGGAAAATCTTTCAGGCGAGCCGAAATTTTATACCTTTGAAGCTGAAATTCCTACCAAGCCCACAGAGACACTTTCCTATTGTCATGGGGTAAAATAGTTGAAATCTTTTTAATAAATCTAATACTCTCAGTGCTATGCTTTCTTTAGCCCCAACTTCACATGGCTTTATATACCTTTGGTGATTTGAATAAGAACTATCCCTCACAGTCTCAAGCATTTGAACACCTGGTCCCCGGTTAGCGGCACTTTCTCAGGAAGTTTAGGAGGGTATTACTTAGGATATAGGATGTGAGATTGGAGTCTTCATGACTGGGGAAGTCTCAGCTTCCACCTACTGCCATCATGCCCCCTGCCTCAGTGACAAGATTCATATTCATCTGAACAATAAACCCAAATAAGCTCTGTCTTCTATACTCTGTCGGGGTACTTATTACAGCAACAGAAAAGTAACTGTGGTGGTTTGAATAGGTATGGTCTCCCACAGACTCGTGTGGTTGAATGCCTAGAACATAGGAAGTGGCACTATTAGGAGGTATGACCTTGTTGGAGAAAGTGTGTCACTGGGGGTGGGCTTTACGGTCTCCTATGCTCAAGCTGGGCCTACTGTGGCAGTAGATCTCTGTCTTCGGGTCCAGATGTAGAACTGTCAACTACTTCTCCAGCACCGTATCTGCCTGCATTTCTGCCATGATGATAATGGACTAAATCTTGGAAGCTGTAAGCCAGCTCCAGTTAAATGTTTTCCTGTGTAAGAGTTGCCTTGGTCATGGTGTCTTTTCATAGCAATGAAACCCCAACTAAGATAGTAACCCAATGACAGGCTTTCCCAACCTTTTCTGTACCGTTTTTTGCACGCAATTCTCACTATAAATTTGACTGAAAGCTGCCACTAATATCCATTCTGCAGACTGAATGGCAGACTACCTTGGAAGTTCTTCTGTAAGATTAATTCATCCAAAACATTTTAAATCTATTTTTAAAAAGCTGTTTCTTTGTGGTAATTTGCTCACTAGATGCAAAACCTAACACACAGTAGTCAGTGGTCTGAAAAGATAAATTACTTAAACGAACCTACTGTACTGGGCCCCAGACATTTTGCTAAGTTTTAGATGGTATGGAGTATAGCTGAGTAAGTACAGATTATAAGGCAGTGGATCAGGCACTGGAAACAAGTACAGTAGGACATTTGAATGAACTGCTCTGTGCATAGAAAGAAAAAACATGGCAACTCTCTTTTCTCTTTCAGATGAAAAAGAATAAGAGAGACAAAGAGAAACAGAGAGACAGAGACAGGGAAAGTCAAAGAGAAAGACCAAGAGACTGAGACCCGAGTTTCTAGAATTAACTATGGACAAATTCCAGAACAAATAGTGCAGAGACAGGTCTGCAAAGAAAGAAGATGGAGAACACAAAGGTTTTTAAGAAGGGCAAAGGCTCAAATATCCCTGGGGAAATTAGGGACCATGTATACCTACAGATGGTATTGGCCTGCACTACCTAGATTCACTGCTTTCACACTGACTCCCACACTGTGAGGACCACCATTACACACTTGTTTCCTACTTGTACCTCTCATAAAATTTTAATGCTATATATATATATATATTTTGTAGATAATATATAGTATGTATACTTGTTCTTTACCAGTAAAAAGAACACAATTTTCTCCATATATAACCACAAACCAATATTTACTCTTTTTGTCAAGCATTCTCTGGCCATGTTAATCAAATGTCTGGCTGAAGGTGGTTCTGTCCATCAATCTGGTGACTTTTTTCAGCAGTCCCTAGTAAGCAGCCAGTAGAGAGTAGTACTTTAAAAAAGTGGTTTGACTTACTGAAGGTGTTTAGGAACTTCAAAGAATGTAAAAGTGGGCTAGGAAAGGTACTCTCCCTGCACAGTATACCTGTCGATACAAGCCACACTCACTCCATGGCTTTTCACCACTTTTACAATAGTAAGACTAAGCCGTTCTTCATACTGGAGGTTCTGTTTCCTAGTGTTCCTCTTTCTCTGGGAGCTTTTCTTTGAAACCTACACCTAAGTTCAGCTTCTAATTTTTTATCTGCACAGGTTGACCACAGTGGACTATAAGTAACTAAAACCATGTAAAATGAAATCTCAGATAAGAAATGTGTTAGGGAAAAGGGTCTACTGCTTCCCATTCTCCTCTAAATCTATTAGTATATTGCTTTGTGTCCTCAATTCCTTTCTAGTTAATTGCTCTGGATTTGGATTTGGTCTGACTGAAATGGAATTCTGGCCTTTCTCCTTAATGCATGGCCATGAATAAATTATGTTTCCTGGGAAAAAAATTGCTACTCTCTCACAGGTTTTTGTAAATATTTACTAAGTTCCTGCTATTTGTAAAGTGATCATCTAAATGTTTGGCACAGATTAAGGGTACTAGGAATATTATCCATACATGTTTCTTTATTATCATTACTAGTCTTAGCATTTTAATTTAATTCTATATATCCTCTTCTTGGGCCAAAGGGCTTGCATATGCAAGGTAAGGAGTGACAGCATAGGGGATGAGGTAGTGAGACAATTGAATTTTACATATCAGTTCAGGTGAAATACTTTACCAAGATGCCTAATTACATACTAGAGTATGTGTTATTGTCACAGCATCAAGTTTTTAAAGGAGACTATTCTCAATACTGTAGGGTAAATAGCCCTCATCCAAACAGTTGGAGGCTCTAAATCCAAAGACCAAGGTTTCCTGCAAAGGAAGAAATTCAGTCAACCTAGAGTGTCAACTCTTGCTGAGTCCCCAGCTTGCCTGTATGTTCTATAGGTACAGTTTGCCAGCTTCACGACCATGTGGACCCATTCCTTAAAGTCTCTCTCTGTGTAGCTATATCTCTATCTATCCCATTGGTTGCTTCACAAGACTGACAAACATGGGTAGTTTATAAGGCAGGACACTAGGAGAAAGCTGAAGGTCTTTGTTCTCTTGTAAACCATAATCTAGTGTTAAGGATTAGTCTGTTCCTCATAAAGAATAAGAGACTGACATTACAATAAATGTTTTAAAACATGTTTAAATACAATAATCTCACCTCTAGTGACCTGTCATGCCGAAAGCCCCAAACACATGCTGCAACAGACACTGGGGAAACAAAGAACAATGGCATGAAGACCAGAAGCCAGAAATGGCTTCCTCTCTCAATCCTGTCACAGACCAGAACTTCAAACATCAGCAGGAGCAAATGGATGCCCACAGCAATTAACATGGCTTTAAACTCCACACATGTTTCTCCTTCTGCTCTAAAAGGGGATGGAAGAAGAAAAAGAAAAAACACATTCAGAATTCTCAGCACAAGTGTCCATAACAGTGCATAGCAAATACTAAGTTAATTCCCATTCTGAATTTCAACTGTAAATATGAAAAACAAAAGATGAAGTAGAAAGCTAAATTAAATCCATCTTTAATAGGCAATCTTGTGAATATCCAGGAACACTTAGTTCCTAACTTTAAATTCAACTATCAGAGTTACTTCCAAGATTATTCTATGAATTACTTCTGTTACACCTCATGATCCTTATTTTTTGCTGAATTTAAAACTAGAAAAATCATATTTCAAGCAAATCTATAAATATAACATTAGCTTCATCTGCAAATATAGGTTATATTCAATAAGATATGGCAATTTCCTTAGGTGCTACTTTGAAATGCAAATAAAAACTAATAACATTTATTAATCTTTATTTTAGTATGATAATGTATTAAACCTGTAAATTAAAAAGAAAGTTAAAAGTTTTGCTCAAAAATTAGCTTTATAAATATAAACTATTCATAAACTAAAATTGAAAATGTTTATTAATGCATTTGAAAGGCCTATAATGTTCATTCAAAATACAGATAGATTTGCAACACACTTGCCATATGCGTGACAAATATTCTAGAGACTAGAACAAAGAGAAAAGAGGTCACAGGTAACTCCTGTAGATCTCACTAGCATACTGCTGAATAATGGTCACAAGGGACCAACTGTGCCTGTGCATACCATACATCCAGCCAGCCACAAACACAACTGTTTGTCCTTACTAGAAAAATATCAAAACAGGGCAAAATACATATAACTGTTAAGTATTACTTAGTGAATTGTTTTTGAGAAACAAGAATTAGATATCTGACCTTTTTGTCATAAAATAATAGATATACAACCTAGGCATGGTTGGGAAGTAGAAGCAGGTGGATCTTTGTGCATTTGAGGCTAGCCTGGTCTAGAAAGTTAGGTCTAGGAAAGCCAGGCCTGTTACACAGAGAAACCTTGTCTTGATAAACCAAAAAAAGGAGGAGGAGGAGGGGGAGGGGGGAGGGGGGAGGGAGGAGGGAGGAGGGAGGAGGGAGAAGAAAGAGATACACAATCACAGATTAGGGCTGGAGAGATGGTATGGTGGTTAAAATTGCTTGCTATTCTTTCAGAACACTTGAGTTTAGTGTTCAATACCCACATTTGGGTGGCTTACAACCACCTACAACTCAGCCCCAGGATCCATCACCTTTTTCTGGCCTCTATGGGTATCCTCATACATAAGCTATACATTCACATGAATAAAAAGTAAATCTTGAAATATCATATCCCCTCCCCCCACCATCCGTTTTAGAGGCAGACAGGGTTTCTCTGTGTAGCCCTGACCATCTTGGAACTTGCTCTATAGTCCAGGCTGGCCTTGAACTCAAGAGATTTATCTGCTTCTGCCTCCAGAATGTTAGGATTAAAGGTATATGCCACCACCATCTGGTATATTATTGTGTCGGGGGAAAAAAAGGAAAGAGATAGTCACACATTAAAGTCCTTCATTTGCTAAGATTTGTTGTGTTATAGCCCTTTGAAAGTCCTACATACCTATGGCCTATGCATTTTACACAATCTAAACTATAGCTTCTTTTAAAAGGTGATAATCAAAAAATTTTAAAGAGAAGTGGCCCCATCTGCACTCATCTTCCTGCTGGAGATTTCTAACGGACCTTCCTGTCTTCACCTCCTTCCTCTCCTCCCTTCTCTTAGAGAAAGGAAAGGCAGCAACTCCCACACAATCCAGCCACATCAGGCTGCCACCACTTCCATGACCCCCAAAGCTTTACCTTCTTTTGTAACATCTGGTTCTCAGTTTACCTCACTCCCCAGTTCCTATCTGAGGGACTCATAGCCTTTGGACCTGACATAACTAACAGGATTAGAGAAGTAGGAGAAAAGGAGGCCTAGTTCTAAAAGTAAACTACAGAAGTCAGATCTCTGGTAGACATGGCCAGAGAAGTAGATACAGTGTTTCTGTGCTTTTTAGTCTGCTTGGCAAAACATTTCTATATTTGGAGTGTCTGGTGTTACCCTTATAGGCTTTCTAGGCCTAAACCATCCAAACTAACACCGCTCTGTAAGAAAATATGTAAGAAGTGTCGGTGTTTTCAAAATCCTGATGAGAAATATTTGTTGGACTTCAAATAGAAAGAAATTGACCATCAAGATTTAGTTTTCTCAAAATATAGACCAGTGAGTTTTTTAAAGCAGTATTACCGATATTGAGGATTTCTTGCCCAAACTCCAGTTCCAACTGATGCGCCAACAATGACCATTAACTTCCATAACCATATTGGAGCAAAGACAGCCCAGTAGCTCCACTGAATGATGCCATCCAAACGAAGGGCTAGTAGCACAGAGAACAGCAGCAAACAAGCATAGATGAGGAATTTACTGAAAGGAAAGTAAAATGGGGAAAGAGTTCATTTTTAACACGTATCTGATAATGAAACGAGGAGAAATAACAGTTCATAAAAAGTCATTAATTCAGGCCTGGAGAGATGAGTCAACAGTTAAGATCACCAGCTGCTTTTCTAGAGGACATGGGTTCAGTTTTTAGTACTTAAAGGGCAGTTAATGATTGACTATAGCTTCAGTTCCAGAGGGTACAACCTCTTCTTCTGGACTCTAGGAGCCCTGTACAGACCAGGTGCACAGATATACATGCTGGCAAAACACTCATACATATAAAATAAGGTAAAAATACATTTTAAAGTCACTAATTCCATGACAATTTATTTAAAAGTTCCATATAGAACACATACTGTATTGGGGTTGGGAAAACAAAAGTGAGTAATTAAGTCTCCTGCTTCCAAGGGTTTTCTGATAGGAGACTACACAGAAAGCCACAGTTACAATATGGTATAATATTTGTATAAATGGTAGTCTGGACAAAGTGAAATGGGAACTAGGAAAAGAAAGTATGAGATCTGACAGAGAGTAGGGAGAAATGGTGACCACGGAACTGGTTCCAGGGCAACTGCAAAAACAAAGACCTTAATACAAATAATCAGTCTCATCTGTTAGTTGTTGTTCTAATTATTCCAATCACTTGAAAATCGGGCACAGCAGTGCTGTTCCCCTCACTTGACCACTGCTGTAACAATCTACTGCAGACTTGCTATTCTTCCCAATTCATCTCATGGAGCATTAAATTAATTTTGTACCCAGATGTCAAGATATATGAAATTATTGTGTTTTTCCTGCTTCTGAAGCTGACATTTTGAAATACAAGTATGTGGTATCCTAATACTCTCTCAAGTTACCTCTAATACCATTAGGACTTTAATTTAAAGGGCTAGAAAGATGGCTCAGTAGTGAAAAGTACAATTTGTTCTTGCAGAGGCCTCAGGTTCAGGTCCTAGCACTCACATGGCAACTGAGAGCCTTCTGTGACTCCAGTTCCAGGGCATCCTATGCCCTCTTTTCTCATCTGCGTGTATTGCATGAATGTGGTACGTAGACATACACACAGGCAAGACACTCATACAAAATTAAAATAGTAATTTTCTTAAAATACTAATTTGAGGATTATGTTTCCAAAATACAAAATTTTGACTCTACATTCAAACCATAAGGCTGTCTTTAAAATGGAATAATATCTGCCACATCTGACTTTGTAGCCTAAGCGCATTAGCACTGGGCAGTGTGCTATGGGCCATCCCCATACTGTCCTTTCTGAAATATAAAAGAAGCTTACTGCTCAGGCTCATGAATAGTCACCAAAGAGAAGACTCGAACTATAAAAGTTCTAAATATTGTTCTAATTTATGATTTAAAACTATACATAAATTCTATAAAAGTTCTAAATTAAATGAATATGGCTGGCCTCTCTTTAGAGCCATTGGGTGTTTCCAGTAAAATCTATTGCCTTGAGTATAGATACAGGTCTATATGAATGCAAGTAAGCTAGCCCCACACAGACACCATACTTTAGGCGACAAACTTCTGTTTATGAGTTGACAGACTGGCTCCCAGACAAACTATGGATATTTTCACAATTATTTAAAGGACTGTACCTCTTAGGCTAAATAAAACTTTATTACCATGCAGAAAATGTTTTAGTGGAAATTTTAACTTGTTTTATTAAGATAAAAAATGTTTAAGAGCACCTGGCTAGTAAATATATACAAAAACAAAAAATACAGAGGAAAAAAAATCATTCTTAAATAATACTGGGCCAGTAAAGTAGACGGACACTCAACCATCCTTATAGCATATATTTAATCTGATTTCTTATACAGTGATTCATTAAGGTAAAGGTAAGTGGAAATTTTCTGTAGGGGTATTAAAGAGAGGCGTTGTAAAAATCTGACTTGGTAATCAGGTAATCATTTTTCTCACTACTGGATCATAGCTCACTATATTATCCGTTATACAGCACCTACACCTAGAATTCAGTACTTTTATCTGAAATTTTATTCACCTTGTACATTTATGAACCATCACTAAGCAATCAGAAAATCATAGCCAGGAAGTGGCACATTGTGGGCTGAGCCCTCTTACATGAATTGTTTATCAAGAAAACGTCCCATTGGCTTGCCCATGGCCAATCTGGCAGGGGTAATTTTCTCAGTTGAGATTTCCTCTTCCCAAATGACTATCTGATGTCAATCTTACCAAATACTAGCTAGAATGGTTCGTCTGTATATTGGACTTACTCTGTCACAGGAGGAACAGGCATGGAGGATCAAGCAAAACACTTCACAAGGAACCTGACCTGGATTAGAATCATGAATTGGTTCATAACTGCCTGTATGACTTTAGAGAAGTCCAAGATTCTCTAAAATGAAACTGTTTGGGGCCAGAGAGCTAGGTCAGTAGGTATAGGTGCTTGCCACTGGCCTGATGGATAACTTGAGTTTAATCCATAGGACCCACCTGCAGGAAGAAGAGAACTGACTTCTGTAAGCTGTTCTCTGACCTCCATAAGCACACTGTGTCATATGTACACTCACTCACCCACCCCCCACAATCAATACATTAAAATGTATTAAAATTAGAAAATAAAATAAAATGTGGCTGCAATCTGATTTATAGGGCTATTGTAAAGAGTAAGGATACTGAAAAATAAACTGCCAAATCTGTGTTGACATATAGTAGATGCAAATAAGCCATAGCTATTATTAACAACTAATGAGTAAAAGTCAAGAAAATATTCCATCAACAGCTCTATATGCCCCAACAACAGATGTGCAATCAATCACACAATAATTCATTATCAATACTAACAGTACACTCATACTGACAGATCAGTGGCCTGCTTTTAAAAATACAATCTGTGGAGTAATTAACACTATGTAATTTTTACTCTGCTGAAGAATCAAACCTGATGCCCTGTACGAGTGCCATACCACTGAACTATATACCCTAAGCTCAACATCATTTATATTTTAAACGATGCACACATTTTTTGCAGTACACACTGATCCCTCTTTTAAAATAGTTATTTTCAGGAATTTTTACTTTATTTTCAACTAATGGGTATTTTGCCTGTGTGTATGTCTATATACCATGTGTGTACCTGATGCCTGCAGAGGCCTTTAGTTACCAGTGATCACATCCACTTTTCCCCAAAAATTAAAATAAAAGACAACTTACAAAGACTAAAGAATGGCTTTAGATGATGGAGCATACAAGAACTTTGCAAATAGAATTTACTTCATTAGTATTACATATCCACATAAACAATCCCAATAAGGCATCTCTTACTCATTGTTTCAGTCTAGAATTCCCAAGGGATGTACCTCACTCCCATCAGGAGTAAACTACAAATGAGTCAGTAGCCTAAACAGAGTTCTTACAGCCTTCCAATGCAGTGTGGCTCTCAGGGCTGAAGGGCATTCTCTAACAAATAACAACTTTACCAAAACTGTAGACAACTCCAAAGCCTTGTGATGCAGTCCAGTTGCCTATTAAAGCCATGTACTTCCAGATCTCTACCTCCTAAGGACATTCTAGAATCAGTTTTCCAATTCTGCATACTTTTAATCTTCTGTTTAGTCAATAAAGCTGTTAGAGGCTTCAGGCAGTCAAGAAGAATTCTTGGTAGACACAGTATGTTTCAACAAGTTTACTTTGTAATTAAAAGGCAATTCTGAAAAGTTCATGGTCAATTAGTTCTATGGCTGACGTACATAGACATAGGGTCAGCTATCAGCCCTTCATGGCTGGGTGCTAAACACTTTTCAATCACTCTGTGTCACTGCTATTTCTAGAAACCTGACAAACTGCAGTGAACCCTCAGTGACAGTCCATGCTCTGGGAATCACCAAACAACAACAGTGATACATAATCTCCAAAGTTAAAAAAAAACATATTCTTCCATTTTTCCCATCTTGTCAATGGAACAGTTACACTCTGAAGGGACACAATAAGAGAGAGGGGAAAAAATAGTTCATACACCAGCAAGAAAGCAGTCATTGGGAAAAAAAGGAGCTCTAGACTGTTCTTACAGGCTCTGGTGAGTTATCATTCATCTCGCTAATACTTACTGAGCCAGCTATTATCTAATGGATATAAATTACAACAAGAAAAGCCATGGGTTTGGCCTCACATGGCTTGAATTTCAGTAGGAGAGAGAAAGATTAATTAAATAAACAGAGACAAATGGAAGGCCACAGATAAGGCCTCTAAAGGAAAGCTATGCTATTCTACAGACATTGTACAAGCAGGGTGTAGTGGACCAGGATGAGGAAGCCAGGACAACTTCCTTCAGCAACAATCAAAAGAACAGAGATTTCAGTGATAAATGGGAACTGAGTCAAGGAGAGAAGGAACTGTCCTATTAAATGATCAGTGCATGATGAAGTCGTGAATTAAGAGGGTCATGCTAGAATGGGTTTGGAATTAGAGACAGAGAATAAGACAACAGTAGCCCCCCTCCACTTTGCTCTTCAGATGTCTGAAAAGCTTTCATCAGCATGGGGCAAGATTAAGATACAATGTTAAAAACTAGATCAGACATAGTACCTGAACCACCACCAGCTAAGAAAGATCTACTTGTTAATATCACCTGGCCATTGTATTCCTGAAACATCTATAAGGTACACTGTTCCTTCCCACTAATGACTTTGAACCAGGACAATGGTGGGATACAAGAGACCTTTAATTTTTTTCAGGGAAAGAGGCATTTTATTTCACTTAGAATTCAAGCAAAAATAAATGTGTTAATGGCCATTATAAATCTCTTTGAAGTACTTCACTATAATTTTTAGACTTTAGTATTTGGAAGAAAAAAATGTAAAGGAAAAACTGGCTAAGGGTATTTATTATCCATGAACCACTATTTTGCTTTCACAACTCTTAGCTAACCTGGGAGACCACCTTGCAGCTTCTGGACTATCTGACCCATAATAAACAAGTCCTGGAAATTTCTATTTGTAACACATTGTGCAATCTGCCATTAATTCAGGTTCAATAGCCTAGTGAGCAATTATACTCATTCTACAGATGAAGCAGGTAAGTGTCTTGCCCAAGGACACAAAACAATTCAGCCTTTGTTTCTTATCACTATCTTCAAACAATGAAAATACACAAGATGTGTCCAGCTTCAGTACCAACACGGTTGTCCTACAGACAAATCCTAATCCTAGGAATAGTAGAAGAAAAACTACAGTGAGTTCTCTGATATTTACTCTAAATGAACTCCTCTCTGCAGAGAAGCTTCAAGACCATCAATGATGACCACAAATGAAGGCCAGAATATAAACACAAAGACAATAGGAGCACCCAGGCCAGTATCGTGGCTTTAAAATTGTAAATGTTTCCATTCTCAAGGAGACTGCACTTCAAATATCCCCTCCATCTCTCTCCAGTTCCTTTCATCTCCAACAAAGAGCCAAGAAAGTGGCATTCTCAGGAATGCACAATACAGCAAATCATCTATTTATATTCCCATTACTTCCAGGCTGGGACTGTCAAGCACCCTAAGTGCCCAGCGCAGTACTTAGCATACAGAGCAAGGCTAGCTTACTCGAGGGCATGTCTTCCCATTTAGAAAAAAATGAGCAGATTAACTCCCTTTAAATAGTAATGGACTTAGAAAGATCAGTGAAATGAACTCATCTCGCAGTTTATTAAAGAAGAGTAAAGAATCACTTGGTTGCCCATGGCCTCGTCTCCAATTTAGGTTTTGACTCAGTTTAGTTCCAAAGACGTTTCATAAGTGTCTACTATATGACAGATGGGTGGGAGGTGATGTGGAAGGGATCAATCAGGAAGTGGTTTCTCCTTTGGGAGCTCACAGCCCGCAGAAGGAACAGTTTTACAACAGTTTGGCAAGTGAAGGACAGAGATTTGTATACTTTAGCCAGTGTTTTCTCCACACTGCCCACTAGGTATTTCAAGTCTGGAAAATAAGCAGGGTAATATCTACTTCCTGTGAATAAACTTACAGAGAGGGCTAAGAAAATGCGTTGGAAATGATAGGGTTCACCCCCAAAGGCATTATGTAAGATTTACCATACCTTGGCAACAACTATAAAATTTTAGTATCTCAGACATCAGTTTGACAAACAAGCAAAGAACGGCAGGCAGGCATAAACCTACGGAAAACCAACCCCAAGAGCTGAAACTCTTGAAACCCCAAGAGGAAACATGTGGGAAGTTGGCTGGGGGTGTCAGGGTCAAGTGAGATGGCACTGGCACAGAAAATGGGGGGCAGGCAGAACGGTGAGGAAAAGAAAAACAAAGAAAGATATCCAGACAGAGAAGTTGGAATCCCAATGAAAAAGGACGAGTGGAAAGCACTGGGCTTCCCTCCAGGAGGACACGTCTCCAAGCTGGGCAACTTGGGCCATGGCGTGTTGGTACCAGTTGCGGGAGGAAGAAGAGGATGGACAGACTCTGAGGCCGACACAGCTTTGCCGAGAGCAGCTGGCAGCCATAAGGAGCCTCAGGCTGGTGCCTGGGTGCTCAAACTGCAGTGCCGGGGCCGCCGCGCCTCTCCCAGCTGCTACCCAAGCCCTCGCCTGGCCCGCCAGCATAACCGCCTCACCTCGGGTTGAAGTCCTGAAAGAGGCCCCTCAGGTTCATGGCGGAGAACTTCGCCTAGACGTCCTCCTCTTCCCCCCGCCCCCCGCGCCGCGAAGCCTGCGCCTCACAGCGGGTTCATGCTGCTAAAGGCAGCCTTGTCGCCAACGCCGCCACGGGAGAAGCCAGAGCAACCAACTGTCTCCGACACTCCTTCCGGTTTCCGTAGCTGGGATGCGCATGCGCCCTGAGTCGTCTCCCCCCCACCACCCCGCCCCCTCCCGAGCTCGCCAGAAGCCGGAGGTTTCTGAGGAGGTTACTGTCTGGTAGTCACTCTTTTTGCTCCCAGGTACCAGCCTGCCGGCCTGTGGAACAGAACATCTACTGTAAGAGGAAGGGGAACCTCGGGGGAGGGGAACGCTGACTGGGTGGAAGTCCATTAGGAAAGAGAATGCCAAACTGGAGTACCACGGTGAGATCACAGACACCTGCCACCTTCGCCATCCATCACCCAGACCCATACCAGGTTTTTCCCCAAATGGACTGAACCTTTGGCTACACCTACCAGAGTTGCCAGTAAATCCAGTTTGCATATTAACTTCCTTCCCATGCCCCAAGCTACCAGATTTGCTGACCATTCAAGCCTCATATTACCCTGCACCAGTCATCTACTCTCTCAGCCATCTTCTCATCTTGGATTCCCACTGTCCTTAGCAGCAGGTCTATTCATCAGAATGCCCAAACAGGGGGTGTGGAATTCATGGTTAGGCATCCTAATCTACTTCAGAGTCTCCTTGACTTCTGCCTAGACTTGATAGTCACTTCAGATCTGGCTTCCTCCATTCCAAGTCATACTATTTAGAATTTCCAGGTTTGTCTTATTGGGCAAGTTAACATCCTCAAGGCTCAGATTTTCTCCTCTGTAAAATAGAAAAAAAAAACAAAAAACAAAAACAAAAACTACTTTTCTACCAGGTTAGAAATGGTTAGGTTAGGCATAACTTACTGAATGTTACATGCACAAAGAGTGTTGTTGCTAGTTCTTTTAAGTGCCAAATCTGTAAATCCTTAAAATCCTCTAAGGATTCTATTTGCTTTACAAATCTGAGAGTGGTACAACCTCGTGGCAGAGGACTTAGTTTACCATACTCAATTCCAGCCAGTTTAAGAGTTGTTGTTTTCATGAACACAGTACTACCTTAAACATTAGTCTGGAATCATTATGGGTAATAGTCATAGTGTGTTACAATAGCAGTTTCATGAATGGCAATTTTATATTAGTTAGCCCCAGGGGGAGCTTAAGAAGATCACAATTGGGAGAATCATCCTTTGCTGTGCTGTATCATCTTTCTTTTGGAAACTTGAAAACATTTCACAAGTGGTAATTATGCTCCCTCACACCCACTGAGAAATGGATATTATTATATGGGCCGGTTTATGGATGAGTAACTTGGATGAAGCATTCAGCTGCTGAAACACCATGACCCTTTCTCAGAAATGTTGATCTCTCTTCTGTGACCATCCTCCATATGATGCCCAATGTGTCTAGCCCCGAGGACTCTCCCAATGGATAGGAAAGTACAGAAGAGCTAAAGCACAGAGAAGCTTACATAGTCTCACTGTGAGACATAGCTAGTGAAGGCTGAAGAACAACAAGGCAACTTAACGTTCTAGCAAACTAGAGGCCAAACTACTAGCAAAGGTTAACTGCCACTGGACAGAGTAGCCAGTACCATTTTAATTCTTGGAGGTTTCTCCTCAAGCAGACATCAAGAAGACAGCTAGCTTGTCAACTCCAACTTAAATAGCATGTAATATGGTTCTCTTAAAAGCTCTATGGAGAATGGCCAGACAAGTTGCTCAGAGTCCAAATGCTACTTTTGGTAAGTTCTTTAGTATTCCTATAACTGAGACACTTTCTATGGGCCCGCAATTGCAATTTTAGCGGTTCCCTCTAGGAACTGAGGAATTCTTATTCTAAATACCACTACAAAATATACCAACTATTATTATGTTCTTTGACAAGCCAAGTTGCCATGAAAAATGCCAAATATACCAAAATAATTGGTATATCAAAGTTGAGTATTCAGTCTTCAAGAGAGGAAATTACCTTGACTGCCTCAAATGTGCTAGATATCCAGCCCTGAGCTCTACTTGTATTCAGTATTCACATTGGCCTCCATGACAGACTTCAGAAGAGCAGAGACCCAGAGGAGAGAATTATAGTACATTATGACACGTCAATTAGGAGACCTAGATCAGGAGAAGGAAGTGGTTATTTGTGCTCCAAATCATCATGCTACTGGGACTTCCTCCCTGGGCTTCATTAATAAAGTGGAAAGGGTATGGCATTATAAGACTATGATTAAACACCAGTTTTACCGCTAAATTCAGTGTGACAGTGATAGCAGGCAAGTACTCTTGGACCTATTAAAGATAGTCAACCTGGACTCAGGGGAAAGATTGACAAATTCTTCAGACAGGTGACACAGAGGTGCCAGTGCCCCAAACTGACCTACCTTAAGTTTCCTAAAGTCTAACCCTAAGTGCTACCAACTAGAGAATTGATTCAGACACCAGGACTTTGTCTACTTACAAAAAACAAGCTGGGCCAGGTATAGTGGCACATGCCTTTAACCCCAGCACTCTGGAGGCAGAGCCAGGTGGATCTCTGTGAGTTCTAGGTCAGTCTGGTCTACATATCATGTTCCAACACACACACATAGTTGCATAAAGAGACTGTCTCAAAACGATGTAACTTGTGTTTTCCTTAGTGTGATTTTCATAAACCTGTGAGGTCTCTTGTCCTGAGATCTCCTGGACAGGAGTTTGATAGACTACAGAGCTCTGTTTGGGAAGTTGATGATCTAGAGGAGAAGCTGGGAGGCCAGTGAAAGAGATGAAAAAGTACCTATGGTTCTCTTGGGATCTGCAACCTTTCCTGAGTCTTTTCCCAGAGAATATAAGTAGCAACCAACTCATGGAAGCATCTTTGAGGACTGTGACAAGAGAGTTGCGGAGAGCCACAGGGCATTCGTGCACCCAGGACAACCCCAAAAGAAGGTTGAACACTATCATGGAACAAATTTCCTACCTACTGAATGATAAGAGGCTGTTTTCTATTGGGAAGCAGACTAATAAAACTACCCGGACCTTTACAGCCAACATGGTCTCTCTGTGTTCCCCCTCTAAAGCTTCCCAGCTGTCTAGGGTTTTAGAAAGCATTCTCAAGTAGATGGGGAGGATCCAGGGAACTTCTCCTATAGAGAATTATTTCTGTCAGCCAAGGTTAAATGAAGACAGGTAAACATACAGGGAAGACTGTTGCAGCCAGCACTTCTTGGGTCCTAAAATATTGACTGGGGGTGGCAAGGGAATGACAAAAAGAACAGACACACAGACATACGTACAGAAAGCCATGGGTCAGGTGTGGTGCGCACACTTTGATGGAGTGGCACTACTGTCTTCATCTGAGCCTCAGCACATTTATTAGGAGCATCACAGGGGGAGGAGTTAGCTAGTCCCAGTGGGAGGTATCTATAGGTGAGCAGTCAAAGGCTGTAAATAGCCAGAAAGAGGAAGCTGTAGTTACTAGTTTCTGTACACACCAATGAACAGTTTGCTCCCAAACACTTAGAAAAGCTTTACCACCCCTCTGGACCTCAAACCAGGGAAGGCTTTGTCACTCTCATGAGGCTGAGGCATTGGAGATATTGACACAATTGTGCCCATGCCAATCACTCAGGACTTCCTCTGCTCTCTACAGAAAACAGGATGGACAGGCCTACCAGAAGTCACTGACTAGATTCACATAAAAACCTGATTTTGTTCTCATTCCCATCTTGCTCTAATTTCTTAGTTTCCTCTTTACTTTCCTTCCCTGCTTTGTGTTTCTGTCATGATCTTCTGGCCCAAATTATTTTCTCTAAGCATCATTTAAGCAGGGTTAACCTATAACCTTTAGTCCTTCAGTCTACTTCATCCAGACTATGGCTTCTAAACTTGCATTGTGTCAGATGCTGAAGGAGGTGCTAGGAACAAACAGAAATGCATAATCAAACACTGCATTGTGGCTAAATTTCCAGAACTTGAGAACTGAAGAGCTAATTCTTTTGTTTGTTTTTTTTTTTACAATAGTATTCTTTTTTTTTATTTTAACTTATGTTCATTATTCTACATCATTTTATGTTTTAGGTTTTATTTCTGAAAAGCTAACTTTGTTATAGCTCATAGAGTTTTTTTTCTTTAGAATTGCATATTCTTTTTTTTCCATCTTTATGAAATTGGGTATTTCTTATTTACATTTCAAATGTTATTCTCTTTCCCGGTTTCCATGCCAACATCCCCCAACCTCTCCCCCTCCCCTTCTATATGGGTGTTCCCCTCCCCATCCTCCCCCCATTACTGCCCTCCCCAACAAGAATCCTGTTCACTGGGGGTCCAGCCTTGGCTTCCCCTTCCACTGGTGCCCTTACTAGGCTATTCATTGCTACTTATGAAGTTGTAGCCCAGGGTAAGTCCATGTATAGTCTTTGGGTAGTGGCTTAGTCCCTAGAACGTCTGGTTGCTTGGCATTGTTGTTCATATGGGGTCTCGAGCCCCTTCAAGCTCTTTCAGTCCTTTCTAAGATTCCTTCAACGGGGGTCCCGTTCTCAGTTCAGTGGTTTGCTGCTGGCATTCGCCTCTGTATTTGCTGTATTCTGGCTGTGTCTCTCAGGAGAGATCTACATCTGGTTCCTGTCGGCCTGCACTTCTTTGCTTCATCCATCTTGTCTAATTGGGTGGCTGTATATGTATGGGCCACATGTGGGGCAGGCTCTGAATGGGTGTTCCTTCAGTCTCTGTTTTAATCTTTGCCTCTCTATTCCCTGCCAAGGGTATTCTTGTTCCCCTTTTAGAGAAGGAGTGAAGCATTCACATTTTGGTCATCCATCTTGAGTTTCATGTGTTCTGTGTGTCTAGGGTAATTCGAGCATTTGGGCTAATATCCACTTATCAATGAGTGCATACCATGTGTGTTTATCTGTGATTGGGTTACCTCACTCAGGATGATATTTTCCAGTTCCATCCATTTGCCTATGAATTTCATAAAGTCATTGTTTTTGATAGCTGAGTAATATTTCATTGTGTAGATGTACCACATTTTCTGTATCCATTCCTCTGTTGAAGGGCATCTGGGTTCTTTCCAGCTTCTGGCTATTATAAATAAGGCTGCTATGAACATAGTGGAGCACGTGTCTTTGTTTTATGTTGGGGCATCTTTTGGGTAAATGCCCAGGAGAGGTATAGCTGAGTCCTCAAGTAGTTCAATGTCATTTTCTGAGGAACCTCCAGACTGATTTCCAGAATGGTTGTACCAGTCTGCAATCCCACCAACAATGGAGGAGTGTTCCTCTTTCTCCACATCCTCGCCAGCATCTACTGTCTCCTGAGTTTTTGATCTTAGCCATTCCGACTGGTGTGTGGTGGAATCTCAGGGTTGTTTTGATTTGCATTTCTCTTATGACTAAAGATGTTGAACATTTCTTTAGGTGCTTCTCAGACATTCAGCATTCCTCAGCTGTGAATTCTTTATTTAGCTCTGAACCCCAGTTTTTAATAGGGTTGTCTCCCTGCAGTCTAACTTCATGAGCTCTTTATATATTTTGGATATAAGCACTCTATCAGTTGTAGGATTGGTAAAGATCTTTTCCCAATATGTTGGTTGTCATTTTGTCCTAACAATAGTGTCCTTCGCCTTACAGAACCTTTGTAGTTTTATGAGATCCCATTTGTTGATTCTTGATCTTAGAGCATAAGCCATTGGTGTTTTGTTCAGGAAATTTTCTCCAGTGCCCATGTGTTTTGAGGTTCTTCCACAATTTTTCTTCTTTTAGTTTGAGTGTATCTGGTTTGATGTGGAGGTCCTTGATCCACTTGGACTTAAGGTTTGTACAGGGTGATAAGCATGGATTGATCTGCATTCTTTTACATGCTGACCTCCAGTTGAACCAGCACCATTTGCTGAAAATGCTATCTTTTTTCCTTTGGATGGTTTTGGCTCCTTTGTCAAAAATCAAGTGACCATAGGTGTGTGGGTTCATTTCTGGGTCTTCAATTCTATTCCACGGATCTATCTCCCTGTCTCTGTACCAATACCATACAATTTCTTTTTATCGCTATTGCTCTGTAATACTGCTTGAGTTCAGGGATAGTGATTCCCCCAGAATTGCTTTTATCGTTGAGGATAGTTTTCACTATCCTGGGTTTTTTGTTATTCCAGATGAATTTGCAAGTTGTTCTATCTAACTCTATGAAGAATTGGATTAGAATTTTGATGGGGATTGCATTGAATCCATAGATTGCTTTTGATAAAATGGGCATTTTTACTATACTAATCCTGCCAATCCATGAGCATGGGAGATCTTTCCATCTTCAGAGTTCTTCTTCAATTTCTTTCTTCAGAGGCTTGAAGTTCTTATCATACAGATCTTTCACTTGGTAGGTTAAAGTCACAGCGAGGTATTTTATATTATCTGGGACTATTATGAAGGGTGTCGTTTCCCTAATTTCTTTCTCGGCTTGTTTCTCTTTTGTGTAGAGGAAGGCTACTGATTTATTTGAGTTAATTTTATACCCCATCACTTTGCTGAAAGTGTTTATCAGTTTAGTAGTTCTCTGGTGGAACTTTTGGGATCGCTTAAATAAACTATCATATCATCTGCAAACAGTGATATTTTGACTTCTTCTTTTCCGATCTATATCCCCTTGATCTCCTTTTGTTGTCTGATTGCTCTGGCTAGAACTTCAAGAACTATATTGAATAAGTAGGGAGAGAGTGGGCAACCTTGTCTAGTCCCTGATTTAGTGGGACTTCTTCAAGTTCTCTCCATTTAGTTTAATATTATACTGGTTTGCTGTATATGGCGTTTACTATGTTTAGGTATGGGCCTTGAATTCCTATTCTTTCCAGGACTTTTATCATGAAGGGGTGTTGAATTTTGTCAAATGCTTTCTCAGCATCTACTGAAACGACCAGGTGGTTTTTGTCTTTCGGTTTGTTTATATAGTGGATTACGTTGATTGATTTCCATATATTAAACCATCCCTGCATAGCTGGGATGACGCCTACTTGATCATGATGGATGATTGTTTTGATGTGCTCTTGGATTCGGTTTGCAAGAATTTTATTGAGTATTTTTGCGTCGATATTCATAAGGGAAGTAGGTCTGAAGTTCTCTTTGTTGCGTCTTTGTGTGGTTTAGCTATAAGTGTAATTGTGGCTTCATAGAAGGAATTTGGTAGTGCTCTGTCTGTTTCAATTTTGTGGAATAGTTTGGATAGTATTGGTATGAGGTCTTCTATGAAGGTCTGATAGAATTCTGTACTAAACCCGTCTGGACCTGGGCTCTTTTTGGTTGGGAGACTTTTAATGACTGCTTCTATTTTGTTAGGCGTTATGGGGTTGTTTAACTGGTTTATCTGTTCCTGATTTAATTTCGGTACCTGGTAACTGTCTAGGAAATTGTCCATTTCCTCCAGATTTTCAAGTTTTGTTGAATATATGCTTTTGTAGTAGGATCTAATGATTTTTTGAATTTCTTCTGGCTTTGTTGTTATGTCTCACTTTTCATTTCTGATTTTGTTTATTTGGACACACTCTCTGTGTCCTCTGTTTAATCTGGCTAAGTGTTTATCTATCTTGTTGATTTTCTCAAAGAACCAGCTTTTGCTTCTGTTGATTCTTTGTATAGGCCTTTGTGTTTCTACCTGGTTGATTTCAGCTCTGAGTTTGATTATTTCCTGCCTGTGTGCTGTCAAACTGCTGATATATGCTCTCTCCTGTTTCTTTCTGCAGGCACTCAGAGCTATGAGTTTTCCTCTTAGCACAGCTTTCATTGTGTCCCATAAGATTGGGTATGTTGTACCTTCATTTTCATTAAATTCTAAGAAGTCTTTAATTTCTTTCTTTATTTCTTCCTTGACCAGGTTATCATTGAGTAGAGCATCGTTCAACTTCCATGTATATGTGGGTGTTCTTCCCTTACTGTTATCGAAGACTAGCTTTAGCCTGTCATGGTCTGATAGGATGAATGGGATTATTTCTATCTTTCTGTATCTGTTAAGGCCTGTTTTATGACCAATTATATGGTCAATTTTGGAGAAAGTACCATGAGGTGATGAGAAGAAGGTATATCCTTTTGTTTTAGGATAGAATGTTCTATAAATATCTGTTAAGTCCATTTGGTTCATGACATCTGTTAGTATGTCTATGTCTCTGTTTAATTTCTGTTTCCATGATCTGTCCATTGATGAGAGCGGGGTATTGAAATCTCCTACTATTATTGTGTGAAGTGCAGTGTGTGCTTAGAGCTTTAGTAAAGTTTCTTTTATGTATTGGAGCATATATATTTAGGATTGAGAGTTCATCTTGGTGGATTTTTCCTTTGATGAATATGAAGTCTTCTTCCCTATCTTTTTTGATGAGTTTTGGTTGAAAATCAATTTTATTCGATATTATAATGGCTACTCCAGCTTGCTTCTTCAGACCATTTGCTTGGAAAGTTGTTTTCCAGCCTTTTACTCTGAGGTAGCGTCTGTCTTTGTCTCTGAGGTGTGTTTCCTGTAGGCAGCAAAATGTTGAGTCCTCATTGCATATCCAGGTTGTTCATTTGTGTTTTTTATTAGGGAACTGAGTCCATTGATGTTGAGAGATATTAAGGAATAGTGATTGTTGCTTCCTATTATATTTGTGTTTGGATATGAGATTATGTTTCTGCTTGTCATCTCTTTGTTTTGTTGCAAAACAATTAGTTTCTTACTTTTTCTAGGGTGTGGCTTGCCTATTTGTGTTGGGCTTTACCATTTATTATCCTTTGTAGGGCTGGATTTGTAGAAAGATATTGTGTAAATTTGGTAATGTCATGGAATATCTTGGTTTCTCCATCTATGTTAATTGAGAACTTTGCTGGATACAATAACCTGGGCTGGCATTTGTGTTCTCTTAGGGTTTATATGACATCTGTCCAGGATCTTCTGGCTTTCATAGTCTCTGGTGAGAAGTCTGGTGTAATTCTGATAGGTCTGCCTTTATATGTTACTTGACCTTTTTCCCTTACTTCTCTTAATATTCTTTCTTTGTTTTGTGCATTTGGTGTTTTGACTATTATGTGACAGGAGGAGTTTCTTTTTTGTCCAATCTATTTGGTGTTCTGTAGGCTTCTTGTATGTTTATGGATATCACTTTCTTTAGGTTAGGGAAGTTTTCTTCTATGATTTTGTTGAAGTATTTACTGGTCCTTTGAGCTGGGAGTCTTCACTCTCTTCTATACCTATTATCCTTATGTTTGATATTCTCATTGTGTCCTGGATTTCCTGTATGTTTTGAGCCAGTATCTTTTTCTGTTTTACATTATCTTTGACAGTTGTGTTGATGATTTATGGAATCTTCTGCTCCTGAGATTCTCTCTTTTATCTCTTGCATTCCGTTGTTGATGCTTGTATCTACGGCTCTTTGTCTCTTCCTTTGGTTCTATATCCAGGGTTGTCTCCCTTTGTGCTTTCTTTATTGCTTCTATTTCCATTTTTAATTCCTTCACCTGTTTGATTGTGTTTTCCTTTAATTCTTTCAGGGATTTTTGCATTTCCTCTCTATGGGCTTCTGCTTGTTTATTTGTGTTTTCTTGCATTACTTCTTGAAGTCCTCCATCATCATGATCAAATGTGATTTTAAATCTAGATCTTACTTTTCTGGTGTGTTTGGATATTCAGTATTTGCTTTGGTGGGAGAATTGGGCTCCGATGATGCCATGTAGTCTTGGTTTCTGTTGCTTGGGTTCCTGTGCTTGCCTCTCGCCATCAGGTTATCTCTGGTGTTACCTTGTTCTGCTATTTCTGACAGTGGCTTGACTGTCCTATAAGCCTGTGTGTCAGGAGTGCTGTAGACCTGATTTCCTGTTTTCTTTCAGCCAGTTATGGAAACAGAGTGTTCTGCTTTTCAGTCCTTCCTGTGTTCTGGCTTTCAGCTGTTCCTGTGGGTGTGTGTCCTGAGTCCACCAGGCAGGTCACTTAGAGCAGAAAAGTTGGTATTACCTCTGGTCTCGGGCTTGAAATCATTCCTCAGGGCTGGGTTTCAGCTCTCTGTGAGGGCAGCAACCAGAAGGGCCTGCCCCTCCTTTTTCTGGGTCCCTGTGCACAGAGCACCCAGATGGTGTTAGGCGTTTTCCTCCAGAGTCAGAAATGTGGGCAGAGAGTAGTCTCCTCTGGCTTCCCAGTCATGTCTGTCCCTCTGAAGGTCTAGCTCTCCCTCCCACAGGATTTGGGTGCAGGGAGCTGTTTGACCTGTTCCCTTCAGATCTGGGCACAGTCTAGACTGCAGGGCTCCTGCAGCTTGAGTGCCCCTCTCTTTCTGTTCCCAGAGGCCCTATACAGTTTCCTCTTGGGCCAGGGATGCGGGGGGAAAGGTGGGCAGAACTGGAAGTCTCTCCTGCCCTGCAGTCTCAGGATTGCCCACATGTCTGGGCGATCAGCTCTCACTCTCACAGGGTTTGGGAGCAGAGAGCTCTGGGCCAGGATCAGCGAGGTTTGGGCACCAGCTAGAAACTGGAAATGTCTGGTCCCAGAGGAATTTTGCCTTCGTGTGTCCTGAGTCTACCAGGCAGGTCACTTGGAGCAGAAAAGTTGGTCTTACCTCTGGTCTCGGGCCTGAAGTTGCTCCTTGTTGCTGGGTTTCAGCTCTCTGAGAGGGCAGCAACCAGAAGGGAAGAGCTAATTCTTAAAGGAGAAATAGTATTTTGGGCCATGAAAACAAAATTACAAGCAGAGAAAACAATACTTCAAAAGTGTCTGCACCTACCCTTGGCTTCTCTAGACTCACTAGGCCAGAAAACAAATCTGAGCAGCAATAGCTGAACAGCAGCCACATGTCCAGGAGCATTTAAATGAACACCAGTTTCTAGCCACAAGCCTGAGCATTTCCTAAACAACTGGAAGAAATGATCTTGGAGAAAGGTGTCAGCAACACCCTCTTTTCTGGCAAGCCATCAGATAGGTTGGAATCTGAAAGCTTATCACTAAATTGTTTTTACTACAGCTTACTCTTATGATTACCATTGATTCACCTCTACTAAATTCAGCATTACAAATAAAAAGCATGGAGGAATTTGTAATAGAGGTCAATCATTTAATCACTGTCTCCATTATAAGGATACTGAAGACCTTTGATATCCTGCAGGGTTTTTGTTGTTGTTGTTGTTGTTGTTGTTGTTGTTGTTTTGTTTTGTTTTGTTTAGTATTTTTTGTTTTGTTTTTCTATCCTCCAGAGATGCTAGATTTGCCTCAATAAAACCAGATGAAGTCTTTTTTTACTGTGCCAGGAAGAAGAGAAGATGTGTGATACCAAATTCCTGTTTTCCTATTAGGTTCTTTCAGGTTATAGACACAAGATGTCTGTTCTTATTATAAAATAGCTTACTTTTAAATGTGTGTGTGCATATGTTCACTTTGTATGTACACATGTGAATGAGTGTGTATACATGTATGTGGCCATGCATGTGGAAGCTAAAGGTCAATATTGGATGTTTCCTCTCTCATTCCCCACCTTAGTTTTTGATACAGGGTATCTCACAGAACCTAGAGTTCACTGAATAGGCAAGACTATCTGGCCATCAAATTTGGGGGCTCCTGCATTTCTGCCTCTATAAAACTAGCATTATAAACATGCACCATCACATGCATCTTTTTTATTTTTACATAGTGCAGAGGATCTAAACCAAGGTCCTCATATTTGTACAGCAAGCATTTTACTGACAGCCGTGACTCCCATGCTAAGGGCCCTTCAGGAGGAATGACAAATGGCTTTAGAACTCATGGAATATAGCCCACAGGTGATCACAGCCACATGGGTGGGCCTTGGTGTGGCATGGCACCAAGAAATACATGTCCTGAGGACATCATGCTATTGTAAAGTTCTGCTATGCTTGCTGCACTCACATCCCTCTTAACCTAAGAACTTTAAGGGGGCTTATCTCTGGCACTCACAGCACTAATGCTTGATCTCTTTACAGCTTTGATGCTAGACCAGATTAGGAGTTATATCGCAACCTCAGAGAAGAGCTTAGAGATAGAGATTGTGAGCGATGACCTTAGAAAACATTTGGGAAAATAAAATTGTTAGTGAAGCTACATTGAAATGCTTTTACTACTGGCTCTGCTGTAAGAAATCTTAGTGAACAACATGAAGTTCAGAAAGGCAAACTCTTACTAGTTAAGCTAGGGCCCTTTATGGTCGGTTAACAAGAACAACGCCAGCACTGGCTGACCTGACTCTCACTGAGGCTGGACTGTGATGACTGATTTCTGACACCCATTTTTGCTCTCAGCTTCCTGATATGATGTAATAAGAATTGCTGATGAGTACATATGCATTCTGAGGATTTAAGGCAGATATGATTGATTTTTATGAAAGGGTTTAGATTTGTGATTCTTTTAAGAGTCTTACAAGAGTGGTTTAAAGATAAATAGTAAAATAATTACCCTTTTCTTTGTAAATGTAAAATGCTATCTGCCAGTAAGTGAAACTGGCTGAGAAAACTGCCTCGCTTGCTTACACTTTGTTAATCTATAACAAGTTGCTTAGTTACAAATGTATGCGGGTTTTAGGGAATAATTTGGGTTTTGGCTTTTGGATTTTTGGTTTTTTAAAACCTATACTGTGTACTATTATTTTTTGTAAAAGAATCAGGCAACATACTATTATTTTCATAATTGTTTACTAGAAGAAAACTAAAATGTAATCACGTTGTAACTTTATATTTCTTGAAAGATTATTCTGGAATATATAAGCGATAAGAGAAAAAAATTAAGTGTGGTGGTTGGAACACTGTTCTTCCACTCATCAACATATATATATATACATATATATATATATGTATATATATATATAAAATCTGGTTCTGTGCTTGTTCCATCCACACATTGTGTGTGTATGTCTGTGTTAATGTCTGTGTGTGCCTGTGTGTGTGCGTGTGTGTGTGCATGCGTGCTTGAAATTCCTGGACTGTATTTGCTAGTCCTTTTCTCTGAACATTTTACCTGTCTGTAGGTCTGTATGCATGTAGATATGCATATATGCATTTTGTATGTATGTATATATTTGTGTGTATGAAGTGACTTGGACTCTTTGCTTCTCCCACTTTGTGTGTGTGTGTGTGTGTGTGTGTGTGTGTGTGTCTGCATGTGCATGTATGTGCGTGAGTGTGTGTGTGTGCTTGTGAACTTTCTTTCTTTTCTTCTCTTTGTTGCCTGCTCCAAAGAGTTAAAAGAGTTCAGTGTTGTTCTGCTGGCCATGGGGACTGGTAGCCCCAGTGAATTAAGCTTTGTTCCCTTAGAGAAAAGTCTTCTGGGAAACATCCCTAACTGCTGGCTGCCATAGAAAGCAGCCGGTATAGGCATCTGGATCTACCCCAGTCACCCACTCGAGGCACCGACCTGTCGCGCGCCCAATGTCCCGCCAGCAAGAACGACGCGTGGCAACAGGATTCTTCTGCGAGCAAGCCTTTACTGTGTTACAGCTCTTCTTAGTGTTACAGCTCTCTTAGTGTTACAGCTCTCTTGAACAGGGACCCCGAGCAGCAAAATCGCTCGGCTTATATAGACAACAGTATGCTAATTATCTCTCAGGGATTGGTGGGGCTTGGATCACCCCACTACTTGTCCTCCAGGGATTGGCGGAGAATGAATCACCTCATTAGCATATTAACGGTCAACTAACACCTGGTGCATAAACCGCACATGTGCAGTACTGCTGTTCACCACTAGAGGGAGCCCTAGCAAGGGGACAAGCCTGCACATGCGCAGTAAGTCGTTTATATCCAGACAAGGCTGGATGTCGGCGCCATTTTTGTTTCGCCGCGCCGCTCTCTACATCTCCCCCTTTTTTGTTTAATAAAATGACTGGTCTAGATCTGGGTGTCACGTCAATCTTGTCATTGCTCCTGTCTTAGGTCGTTCTCATCCAAACTCGGCCTTACCCGTCATAGAGTTACCCTATCGCCACCGGGCCCCGTGTCTTAGGTTGGTCCGAGTTCGAGGAAAGTTGCCCGTCCCTGGATACAATGACTCCACATGACTGTGACAAAAATGATCTAGGGCGAACTCTTGATCTTTCAAAGAGGCCAGCCATATGTTGGGAGAAGCACCCTTTTTAATGGTGGTCATAGCCTGGTAAACAACCATTTTGTGTCTGGCATGTTCTCTTTTTAAACAGCCAATAAGCCAGAGACCTACTCCGCATCCCAGGAGGACAATAGCTCCCCGGGACAAACATGCCCGCCCACTCCTTGAAAAGGGAGAAAGCATTGGTAATCCATGAGGTAAGTCTTCAACTGTGATGGGGTCCAGCCTAGTGCTGTTGAGGACAGCAATCTGCATCAGCAATTGTCTTGATAGTTGCTCTGCTTTCATGGACCAGTTTCCTTTCAGATAATTCGATATTTCTTTGCTCTGTTGAAAATTCTGAGAAAAGTTAGCTCACAAAGGAATAATGCATAAACCTCTAAGGGAGGAAACACAAGACAGCTGTGTCATATGATACAGTGCTTCAATTTGTTCTTGAACTAAATCTATCCTTTGATTGGCTAATAGAAGGCCAGATGCCAAAGGGGAATTAAATTCTTCTTGTATCTCTAGCACCACTGCAGTTGCTTAGTTACAAATGTATGCGGGTTTTAGGGAATAATTTGGGTTTTGGCTTTTGGATTTTTGGTTTTTTAAAACCTATACTGTGTACTATTATTTTTTGTAAAAGAATCAGGGAACATACTATTATTTTCATAATTGTTTACTAGAAGAAAACTAAAATGTAATCACGTTGTAACTTTATATTTCTTGAAAGATTATTCTGGAATATATAAGCGATAAGAGAAAAAAATTAAGTGTGGTGGTTGGAACACTGTTCTTCCACTCATCAACATATATATATATATATATATATATATATATATATATATATATATATATATAATCTGGTTCTGTGCTTGTTCCATCCACACATTGTGTGTGTATGTCTGTGTGTGTGCCTGTGTGTGTGCGTGTGTGTGTGCATGCGTGCTTGAAATTCCTGGACTGTATTTGCTAGTCCTTTTCTCTGAACATTTTACCTGTCTGTAGGTCTGTATGCATGTAGATATGCATATATGCATTTTGTATGTATGTATATATTTGTGTGTATGAAGTGACTTGGACTCTTTGCTTCTCCCACTTTGTGTGTGTGTGTGTGTGTGTGTGTGTGTGTGTGTCTGCATGTGCATGTATGTGCGTGAGTGTGTGTGTGTGCTTGTGAACTTTCTTTCTTTTCTTCTCTTTGTTGCCTGCTCCAAAGAGTTAAAAGAGTTCAGTGTTGTTCTGCTGGCCATGGGGACTGGTAGCCCCAGTGAATTAAGCTTTGTTCCCTTAGAGAAAAGTCTTCTGGGAAACTTCCCTAACTGCTGGCTGCCATAGAAAGCAGCCGGTATAGGCATCTGGATCTACCCCAGTCACCCACTCGAGGCACCGACCTGTCGCGCGCCCAATGTCCCGCCAGCAAGAACGACGCGTGGCAACAGGATTCTTCTGCGAGCAAGCCTTTACTGTGTTACAGCTCTTCTTAGTGTTACAGCTCTCTTAGTGTTACAGCTCTCTTGAACAGGGACCCCGAGCAGCAAAATCGCTCGGCTTATATAGACAACAGTATGCTAATTATCTCTCAGGGATTGGTGGGGCTTGGATCACCCCACTACTTGTCCTCCAGGGATTGGCGGAGAATGAATCACCTCATTAGCATATTAACGGTCAACTAACACCTGGTGCATAAACCGCACATGTGCAGTACTGCTGTTCACCACTAGAGGGAGCCCTAGCAAGGGGACAAGCCTGCACATGCGCAGTAAGTCGTTTATATCCAGACAAGGCTGGATGTCGGCGCCATCTTTGTTTCGCCGCGCTGCTCTCTACACCGACCCACAAAGGCTGCCTGCCTCAGTTTACCCTACTGGTGAAAACTGGCCTGTGACAGCCTCAATTAATACACATATGGAGTGTATGGTACATACTGAATCAGTGTCACTCATATTACAATCTTGGAGAGAAGGCTTATATTCCGTATTAGCAACCCACTTTGTATGAACTTAGGTAATACTGCAAGTTGAAAAGATTCCTTCCAAAACTTAATGGAAATCTTAATTCCCAATGATAACACCTGTGAAAGCAACCTCATTTGACAGTGGAGACTTAATAGTTAAGATGAGACCATTAAAATGGGTTGTTAATCCAATATGACTATGTTCCTATGAGAAAAGGGAAATCTGGACACAGACACAAAAGAAAACCATCTGTATGCTTCTTAGGGGCACATGATTATGGTTTCAAGTGAAAGATTCCCATTTGATATTAGTACAGCCTTTTCTTAAGAATGAGAATCGGGGTTGGGGATATAGCTCTGCGCTATATAGTAGAGCGCTTGCCTAGCGAGCGCAAGGCCCTGGGTTCGGTACCCAGCTCCGGAAAAAAAAAAAAAGAAAAAAGAAAGAATGAGAATCTTTTAAGCTGGCCCTGGCTTAGCCCCTAGATGTTAGACAATAGACCAGAAAGTGCAGAAAGCACATTCCTACCCACTCTCTAGGAAGCTGCCGGACCATAAGAGCAGATGGTATAGAACATATTTACTGCAGGGCAATTACAAGACAGGAAACATCTCTGGGAAGCTAACTGACCACTATAGAAGTGAGATGTCCTTGGTACTGAATGCAGCTGTGCTGACATAGCTATAGCCTTGTCCTAGGAACTCCAGAAGAGAAACACCTGCCAAGACAGATATCCTTGGTCCTTGTCCTGGAAACCCCAGGATGAGAAAACATATATCAAGTCAGACGTCCTTGGTACTGAAATAGCTGCATTGATGCGGTTACAGCCCTATCCCAGGAATTCCAGGACGAGAAACATCTGCCTAGTTATCCTTGGCACCAAAATAGCTGAGCTAATGAAACTGTGTAATCTTAAATGAATATTTAAGCTGTACATTTCTGTTGTTCGAGGCTTTTCACATCCCTCCTGCGTGAGGACCGTGTCGAGCCCCAATGCATTGGTATCCCAAAGTAAACCTCTTGTTTTTACATCAAGACTGAGTCCCGTGTGTTTGTGGGGTGGTGAGTGTCCTCAGGACTGGAGCGAGAGTCTCCTCTGTCTGAGGGTCTTTCACAAGGCCTCAGAGGAGCTCCTCAGGGAGAAACCTCAGCATCTCCCTGTGGTGGCCATGAAGGAAGGAGACTCTTACCTGCTCTGGCTTGCACAAGTCAGTCCCTGGATGGCACGGGTCCACCCCGGATGCTGATATGAAGGGCAATAGATGCTGAAACTGTACCCACAATGAAGTGGAAACTTAAGGGTTCTTTGTAAAGTCGGTTGGATGGAGTTTTCCAGGGGCCAACACGTGAAGGAAAGTTCCCTTGAAGTGGATACAGGTCAAAGACTAAGGCAGAATCCTGAAAAAAATTTAGGTGAAGCAGACACAGGAGAAAGCATGTTCTGCTAAAGCAAGCACATGAAAAGTCACACGATGAAGGATTCATTGTTAATAACAAGTATGTATTTGTCTGCCTTACATTGCATAGTTGAACTGCATTTGCCTGGATTCCATAGAGAGAAACACAAAATAAACTTCTGGTGTCCTGCAGTTTCTTGCAGCTTCAAAGGACTCAGGCTGGTGGGCAGACTGATGTCAGCTGAGACAGATGCATATTCTGAGAAGGAGGAGGACAAGTAATGCATGGCGGGTATAAATAGGACTCGAAGGACAATGACAGAGACTGAACTTGATTGGTTTATACACCCAGCTGTGTAATGGTCATGGGCCTCCAGTCTTCCCTGAACCTTGCTTTCCTGAGAGAGGCACAGCCCAGAATGTCTCATGGCCTCCCTCCAGGTCCCCCCTGTTGCATTGTTCCATGGTTGAGGCTTGGCTGTGTCGGCTAGGTACTGGGACCACTGCTGATTCATGTTTGCTAGCACTACTCTACCAAACTGCACTGCTGGCTTGCTCGTGAAGTATTTGCAAGTGGATCCAGCTGCCTGGTAACCTGTGTACTGAACTGCTGATTTCCAGATAACACAGCCAGAATATGCTCCAAACCCATTGCTAAACAGGCTCACTGCCCCAGTACACTTTCCTTTCTACTACCACTCAAGGGTGGTAGCCTAAAGCATTTAAGAACCAACATTAAAAATAGGATTTGAAAAAGAATTAAAGTTACACAGGGGAGCCAATTACTGCTACCAGAGGATGTATCCAGGATCTGCCAGCAGTCCAGGTGACCTAGCATGGGAAGAAGGGAATTGTAGAGGGGCCTAGCATCCTCTCAAACAGTGGACCTTGTAGAGCACTTCTGCCCTTGTTCTAATGCCTAGGATGCCCTCCAAGGGTAGTTGTTGTGGCTGGATTTCCTTTCTGCCTCAGGAGTGGGAATATGAGGTCTGAGGGACATAAAGACCTTGATAGTAAGGTCTTCAGATGGCAAGCGAAAGGAAGAGTCCCTGGATGAGCCAGATCCCAGGCATGGACCTCGTCTGGTAACTGCACAATTCTACAGCCCAGAAAGAAGGGGTTGTGCTGTCTGGCTGTGTCTGGGACCAGCCCTCCTGGAAGAGGAATGACAAGCTTACATAAACTAATTCAGGTGGGAAGGTGGGACATACTGGGGAAGAGGAGTCCTAGTACAAAGGGAGCCAGTCTGGAACTACAGGTCAGATGAAGATGCTTCACTCACCAAGGGGTGGGGGAGTGTCTCAGAGAGAAGGTCCTACAAAGTTTTGTCTATAACTAGGGGTAGAAAAAAATCAGCAAACAGGGACAATTTGCCAGAATTAGCCCTTTACCCTGCCAGGTAATATAGAAACAAAGATAAAGGAAATGGTTTCTAGTTGGGAGGTTGTTCTTGAGAGTGGGTTCACATTTATGGTCTATGTGGGACCCAAGAGGACAGCAGAAGCCCCAGTCTATCTAGGGCACAATTTAAGGATATTTCCATTACAGCGATGTTTGTAGCAAATTCCTATTCTATTCCCTCGGTTTAAACTCAGGAATGGAAACAATATTGGATTTTAGAATGATCAGGGGCCCCAATCCATACCCTGGAAAGATAGAAAGGCTGGATCAATCGAGCTAATTTGTATTATTTTGGCCATCAAAGAGATACACTTAGTGTGACTGAAACTATTAGCCCTCCTGGGGCTTCCATGTCTCTCTTAAGACTTGACAATGATAGACCTGAGGTGTTAGGTTCTTGCACCTAACAAACAGGATGCCTAAGTGCCAGGCACTTGTTGAGATGGTGTCATTACCCTTTCACATGCAAATGGAGTTCCAGGAGGGGAAGGCCACTCTATCAGGGACAAGGTAATATCATGACCTTCCCCTAAAGGACAATTTCTAGATAGTGCATTCAGAGTTAATGCAGCCTAGTACTCAGTGTGGTCCAGGGGTTTTTTGTTTGTTTTTTGTTTTTTCATTGTTGTTATTGGTTTTTTTTTTGTTTTGGTTTGTGGTTTTGTTTTTTGTTTTTTGTTTTTTTATGTGTCCTTGCCATTCAGAGCACTGCTGGACCTCTTCATACCCTTGTATCCTGGGAGGCCTTGACAAGGAGGCCAAACTGTGTCACTGTGCTTTTGCTTCAGACTGTGGTGTGAGGATGAGTGAGGAGATTTATCCTGGGAGTAAGACCTCAGGTATATTAGGGTTAAGGAACCAGAACCTCCCATGAGGAGCATAAGATTCCTCTCTGACAAAGGACTTGTTAGAGCTGCCTGATCTGTAGCACAGAATGTGAATGCAGGTCCACGGTACACCAATGGTGTCATCTCTGACTTGTGATTAGTTGCTAAGGTGGTGTTCAGAGGTGGGCTAGGACTGTAAGATCGAACTGGGGTCCAGGCAGAGCTTTGTGGGGAATGGGGAAGAACCTTCAGAACCTGAAAGAGAATACAGTATCCTGCTCCTTTTGCCAGTCTTGAGAAACCTGTGTCCAGAAGTATCCAGAGGTGTTTCTTCTTGACATCTGTCTCCTCTCTCAGGAAGGTATCCCTGTCAAGTCTGGGTAGCATCAGAGCCCAGAAAATGTCAAGGACCTGTGCCCAAAGAGGTATTCATTATCACCAGGCATACAAGATTTTACTGTCAAAAATTAGCATGCAAAGAGGACCTTGTTTCCAAACAGAAGACTGCATAAAGCATGTATTTTCATGTTCAGATGATTGGAGAGCTCTGAGTGGGCAGTGCCATGCCATGCATGGAAAGCAAGGATCTCAATAAGCTGGGCTAAGGTGCCCTTCAGAGGGACTTTGGGAACACCTATGTCACCCGAGATGAGCCCAAGAATGGTAGCCATAACTGCAGATGCATCCCACACAAGGAAAAATGAACACTACAGAGGCTCAGTTCTCTTGACAGGTTTTACAGGGCATCTCTGTGTGGACCTTAGTTTGAGTGGGATTCTTCCTTTGAACACAGCTCTTGGTTAATAGGCACATGGGAAGTTCTAGGAAAGGAAAGCAAGGGATAAGTAAAGGAGTCTCCATTCCAGACCACACACAGTGGCTCCAAAGAGACTGCCTTGATGCACTGTCTATAGTAGTCTGTGTCTCCTGCCCTGCAACCAGGGCAGGAGAGTAAAGGAGCTGAAGGGTCTGCTGAGAGCACTGTGACCTGGGTCATCAGAGGGAAGATAAGGTGTGTGAGGACACAGGGTGAGAGTTGAGAGAGTCCCTTCCTCATGCACAGTCCTCACTACCTACATGCCTACCCTAGATGTATTGAAAATCTGAGGGACTTGGAGTGGATTCCTTCCCCTTTCCTATTTTTCTGCCTTACTCACAGATTAGCGTCGTGTCTTAGGAAGCTGGATGGCCTAGTCACCTGAAACAGGCTGTACCTAGCCTTTCATCATGGCGAAGATCTTGTACAGTACTGTTTTAGGACAATCGATCCACACTGAATTAGGTTCTCTAATTCAGGGACGGACACTTGCCCAGGTGTCAGGATGCTCGAGGTGACCTTGATACCTTCTGTGCCACTTCAGAGACAAAAAGTTGTTCCGAGAATTGATCTCGCCCAAGAGGAGACATACACATAGAAGCCATTTATATTCATTTCCTATAGGCCATGGCATATGTGATAACAGTATATTTTGTTCATAGAACATTCTCTGTGGAACCCAATGCCATAACTCAGGGGCTATGTCTGTCGGAGGAATGCTGGATTCATCCCAGAGGGCTCAGAGCCTCCTCTCCCCCGAAAGCCATGGGATACAGGGCAGGACCCAATCTGTTGGGCTTCAGAAAGCCAAGTATGGGAACTGCTTGACCCTGAATCCCCTTGGCAGGATTCAGTCAATACAAAGAAAGTTGATTTGATTCTCTTTCTGCTCCGCAAGTACAGGAGAAAACAGCTGACATCCTTCTTAGAGTTTCTGTATATGATCATCTGAGATTATGAGGAACACTACCCTGTGATCTTTACTAAGGCTGCTGATTGCATGAGGTGATGATTGGCATTGACCTAATGCAAAGGAATCCCACTGTCTACTCTTACTCTCCTGTCCATGCCCTTGGGCCACTTATGATGGCATTAGCATGGTTCTCCTGGCATACCCAAGACAAGCATGGTAATCACATGCCATGTATCACCTTCAAAGAGGACAATTGTGCCATTGAGGAGGTACTGTGGCATATATTGAAAATAGTGGGGCTATATGTAGAGAAGGATCCTGTCATGTCTGCATAGGACAGAAGCCTCATTAGTGAACCTTTTGTGCATGAACTGTACCTGGAATGCAGACAGGTGCTGGACAGAGACATCCTAGTCATGAGTTAGTGTGGAGACCCAGGACACATGCAGAAACCACTTAGATGAAAACACTGTTTTGTTTTTTTTTGCCAGAATTATTAAGCAGCATCCCAGATCCTACCCCACTAGGAATGCAGAGACTTTGAGAAATGAGATAGAGCCTAGATCAGGTTCGCCCAACAGATAGAACTATGCTATGACTGGCACTCATGCTAGTGCACTGGCCTTCCCATCCCACATCAGGTCAGTCAGAGGGTTTGGGGTAAGTACTGTACCCTTGTTTGAGAAACCGTGTGAGGAGAGTGTGAACCATTGCATTCTGTCTGTACTGACTGTGGGACTTGGGCGATGTCCTTATTGCAATACGTTGTCTCTTTAACTATAGGTTCCATAGCTGGAGATTCACATTGTGGATGGCATTGTTAACACACCTCCTGTTGCTGCTCCATTTTAGGACAATCTGAGAGTTTTATAAAGAAATGAGATTGACTTATGTCTAATGTTTCATATGTCTCAAGATACCATGGTATTCTACTAGGGACTACACAGGAATTGGGAAAGAACTTGGCATTTTCCTGAAATACAGAATAAAATTATACATTTTGGCTAAATGGTTTTAGTCTCCCGTTCTGGTCAGCATATCCATTCATCGTGCAGAAAAGATGAAGTTCATGTTCAAGAGCCCTGCCAGAAACACAAGTGAGAGTTCCATTTTATCTCTAATATGAGCACAGGAAGGCTCAGAGGGGTCCCCTGGGGCAAGTAGTCTCTTTTCAGTGGGATGAACCAAGGCAGTAATAGCTCTCAGAAATATTGACCAAGTAAATGCCATAGGGATGTGTGAATGACTCAGGGCTGAGAGAAGGGAAAACTGCTCTGAGCTGTCACTGTTGGTGTCCTGGAGGACGCAGGCTGGCATGTCACTAGGTGATTGAACACTTGAAGAACGTACACCATCAGGAAGGTTGGGTTGTATCCCTATCACCTAAAAACAGGAAAGCAAAAGGTGCATACGTCATTCCTGTCCTGGTGCTAGAGTTACAGATGAACATAGCACATGTAGGGCATCTTTTCCCCACCCTCTTCACAACACATAGGTTAGGATCACAGGGATGTGGGACCTAGAACTCCTTCTCTCGTGCACTTCTGCCTTCCCAGAGAGTGTCAGAAGAGGCACAGGAGTCTACTAAGATCACTGTGTGTATTAATGTTTCCCCTGCGTGAGATGAGTACCTCAGGTGACCCTGGTGAACCTGAGAACAGAACAGCCTGTCAGCAGCAAGAGCTCATCACCAAAACAATTGAGGTTTTAGACGAAATCATTTATGTATGTATACATGAGTGAGAGTTTGAATATGTGTGAGTTTGAGCAATTGAGAGAGAATATATTTGAATGCCGTTCTTCCTTCTACATTGAGGGAAGGATGTCCCTTTTTTCTGCTGCTGCAGTCTGTTCACTCTCTGTACCTGTTTCCCAGGATGTTCTCACCCTACCAGACCAAGGCTGTCCCTCTGACAAACACAGGACTCTTCCTAGTTCTTTGTAATGTTTATGAGACCAGCAGTAGAAGGACCTTCCAGGAGGCTTATGTTAGCTACTGAGAACAGTCTTAAAATAAAGTGGATCACATGAGTCAAGTATATGTAGAGATTGTCCCTGAGTGCATCCTGGATAGCTGGGTGTTCCAGTGTGGGAGTTTCTGTCCGTTCCCAGCCCGATACAATGCCCATTAAACTGGCTGTGCCTCCGTGTGTGAGCAGTTCAATCCCTACACATTTTCCCATCTTTTCTGATGTTCCTGATGCCTCCCCTGGTCTACAAAGGACATCCTGCCCTCAGCCCTGACTGTCTTTCACACTGCCCCAATCACCAGTTGACAGAGTGTTCTTGTGTGGCACAGAAGAGACTCACAGGCAAAGGTTCACTGCTAGATCTAAAGGAAAGTGAGGATTCTCAGCCTCTCAAGAGAACAATGGAATTGTGAGGAGTGCAGGGGTCAGACGATGCCTTACTTCTAATTTCAGGATCGACACCCTGTCCGCCTTTCTACCTGCAACTATGCACATGAGGATCTTGGCTGTGTTTGTGACTTGGAGCCATGTTGGGAGGTTTCTGAAACACAGAAGGCCAGTCTGAGCCTTCTGAATTAAGGGAGGAAACTACGTAGACGTTAAAGTTTCCTTTTAGAGTTGTGGTGCAAAGGTTATGCAGCCTTTTCTTCCTCAGTTTTCAGAGTGCCTACTCTCTTCAGACTACCATGGATCTCATTGTAAAGCCATCATCTGTTGGGTGCTCTGGAATTCAAGCAAGAGAAGTGATTGACTCCGATTTCCCCTTGCAGGACACCCTAACTTGACAGATAATGTATTTCCTGCAGTTCCTGCGCATCACATGTAGGAGGAAGCAGCAGCCACCCGGGACAGAAATGCTCGATGTGGTCATAAGAGATTATGAGCATTACTACCCTGGGAAAATAAATAAGACAGGCTGTAGGATTTCACATAACAGAAGTGGACCCAATTGCCCACTCTTCCTGACTCGTCTCTACCATAGGAATCCCTTTGATGGGGTGCTACATGAAGTTCTGGAATTCCCAAAGCAGACCTGTCCATCATGTTCACAGAGGGCACCAGCTTCATTGAGGAGATTGTCAGGGAAGTGATGTGTACCACGGGCCTGGATTTTCAGAGGGAACTATCCATGTAGAGAAGTCAGGGGTCAAACTACTGAGCATTTTAGCTAAACAGGACCTTTCCGTGGGATAATTAAATATGGTTAAATCAGGCAACAAAATTGAGTATGTCATAGAACAGGAAAATATCATCTTTGGAGAAGAAAGGGCAACCAGTGGCAATTCTATTGTGCACCTAAGATCAAGATTGGGTGGCAAGCCGATGTTTACATGGAAATTCAAAGGACAGGTGTTTAGAATAAAATACACACATTTTGTCCCACCTAGTCATGGCGCTACACAGGGGGGCATCCTGTCCTACTTGTACTGAAACACATTCCTTATTACGAACTTTGTGAACAGGTCATACTCAGACAGTAGGAGCAGTTGGTAGACACCAATGCCAGAGCCAGAAGTGCTATATGGTGGGATAGGTAAATGTGAAAGCAAGACTAGACATTACTGCTTTGAACATAGTGCCATCTAGTGGCATGTCATCGCGGAGTAGTCTTGGTACGGCTGAAGTTTGGACTAACTGGAGGCTGGATCTTGACCAAAGAAGAGTCAGTAGAAACAGATTTCCCCTGCTGTCCCCTCCACCCCTTGAGGATTGGGAGAAGAAATACTATCTGTTTGCCAATTGATGACATTTCGGCTATATACGCCCTTCTGAACACAGAAGAACGTTCTGGAATATGCTTAATTTTCTCCACTTTTTGACAACTACCAACACTGAGACAGGGCTCCTTCTTTAGGCTTGCTGTGAGCCACCTTGTGACATCATGTGATAAACAAAGAGGCTGATGAAGTCATCAGATGGTTGCCCCACTACAGAAACTAGCATTGAATGGCCACTCTTTGTGGAGCACCTGTCCTCCAAAGATAGGCAGTCTGGACTATCTTGAGGGATGCTACGCACTGCCAAGTCTAGAAAAGAGTGATGGCCAGGGAAGAGGTCATTATGCCTGAGCTGGATTTTACCACCAAAATGACACGTGCAGTTAACCAGTCCACAGGGCCTTTGAGAACATACAAAGAGAGCAGCATCCCTTTAAGTACTCCAGACAAATGTCCATCTCCAGAGACAAGTAACTCATGTAAGGGTGGCTCTTCATTTAAAGATATAGATTGTCCATCAGCTACTGTTGAGGTGCAAGTGGCTGGGAATGAGCCGACCAGCTCCTCATGGTACCTTAAATATGGTGCCATGGTGTCTCCATGCAAGGTATGCAGATCTATCCTGAACGCTGCTCTCTCGGCCATAACTATATGGCAGAACATTGTGAAGGAAGAGGAGGAAAGGGAGGAAGAAAAAGAGGAAATTGTGGAGGGAGAAGAGGAAGAGGAGATGGAGGAGGACGAGGAGTATGAGGAGTGTGTGGACTACTGGGAGGACTATGATGAAGAGGACGAAGATCAATACTCTGACAACATACGTATATCTGTGAGATATTCAGTTTCTTGAACATGTTCATGAACTCAGAGACAACTATTGAATGGGGAAAAGCACCATTTTCTGTGTAACAGAACGTGTTTACTTCTTACTTAAAAAAAATAAACCTTGTGGTAGTTCACTGACATCTTAAACTGGAGCCTAGAGTCTGTGTGCGATGTCATCTACCCTTGGCCCTGTTCCCAAGCCTCGCCTTCCACACACTTGGGTCAGCCTAGCTCTTTCATGGACAGCAGGAGCATTTTTAAGTCCTCAGCATCATGGTGCAGAAGGGTGTGGCTACTGACTTGGTACTGTACCCTCAGACTACTAAGGTGTCTCAGAGAAGGAGATTCCATTCTCCTGGGTCATTACCTACAGCAGATATTGCCAGGAAGCTTCTTGACAGCAGCTGGGGGGGGTGCCTACCAAGCATCTATTAGCCCAGTACATGCACATTTGAAACTACGTGCTTATCTGTTGAGGGAGGGAAACTGAAATACCCTGACCCCTGAGATTTAGGCCACTCCTCTCAGCCCATGGTGGTGGGAAATTGCCTGATGCAAGAGGAAGACCGACTTTAGAAACATTGCAAAAGAACCTACAAAATGTTGCTACAAAATGTCCACCACCTAAAACTTCTTAACCAACCTCACAGAATAGGGTTGTATGTAGGATATATAAGATAAACAGCTGGGTGAGATTCACTCCTCCTTCCCTGGGAACCTCTATGCAGCGATCTTGCATACAAAAGGGCTCGACATGCTTGGGCTTCTCCATGGGTTCTCATCTTTACCACACATTTGCCAGTGTACTGATGTCTGCTCAGTGCCCGACCCTGGACTGAAATATCAACCTAGGGAAGCACTCATGTGTGTGTGTGTGGGGACAGGGGCAAGCAGGCAACACTATTTATGTCTACTATCCAGACAACAGTACGACCAAAGGAAGCTTGAGGGCAGATGTCATTTCCTGCTACTTTTCCACTTCCATAAATGCCAAGGTACCTGGGACTGTGTCCGCAAGGCTAGAGAGGCCAAGCAGGAGAGAAGTCCTCATCACCATCCCATTTGTGAGAGCATAACAGTATGATTGGGTCTGGACACAGTGACCTGTTCTCTGCAAGCCACAGTGGCACAATGTTGCCTTGGCTTTAGAGACTACACAGCATTCCAAACCTGACAGGGCTCTCATTTAGCTTCTGACTTTGCACCACATCTGCCCCCTCAGACATGCCCTAAGTGCTCACAGCCTCCTCTCCAAGGGACCAAGCTCTAAAACCACAGATCCCTCACACTCCCAGAGAACATCTGATACTACACTTTATAATCTACACCGTGACAAGGACAAGGCCTGAATCTCCCTAAGGGTCATTGTCCACTACCCTGTTCATGATATTGCCAACTCTATGAGCATTTGATTTCTGATGGTCCGGTTCTCGGGCACAGCAGAGGACATCAACACATTACACATTGTGTCCCTTTTTAGGGCAAACCCAGCATAAAGCTGTTGGGCAGAGGAAGGAGCAATGCACACTTGCCTCAGACCCCTTGGGGCAGGGCAGAAACACATCAGAGCCCAGCCCTTCAGACTCAAAGCCATGTTCCAAGTTACCTGACACTCCATTGAACTTGATGAGCCAATGCCTCTCCTTACGCAGGTCTAATGCGTACCTCCTTGATGACAGGGTCAATGCAAAGACTGATGCTGAGACAACTGGATTCTGTCTATGGAACTCGGGGGAACCTAGCAGGACAGGCTAGACACTTGTAGAGGAAAGTATTAAGTGGACAATGTGAGCAGGTGACGACAGAGGTCACCATTCCATAGGGGAACACACTGGAGTGAAACCACTTGGCCTAGGCCAAGGGCTGTGTAACTGTGTGAATCAGCATTAGCACTGAGGGACATTCTTTGTTCCACAGCTTTTCATGCCTGTCTATGTCACTGCCACCAATACTCCCATGACAACTGATTTCTTGAGAAATAAAAAGGATTGCCTCCCTCCTAGACTTACTTCTGGAACACAGGAGGCATGCATCTGCAGGTCAGAAAATACATTCAGGCGGTGGGCTGAGATATTCTCCTAAGAAGCAGAACTAACAGGAGAAAAAACATTTCACCAGAATGGAGACGTCTCTTCTGATACTGGTGGAGGGAAGCATTTGGTGTGTTGAATCCCATCCCTTTTAATATAACTGGCAAAACACACAAAGTGTTATATCCCAGACAACAGCTCTGTAGTACCCAAAATCTAGGATCTTGTTGAGTTCACAACTTCAAGGTAATGATGGCCTAGTTCATGTGAAGGAGCCCTGAGGCTCTCGGCCTGTGTGTAGTGACCTTTAAAAGGAGAGCAGATGTGAAATGCTGACAGGAGACATGGTATGGCAAGGGTGACCCCTGGACAGTCCTGCAAGGATACTGAGTCACTCAATGGAGAGCACTACAGGTAGATGTGAGTTTATGGAGGGTCAGGCTCACAGGCTCTGTGCCAAAGGTTCTTCTCTCTCTTGCAGTGTGCACTCAGTCTTTGACCATGGGCAAGCAGGCTTCACTCCCACGCTTCCCAGCCAGATTCACACTACCAGAATGCGTGACTCCCATAATCAGGTGAAGGAATGTCTCGGACCATGGATGAGCCCAAAGGGGTAAGTAAAGCCCCACATGGTTTGTCTGCTGATGTGGCTTCCTGGACCTGACCCAGCCCCAGTTGACTGGTATTCTCAGGCACAAGCTCTGATGCTTTTATCCGGACTCTGACAGCTCATATGCAAGAGGTATAAAATAACACATAGCAGCATGTGTGCCTGCACCTACACATACATCCAGACCCACTACCCCAACCTGTGAAACTAATACATGCTCAGCAAAGCAGGCCAAACCACCTCTTCTTCTTCAAGGACTGGGAATCCATTTATATGAGTATGCAGTAGTCTGAATTGGCCCCTAGGAAATTATGTTGAAATAAACAGACTCTGGGAAGCCCTGATCATTCTGCCTGGGACAGGGTCTGTATGTAGTAGGGATCCAGGAAGGAAAGAGAATGAAGAAAGAATCAGAAGATTAAAGAGTCAGGAGGAAGTTGTGCAAGGGAAGTGCTGAGTGTGATGAGGTCTTGCAGGGAACGTTCTGGAAAAGGGGCACAGGAGAGCTCTGGGTCTGATGTAATGAGTTGGGAGGCAGGGCTATGGAAAGATCAAGACAGGCCTGTGGGTGCTTAGAACTACTGTTTCCAACAGCAATAGAAGCCCTGAGTGTTGAGGTCATGTAGGGGTGGGGCTCTGCTAGTAACATGGATATCAGTATAGGACAGTAACTACTAACATTGGTGGACAGAGTTATGGGAATAGCAAAGCTGGAATGTGTGTGGTGCTGAGAGTAATGGTGTAGAAAGGTAATGGCTGAAGAAGGGACAGAGCTGAGCTGTGAGTTTGAGGTAGAAAATGGAGGCACAGCTGTGAATTCTGACCTAGGGAGGCAGAGATATAGAGAAACAAAGCGAGGTCATAGCTGGAGTGTGAGGTAAGAGTTCAAGATCAGCCATGAATACTGACCTAGTACACAAGGTCTATGTAGTGGCAGGAAAAGAGGTAGAAAGTTTGAGGGGAGTTTTCTTGAATTCTGACAAAATGAGATCTCTGAGGTAGGGTTGGCATTTCTGCTTAACGACCTGGGTAGAGTCCTGAGGAAGGAGTGGAAAGGAGTTTTCAGGTCTTCCAGGTGAACAAGGACAAGGCTGATAGTGGTAGAGTAGGGAGAAGTGCAGAGCGGAGTTGTGCATCCTGAGGTAAGGAGTTTGGAGTGGGGCTGCAGACAGAGGAACAGGTTCTGAATATTTTGGCTGCAATAGGATCATGGGTAGTCCATGTGCTATGTCGTAAAGGTGGGGAGGGCTATAGGACAAGGTACAGAACTGATCAATGGTAGACATACTCAAAGAGTCTTGTAGAATTGAATTGACACATCCTGTCCTCAAATAGTTTTAGGTACTACTCTACCTTTCAATATTCCTTAGCTGAGAATTCTTTGTTTAGTTCTATACACTATTTTTTTTTCTTTTTATTAACTTGAGTATTTCTTATATACATTTCGAGTGTTAATCCCTTTCCCGGTATCCGGGCAAACATCCCCCTCCCTCCTCCCCTTCCTAATGGGTGTTCCCCTCCCCATCCTTCCCCCATTGCCGCCCTCCCCCCAACAATCTAGTTCACTGGGGGTTCAGTCTTAGCAGGACCCAGGGCTTCCCCTTCCACTGGTGCTCTTACTAGGATATTCATTGCTACCTATGGGGTCAGAGTCCAGGGTCAGTCCATGTATAGTCTTTAGGTAGTGGCTTAGTCCCTGGAAGCTCTGGGTGCTTGTCATTCTTGTACATATGGGGTCTCGAGCCCCTTCAAGCTCTTCCAGTTCTTTCTCTGATTCCTTCAACGGGGTCCTACTCTCAATTCAGTGGTTTGCTGCTGGCATTCGCCTCTGTATTTGCTGTATTCTGGCTGTGTCTCTCAGGAGAGATCTACATCCGGCTCCTGTCGGTCTGCACTTCTTTGCTTCATCCATCTTGTCTAATTGGGTGGCTGTATATGTATGGGCCACATGTGGGGCAGGCTCTGAATGGGTGTTCCTTCAGTCTCTGTTTTAATCTTTGCCTCTCTATTCCCTGCCAAGGGTATTCTTGTTCCCCTTTTAAAGAAGGAGTGAAGCATTCACATTTTGATCATCCATCTTGAGTTTCATTTGTTCTAGGCATCTAGGGTAATTCAAGCATTTGGGCTAATAGCCACTTATCAATGAGTGCATACCATGTGTGTCTTTCTGTGATTGGGTTACCTCACTCAGGATGATATTTTCCAGTCCCAACCATTTGCCTACGAATTTCATAAACTCGTTGTTTTTGATAGCTGAGTAATATTCCATTGTGTAGATGTACCACATTTTCTGTATCCATTTCTCTGTTGAAGGGCATCTGGGTTCTTTCCAGCTTCTGGCTATTATAAATAAGGCTGCAATGAACATAGTGGAGCACGTGTCTTTTTTATATGTTGGGGCATCTTTTGGGTATATGCCCAAGAGAGGTATAGCTGGATCCTCAGGCAGTTCAATGTCCAATTTTCTGAGGAACCTCCAGACTGATTTCCAGAATGGTTGTACCAGTCTCTATACACTATTTTAATAGGGTTATTTGACTCTCTGTACTCTAACTTCTTGAGTTCTTTGTATATATTGGATATTATCCCTCTATTGGATGTGAGGTTGGTAAAGATCTTTGCCCCATCTGTGGGTTGCTGTTTTGTCTTAATGAGAGTGTTTTTTGCCTTACAGAAACTTTGCACTTTTATGAGGTCCCATTTGTCAATTCTTGATCTTAGAGCATAAGCCAGTGTTTTGTTCAGGAAATTATAAAAAGTCTTTAATTTCTTTATTTCTTCCTCGTCCACAGTATCATTGAGTAGAGTGTTGTTCAATTTCCTTATGTATGCGGGCTTTCTATCCTTTTTGTTGTTATTGAAGACCAGCCTTAGTCCGTGGTGATCTGATAGGATGCATGGTACTATTTCATTCCTCTTGGATCTTTTGAGGCCTGTTTCGTGACCAATTTTATGGTCACTTTTGGAGAAAGTTCCATGTGGTGATGTGAAGAAACTATATTCTTTTGTTTAGGATGAAGTGTTCTGTAAATATCTGCTAAATCCATTTTGTTCTTAAGTTCTGTCGGTTTCTCTATGTCTCTGTTTAGTTTCTTTTTTCATGTTCTGTCCATTGATAAAAGTGGGGTTTTGAAATCTCTCACTGTTATTGTGTGAAGTGCAATATGTGCTTTGACCTTTAGTGAGGTTACTTTTATGTGTGGAGGTGCCCTTTCATTTAGTGCATATACATTCAAGATTGAGATTTCATATTGATGGATTTTTTCCTTTGATGAATATGAAGTGTCCTTCCTTATCTTTTTTGATATATTGTGTTTGAAAGTCGATTGTATTTGATATTAGAATGGCTACCCAAGTTCATTTTTTGGACCATTTGATTGGAAAGTTGTTTTCCAGCCTTTTACTCTGAGCTACGTAGTGTCTATCTTTGTGACTGAGGTATGTTTCCTGTATGCAGCAAAGTGCTGGGTCCTCTTTATATATCAGGTCTGTTAGTCTGTATCTTTTTACTGGGCAACTGTGTCCAGTGGTGTTAAGAGATGTTAAGGAACAGTGATTACTGTTTGCTGTTATTTTTGTTGTTAGAGGTGGAATTATGTTTGAATGTCTCTCTTCTTTTGGATTTGTTGCAAAAAGAGAAGTCTTCCTCCTTTTTCTATGGAGTACTTTCTCTCTTGTGTTGGAGTTTTCCATCTATTATCTTTGGATGGCTGGATTTGTGGAAAGATATTGTGTAAATTTGGTTTTATCATGGAGTATCTTGGTTTCTCCATCTATGTTAATTGAGAGTTTCGGGGTTAGGGATTTAGCTCAGTGGTAGAGCGCTTGCCTAGGAAGCGCAAGGCCCTGGGTTCGGTCCCCAGCTCCGAAAAGAGAGAGAGAGAGAGAGAGAGAGAGAGAGAGAGAGAGAGAGAGAGAGAGAGAGAGATTTGCTGGATATTGTTGTAGCCTCAGCTGGCATTTGTGTTCTCTTAGGGTCTACATGACATCTGCCCAGGATCTTCTGGCTTTCATAGTCACTGGTGAGAAGTCTGGCATAATTCTAATAGGTCTGCCTTTATATGGTATTTGACCTTTTTCCATTACTGCTTTTAATATTCTTTCTTTGTTTTGTGTGGTTGTTTTTTGACTCTTATATGATTGGAGAAATTTCTTTTCTAGTCCAATCTATTTGGAGTTCTGTAAACTTCTTGTATGATTATGGGCATCTCTTCCTTTGGGTTAGAGAAGTTTTCTTCTATAATTTTGGTGAAGATATTTATTGTTCCATTAATTTGGGAGTATTCTCTCTCTTCTATACATTTTATTCTTGGGTTTGACATTTTCATTGTGTCCTGGGTTTCTTGGATGTTTTGGGTTAGGAGCTTTTTATGTTTTACGTTTTTGTTGAGGGTTGTGTCAATGTTTTCTACGGTATCTTCTGCCCCTGAGATTCTCTCATCTATATCTGGTATTCTGTTGTTGATGCTTGCCTAATCTCTCCTAGGTTTTCTCTCTCCAGGGTTGTCTCCCTTTGTGATTTCTTTATTGTTTCTATTTCTATTTTTAGATCCTGGATGTTTTTTTCAATTCCTTCACCTGTTTAGTTGTGTTTTTCTGTAATTCTTTAAGGGATTTTTGTGTTTCCACTTTAAGTGCTTCTACCTGATTAAATGTGGTGTCCCTCACTTCTTTAACAGAGTTATTTATGTCCTTCATAATGTCCTCTACCATCATAATAAGATGTGATTTTAAAACCAAATCTTCCTTTTCCCTTGAGTTTGGATATCCAGTATTTGATTTGGTGAGATACCTGGGCTCTGATGATGTCCAGTAGTCTTGGTTTCTGTTGCTTAGGTTCCTGTACTTGCCTCTCACCATCAGGCTATCTCTGGTGTTGGCTTGTCTTGCTGTCTCTGGCAGTGGTTTGACCCTCCTGTAGGCCTGTGTGTCAGCACTCCTAGAGACCTGTTTCCTTACAGAGGGATCTGAGTATAGTGTGCTGTTTGACCTGATCAGCTCCAGGCACAGGCAGGAACCAGAAGGGTCCTGTCCCAGACTGCTCCTGTGTTTGTGTATCCTGAGGCCTGGAAGCAGGTCACTTGGAGCAGAAGAGTTGTTCTTACCTCTCCTGTCCAGTTTGTCAGGGCTTCTTGGTGACAAGCTTTCAGCTCTGTGCACAGGCACAAACCAGAAGGGTCCTGGCCCTGACTGAGGGCACTAATTGGTTTCCTCTTCAGCCAGGAATATTAGCTGAAGTGGTCTCCTCTGAGCTCTCAGGGAGATATATATATATATATATATATATATATATATATATACACACACATGTATATATGTCTATATATATGTATATATATGTATATATATACACATATATATATGTATATATGTCTATATATATGTGTATATATATGTATATATATGTATATATATGTATATATTTGTTAAATGTCTTTAGGTTGTATTTCATTTTCATTTTCAAAACTACAAGACATACACTCTCAAGAAATATTGACGTTGAGAATGGAGGTTATCTTACACCTTCTGTCACATGAATGGCTATGTCATTATGTCTTTCTTAATAATAACTACCATCTTACATTTAAAGATAAACTCTGCTCTATATCTGTAACACTAAAACACAAAGTTATTATTTATGTCCAGTGTGTTCATCTGGAAAATGCTGGGTTTCAAGGTTCGTACCAATCCTGATTTAAACTAAAGAAATAATTTTAAAGTCCTAAAGTCTCATCAAAAATAGGTTAAGGGTATGTGTTAGGAGCTGAGAGCCATTTTCTGAGGTGTCCAGACGTATGAAGGCCTCACTAGGATTCTTGAAATGGGGCATGAGTGGATTCAGGCCATTTCTGAGGCTCCTGCAAGGGAGACATTCATACACCAGGTTCCAGGCACTTGAAGGGTTCAGAGTCATTTTCGGTGTTGTCTTGAAGGGCTACAGTAACTCAGTGCTTCATGGAATCAGGGATTTGTTAAGGGGCTTGAAGACCTTTACTGAACTCCCTGGAATTATGAAGTCCATACTAAGTAAGCTTCTTGCATGTGGATCCATAGGGGACTGAAACCAAGGGACTGAGGTTCCTTAAGGGAGACCTTCAGGAAAGTCTTCATTCAATATTCAGGCAGTACAGGGCCTTAGAGTCACTTTCAGAAGTGCTTGGGACCTGGGAGGGTGTCATTATTACTGTGCCTCTGCATTTGGGAAGTGGGGAAGAAGATGAGCTTAGAGCTATTTTTGACACTACTGGAAGTGAGGTTCCTGTAATGGAGACCTTCACACACAGGAGTCTACATCCAGGTCTTGGTGGTGGCAGTGGATCAAAGGCATTTTCTATTGTCCCTGGAAGTGAGTGGAAAACGCCACTTTTCAGACATTAGGCTTAGGGTGTGTACACAGTCATTTTGGGACAATTGTGGAACAGTGAATGCCATACACTCTTTCTTGCTTGAGAGGTCTTGTGGGTTTCGAAGGTATTTGTGAAGTTGCTGGACAAAAGACATTCTACATCCAGACATTTGGAGGACCCATAGCCATTTTCTGAGAGGCCTAGGAGTATTTCCCACCAGGCTACCCACATCTGGGACTTAGGTGAATGGGGGCCATTTTGTGAGCTGACTATAGTGTATGTGACTAGTTTTGAGATTTGAAAAGACCACCTTGAAAATAGAAACTTTGCAAACAGACATTTGTTGACACTTTGGTCAGCACATCCCCAATAGGGACATATAGAAGGACTAGCTGTCATAAACCCTTTGGTTTTTTGTTTTGTTTTGTTTTGTTTTGTTTTTTTGTTTTGTTTTGTTTTTTTGTTTTTTGTTTTTTGTTTTTTTTTTTTTTTGGAAATCAAAGAAAGAAACCTAAAAAGACTGGAGGTATTACTACTCCTAGGGCTTCCATATCTCTCTCCTAGGACTTGAAAGTATTTAATCCAAGGTTTAAGTTCTTGTTGCTTACAAAGTGCCCAAGTTCCCACTTGCTGTTATGAGCAACTTTTACCATTATTTTCTGTATGGAAGTACGTCCTGGGATGGGAGTCAAACTATCAGAGGAAAAGAGACAGCATAAACTTGACCTATGAGAAAATTTCTAGTTAGTAGGATCTGAATTAATGCAGACTGGCACCTAGTGAGGCCCAAGTAACACCAGAAGCCGCAGGGTGCCAGACCACTAGGTATACGTTTTGACCAGGAATCCAGGTACTTAGCCATGGTCAAAACTGAAAATGTGAAGAGGGCCCCATCCACCAACCAAAGAATGTCTAAAGCATGTATGCCCCTGTTGCCTTGATTGGGAGCCATGACTAGGGGGCTGCCATGCCTTATATGGAAAGCAGTGAAGTCAAGAGAGTGAGCTAAGAGGCTCTGCAGAGGGTTTTGGGAACTCATATCTTCAAAGAGATGAGCCCAGGACAGTGGGCCATTATACTATATCACCTACAGGGGTCCACTTTTCTGGAGAAGATTACAGGGTGTTCAAGTGAGGAACTTCAACAGAGTGGGAAAACAGTCCTTGGTTAAGTACACACAAGGGAAGTTCAGAGAAATAATAGGGATGAACAAAGGAGTCTCTATTCCAGACCGTTGACAGTGGTCCCACAAGAGACTTTCTTAAGGCAATTTCACACAGAGTTCAGAACAGGTCTGCTAGTCTGTGTCTCCTGCCCTGGTTCGAGGCAGGAGAGTAAAGGAGCTGAAGGGTCTGCTGAGAGCACTGTGATCTGGGTCATCAGAGGGAAGATTTGGTGTGTGAGGACACAGGGTGAGAGTTGAGAGAGTCCCTTCCTCATGCACTGTCATCACTACCTACATGCCTGCCCCAGGGGTGTGGGAAACCCAAGGCACTTGGAATGGATTCCCTCCCCTCTCCTGTTCTTCTGTCTTGCTTACAGATTAGCCACTTGTTTTAAGAAGTGGACAGCATGGGGTTGGGGATTTAGCTCAGTGGTAGAGCACTTGCCTAGCAAGCACGAGGCTCAAGGTTCAGTCCCCAGCTCTGAAAAAAAAAAAAAAAAGAAGTGGACAGCAGAACACCAGGAGCAGGCTAGACTTAGCCATTTATCAATGTGAAGATCAGGTACTGTACTGCTTTGCACAATTGAACTGCACTGAATTATGTTCTCTCTTCCACTGACCCTTGTTCAGGTCTAAGGATGTGGGAGGTGACAATGATTCATTCTGTCCCACTTCACAGACACAGAAAGTTCAACTGTGAGTTGACAACAGGCAAGTGGAAACACACACAGAGCAGCCATTTATATTCATTTCCTTTAGGCCACGAAATATTTGGTAACAGTATATATTGAACATAGAGCATTCCCCAAGGAAAATACAGTATCAGGGATTTGAGACCTGCCCAAGTGACAGCTGTCAGAGTCTACTCACCTTCTTTATTTCTCCCTCAGACCTCTGAGAGTTCACCCCTGTGACCTACAAGGTGTCCTGCTTGGTTTCCCAAGAAAACTCAGCATGTTTCCTCCTGAAAACAGTCAGAGCTTCAATGTCCTGGACAGCACTTAGTCACATAGTGAGACAGGGGACATGGAGGGTTCCCAGGCCCCCATAGCAGAGGTGGGGCAGGTGATAGCCATCCCAGCCGCCTTGGGGTTTGTATCTGGGGGAGGAATGCAGAGTTCATCCCAGAGTTCCCAGAGTGCCTCCTATCCTCCTACGGCTATCTACTGCATTGGAGGGGCAACATATGTTGAGGGTTCTTGTGACCTATTCGGGGCAGAGGCAAATGCAGTGTCCTCACTCAGGAAGCAACAAATAGAAAAACAGTTAGTCCAGTGCACATCCTGCTTGTGAAGTATGGAAGTAAGCAAATAGTAACCATGGCAGAAATGCTGGCTAAGATCACTGGAGCTTATGAGTTGTCCTACCATGTGGTAGTTACTAAGGCCTCTGATTGCATGTGGCTATTGTTTGGCATTGACATTGTAGAAGTGTACCCCATCTCCACTCCTCTCTATTTTGTCCCTGCACTGGGGATCACCTATGCTGGGTGCAGCATGGCATTCCAGGCATCCCCAAGACAGGCCCAGTAGTCATAGTGCTAGGCATCATCTTCTTGCATGACAACTGTGTCAGTGAGGAAGAGTTGTGGCCTTTATTGAATGACATGGGACTGTATGCTGGGAGGGATCATTTCATGTATGGGAAGCCCAGGAGACTCATCACAGAGCATTTTGTGCAGGAACAGTACCTGGAATACAGGCAGGTGCCTGGCAGCCTCCCTCCTAGACAAGAGTTCCCGTGGGGCCCAAGGGCCCACGCTGAAACCACCAAGATGAAAGTCTGGATGATTTTTCCAGCATAGTTAGGCAGCATCCCAGACCCAATCCCTTCAGCTATGCAGGGACTTTGGTAGAAAAAGTACTGAGGCACTAGGCCAGGAGCACCTTGCAAATGGTACCTCTGCTCTGAGGGGCACCTATTTAATGCACTTGTATTTCCAATATCAGGTCAGGCAGAGTCATGGGTCTAAGATCTATACCCTCATTAGAGAGCTGGTAGCAGTATTTCCATTCCATTTGTCCTTTTCTGACTGGGTGTCTTGGGGGTTTCTTGCTGTAGCAACACATTTCTGCTTTTAATGCAAGATTCCTTATCTGTAGATGTGTAACAATTATGAATGCGATTAATAAAGCATGTGTTCTTCATACAAACTAGGAGAATTTTATTTTCTTTTAAAAAGTTGCTTGCTTTTTTCTCTCTAGCTAGTACAATGTCACTGAATTTCATGGCATTGACAGTGGAAATTCCTTGTCAATGCAAAGAACTTAGCATGATATTGAACAACAAAATAAATTTCTTCTTGATTTCCTCATTGTATTTATTCTCTCTTTCTGTTTAACTACATACTACTCAACTAAAGTAGGCTAAACAGAATTGCTGCCCCAAATCTTCAGTGAGCACATGGTGTCTCTAAGGCTCTGTGTTAGTAGGACGTGGGAGAGGTCAGATCCTTCACTCAGATCACACAGGATGTGTGAGTGCAGAAGACACACACATGGGAGGAAGCCATCGAGAAATGCTTAGACCAGAAGTCCAAGCACAGCAGTGCTTTAGTGTGAGGTTGCAGCCAGAGCAGCCACATTTCAGTGCTATAAAGAAGGCAGTTGTAAGTGTGGAAAATGAGAAAGAAGCTGATTCTAGGTCTTTCAGAGTGTGGTGAACTTAGGGGGAAGTGCTCTGAGCAGTTCCTGCTCTTCAGGAAGTTGGAAGGGAGGAGTCAGTCTGGATTGTCCTTCAGGGTTCAAACATCAACACTACAGGGGCAAACCCCTGGGCTGAAACAATCAGACAAATAAACCCAAGGCAGAGGGTACTGAGCTGGTGCAGGGTCTGGAATTACATTGGAGCATGCCACATGCACTGCAGGGCTGGCCCCCAACCTCTGGAAGAGGTTTGTGAGTCATGGTGGAATTATGGGAAAGTGAGTCTTTGAACTCCTCCTCCTCTCTCCTTGATAGGAAAGGCAGAGCTGACTCTTAACATAAATTGTTTATTTCTCACTTGAAATAGTGTTTTACCTGAACATATGACTGTACAGTAAATGTGACCCTGGTGTCCCCAGAGTTCAGGAGAGGGCGACAAATTTCATAGATCCAGATAGTGAGAGGATGTAAACCTCCATGAAGGTGTTGGAAGCTATACCCTGCGCCTTTGCCAGTGCAGTTCGTGCTGAACAGATATTCTAGTGGCAGATGCGTTTATATTTTATCACTCATCTGTACGTGTTAAGTGGCAGGGTTTGTGTATGCAGTCCTTGGTGCAAGTGTGGACATTAAGAGAACAGCTTTCCTATTGATTCTCAACTTCCTCAGGGGCAAGGCAGCCTCTCTGCTGGCTTTAATGCCTCCTCCTCCAGGCAGGATCACTGCTATTTTTACTGCTGCCCTCCATAGTCAGGCTGGCTGGCCTGAGCGGATGTGGTTCCTTCTCCTGCCTGTCTGCTTTACACCTCACCAAGGATGTGCATGGATTACAGATGCCCACTGATGATGCCCACTCTGTGTTCGAGTTCCTGGGAGCAAAACCAGATTCAGAGGGTTGAGCAGCTAGCATTTCCATGTTCTGATCTATATCTTGTTCCTAAATAAACTTTCACCTCCTAATCTCCATTGTACTTTGGGGGAGTCTAAGGAGATAATGGCTTTGGAGTTTGGAGAAGAGCAGTGAGTATTGGTTTGGCTGGGAAAGTAGCTTTATGGTGGGTAGGATCTGGTCTATGACTACCATGCTAGGAGTTTCCCTGTGAGGGAAACACTCAGATTTCAATGTGTCTGACAAGGCAGTTCATTTAGGGAAGTTTCCTCATGAGATTTCATTTGGGCTCATTAACTATCATATTCCCAACTGTTCAGCATAGCTCTCTTCAATACAGGAATTTGCCCCGGGGACTTTACATGTAGCACAGAAACTCCAGTCTTCTGGTTGGACAGGCTTTATCCCACCCATTTCCCAGGTGTGAGCTGTGAGGTACACAGCACTGGAAATCTCCCTGATTCCTGTCACAGGTCCTTGGGCAGGAGTCTGCATGAACTCATGGCTCAGACAGTTCCAACACTTCTGGCACCATGGCTGACAATCTTAAGGACAGGGAGTAGGGGGGAGGAACTTCTTGGCTCTTCATAATGTCTTCTCAGGCCTCAAACAAAAGGAACTTCCAGGAGGCCAGTGCCCCTTACTGAAACCAGCTTCTAATGAAAGGTAGCAATGCAAGAGTCACACGGGATTTGGGGATTGTCCCTGAGTGCGTCCTCCTTGGCTGAGTGTCCCACTAGAGAAGTTTCTGGTCATATCCAGGACTTTCCTGTAATCTTTTTCCATGGGACTGCTGGTCCATTTTATGATGTTCCTGATGCATCCTCTGTAGGGAAGAAAGGAGCCCCTGCCCTCACCTGTGACTGTCTTTCACAGTTACCAAGGCACCTGTTGATGTGTTTGCTGAGAGAGGTCAGGTGTGTGACAGCAGAGAGTCACAGGTGTAGGTTCCCTGCTGTGTACATGAAAGAGATTACTGTTGACCTCCCATGAAAACGGTAACATCATCCAGAGTAGTAAGGAATGCGCCATTCATGAAAACACGAAAACCTTTTTTTCAGTCTTAACATGGTTTGAGTTTGGCACTTCCCTTCATAACTTCAAAAATTGTAATTATGCCTGGCCAGAAGAGGAAGATGTCAAATGGCCCACCTCACCACATGACAGCAATTCCAGCAAATCTTCAGTGTGGGGGCTGTAGGATCAAGGCAGTCAGCTTGTGTCTGTTGCTGGCTGCATGTGATTTTGTCCTGCTTCCTTCCTGTATAGCAGCAGTGCAATGGCAGTACCAGGCCTTATTTGACCTTGAGCTTTCTTAGAGCAGTCAGAAGTATCTGTATCATCTTGGGTTCTCAAAGAAGCCACAGAGGTTAGCGAGCTACCCAAACATGGGCTCATTGTCAGAATAAGACTTTGGCCCCACCAGTTATTATGGAGAAAAAGGATTTTTTTTTCTTTTTAGGAGTGAGATTATTCCTGACAGTTGTTTCATATTTATGGTGTTTGTGGGACACAAGAGAACAGCTGAGCCTGTACTGTAACTTATAGTCAACCAAATGATATTTCCATGAATTTCTAATTGGGAGAATGGGCCTATGTCACACCCTCACCTAAGTGTCAGTCATGGAAACAATTTTGAGTTAGAGAATGACTATGTACCCCAGCCAGATACCAGAGAGTTAAATAGATGGGCTGTAATAGACAGTCAAAGAAACAAACATAGGCTTACTTGGGGCATTCCACCTAGGGCTTGAAATTTTTAGAGCAAAGGTTTTAGGTTCTTTGTGTTTATAATATGCCTAAGTGCTCACTTGCTGGAAAGAGCTCTTTCCCCAGCCTTATGCACACAAAACAAGTTACTGAAGGTGAAGGCCAACTTATCAGAGGCAAGCTAGACCTAAGAGACAATTTCTAGATACTGCAAAATGAATTCATGTAGCCTGCCATATAGTATGGCCCAATTTTAAAGAATGTTGTCCTTGCAATTTGGAGCATAGTTGGGTCACTACACATTCTTCTTGTATCATAAGATGCCTTGAGCATGCTAAACTGTCTAAGTCTGCTTTTGCTTCAGACTGTGGTGTGGGAAGAAAGAGAGGGTTTGTTCTGGGAGGAATTACCCCAGTAAGTCCTCAGATGTATAGGGTTAAGGAACCAGAAACAGCTAGGAGAAACATAAGACCCTTGATAAGGGACATATGTAAATGCTGCTTGCTCTGCTGCACAGAATGTTAGTCAGGGTCGACTGTATAACAAAGATGTCATCTCTGATTTGGCTTTGGTAGGAAGTTGCTGATGAGAGGTAGCTTGGACCTAAAAGATGGAACTGACAGTGTGGAAGAAGTGTGTGGGAATGAGAAGGATAAAAATCTTCAACATCTGCAAGAAAATGTAGAATGCTGCCTACTTTGCCAATCTTGAATAGCCGCTGTCCAGGAGAATACAGAGGTGATACATCTTGACTTCTGTCTCCTCACTCATGAAGCTGAGAGTTCAAGTGTAGGTTACCACAAGAGCCCAGGGACTGGCAGTCCTCTGTGCCAGAGGAAGTATCCATTTTGTCTAGAAATCCAGGGAAGCTGTCATGGTCAAAAATGAATTTGTGAAGAGGGCCCTGTTCCCAAACAAACAAACAAAAAAAACTGTAGAAAGCAAGTATGCCCCTGTTCCAATGTCTGGAGATCACTGAGAGAGGGGCTGCCCATGCTATGCTTAGAAAGCTTAGAACCCAAGGAGGAACGATACAATGTTCTTCAGGCTGAATTTGGATATTGCCAAATCAGCAGAGATAATCCAAAGACAGATGGCCTTTACTGCAGATCTCACACAGGGATTTATCTACTCTGCCAGGGCAGAGTTTTCCAGAAAGTTGTAAAGAGTGTCTGAGTATGGAACATCACCAGAGTGGGAGTCTTCCCTTGAACACAGTAATAGACACCTGGGAAGTCCTAGGAAAGGATCCAGAGGATGAGCAATGGAGTCTCTCCACTGCAGACCATAGACACTGACCCTACAGGAGACTTCCCAGGGGTACTGTCACACAGAGTGTCTGAAGCCAGAATGTCTGTCTGAGTCCCCTGCCATCCATCTTCAAACCTATCTCCTCCCTAGGAAGTTGAGTCTACACAGGGAAGGGTACATCAAAGCAGCAGAGGAGGCCACTTGCTGTTACCAAAGGGAGAGTCTAGGATCTGTCAGCCGTCCATGTGTGTCACCATGGTAGAACTGCAATGGTGGTGGTGCTGAGTTTCCCCAATAGGCAGGGAGCACCCTGAGCCAGTATGCCCCTATTCTGATGTCTTTGGAACTCTGATTGCATCACTGCTGTGGATGGCCTCTGTTGGACTTCTTGAGTTGGGGTGAGGCCCCTCTGGGAAGTCATGGCTCACATGTAATGTTAGCACTTGCAGCCATCTTCATACAGTTAATGGATTCATGGTCTAGATTTCCCATGAGGACTGTGTGATTCTGACAGAAAGAATGAAGTGACAGTAGAACTTGGGCCATGTCCCTAACAGGCAGTAAGTGCCTTTCCTACCTGAAGTACCTCAGGAGGAAAGATGAGAGGCTTTGAGCAGATGAGGAAAAGGAAAGTGTCAGGAAGGACAGGTCACATGAATGCATGTCCAGGATGCTTAGGGAAACCCTTTCTTAGAAGAAATGATTCTAGGTCATGTGGGCATGACTGGAGATCCCACATAGGGGGGATGGGATATAATGCTAGCACACTGTTGGGAGTGATGCCCTTAAAACCCTCCATTATTGATGTTAATAGTATAGTTAGAGTTAAACATGACTGGGTTCATGGAAAATCCCTAACCAGCTGCAGAAGACTAATATAAATCTGGTGGTCAGGATGAATAATGATATGATAAAGTTGTAACTTCGCTGAGAAATATATCTGACGTCAAGATGCCCAATGATATGACCTGTAACCTTTCTGAAAAACCAACATCCTGCTGACTAATAATATGACAGACCTGTAACCTTTCTGAAAAAGCAACATCCTGTTGACATCAGCTGACCCCACGAATACTGTGTCCTTGGCCTGTGTAAATGTTTCCCACTCTCCCCTCTCTCTGTTACCCCTGTTATGGTATAAATTCAGCCTTGGGAAAAAATAAAATTGTCGCCTTGATCAGACTGTCTTGGCATCCTTCTTCAAGTTTCTTGTCCACCATTCTCTTCCAGGTACCCTCAGCACCATCATTGACAGCTCACTACTCCTGGGAGGGTATTGGATCTCAGGGAGATGAGAAAAGAGATGTAAGATGGAGATTTAAATCAGGTACACAGGTTCCCAAACAGGACAAGACCCTGGAAAAACTCCAGGGACTATAACAGAATCTCCAGCCTAGTACAAAGGCAGGGAACTCAGAAAAGTCTTCCAAGGAGCCCTCTCATTCAAACAGCCCTGGGTTGGGTTGTTAATATTAGCCCCTGCTTTGTTCTCAGGCCTTAGGTCAGTAGGGTTGAGAAAAACCTCTTGACCCAGGCCATCAGTGGAAAGATCAGGTGTGTCAAGACTAAGGGTGAGAACTGAGAGAGCTTCATTGGCCAAATTCAGGATTCCACACACTTCCTGGCCTCTTGTTGTCTGTGGGAATGGTTAGACACTTTGGGGGAATTTCCTTACCCTCCTCCTTTTGTCTCTCAGAACAAAAACTTGTGTACAGAAAGGTTAGAACCTAGCAAAAAAGGAAAACCTTCCTAGACCTTGACATTTCTCAGGGTGAGGTCCAGTCTTGTCTTCAATCCTTGCACTAATGGGGCACATTGAAATTGCCTGCCTCTTGCCATTTCTCCAGAACAGGTGGAAGGGACTATGATGTTCCCTCACTTCCTTCTGATCCATCTCAGGGACAGAGAGACCACTTCTGGGACTTTGTCACAGGCAAGAAAATCTTCACTCAAAGAGCCATGTCTCTTTTCTATCGGGGTCCATGCAGCACCAGAGTCCTTTGGCCTGGAAGCAACACCCAATCACATGCACAGGCATTATTGACAGCTGCTGGAGGTAGAGCTCTCAGAGTCCACACACCCTCTCCCCACAGGCCTGTGAGTCTCTCTCCCTGTGATTTGCACAGTGCCTTGCCATTCTTTCCAGAGACATTCAGCCAAATCATAATGTGAACAGCCAGAGCTTTAACCTCCTGGAAAGCACTCAGTCCCAAAGGAAGGCAAGGTATCAAGTCGAGGGGGCCAGGTCACCATACCTAAGGAAGGATGGAAGGATGTGTCTCTGGTAGAACACCCTTTTCTATCTGAGTTCTCAGAGAGCACCCTCCTCTCACTAGTGTGGGCTCTGTTCTAAGGACATCATCTGTTGGGGCCTATTGATTACATGCAAGGCATGTGATTGACTCAGATTTACACTTGCAGAACAACTTACCTTGAAAGATCATGTTCTTCATGCAGTTCCTGCTCATCACATATGGAAGAAGCAGCAGCCAACTAAGACACAAATGCTCCATGCGATCATAATAGATTATGAGCATTACTACTGAAAGACCCCCTCCTAGAAAGGGAATTGTACAAGCCCAAGGCCCTCAACTATAGAAGTAAAAAATAAGTTTTTAGATACACAGACTCAGAACTAAAATAAGCCTGGGAAAGTTCAGATGTGTCCAAGCTTTGTGGGACAAGCTGACCCATCATTTAGACAAAACAGACCATAAAAGAAAACAAAATACAGAAACCAGTCTAAATTATTGGTATTGCTTTATGGGCCACCTAACAAGAGATAACCCCCTAGCCCCTGACATTCTGGACGCCCCAACCTGCACGTATTCTCTTGCTGTGTGGCAACCTCATTTGAATAGCCAATTGGGTGTAACCATACATCCGTGCCTCACTTGAATCCACCAACCATGCATCTGCTTCTGTAAGCCTGCTTCTGCTCCCCAATACCCTATAAAAACCCGTCCCTGGTTCTGTTAGGTGCGCCAGTCTTCCGAATTGACTGGGACGCCCACAGATACCTGTGTATCCTGATCAATAAAAATCCTCTTGCAGATTGCAGCCTGTGGACTCGGACTGGTCATTGGGCTCGAGGATCTCCCTCCTGAGGGAAGATTCTCTCTGAGAGTCTTACACTACCCTCGATCATAAGTAAGGCCACCGACTGCATGAGGCAGGCCTTTGGGTTTCACATGATACAAGTGGACACAACTGTCCATTTTTATGATCCTGTCTCTACCATACGGATCTCCTATAATGGGGTACTGCACAGAGTTCCTGAAATTCCTAAGAAAGGTTTTTCCATCATGGTAACAGAGGGCACCTGCTTCAGTGAGATTTCTAGAGGGAACTTTCCATGTGGAGAACTTGGGAGTCTCACTACTGAGCATTTTGTGCAGGAAGCATCCCTGGTATATATAGAAGTGCCTGAGAATTATCTTTTTAAGGCTCTGTGTTAGTGGAACATGGGGAAGTCAGATCCTACAGTCAGATCACATAGGAAGTGTGAGTGTAGAACACATACTTGTGAGGAAGCCATCAAGAAATGCTTTAGACCAGAAGTCCAAGCGAAAGAAAGCTGCAATGTGCTCTCCAGCAAGAGCAACCACAAGATAGTGACATAAAGCATAGAAAACATGAAAGAACCTGATAGCAGGTCTTTCACATTGTGATGAACTTAGAGCACAGAGAAGGCAGAGCTGACTATTAACATAACTTGATTGGTTCTCACTTGGACTAATGTTTTACCTGCATATGACTGTACACTACATGTTACTGTGGTATCCCCGGATGTAAGGAGAGGGTGACAAATTTCATGGAAACAGGGTTTGAGAGGTTGCAATCCTCCATGTAAGGGTTGGAAGCTAAACACTGGTCCTTAGCCTGTGCCATAAGGGCTATTAACAAGTGAACAACCTTCTAGCACCAGATGCATTTAAATTGTAAGAATCATTTTTGTGCGTTAAGTGTAGTGTGTATGTATGCAGGCCTTGTTGCAAATGTAGACATAAAAGAACTTCTTTCCTATTGATTCTCAATTTTCTCAGGCTCTCTGCTGGTTTTAATGCCTCCTCCTCCAGGCAGGATCACTGCTATTTTTACTGCTGCCCTCAGAAAGTTGTTTAATTTCACTTCCCAGAAACTACAGGATGGTAGAATGGATGGGTAAGGTTTTCTTTACCTGACAGTTCTTGAGCTTTCCCTGGTATACATTCATTATCAGTTAAGATAGCTCACACTCACAGGTAACTCTATGATCAAGGATGAGAATCCTCTACTGTCCTACAAGGGCTACTGTGGTCATGTGCTCACACAAAGACACAAGACAGCAACCCACATGATTAGTAATAAAGCTAAATTTTTTATAAAGGAAGGATCTGTCATTGTGGGCTCAGTGGTCTCTCACTCCATGGTACCTGTGACTCTGTCATAGCCTAGTCTGAGACCTGGAGCATGATACTTCTGTCTCAGGTTTTCCATGATGTGCAGACCATGATGATAACGACATGAGCTTTTCTGAGGGCATCCAGATATCCATAATCAGGATGGTGGGACCGTGCTCTCACTGAAATGAAACTTGCAAAAGTCACTTGAATCTTCTTGTTGAAAGGGGGGTTTTTCTCATAACACTTTGATGGGCACTGCACTCAAATTATCTCAGGATAGTACAGGCAGATAGAAAGAGAAAGAAATAGAAAAATGATTTCTTCACATGTTGATTTTCATCTTCATTGTTGATTCAGTGCAGGTTCTCATCTTGTCTTAATTCTATCATATATTTCTCTGTTTCCTTAAAGTAATTATTTTTTTATTTTGAATCTCTGGGTGCTTGTTTCTGCACACATCTACACCTCAGGCGTTCAGGTCCCTTTGGAGGACATTAGGGGTCACCAGATGGTAAAGAACAGGACCTGAAAGTGATTTTGAGGCTCCATGTGTGTGCTGAGAACCAAACCCAGCTCACCCACAAGAACAGCAAGATGTATTAAATACCAAGTCATTTCTCTTGACCCTATCTTATTTTCTGTGCATTGTACCTGGTATGATTTTAAAGGAACACCCAGCCTTTTGTCAGTTTCAAATCTTTCACATGCTTCTGACATTGCTATACCCATCTAGAAAACCTTGTACTTTTACAGCATTTAAAATGTTGTGTTTGGGAGAGCTGAACACCCAGAAGTACAGAACATCCTGAGACCACAGGACAGACAATCACTTCTGCCCACCTCTGCCTACATCCCTGGTCCAAGAGGAAACTGCATAGTGTCTCTGCACACAGGAATATAGGAACAGTCAACTGCAGGTATCTGCGGTTCTGTTCTGTGCCCAGAACTGAACTGAATCGGTCAAACAGCTCCCTAACCCAAATCCCGTGGGGGAGAGAGCTGGACCCTCAGAAGTGAGGACACTCCTGAGGAATCAGAGGAGACTATCCTCTGCCCACATCCCCTACCCAAGAGGGAATTGCCTAGTGCCAGCTGTGACCCTTGGGCACAGGGAACTAGGATCCATCAGGGGCAGGATCCTTTTGATTCCTGCCCAAGTCAAGAGCTGAAAGACAGTCACCAGAAGTGCCTACACACCTGAGAGCAGAGCACCTGTTCCCAGAAATGGATGAAAGAAAACAGGAAAAGAATTCTACAGGAGTGCTGACACAGAGGCCTACATGAGGGTCAAGCCACTTCAGAGACAGCAAGACAAGCTAACACCAGAGACAACCTGATGGTGAGAGGCAAGCATAGGAACATAAACAACAGAAACCAAGACAACTTGGCATCATCAGAGCCCAGTTCTCCCATGAAAGCAAATACTGGATATCCAAACACACTGGAAAAGCAAGATTTAGATATAAAGCAACATTTTATGATGATGATGGAGAACTCAAAGAAGGACATAAATAACTCCCTTAAAGAAATACAGGCTGCCGCTGCAGAGAGCCCCTGGGCAGCACCCCACGAGCGAACCTGAGCCTCGGGACCAAAGGTAAGACCAAATTTTCTGCTGCAAGAAAGCTGCCTGGTGAGCTTGGGACACAGGGAAGCAGAATTTCTCTAGGACCGGGTACGTTCTGTGTTTACCGGAAGTCCCACACCCGCGGATCCCGGCCCACAGCAGCTCTCTGCTCCCAGACCCGGTGAGAGAGAGACCCAACCGCTTGGTCAGGTGGGCACTCCTGAGGCTGCAGAGCCGAAGAGACCAACAACACTGCTCACCCCTGCCCACATCCCTGGCCCAAGAGGAAACTGTATAAGGCCTCTGGGCTCCCGTGGAGGAGGGCCCAGGAGCAGCAGGACACCTGCCTGAGACACCACTGGAACCGGAAAGAAACAGACCGGATAAAACAGTTCTCTGCACCCAAATCCCGTGGGAGGGAGAGCTAAACCTTCAGAGAGGCAGACAAGCCTGGGAAACCAGAAGAGACTGCTCCCTGCACACACATCTCGGACGCCAGAGGAAAAAGCCAAAGACCATCTGGAACCCTGGTGCACTGAAGCTCCCGGAAGGGGCGGCACAGGTCTTCCTGGTTGCTGCCGCTGCAGAGAGCCCCTGGGCAGCACCCCACGAGCGAACCTGAGCCTCGGGACCACAGGTAAGACCAAATTTTCTGCTGCAAGAAAGCTGCCTGGTGAACTCAAGACACAGGCCCACAGGAACAGCTGAAGACCTGTAGAGAGGAAAAACTACACGCCCGAAAGCAGAACACTCTGTCCCCATAACTGACTGAAAGAGAGGAAAACAGGTCTACAGCACTCCTGACACACAGGCTTATAGGACAGTCTAGCCACTGTCAGAAATAGCAGAACAAAGTAACACTAGAGATAATCTGATGGCGAGAGGCAAGCGCAGGAACCCAAGCAACAGAAACCAAGACTACATGCCATCATCGGAGCCCAATTCTCCCACCAAAACAAACATGGAATATTCAAACACACCAGAAAAGCAAGATCTAGTTTCAAAATCATATTTGATCATGATGCTGGAGGACTTCAAGAAAGACATGAACACACTTAGGGAAACACAGGAAAACATTAATAAACAAGTAGAAGCCTACAGAGAGGAATCGCAAAAATCCCTGAAAGAATTCCAGGAAAACACAAACAGTTGAAGGAATTAAAAATGGAAATAGAAGCAATCAAGAAAGAACACATGGAAACAACCCTGGATATAGAAAACCAAAAGAAGAGACAAGGAGCTGTAGATACAAGCTTCACCAACAGAATACAAGAGATGGAAGAGAGAATCTCAGGAGCAGAAGATTCCATAGAAATCATTGACTCAACTGTCAAAGATAATGTAAAGCGGAAAAAGCTACTGGTCCAAAACATACAGGAAATCCAGGACACAATGAGAAGATCAAACCTAAGGATAATAGGTATAGAAGAGAGTGAAGACTCCCAGCTCAAAGGACCAGTAAATATCTTCAACAAAATCATAGAAGAAAACTTCCCTAACCTAAAAAAAGAGATACCCATAGACATACAAGAAGCCTACAGAACTCCAAATAGATTGGACCAGGAAAGAAACACCTCCCGTCACATAATTGTCAAAACACCAAACGCACAAAATAAAGAAAGAATATTAAAAGCAGTAAGGGAAAAAGGTCAAGTAACATATAAAGGGAGACCTATCAGAATCACACCAGACTTCTCGCCAGAAACTATGAAGGCCAGAAGATCCTGGACTGATGTCATACAGACCCTAAGAGAACACAAATGCCAGCCCAGGTTACTGTATCCAGCAAAACTCTCAATTAACATTGATGGAGAAACCAAGATATTCCATGACAAAACCAAATTTACACAATATCTTTCTACAAATCCAGCACTACAAAGGATAATAAATGGTAAAGCCCAACATAAGGAGGCAAGCTATACCCTAGAAGAAGCAAGAAACTAATCGTCTTGGCAACAAAACAAAGAGAATGAAAGCACACAAACATAACCTCACTTCCAAATATGAATATAAAGGGAAACAATAATCACTATTCCTTAATATCTCTCAATATCAATGGCCTCAACTCCCCAATAAAAAGACATAGATTAACAAACTGGATACGCAACGAGGACCCTGCATTCTGCTGCCTACAGGAAACACACCTCAGAGACAAAGACAGACACTACCTCAGAGTGAAAGGCTGGAAAACAACTTTCCAAGCAAATGGTCAGAAGAAGCAAGCTGGAGTAGCCATTCTAATATCAAATAAAATCAATTTCCAACTAAAAGTCATCAAAAAAGATAAGGAAGGACACTTCATATTCATCAAAGGAAAAATCCACCAAGATGAACTCTCAATCCTAAATATCTATGCCCCAAATACAAGGGCACCTACAGACGTAAAAGAAACCTTACTAAAGCTCAAAACACACATTGCACCTCACACAATAACAGTGGGAGATTTCAACACCCCACTCTCATCAATGGACAGATCATGGAAACAGAAATTAAACAGTGATGTCGACAGACTAAGAGAAGTCATGAGCCAAATGGACTTAACAGATATTTATAGAACATTCTATCCTAAAGCAAAAGGATATACCTTCTTCTCAGCTCCTCATGGTACTTTCTCCAAAATTGACCATATAATTGGTCAAAAAACGGGCCTCAACAGGTACAGAAAGATAGAAATAATCCCATGCGTGCTATCGGACCACCACGGCCTAAAACTGGTCTTCAATAACAATAAGGGAAGAATGCCCACATGTACGTGGAAATTGAACAATGCTCTACTCAATGATAACCTGGTCAAGGAAGAAATAAAGAAAGAAATTAAAAACTTTTTAGAATTTAATGAAAATGAAGGTACAACATACCCAAACTTATGGGCCACAATGAAAGCTGTGCTAAGAGGAAAACTCATAGCGCTGAGTGCCTGCAGAAAGAAACAGGAAAGAGCATATGTCAGCAGCTTGACAGCACACCTAAAAGCTCTAGAACAAAAAGAAGCAAATACACCCAGGAGGAGTAGAAGGCAGGAAATAATCAAACTCAGAGCTGAAATCAACCAAGTAGAAACAAAAAGGACCAAAGAAAGAATCAACAGAACCAAAAGTTGGTTCTTTGAGAAAATCAACAAGATAGATAAACCCTTAGCCAGACTAACGACAGGACACAGAGAGTGCGTCCAAATTAACAAAATCAGAAATGAAAAGGGAGACATAACTACAGATTCAGAGGAAATTCAAAAAATCATCAGATCTTACTATAAAAACCTATATTCAACAAAACTTGAAAATCTTCAGGAAATGGACAATTTCCTAGACAGATACCAGGTATCGAAGTTAAATCAGGAACAGATAAACCAGTTAAACAACCCCATAACTCCTAAGGAAATAGAAGCAGTCATTAAAGGTCTCCCAACCAAAAAGAGCCCAGGTCCAGACGGGTTTAGTGCAGAATTCTATCAAACCTTCATAGAAGACCTCATACCAATATTATCCAAACTATTCCACAAAATTGAAACAGATGGAGCCCTACCGAATTCCTTCTACGAAGCCACAATTACTCTTATACCTAAACCACACAAAGACACAACAAAGAAAGAGAACTTCAGACCAATTTCCCTTATGAATATCGACGCAAAAATACTCAATAAAATTCTGGCAAACCGAATTCAAGAGCACATCAAAACAATCATCCACCATGATCAAGTAGGTTTCATCCCAGGCATGCAGGGATGGTTTAATATACGGAAAACCATCAACGTGATCCATTATATAAACAAACTGAAAGAACAGAACCACATGATCATTTCATTAGATGCTGAGAAAGCATTTGACAAAATTCAACACCCCTTCATGATAAAAGTCCTGGAAAGAATAGGAATTCAAGGCCCATACCTAAACATAGTAAAAGCCATATACAGCAAACCAGTTGCAAACATTAAACTAAATGGAGAGAAACTTGAAGCAATCCCACTAAAATCGGGGACTAGACAAGGCTGCCCACTCTCTCCCTACTTATTCAATATAGTTCTTGAAGTTCTAGCCAGAGCAATCAGACAACAAAAGGAGATCAAAGGGATACAGATCGGAAAAGAAGAGGTCAAAATATCACTATTTGCAGATGACATGATAGTATATTTAAGTGATCCCAAAAGTTCCACCAGAGAACTACTAAAGCTGATAAACAACTTCAGCAAAGTGGCTGGGTATAAAATTAACTCAAATAAATCAGTTGCCTTCCTGTATACAAAAGAGAAACAAGCCGAGAAAGAAATTAGGGAAACGACACCCTTCATAATAGACCCAAATAATATAAAGTACCTCGGTGTGACTTTAACCAAGCAAGTAAAAGATCTGTACAATAAGAACTTCAAGACACTGAGGAAAGAAATTGAAGAAGACCTCAGAAGATGGAAAGATCTCCCATGCTCATGGATTGGCAGGATTAATATAGTAAAAATGGCCATTTTACCAAAAGCAATCTACAGATTCAATGCAATCCCCATCAAAATACCAATCCAATTCTTCAAAGAGTTAGACAGAACAATTTGCAAATTCATCTGGAATAACAAAAAACCCAGGATAGCTAAAGCTATCCTCAACAATAAAAGGACTTCAGGGGGAATCACTATCCCTGAACTCAAGCAGTATTACAGAGCAATAGTGATAAAAACTGCATGGTATTGGTACAGGGACAGACAGATAGACCAATGGAATAGAATTGAAGACCCAGAAATGAACCCTCACACCTATGGTCACTTGATTTTTGACAAAGGAGCCAAAACCATCCAATGGAAAAAAGATAGCATTTTCAGCAAATGGTGCTGGTTCAACTGGAGGGCAACATGTAGAAGAATGCAGATCGATCCATGCTTATCACCCTGTACAAAGCTTAAGTCCAAGTGGATCAAGGACCTCCACATCAAACCAGACACACTCAAACTAATAGAAGAAAAACTAGGGAAGCATCTGGAACACATGGGCACTGGAAAAAATTTCCTGAACAAAACACCAATGGCTTATGCTCTAAGATCAAGAATCGACAAATGGGATCTCATAAAACTGCAAAGCTTCTGTAAGGCAAAGGACACTGTGGTTAGGACAAAACGGCAACCAACAGATTGGGAAAAGATCTTTACCAATCCTACAACAGATAGAGGCCTTATATCCAAAATATACAAAGAACTCAAGAAGTTAGACCGCAGGGAAACAAATAACCCTATTAAAAAATGGGGTTCAGAGCTAAACAAAGAATTCACAGCTGAGGAATGCCAAATGGCTGAGAAACACCTAAAGAAATGTTCAACATCTTTAGTCATAAGGGAAATGCAAATCAAAACAACCCTGAGATTTCACCTCATACCAGTGAGAATGGCTAAGATCAAAAACTCAGGTGACAGCAGATGCTGGCGAGGATGTGGAGAAAGAGGAACACTCCTCCATTGTTGGTGGGATTGCAGACTGGTAAAACCATTCTGGAAATCAGTCTGGAGGTTCCTCAGAAAATTGGACATTGAACTGCCTGAGGATCCAGCTATACCTCTCTTGGGCATATACCCAAAAGATGCCTCAACATATAAAAGAGACACGTGCTCCACTATGTTCATCGCAGCCTTATTTATAATAGCCAGAAAATGGAAAGAACCCAGATGCCCTTCAACAGAGGAATGGATACAGAAAATGTGGTACATCTACACAATGGAATATTACTCAGCTATCAAAAACAACGAGTTTATGAAATTCGTAGGCAAATGGTTGGAACTGGAAAATATCATCCTGAGTGAGCTAACCCAATCACAGAAAGACATACATGGTATACACTCATTGATAAGTGGCTATTAGCCCAAATGCTTGAATTACCCTAGATCCCTAGAACAAACGAAACTCAAGACGGATGATCAAAATGTGAATGCTTCACTCCTTCTTTAAATGAGGAAAAAGAATACCCTTGGCAGGGAAGGGAGAGGCAAAGATTAAAACAGAGACTGAAGGAACACCCATTCAGAGCCTGCCCCACATGTGGCCCATACATATACAGCCACCCAATTAGACAAGATGGATGAAGCAAAGAAGTGCAGACCGACAGGAGCCGGATGTAGATCGCTCCTGAGAGACACAGCCAGAATACAGCAAATACAGAGGCGAATGCCAGCAGCAAACCACTGAACTGAGAATAGGTCCCCTATTGAAGGAATCAGAGAAAGAACTGGAAGAGCTTGAAGGGGCTTGAGACCCCAAAAGTACAACAATGCCAAGCAACCAGAGCTTCCAGGGACTAAGCCACTACCTAAAGACTATACATGGACTGACCCTGGACTCTGACCCCATAGGTAGCAATGAATATCCTAGTAAGAGCACCAGTGGAAGGGGAAGCCCTGGGTCCTGCTAAGACTGAACCCCCAGTGAACTAGTCTATGGGGGGAGGGCGGCAATGGGGGGAGGGTTGGGAGGGGAACACCCGTAAGGAAGGGGAGGGGGGAGGGGGATGTTTGCCCGGAAACCGGGAAAGGGAATAACACTCGAAATGTATATAAGAAATACTCAAGTTAATAATAATAATAAAAAAACAGTGTGGAGATACTGTGGGATGTTTTGGAATTAGACTGGATGCATATTTGCATTATGATATGACAAGAAGCCTACGGGGCCAGGAAGTGCAGTGTGGTGGTTTGAATAGGAATGCCCCCCATAGGCTCACAGATTTTGTTGCTTAGTTACCAGGGAGTAGCATTATTTAAAAGAATTAGAAGGTGTGGCCTTGCTGGAAGAAAAGCTCTGAATTTTCAAATGCCGATGCAAGACCCAGTGTATCTCCCCTTAAAAACAACTGCATCATGAAAATCCCATTTCAACATGGACGACAGCTAGCTAGATAGCTAACTAGAGCTGGGAATCTGGAGCACTGTACAACCTAGAGGCATCCCCACAGATTGAAGAGTGTCTGTGCTAGAAATTTCAATTTTTCTGAACACCTTTCAGGCAGTTTGGCTTGCTTCTGATTCTGCAGACCATTTGGCTGGCTTATTTCTGTTTCTTTCATACAGCTTGACTTGTCTAAGAGCATCTCTCAGAAATCCTTTTCACTTATATTTCATGGAGATAGGTGTACCTAGTGATTCTGGTCAATTTCAGGGACTTTCTCTTGTTTACTTCCTATGTTTAAGAAACTTTCCCATAGTATGGGATATTTTACCTCCCTTCAGTATATCTTGTTGTTTTACATTGCCTGTAATCATATTGTATCTTAAGTACCTTCACCTTAGAATATCCAATTGTTTTATTTGACTTTTAACATCTTTTTTCAATAAACCATTGCTTCTCCTCCAAAAAAAAAAAAAAAAAGAAATACAGAACAACACAAGTAAACATGTAGGGGCACTTAAAGAAGAAACACAAAAATCCCTGAAAGAATTACGGGAAAACACAACCAAAAAGGTGAAGGAATTGAACAAAACCTTCCAGCATTTAAAATGGAAATAGAAACAATAAAGAAAGCACAAAGGGAGACAACCATGGAGATAGAAAACCTAAGGAAGAGATCAGGAGTCATAGAGGCAAGCATCACCAACAGAAATACAAGAAATAGAAGAGAGACTCTCAGGGGCAGAAGATACCATAGAAAACATCTACACAAAGGTCAAAGATAATGTAAAATGGAAAAAAAACTCCTAATCCCAAAACATATGGAAAATTGAGGACACAATGAGAAGGTCAAACCTTCCTTAAGGATAATAGGTATAGAAGAGAGTGAAGACTCCCAACTTAAAGGGCCAGTAAATATCTTCAACAAAATTATAGAAGAAAACTTTCCTACCTTAAAGGAAGAGATGCCCATAAACATACAAGAATCCTACAGAACTCCAAATAGATTGGACCAGAAGAGAAATTTCTCCTGTCACATAATAGTCAAAACACCAAATTCACAAAACAAAGAAAGAATATTAAAAGCAGTAAGGGAAAAAGGTCAAGTGATATACAAAACAGACCTATAAGAATTATACCAGACTTCTCACCAGAGACTATGAAAGCCAGAAGATACTGGGTAGATGTCATACAGACCCTAAGAGAACACAAATGCCGGCCCAGGCTACTATATAGAGCAAAACACTTAATTAACATAGATGGAGAATCCAAGATATTCCATGATGAAACCAAATTACACAATATCTTTATACAAATACCGCCCTACAAAGGATAATAAGTGGAAAACTCCAATACAAGGAGGAAAACTACACCCTAGAAAAAGCAAGAAAGTAATCTCCTTGCAACAAAACCAAAAGAAGAGAGACACACAAACATAATTCTGCCTCTAACCAAGAGAATAACAGGAAATGACAATCACTATTCCTTAATATTTTTCAATATCAATGGACTCAATTCCCCAATAAAAAGACATAGACTAACAGGCTGAATATGTAAAGTGGACATTTTGCTGCATACAGGAAACAAACCTCAGAGACAAAGACAGACACTACCTCAGAGTAAAAGGTTGGAAAACTATTTCCAGGCAAATGGTCTGAAGAAACAAGTTGGAGTAGCATTTCTAATATTGAATAAAATTAAATTTCAATCAAAAGTCATCAAAAAAGATAAGGAAGGACACTTCATATTTATCAGAGGAAAAATCTACCAAGACGAACTCTCAATCCTAAATATCTATGCTCCAAATGCAAGGATATTTCATAAAAGGATGTCCATAAAAGAAACTTTACTAAAGCTCAAATCACATATTGCACCTCATACAATAATAATAGAAGATCTCAACACCCCAAACTCATCTGTGGACAGATCATGGAAGGAGAAATTAAACATAGACATAGAGAAATTAAGAGAAATTATGAACCAAATGTGGATTTCACAGATATTTACAGAACATTCCATCCTAAAACAAAAGGGTATACTTTCTTCTCAGTACCTCATGGTACCTTCTCCAAAACTGAACATATAATTGGTCACAAAACATGCCTCAACAGATAGAGGAAGATAAAATAATCCCATGCATCCTATCAGATTATCACGAACTAAGGCTGATCTTCAATATAAACAATAAGATCAGAATGCCCACACATACAAGGAAGTTGAACAACGTTCTACTCAATGAAAACTTGGTCAAAGAAGAAATAAAGAAAGAAATCAAAGACTTCTTAGAATTTAATGAAAATGAAGATACAACATACACAATCTTATGAGACACAATGAAAGCAGTGCTAAGAAAACTCATAGCTCTGAGTGCCTGCAAAAAGAAACAGGAGAGAGCATACATCAGCAGCTTGACAGCACACCTAAAAGCTCTAGAACAAAAGAAAAATATACACCCAAGAGGAGTAGAAGGCAGGAAATGATCAAACTCAGGGCTGAAATCAACCAAGCAGAAACAAAAAGGACTATACAAAAATCAACAAAACCAGGAGCTGGTTCTTTGAGAAAATCAACAAGATAGATAAACCCTTAGCCAGACTAACGAGAGGACACAGAGAGTGTATCCAGATTAACAAAATCAGAGATGAAAAGGGAGACATAACTACAGATTCAGAGGAAATTCAAAAAATCATCAGATCTTACTATAAAAGCCTATATTCAACAAAACTTGAAAATCTGCAGGAAATGGACAATTTCCTAGACAGATACCAGGTACTGAAGTAAAATCAGGAACAGATAAACCATTTAAACAACCCTATAACTCCTAAGGAAATAGAAGCAGTCATTAAAGGTCTCCCAACCAAAAAGAGCCCAGGTCCAGACGGGTTTAGTGCAGAATTCTATCAGACATTCATAGAAGACCTCATACCAATATTATCCAAACTATTCCACAAAATTGAAACAGATGGAGCCCTACCGAATTCCTTCTACGAAGCCACAATTACTCTTATACCTAAACCACACAAAGACCCGACAAAGAAAGAGAACTTCAGACCAATTTCCCTTATGAATATCGACGCAAAAATACTCAATAAAATTCTGGCAAACCGAATCCAAGAGCACATCAAAACAATCATCCACCATGATCAAGTAGGTTTCATCCCAGGCATGCAGGGATGGTTTAATATACGGAAAACCATCAACGTGATCCATTATATAAACAAACTGAAAGAACAGAACCACATGATCATTTCATTAGATGCTGAGAAAGCATTTGACAAAATTCAACACCCCTTCATGATAAAAGTCCTGGAAAGAATAGGAATTCAAGGCCCATACCTAAACATAGTAAAGCCATATACAGCAAACTAGTTGCTAACATTAAACTAAATGGAGAGAAACTTGAAGCAATCCCACTAAAATCGGGGACTAGACAAGGCTGCCCACTCTCTCCCTACTTATTCAATATAGTTCTTGAAGTTCTAGCCAGAGCAATCAGACAACAAAAGATCAAGGGGACACAGATCGGAAAAGAAGAAGTCAAAATATCACTATTTGCAGATTATATGAGAGTATATTTAAGTGATCCCCACCTAAAGCCAAGGGGAAACTGGGCTCCATTCTCATTTGCTGCTTAGGTGATTCCCTGGTATAAGAGGTTAGTACAAGGTTAGCACTACGGCTGTAGTTGCACCTGTTGCTTCTCCATTCACCATGCTGGATGATACCTTGACTTTACAAATCATCTCCAATCCTAGCATAAAGTTTTGGCAGAGGGAACTAACTATATACCCTGCATAGTCTAAGGAAGGATGACTCACTCTGGGACAGTTTTAACCATCTTCACCTATAACTTTTTCTTTTTTTAAATTTTTTATTCGATATCTTTCTTTTTTTTTCTCCATCTTTATTAAATTGGGTATTTCTTATTTACATTTCAATTGTTATTTCCTTTCCGCGTTTCCAGGCAAACATCACCCTAACCCCTCCCAATCCCCTTCTATATGGGTGTTCCCCTCCGGATCCTGCTCCCATTACCGCCCTCCCCACAACAACCCCGTTCACTGAGGATTCAGACTTGGCAGGACCAAGGGCTTCCCCTTCCACTGGTGCTCTTACTAGGCTACTCATTGCTACCTATGCAGTTGGAGAACAGGGTCAGTCCATGTATAGTCTTTGGGTAGTGGCTTAGTCCCTGGAAGCTCTGTTTGGTTGGCATTGTTGTTCATATGGACTTTCAAGCCCCTTCAAACTCTTTCAGTCCTTTCTCTGATTCCTTCATCAAGGGTCCCTTAGTCAGTTCAGTAGTTTGCTACTGGCATTCGCCTATGTATTTGCCATATTCTGGCTGGAACTCTCAGGAAAGATCAACATCCTGTTCCTGTCAGCCTGCACTTCTATGCTTCATCCATCTTATCTAGTTTGGTGGCTATATATGTATAGGCCGCATGTGGGACAGGCTGTAAATGGGTGTTCCTTCTGCCTCTGTTCTAAACTTTGCCTCCCTATTCCCTCTCAAGGGTATTCTTGTCCCCCCCCCCTTTTTTTTCATGGAAAACAATTTTATTTTGGCTCACAGTTAAACACACAGCCTATCCTAGCAAGGAAATTAACATCACATCCATAACTAGAAAGCAGTAGAACAATGAATTCATGCATACTAATTCCCCCTCTCAATGGTCATTCTTTGCCTATACTATTTGTCTAGGGGATGGGGCATGAGATTTCACCCTTCAGGTTACCATGTCTATTGGTGTTTTCTTTTCTAGGTGGCTATATCATTGAGTTATTGGTGTAGCATCCCTGTCCTTTTTAGGTGATACAATCTCACAGCTGACTTTCTGTTCCTGAGGCTCTTACAACCCTCCCATAATCTTCTGTGATATTACTTGCATCCCATCTCAGGTACAGGAGTTGTGTTGAAGATACATCAGTTGGTCTCTGAATTTTGTTTAGTTGTGGTTTTCTGAAATACACTGCATATATTTCTGAGAGAAGCCTCCTTGATGAGGGACAAGAGCTACACTTATATGTGGATGTAAGGGTAAATATTTATAATGTAATTAAGAATTATACTGACTTAGCAAGGTCATGATAGTAAGTTTTACTTTAGGATCCAGGAACACACTAGCTGCAATTATTTGGCTAGGTTTTTATACTAGGTATTATTTTCCTCTTGTTAAGCTGACCTTATATCTAACTAGATTAATTCGCAATCTAGGAGGGCCACTAGTGCACCTTTAGTGATATCTTGCCATGTTGGTTATTGTGGTTTATAAGCGTCACAGCTGGGTAAGGCTATTGCTTACTTTCCTCCATTGGAAGGCTGTGTAATGCCTTCTAGTACTATAACAAACTCAAGAATTAAGCTTTCAGGACAGATACATTTAGAATCTTCTTAGCATTGTCTCAAAATGTGTAATGTCTTCAATAATTGGGACTTAACGTCATCATTTAGGAAAGCAACTAAGGGCAACAGCAATAGTCTATATTGTTTTTAGAGACACTTGGACCAACCTGGGCCACCATTTTTTTTTCAGCTACCACTGTACTTTATTGTGTTCAACCAAATCACCATGTTACAAAAATAGCAAGCTGCCATAATAAAAAATAAGGCTCCTCTATCCAGCACCAGATAGCATCATTTTACTTTCAAGGCTAGAAATTGCACACTTGTATATAAACCAACCGAAGATGAGGATTGAGAGTTCATCTTGGTGGATTTTTCCTTTGATGAATATGAAGTGTCCTTCCTTATCTTTTTTGATGACTTTTAGTTGGAAATTGATTTTATTTGATATTAGAATGGCTACTCCAGCTTGCTTCTTCTGACCATTTGCTTGGAAAGTTGTTTTCCAGCCTTTCACTCTGAGGTAGTGTCTGTCTTTGTCTCTGAGATGTGTTTCCTGTAGGCAGCAGAATGCAGGGTCCTCATTGCGTATCCAGTTTGTTAATCTATTTCTCTTTATTGGGGAGTTGAGGCCATTGATGTTGAGAGATATTAAAGAATAGTGATTATTGCTTCCTGTTATATTCATATTTGGATGTGAGGTTATGTTTGTGTGCTTTTCTTCTCTTTGTTTTGTTGCCAAGATGATTAGTTTCTTGCTTCTTCTAGGGTATAGCTTGCCTCCTTATGTTGGGCTTTACCCTTTATTATCCTTTGTAGTGCTGGATTTGTAGAAAGATATTGTGTAAATTTGGTTTTGTCATGGAATATCTTGGTTTCTCCATCAATGTTAATTGAGAGTTTTGCAGGATACAGTAACCTGGGCTGGCATTTGTGTTCTCTTAGGGTCTGTATGACATCTGTCCAGGATCTTCTGGCCTTCATAGTTTCTGGCGAGAAGTCTGGTGTGATTCTGATAGGTCTGCCTTTATATGTTACTTGACCTTTTTCCCTTACTGCTTTTAATATTCTTTCTTTATTTTGTGCGTTTGGTGTTTTGACAATTATGTGACGGGAGGTGTTTCTTTTCTGGTCCAATCTATTTGGAGTTCTGTAGGCTTCTTGTATGCCTATGGGTATCTCTTTTTTTAGGTTAGGGAAGTTTTCTTCTATGATTTTGTTGAAGATATTTACTGGTCCTTTGAGCTGGGAGTCTTCACTCTCTTCTATACCTATTATCCTTAGGTTTGATCTTCTCATTGAGTCCTGGATTTCCTGTATGTTTTGGACCAGTAGCTTTTTCTGCTTTACATTATCTTTGACAGTTGAGTCAATGATTTCTATGGAATCTTCTGCTCCCGAGATTCTCTCTTCCATCTCTTGTATTCTGTTGGTGAAGCTTGTATCTACAGCTCCTTGTCTTTTCTTTTGATTTTCTATGTCCAGGGTTGTTTCCATGTGTTCTTTCTTGATTGCTTCTATTTCCATTTTTAATTCCTTCAACTGTTTGATTGTGTTTTCCTGGAATTCTTCCAGGGATTTTTGTGATTCCTCTCTGTAGGCTTCTACTTGTTCTCTAAGGGAGTTCTTTATGTCTTTCTTGAAGTCCTCCAGCATCATGATCAAATATGATTTTGAAACTAGATCTTGCTTTTCTGGTGTGTTTGAATATTCCGTGTTTGCTTTGGTGGGAGAATTGGGCTCCGATGATGCCATGTAGTCTTGGTTTCTGTTGCTTGGGTTCCTGCGCTTGCCTCTTGCCATCAGATTATCTCTAGTGTTACTTTGTTCTGCTATTTCTGACCGTGGCTAGACTGTCCTATAAGCCTGTGTGTCAGGAGTGCTGTAGACCTGTTTTCCTGTTTTCTTTCAGCCAGTTATGGGGACAGAGTGTTCTGCTTTCGGGCGTGTAGTTTTTCCTCTCTACAGGTCTTCAGCTGTTCCTGTGGGCCTGTGTCTTGAGTTCACCAGGCAGGTTTCTTGCAGGGGAAAAGTTGGTCCTACCTGTGGTTCCAAGGCTCAAGTTTGCTCATGGGGTGCTGCCTAAGTCCTCTCCGCGGCAGCAGCAACCGGGAAGATCTGCGCCGCTCTTTCCGGGAGCCTCCGTGCACCAGAGTTCCAGATGACGTTCGGTGTTGTCCTCTGGCGTCTGGATGTGCACAGAGTGCAGTCTCTTCTGGTTTCCCAGGCGTGTCCGCCTCTCTGAAGGTTTAGCTCTCCCTCCCACGGGATTTGGGTGCAGAGAACTGTTTATCCGGTCTGTTTCCTTCAGGTTCCAGCGGTGTCTCAGGCGCAGGGGTCCTGCCGCTCCTGGGCCCTCCCCTATGGGAACCCAGAGGCCTTATACAGTTGCCTCTTGGGCCAGGGATGTGGGCAGGGGTGGGCAGTGTTGGTGGTCTCCTCTGCTCTGCAGCCTCAGGAGTGCCCACCTGATCAGGCGGTGAGGTCTCTCTCCCACGGGGTTTGGGAGCAGAGAGCTGCTGCGGGCCGGGATCCGCGGGTGTGGGACTTCCGGTAAACACAGGAAGTGCCCGGTCTTAGAGGAATTTTGCCTCTGTGTGTCCTGAGTTCTCCAGGCAGGTTTCTTGCAGGGGAAAAGTTGGTCCTACCTGCGGTTCCAAGGCTCAAGTTTGCTCGTGGGGTACTGCCTAAGTCCTCTCCGCTGTGGCAGCAACCGGGAAGATCTGCGCCGCTCTTTCTGGGAGCCTCCGTGCACCAGGGTTCCAGATGGCGTTTGGTGTTTTCCTCTGGCGTCTGGATGTGCACAGAGTGCAGTCTCTTCTGGTTTCCCAGGTGTGTCCGCCTCTCTGAAGGTTTAGCTCTCCCTCCCACGGGATTTGGGTGCAGAGAACTATTTATCCGGTCTGTTTCCTTCAGGTTCCGGCGGTGTCTCAGGCGCAGGGGTCCTGCCGCTCCTGGGCCCTCCCCTATGGGAACCCAGAGGCCTTATACAGTTGCCTCTTGGGCCAGGGATGTGGGCAGGGGTGGGCAGTGTTGGTGGTCTCCTCCGCGCTGCAGCCTCAGGAGTGCCCACCTGTTCAGGCGGTGAGGTCTCTCTCCCACGGGGTTTGGGAGCAGAGAGCTGCTGCCTCGATATCTTTCTTTACTTACATTTCAAATGTTATTCCCCTTCCTGGTTTCCTGTCCATAAGCTCCGATCCCCTCCCTTCTCCCTCTCCCTCCCCCATACGGGTATTTCCCCCACACATCCCCCTTACTCCCCCCCCCCATATTTCCCTGCACTGGGGATCCAACCTTGGCAGGATCAAGGGCTTCCCCTTCCATTGGTACCCAACAAGGCTATTCTCTGCTACATAAGCAGTTGGAGCCCTGGGTCAGCCCATGTAGCGTCTTTGGGTAGTGGTTTAGTCCCTGGAAGCTCTGGTTGGTTGGCATTGTTGTTCTTTTGGAGTGGCAAGTCCCTTAGGCTCTTTCAAACCTTGCTCTAATTCCCCCAAAGGAGGTCCCGTTCTCAGCTCAGTGGTTTGCTTCTAGTGTTCCCCTCTGTATTTGCTGTATTCTGGCTGTGTCTCTCAGGAGAGATCTACATCCGGCTCCTGTCAGCCTGCACTTCTTTGCTTCATCCATCTTGTCTAATTGGGTGGCTGTATATGTATGGGCCACATGTGGGGCAGGCTCTGAATGGGTGTTCCTTCTGCCTCTGTTTTAAGAGCTCCGATTCTCTTAACGTAGGCTCCGCGGGAATTTTGGGTTAATTTCCTGATATGACAGAGTACAAAACCCCAACAGGCTCACACTATTGTTTAACTTACTTCCTTTTTAAAAATTGTTTAATCTTCATAATGGGTGTGACTTTGAGTTTTATGGTTATATTATTACTCTGGGAGAGAGTGCAAGGTACAGGCTTTTCTCATTACAGACTAAGGAGCAAAGTATTCAGGGGGAGAATTTTTTGTTTTTGTGTTTTTAAAAAGTGTGATTAGGCTCTGGAAACCTCACAGAGTCATACTGATCAGATTTGAGAGAGGGAGACCGCCTGAAAAACTAGATTCAAGAGACTCAAACAAAAAGATGCCTCAATTCTAAACTTTTGTCTTGAGAGTTGTATTTTACAGAGTGTACCTACTTGTGTTCCTGGTCTCAAGGACATTCAGTTGGGTCCAGTCAGGACACATCAACTACAGCATTTGCTTCATTCTTCCTACCCCCTACCCCCAAGTATATCTCAACGCTCATGTACAGCTTGAAGAATTTATAGAAGAGTCGTCACCCCAATTCCCTGGACTTTTGGGGGCTGAAAAGGTTGTAATTTAACAGGGAGGACTTAGCTAGATGTATGAGTTGTACAGTCATAATCTCATTTGGTAACATGCTAAAATCATATCTCTGCTTTGGTATAGAATTTATTTGTTAAAAAAGTTTAAAAGTACAAGGTTTAGAACCAGTCCTTCTATTGATGCCATTACAAACTTCTGAGTTGATTACATTTGTGAGTTAAGGGCTGAAAAGCAAATTCATAGCTCTAAGTTTTTTAGAATACTTTCAGCATAATATGATAGTTAATAAACAACAGTCCAGATTACTTTATGTAAATAGATTGTTTTCAAAAACGTCAGAAATCCACAAAATATGAGATGTAAAGTTATTTATTTTTGGTTGAGACATATCTGCTGTGAACAGTTCCCCTTTGGCAGATTTAATGAAGAAATTGAGCATCTCTACCTCCAGGTGAGGTAATACTTTGTGGCTAGGCAGCCACTGGACAGGAACTGTCCATTTCATCTACAGACTAATACTCTCCAAAAATGACACCTTATGCAGAATATTCGACTGATAATTTGCCAAGCCAGAATTATCAGTCCTTCAAGATTTCTGCATTTCAAGAGTCTGTCAGTTGACTTTGGGCTAGAAGACTGAATACTTGTGCTCACATGTGGCTGGCAGAGGACTGTGCTAGTGGAGATTTGTCTCTACAACCTCTCAGTTCTGGAAGTTGTGTTAGGCTTCCTATGTTTATAAATATTTGGTCATTCTCATATTTCTGAAGGGGTTCAAGACTGATTATAGTCTCCTAGCATATCAGGCTGTTTAACTCTGAAAACACATATTTAATTAGATAGTTATCAGATAGTATACAAGCTAGCCAGGATATAACAGATTTTAAGCCTTTCTTCAGATGGAATGGATAACTAAATATTCTGTTTAACTGTACATTTTATGCTTTTTATTACAAAATAATAATAGTTGTGCTTAGCTAAAGTTTGAGAAAAAAGTTTTTTTTTTTAAATTAGACAAAAAGGGTGAAATGTAGGATGATGTCATACAGGTGAAGGCAGGTACAAGATAGAATGAGGCCTGTCATTGAATGAGAAGGAAGAATGGGCAGGAGAAAAGTTTGAGGGAAGAGGTGGAAAACAGAAGGCAGAGGAAGCTGTGGAAAGAACATGGAGGATGATGTTAAAATACCACTCTGTGTATTTACAGGTTGTTATGAATATTCTTAAGGGATGGATGTGTAAAGGGCTTTGTATGTTTAGGTGGGCAATTATATCTTATCAATTGGATCAGTTATTGTGTTGTGTGTTCTTTTATGTAGCAATTTAATTTAAAGAGAGTGTGCAGCAGCTAGAGACACTGGGCTGCCAGGGAGTTGGGATGTGTGTTTCTGGCAAGATATCTACCAGATATATTGGGACACTGTGGTGAAGGATCAAGTGGGGGTAAAGAAAAACCATTTAATATAATTTTACAACAACAGTACACCCCAGAAAAGATTTGGTGGCAAGCTGATGTTTATATGAAAATTCAAAGGACAGGTGTTTAGAATAAACTACACACATTTTTGTCCTACCTAGGCATGGCACTACACAGGGTACATCCTGTCCTACTTGTAGTGTAACACGCTCCTTTTCAGACCTATGTGAACAGTCACACCCATCCACTAAGAGCAGTTGGAAGAGACCAATGCCAGACATGAGAGGGGTGTGTAGTGGGATAGGTACGGAGTGAAAGCAGGGGTAGACCATGCTGCTTTGAAGGTAGAGCCATCTACCATCCCTTCATCACTGAACAGTATTGGTACTGATGAAGTATGCACTAACTGGAGGCTGGCCCTTGAGCAAAACGGAGTCTGTAGAAACAGCCACATGCTGCCCTCCTCCACCCCTTGAGGAGTGAGAGAGAAAATAGTATGTGTTTGTCAATTGATCCAGTTTGGGCTACATATGCCCATCAGAACACAGGAGACTGTTGTGAAAACATGCTTAATTTTGTCCACTTTTTGACAACTCCCCTACCCTGAGACAAGGCTCCTTCTCCAGACTTGCTGTGAGCCACCTTGTGACATCATGTGACAAACAAAGAGGATAATGACTTCATCAGATGGTTGCCCCACTACTGAAACTACCATTGAGAGGCCACTATTTGCGGGGCACCTGTCCTCCAAAGGTAGGCAGTCTGGACTGTCTTGAGGGATGCTTCGCACTGCGAAGTCTAGAAAAGAGTGATGGCCAAGGACAGTGACATTATGCCTGAGCAGCAGTTTAACAGCAAAATGACACCTACAAGTAAACAGTCCACAGGGCTTTTGAAAACATATGAAGAAAGCAGCATCCCTGTAAGTACTCCAGACAAATGTCCACCTAAGGAGACAAGCAACTCATGTAAAGATGGCTCTTCTCATAATGATATAGATTGTCCATTCGCTACTGTTGAGATGCAAGTGACTGGGAATGAGCCCACTCGCTCCTCATATTACCTTAGATATTGTGTCATGATATTTGTGTACAAGATATGCAGATCTATTCTCAAAGCTGCCCTCTCAGCCATAACAATATGGCAGAACACTATGAAGGAAAAGGAGGAGGAGGGGGAGGAAGAGGAAAAGAACGAAGATATGGTGGAAGAAGAGGAGGAATGGTATGAGGCAAAAGAGGAAGAGGAGATGGAGGAGGAGGAGGAGGAAGAGGAGTATGAGGAGATTTATGGTGAAGAGGATGAAGATCAATATGCAGAGAACTTTTGTATAATCTGTGAGATATTCCATTTCATGAACATGTTTGTCAACACAGAGACAACTATTCAATGGGAAAAATGACCATTTTCTCTGTCAAAGAATGTGTTTAATTCTTACTTAAAAAATAAACCTTGTTCATTAACATCTTAAACTTGAGCCTAGAGTCTGTGTGTGATGCTATCTAACCCTTGGCCCTGTTCCCAAGCCTTGCCTTCACTCACTTCAGTCAGCCTAGCTCTTTCATGGACAGCAGCAGCATTTTTATGGCCTCAGCATCAGGGTGCAGAAGGGTGTGGCTACTGACTTGGTACTGTATGCTCAGACTACTGTGTCTCAGAGAAGGAGATTCTATTCTCCTGGGTCACTACTCACAGCAGATATTGCCAGGAAGTTTCTTGGCAGCAGCTGGTGGTGCCTTACAAGCATCCATTAACCCTGGGTAAGCACACTATGAACAAAGGTGCCTACCTGCCAAGGAAGGAACATTGATATAGCCTGATCCATGAGATGTAGGCCCCTCCTCTCAGAAACTGGTAGTGGAAAATTGCCTGATGCATGAGAAAGACAGACATTAGAAAAATTGCAAAAGACCATACAGAATGTTCCTTCAAATTTTCTAAACCTAAAATTTCTTAACCAACCACACAGAATCAGGATTGTATGTAGGATATATAAGATAAACAGCTGGGTGAGATTCACTCCTCCTTCCCTGGGAACCTCTATGCAGCGATCTTGCATACAAAAGGACTCGACATGCTTGGGCTTCTCCATGGGTTCTCATCTTTACCACACATTTGCCAGTGTACTGATGTCTGCTCAGTGCCCGACCCTGGACTGAAATATCAACCTAGGGAAGCACTCATGTGTGTGTGTGTGGGGACAGGGGCAAGCAGGCAACACTATTTATGTCTACTATCCAGACAACAGTACGACCAAAGGAAGCTTGAGGGCAGATGTCATTTCCTGCTACTTTTCCACTTCCATAAATGCCAAGGTACCTGGGACTGTGTCCGCAAGGCTAGAGAGGCCAAGCAGGAGAGAAGTCCTCATCACCATCCCATTTGTGAGAGCATAACAGTATGATTGGGTCTGGACACAGTGACCTGTTCTCTGCAAGCCACAGTGGCACAATGTTGCCTTGGCTTTAGAGACTACACAGCATTCCAAACCTGACAGGGCTCTCATTTAGCTTCTGACTTTGCACCACATCTGCCCCCTCAGACATGCCCTAAGTGCTCACAGCCTCCTCTCCAAGGGACCAAGCTCTAAAACCACAGATCCCTCACACTCCCAGAGAACATCTGATACTACACTTTATAATCTACACCGTGACAAGGACAAGGCCTGAATCTCCCTAAGGGTCATTGTCCACTACCCTGTTCATGATATTGCCAACTCTATGAGCATTTGATTTCTGATGGTCCGGTTCTCGGGCACAGCAGAGGACATCAACACATTACACATTGTGTCCCTTTTTAGGGCAAACCCAGCATAAAGCTGTTGGGCAGAGGAAGGAGCAATGCACACTTGCCTCAGACCCCTTGGGGCAGGGCAGAAACACATCAGAGCCCAGCCCTTCAGACTCAAAGCCATGTTCCAAGTTACCTGACACTCCATTGAACTTGATGAGCCAATGCCTCTCCTTACGCAGGTCTAATGCGTACCTCCTTGATGACAGGGTCAATGCAAAGACTGATGCTGAGACAACTGGATTCTGTCTATGGAACTCGGGGGAACCTAGCAGGACAGGCTAGACACTTGTAGAGGAAAGTATTAAGTGGACAATGTGAGCAGGTGACGACAGAGGTCACCATTCCATAGGGGAACACACTGGAGTGAAACCACTTGGCCTAGGCCAAGGGCTGTGTAACTGTGTGAATCAGCATTAGCACTGAGGGACATTCTTTGTTCCACAGCTTTTCATGCCTGTCTATGTCACTGCCACCAATACTCCCATGACAACTGATTTCTTGAGAAATAAAAAGGATTGCCTCCCTCCTAGACTTACTTCTGGAACACAGGAGGCATGCATCTGCAGGTCAGAAAATACATTCAGGCGGTGGGCTGAGATATTCTCCTAAGAAGCAGAACTAACAGGAGAAAAAACATTTCACCAGAATGGAGACGTCTCTTCTGATACTGGTGGAGGGAAGCATTTGGTGTGTTGAATCCCATCCCTTTTAATATAACTGGCAAAACACACAAAGTGTTATATCCCAGACAACAGCTCTGTAGTACCCAAAATCTAGGATCTTGTTGAGTTCACAACTTCAAGGTAATGATGGCCTAGTTCATGTGAAGGAGCCCTGAGGCTCTCGGCCTGTGTGTAGTGACCTTTAAAAGGAGAGCAGATGTGAAATGCTGACAGGAGACATGGTATGGCAAGGGTGACCCCTGGACAGTCCTGCAAGGATACTGAGTCACTCAATGGAGAGCACTACAGGTAGATGTGAGTTTATGGAGGGTCAGGCTCACAGGCTCTGTGCCAAAGGTTCTTCTCTCTCTTGCAGTGTGCACTCAGTCTTTGACCATGGGCAAGCAGGCTTCACTCCCACGCTTCCCAGCCAGATTCACACTACCAGAATGCGTGACTCCCATAATCAGGTGAAGGAATGTCTCGGACCATGGATGAGCCCAAAGGGGTAAGTAAAGCCCCACATGGTTTGTCTGCTGATGTGGCTTCCTGGACCTGACCCAGCCCCAGTTGACTGGTATTCTCAGGCACAAGCTCTGATGCTTTTATCCGGACTCTGACAGCTCATATGCAAGAGGTATAAAATAACACATAGCAGCATGTGTGCCTGCACCTACACATACATCCAGACCCACTACCCCAACCTGTGAAACTAATACATGCTCAGCAAAGCAGGCCAAACCACCTCTTCTTCTTCAAGGACTGGGAATCCATTTATATGAGTATGCAGTAGTCTGAATTGGCCCCTAGGAAATTATGTTGAAATAAACAGACTCTGGGAAGCCCTGATCATTCTGCCCGGGACAGGGTCTGTATGTAGTAGGGATCCAGGAAGGAAAGAGAATGAAGAAAGAATCAGAAGATTAAAGAGTCAGGAGGAAGTTGTGCAAGGGAAGTGCTGAGTGTGATGAGGTCTTGCAGGGAACGTTCTGGAAAAGGGGCACAGGAGAGCTCTGGGTCTGATGTAATGAGTTGGGAGGCAGGGCTATGGAAAGATCAAGACAGGCCTGTGGGTGCTTAGAACTACTGTTTCCAACAGCAATAGAAGCCCTGAGTGTTGAGGTCATGTAGGGGTGGGGCTCTGCTAGTAACATGGATATCAGTATAGGACAGTAACTACTAACATTGGTGGACAGAGTTATGGGAATAGCAAAGCTGGAATGTGTGTGGTGCTGAGAGTAATGGTGTAGAAAGGTAATGGCTGAAGAAGGGACAGAGCTGAGCTGTGAGTTTGAGGTAGAAAATGGAGGCACAGCTGTGAATTCTGACCTAGGGAGGCAGAGATATAGAGAAACAAAGCGAGGTCATAGCTGGAGTGTGAGGTAAGAGTTCAAGATCAGCCATGAATACTGACCTAGTACACAAGGTCTATGTAGTGGCAGGAAAAGAGGTAGAAAGTTTGAGGGGAGTTTTCTTGAATTCTGACAAAATGAGATCTCTGAGGTAGGGTTGGCATTTCTGCTTAACGACCTGGGTAGAGTCCTGAGGAAGGAGTGGAAAGGAGTTTTCAGGTCTTCCAGGTGAACAAGGACAAGGCTGATAGTGGTAGAGTAGGGAGAAGTGCAGAGCGGAGTTGTGCATCCTGAGGTAAGGAGTTTGGAGTGGGGCTGCAGACAGAGGAACAGGTTCTGAATATTTTGGCTGCAATAGGATCATGGGTAGTCCATGTGCTCTGTGGTATAGGTAGGGCGAGTGCTGTGGTACAAGTTTCAGAACTGAGCATTGGTAAACATACTCAAAAGTGTCTTGTAGAATTGCTGTGCAGAATTGGTGGAAGACTTTATAAATGCTGTGTTAAGAAGACACTGTTCTCTCCTTTCTAGGGAGATTCACTTCTCATGCCCAAAATGCTCCAGAAAACAAGGCTTATGGGATGGACTGGAGGGGAGGGGAGGGGCAGAGACTCCCTTCCTTGTGGGAGAATCCATGAATGTTGGCAGGGCCTTCAAGTCATTGGTTACTCTTTCCACTTCTGCCAGTCTAATAAAAGGCTCTTTCTTCCGTTGAAGGCTCCTTCCTTCTGCCTACACTTGAGCACCACTGATCCTCTGATCAGGAATTAATGGTTCAGACCTCTCTTCTAGTTGTGGGTCAATGATGGAGCAATCAGTACACCATGTTGCAGGATGAATATAGTGGCATTTGTGTGCCCTTGTGAGAAATTCCAGAGTACTCCCTCTGACTTCATATTTATCTTAAGGCAGTCTACAGCAATGCTGTAAATGCACTCCCTTTTGAGGCACAGATCCCATTGTCCTCAGTGGCTTCTTCCTTCAGTCCATGTATGGAGTCCTGTAGGGTCTCCTAACCATTCCCTCTACTCACCTACCTACGGTCAGCCTTTGTTTCACTTTTCTCTTCTGTAACTGATAAAACACTGACCACAAGCTAGTTGAGGAGAGGACTTACTTGGCTTAGATTTCTACACCACAGTCCATTAAGAAGGAAAGCAAGGGAAGTAACTTAAATTAGAATCTCTCGAGAAGCTGGCTTAATGGCAATCAACAGTTAAAGTACATAGTAGTTTTAGCACAGCAATAGAAGCCCTAAATTGGACAAGTACTTGGATTTACAAGACAACATGCCAATAAGGTTTACTTGTTCATGGCCTCTGCATCAGTGCCCATCTTCAAGTTTCTGCCTTTCTTGTGTTCCTGTCCTGCCTTACTTCAAAGGTAAAAACTAGGAACACAAGCCAAATAAACCCTTTCTTCCCTAAGTTTCTTTCCTTTTGCATGTTGTTTAGCACAACAATAGCAATGCCAACTGACAAGCCCCATGAACCCTTCCCTCCTCAATCGAAGTTTGATTGCTTACAGGTCCTGTTGTTATATCTATATCTTTGAATTCTCAGTACTTTTAGATTTACATGTTAACTTGTTTGTTTTTGCTTTTCTTAGCCTATTGAGAATTTTTTGCAGGGTGCTTTCGTCATGTGTACCTTCTAACTTCTCCAAAATTCACCCACTTTTCTTACCCTCCCAACTTTGAACTCTCTCTCTCTCTCTCTCTCTCTCTCTCTCTCTCTCTCTCTCTCTCTCTCTCTCTGTGTGTGTGTGTGTGTGTGTGTGTGTGTGTGTGTGTGTGTGTACATGCATGTCCATAGGAATTAAAATTAAGTAAAAGTGTTTTTTCAACTTGATATTTGCTACACTGGAATTGGTTCAAGGGAAGGTAACTGCAAGCGTCTGGAGAGAGGGAAACTGAGGGGCTTGAGGGAGGGTACGTGGGAAGAACCACAGGCAGGAGAGAAGTGGTGAAATTCTACTCAAATTGATATCATTTTCAAAAAGAAAAGAAAGCTATTTCTGTAAAATATAAATGACCTTGGGTTGAAAGACACAGGTGCAGCATTTTCCTTAGGCTCTCATTTCCATCTATGAGCTAACAGGGAGAAAAGTCTTCTCTGCTCTACTCCTTTACACCAACACACAAGCTTGAAAAAAAGGGCTGCCCCTGAGAGAGGCCAAAGTGGACCCCATAATAAAGACCGGGACCCTTTTGGTCTGGGTAGTGGCTTTCCAATATAAGTCTGGTATCTCCTTATATAGATTGATACTAAAGACTAGATGACTTCATTGTGTGGAGGGATGTTGCTCTTTCTAAATGTAGAAGAAAGTGGAGGGTGACTTTCTTTTGGGCCTCTGACTTTACCTCACACACACTCACACACTCAGCTGATCATCAGATGCACTCTGGTATCTTTCACATTTGAATTACTATAGTTAATTTGACTAAACAGGTAGGGCCTTTTCTGGGGATAATCAAATATGGCTAAATCAGACTTCAAAACTGAGAGGCAGACAGGGTCTGAGAAGCCAGTTAATGTCACATATATCTTTATGAGTCATCTTTATGAGTCATTGGTCTTTATGGGAGTCCTACTGCAGCACATATCACCTCTATCCGGCCACTTCAGTCATTTTATCCATCCCACAAAAGACCAGTAGAATGTGGTGAGGTCAGTTTAGCTGCATTTCAAACTGCCTAACCTAGTCCATTTCATTTCAGGTCTATTATAACTTCAATTTCCAGAGGGACAAGCCAGAGCTCCTGGAGAATATTGAGAGGAGCAAATGGAGAAATGCGGCTCAGGTATGCGAGGCACAATCTCTTCTCACAAGTGGTGAGGATCCAGGACCCAGTCCAATGAAGATGAAGCTTTTACCTACCAAGCATTCCCCATGGTTACATAAGGCCAAGGAAGGTGGTATGAAGTTACAGCAGGCATTTAGCAACAAAGAGGCACCTGCAGGCAACCTTTCCAAGGGACCTTCCTGTCCATTTAGGAAGAGCAACATCCCTGTAAGTGCCCCAGACAACTCTTCATATCAGGATATGTGTAACTCATGTAAAGATGGATCTCCAGGTAATGATATAGATTATCCATCAGCTGAGATGGAAGTGGCTGGGAATGAGCTCACCAGCTCCTCATGGGACCTCGGATATGGCTCCATGAGGTCTCTATACAAGTTATGCAGATCTATCCTGAAAGCCGCCCTCTCAGCCATATCTATAAGGAAGAACATTGTGAAAGAAGAGGAAGAAGAAGATACAGAAGAGGAAGTAGAAGATGAAAAACACTCAGAAAACAAGTGTATAATCTGTGCACTGTTCAAAAACAAAACATGCTCATAAACTCGGAGTCCACTACAGACTGAGACAAATCACCATTTATTTTGTGGAAATGAACAATTTTAGTTCTTATTAAATAAAAGCAGACCCCATGGAGGTAAAATAATGATCTTGTGCCTGGAATTTCTGTGCTATCTGTCTGTATTGTCCCTGTGCCCTTGTCTTCTGTTCCCTGAATCCACCTTTCCTTCCCATTAGAAGCAGCTACAGTATTACGCAGGCACACGTGCATTCTCCTGGTTCCCCAACCCCAGTCAATGTCAATATGAATTTCTAACATCCATCTAATGCTCTGGCTTCAGTTTCCCACAAGAGGACTATGTAACGTATCTTCCAAGTCATTGATACAGAGACCAAATAGTAAGTAGGCCCACAGAATCAAGTTAATGGGGCTCATAGAATTGGCAACTATGCAAGCATGCTGTGATTGTTGAACTTGGGGTGTTTGTGGCACTTGTAAGTGTGGGAGAATGGCTTTCTCTGACTCTTTTGCCCACTCTTGGGATTCTTCCTCCTACTGGGTTGCCTCATCTAGCCTTGATATGAGGGGAGGTGCCTAGTCTTATTGTATGTTATGCAGTGTTTCGTTGATATACCTAGGAAGCCTGTTCTTTTCTGAATAGAAAGAGAGGAGTAATAGATCTGGGAGAGAGGTGAGGTTTGTGTGTGTGTGGGGGGGAAGCGATTGGGAGGAGTGCAGGGAGGGGGAAGCTGAGGTCAAGATAAATTGCATGGAAGAAATAAATATTTTCTACAAGATAAACACTATCATCTAAATATTAAACTTCATGCTACCTGAGTAATATTTAGGATTCTCTAGGTAAAGAGTAGTTGGGTGATAGTCATTTTTTTGTTGCTTGAGGGACTGTTTCCCAGAATAAGAGCAAGAAGGGGTCACTGTTTTCTCCATTTGATTCCCTCTTCACCACAGACTTAGTGCATTGGGGTTAACTCAGTGCCTGGTCCCGGACTTGTCACATGGCCCCCTGGGTGCTGTTCATACATTGCATGAGATTTAACTGCAACAAAGACATGGAAAAGGAGAAAGGGAGGTGAGACACTAAACACTTAACCATTGACAGATTTATTTGTACAATCTAGAACAGCAGGACTAAAGTGAACTTCAGCAAAATATCATTTCCTGGGATTTTTCCTTTTCCCTAAAGGCCAAAGTTCTCAAGACTGTGCAGCTTTGCTGGCAGAGCCACAGCATGAGGGATGTCTTCACTGCCATCCCCTTCCTGAGGGCAGAGCAGTCTGGGAACAGCACCTACTGAACTGTGTGCTCTGTAGGAGTTGATTTGGAGGTTCACACTATGATATTCTATGGGCAGAGCCATTACCCAGTTGTTTTCCAGAGCATTCACTGCTCCATTCTTTCTCCAGTGGGATCAGGTGCTCTGGGATATCTACTTGGAATATATCTTTCCCCCCTTTCCTAGGTATGGGCTCCAGTAACCACCTGGGGTTTGAAACTGGAGTCAGGTACTTCAGGTGCAGGTTGGTTAGCACTGCTTGAGTTTCCAGTTCCACAACATCAGCAGCAGCTAAGTTTTCTGGACACTGCAAAGTCTCTCCAATGTCAACAAGTCCTGGACACAAAGACAGAAATATGCAGATGTATTCTCTTCTATACAACAAGGCTATCATTATGACTGCACAGTCAACAGATAGGGTGTAACCAAAATGATAGGAAATTAGGATTTTTCTTACTGAACACTGGGGATATGACCAACTGAACTAGGGATTCCTAGGTGAGGCAGCCACAGGCCTTGGGCAAAAGGAGAGAGTGGCTTATGCTCAATGAGTCCTGTATTAAGGGACAGTCAGATTCTAGCACACTATTAGATATTTACCTACTGAAAGAGAACCACCCCTATTCAGGAGCCTACAAATAAAATTACCAATTAGGTCAGCAGGTGACTGGGTCAGATGTTGATTGGTGTCTTACCTAAGGTCCTTGTGACAGGCATTACAAGCCAGGAAGGCAGCTTTACTCTCGATAATGCTCCACTTTTGCAGGGACTATGACAGTTGGTGTCTGTGCTGACTGTCATAGGCCATGCCCTTTTCACATATTCATGCACACACAGTCCAATGCTATATGAGTTCTACCGTCAAGAGGGTACTGAGTCTATAGAACCCAGGCCTATTCACCCGATTCAAGTGACTTTGGCAGCTCTAGAGAGGCTTTTTGGAAACTTTAGCACATGCTCTAGCTGACAGCAAAACAGTGCACCAATCTATCAAGCAGCATCCTGTTGGAGTTGTCTAGAGCCTCACTTACCAGCTATTACCCCTCTGCCGTATTTTTCTCCTGCCTGTAGTAAGGTCTGAATCTGTGTTGGGGTCATCCCCAACCTCTCCACCAGCACTTTCTGCCACGCATCATCTTCCCAATCCCTGTGAGCAATGTGGATGGCAACAGTACATTTCTGATAGCTGCTCAACAGGGGACGCCAACGTGTCTCAAGAGTCTTGATTCCATTTAAGATTAAACCAGCGTAGGGCTGCCGGAAGGATAGGCAGGGAAACTTCATTTTCCTCAGAGTCTCTGGGCCTAAAAATAGAAACACATCACAGCTCAGCTCTTCAGGCTCACATTCATTGGATCTGGCCTTCCCCAGATGATTCCCATGTACCCTGAAACTGCAGTGAACTCGATGTGCTTCTTGTCACAGATTAATAATGTCCTGCTCTTAACCTCTAAGCCTAGGAATGGGAGTGTTCAGGGTCAGGTATGGAGAAGGACAGGAGATGGACAGATGGCCATGAGAATGAATGGAAATATCCAAACTGTCAGGGGCATGGAGTGAGGGGGAGCATCTCCAGGACAAGACAGAGTTCTGGGATAAGGGAGGTACCCAAGAATCAGTGGGGGTGACCTTAGCCATGACTCACAGCATTGGGGACATGGAACCTGAAGAGGCCACATCCTGTAGCCAGACAGGACCCCAGTGGAACGATAGCGACACCAACTCACCCACAAAACTTTTGACCCAAAATTTATCCTGTCTATAAGAAATGTAGGGATGGGGATGGAGTAGAGACTGAGGGAATGGCCAACCAATAACGGGCCCAACTTGAGACCCATCCCATGGGCAAACACCAATTTCTTATGCTTGCAGACAGGAGTCTAGCATGGCTGTCCTCTGAGAGGCTTCACCCAGCAGCTGACTCAGACAGATACAGACACCCACAGCCAAACAGTGGATGGATCGTGGGGACTCTTATGGAACAGTTGGGGGAAGGATTGTGGGCTCTGAAAGAGATAGGAACTCCACAGCAAGACCAACAGCCAAATAACCTGGACGTCTGGAGCTCTCAGAGACTGAATTCCTGCCCTAACTTCTCCTGTGACAGACTGTAACCTGTAAACTAACATAGACCTCTTTGTCCAGATCACACTGTCCTGTGGGCATGTCTGGAAAACTATTTAGATTATTGATTTTTCCCAAGGCTCATGTCCCAACCAACTCCAAGAGCTCACAAGAATCCTCAGGATTCCTTGTAATCTGGCTGCCCATGCTAAACATCTGCCCTCTTCCCATGTCATTCACTGCCTGTAGCCAAAACAATGGAATGCTCTTCTTAATAGTACTGCAGATAAACCTGCTCTGTGGATGAAGAAGCTGCCCTCTTTGGCTTGTTTCTGCTTCTCCCCTTGCATAAGCAGAAGGTAGATAAAGGAGAAAACATCAAGTAAAACTTAGTTATGTTGGCTACTGGCAACATGAAAGACTTCTACTCTGCAAGCATTGGAGATCATCAAGAGTTAGGGCTGGCCTTACACAACACACAAGTGCATCTCACAGCTTGGTACCGCTATCATGGCAGCGGGAAGGTCCTTTTCTGCCTGGGACAAGAACCGCCTGATGTAGAAAGTTAATTCTACAACTGGTTCCCATTATTACACCAAAGGTGCAATTTAACAGGAGAAAAATGATGCCACACAGAATGTGGTTGCACGGAAATGTTCAGGTCTACCAAATCCCAGTGCCTTCAATGCCATCTGGAAGATTAGACTGGGCATAATACCAAAGGCCACAGATTGGCATCCTCATGAGCTCGTAGCCTAAAAGAAAGGAAGAAGCAGTGCCATGGAGCAGTACATATGGTTTCCATCCGCCTGTATCCACACTGCATCACTTAGGAGAGACAGTGAGATGCTAGCAAGATAGTGCAGGCAAAGACTAGCCTTGGGCTAGCCCAGCAGTCAGGGAAGCCGGAGGCTGGGGTGCCCTCAATGGGGTGGGGGTGGGGGTGGGGGTGGGGGTGGGGTGGGGTGGGGTGGGGTGGGGTGGGGTGGGGGTGGAGGCAAGCTCACAGGTTCCGATTCAACAGGTTACCTGTGTCCGTTGGGTGCGTGGGTCTCTCAGTTTTACCACTTGTCACTCAGCAGACTCCAGTTTACATCCAGTCCTCCGTCTTCCAGCGTTCCCAGGAGGCCACCGATACCAAAGGCTCCTAAACGTGGGTGGATAACGTCAGCTCTAAAGAAAACAAAAGCGTTTGGCTAGTGCAGTCACACTGACGGGCGTTCTAGGATCTTAACTCTGACTGTTTTAAGATGAGATCCAAACAGAGACGTATTCACTCTTGCGCACACAATCTCGCGTAAGCACGCACACCACGCCCATTTACATTCGCAACCAATTAGAAGTACAGGCACTAAGCAACCGGCCTTGGAAAGTACGGACTAACGTAATTGAGCAATAAAACACATTGAAGGCTAGGAGACACCGTTTTTTTTTTTAGGCAATCTTGCAAATAAAACTAGGTCAGGGTCTGTAGTAGGCGGCTGGGATGAGAAAGAATTGAAAAAAGGAATGAAGGATTTAGTAGGAGGAGTCTGCAAAAACCCTCGGAAGTTGGAGTAGGGTGCACTGCAGCAGGAGGGGCGGGGTTGGGGCTGTGAGGGAAGAGGCTTGTTGAGGAGGGGCCTGAAATTGGTCCAGGGCCAAGCTGTGTGAGTCCCGAAGGTTAGGCCTTGGGGTGGGGTGGGGCTGTGAGCACCTGGTAAAGGTTGAGAATGGGAGTTTGTGCTTTCAAGAATCCTTGGGAACAGATCGGAATTGCGGGTTTTTGGAGTTTGGGCAGGGTGTGAGTGCTGACCTACGTGGGTGGAGCTATTGGGATACTAGGGCGGAGCTTTGGATTCCAACTTAACTTGGCCCAGATCTACTTAAGGACAAGGAAGGACTGTGCAGGTTGAACTGGTGGGCCAGACTGTCAGTACTCAGTAAGGTGGTCAGGGCCTCCAACGTACCAGCCAGTGCTGTGTGTGGTGAGATTATGTTGATAGAGCTAAGCTTTGGATCGTGGCATTACTTGTTGGAGGACTACAGGAGGAGGAAGGCTTGCCTGTGCGTGTGAGCCGGATTAGAAATGATGGGCGGGGCTGTGTATGCTGAGATAGATTGCTGACATATGAAGTAGGAACAGAGCTTTGGATAGTGACATAGTAAAGTCCCAGAAATTCTGAAAGAGAATGACAGTGTCGTTTGAGATGTAAGAGCCAGGTTTTGGGTTGTGGATGGGGCTGTTAATGCCAGTTTGGATCTCTAAAGTGCTGGCCAGGACTGTGAATTGTGAGTGTGACAGCAGGGCTGAGCAATCCTGATAGAATGTGATAGAAGACCACTTAAGGAATAGGACGTGGATGTGGATGCTGACATAAGAGTACGGATTGTGTATGCTGGACAGGATGGGTGCACTACTGTGAGTAGTGCTATATGAAGCAAGGGAGGAGGAGTCTGGTCATTTGTGATGATGCAGGAGTGGCGGGTAGGACACTGCTTTCTGAGTTAGTTGTGGTGAGTAGTACTGTGTAGGTTGTTGTCTGATGATGGGCAGTACTGTGCACACAGTGTGGTTGGAGTGGTGGGAGGGGTGTGGGTTTGAAGGTAGGAGAGGTGGGTGTTGTTGCGAATGTTGCTCAGGGCACCCAGGGTTTACAGAGTACTGGGAAAGGTCTATAGGTATTTCTGGAGGGGGAGGGAGACATCTGAATACTGACATACCATGACAGAGGATCACTGGAGAGGGAAGAACAAGACTGTATGCTGAAGTAGGAGTGGTGGGCTTAGCTGTGAGTGCTGACCTAGGTGAGCTGTCTCGAGAGTAACAGGGATGGTTGTCAATGGTAAGATATGAAGTGGGGATTGAACTTTGGATATTAATACAAGATGATGCAGGACCACTGGAAGTGGGGGGCAGAGAAGTGTATGCTGAAGTGGGGGTGATTGGTGAAGTATGAAGTAGAGCTTTGAATACTGTCATAATAAATTTCAGACTGCTGATGTAGGGCTGGGCTTTGAGTGCTCACCTCCATGGGTGAGTCAATGGAAGCAGTGTTGTAGGACAAAGGAAGACAGCAGTGAATTCTAACCTAACAAGACTCATGCTAATGGAGAAGCCCAGCTGAGTGTGTTGAGATTAGCACTAGAGGCAGAGATAAAGGAAAATCAGGGTGGGCCTGTGAGTACTGTGGTTGACCTGGGGGCAGGGAGTGGGCTCCTGAGTAAGCAAGATAAAGTTGTTAGTGGCAGAGTAGATGGGAGAGGAAGAAGTTTAGGGCAGACCCCTGGATTAAAAAGTAAGGCATTTGGAATGGGGCTGCAGGAAGAGGAGCTAAGCCGGACTGTGAGAGCTGAGGTGGGGATGTGGAAAGTGTCCTATAAGTTGCTGTATAGATATGGGTGGGGCTTGGGAGGAGCAGGGTAGAGCAGGGTAGGGACCTTTTAGGTATGTCAAAGAAGCTTGTAGAGTAGCTACTTGGAGTTGGAAGGAGGCACTCAGAGATTGTGAGGCACATCCTTAAGTAAGAGAGGCAAAGTAAGAAGAGAAGGATGCCTTAGGGACCTAACCATATCCTGAGGGTGATCTCCAGGGGACACCTTAGAGGGCATGAATGCTGCAAAAAAAAAAAAAAGGCCAGGAACTTTTGTCTGGGACTCAGGTATACTTAAGCTAAGTCTTAAAGGGTAAGACTCAATTCCTGAGGAGGTCAGCCTCCTTTTCTCCAAGCCCTGCTGTCTAAAAGTACCAATGGTCCTAATCTTACTAAGGTTTATTTCAAGTGCGAATTTGGCAGCCAACTCTGGATCCCTACCTCTGCGGTGCCTAGAAGAAAATATGGCTGTCTTCTTGTTTGCCAGGGCTACCCAAGGTCAGTCTTCATCTGCTGCCTGAGCTCCTTTCCGAGCCTCTGGATGAGCTTGTCCTGGATATCTCCACTTCAACCATTCTCCACACGCAGGTGTCTAAGCTACACTTTCCCCCTACCGCAATTAGTCTTTCAGTCTTTCATGTCATCCTGTTTGAGTATCTCAACAGCAGATGTCAATCCTCCCTCTCTTCATCCTTATTGTTCAATGTGGATCAGGGCTGCATATGTGATGCACTTCATTGTCTCTGACCCAATAGACGTCACTAGCTCAGGGTTTTGTTTTTGGTTTTGTTTTTTTGTTTTTGTTTTTGTTTTTTGACTTCTCAGGGCTCATGCTCTACAATGCCTGTCCAGCTTCTGTTCTAATTGACCCATTTCTTCAAGACATAATGTTACCATCTAGGGCCTAGGATTTAGACACTTTTGCCTCTCAGTTTTGATAACATTTTTCAATGATCCCCTTGCTTCCTGCATTAGGATCATGGAACCTACCTAAAAATCTAATGCTGTTCTCTTGGGGTTGGGGGAGGTATTCTGAGTTCTCTGGTCTCTAAGGCAAAGGGGAAAAGAATCTAATACAGTGTTTTGGGGACTTAAAGTCCATTGGTTTCCCGGATTCTCTTCTGTGCTGGCCTTTTGTACTAGACTCCTTACTCTTTGGGTGGCTACTGGCTACCTCCTGATCCCTGAGCACATGCTTGGAGCAGTTTCATATCATAATTAAGGACAACCTGAATGTAGACTGCTCCTTCCCCTGTACTCTGCTATGCCAAAGAGCTTGAACTTGCTCAAGGAACCAAGTCCTTTGAAATAAGTATCTTCTAGTGTGGAATTGTAGAAGGACTTCCTATCCTGATTCTCAGCTACCCTGAGACTATATTGTAGTGAGTATGTTGACTGGGGTACATACTGTAACACAACTTCCTTGGGGACCAGATCCAACAGCAGAAGCCAGTTTTATTCTCTGGCATGGATGTACAATGTTAGTTTTCTGCTGCAGTATCAGATAGGCCTTGGAAGAATCACCTTACTGGGGTCAAGGAAGGGCCTAATAGGTATTTTCTCAGGACACCGAAAATCTCTATCTTGATTTTCATTCGAAATGACAATTGACTACCAATCCTGGAATGGTCTGTTTGACCCCTCCCCTCAGACCACATTCTCTTTACAGACTGACTTCCTTCCTGACTACTGTTCTGATAATGTCCTGATAGACATTCATCCAATACTGTCAGATCATCTCTTGGAACATTAGTCTTCATTCCTTCCCCTGCCTAATGTTATACAGCTCTTGCATGACTGTTATAGAGACGCTGTTCAGTAAGCACTGTGATTTCCATAACAACTCCTATGTTCCTAGCCCAGAGGTTCTCAACCTTCCTAATGCTGCAACTCTTTAATACAGTTAGTTCCTTATGTTGTGGTGACCCCAGCCATAAAATTGTTTTCATTGCTACTTTATAACTTTAATGTTGCTACTATTATGAATCATAACGTAAATATCTGATACAGGATGTGAGACTCCCAAAGGGGTTTCAACCCATAGGTTGAGAACTACTGTTGTAGCCCATAACTCACTTGTCTCTATTCCTTATGCACTTCAAAAATGCTGCTTCCACCCTTCCCTTGCTTCTTTGCCTCAGAAATACAGGATTAAGATGCCCTCCTGGTAAGGCTTCAGTTTTATCCTGAGTCCTAGATTTCAAAAGTCTGTTGTTCCCTTGACCCAAATTTGTGTCATCCCTTCAAACATCCCTAACTCAGTCCAGTTTCCTCCTCTGGAGAACACCTTTGTCACATTTTCCCTCCTGTGGAGTTACTTGTCTTGTGTGATTGGAATGACAGGGACCACTTTTGAAATCTGCATTCACAAGATACTCCTGGCATGAGTGTTTGTTTCCTTTATTCTTCTTCTGCAGGGCTTCTTTGCCTCTGTCTAAGGACTCTTTTTGACTCAATATTAACCAAGTGCTTATAAATATATTTGCAGGTCAAAGAATATCCTATTACCCATCCATACAGCCCATACACCTCCCCAAGTTCTGGTGAGTGTTTCTTGAGAAGAAGATACTCAGGTACTGTAACTCTTAGAGAGGAGCATACCTTTCTTCTGTCACATATGTTGTACCCATCCTCATTGAGGGCTAGACGACCTTGTAGCCTACACATGGAGAATGGCAGGCTTCTGGGGACCTATGTGCTGATTGTGACTTGTTTTTCCCCTATCTATTCATTCCTGCAGTGTTTCCCCACCCCTGATGTGGAGTTCACCTATTTCCCAGATTCCCTCCCTTAAACTTCTTTCTTCTGCATCTAGGCAAATGGGATCATATAGTACTACCCGGAGCCCTACATTTATTGCTGGTTTTGACATTTCATATGGACGAGAAGAAGCTGTGCCTCAGGAACCCTAGACATGGATGGACTACTTAGTCTATTGGGTAGGTTTTCTTTTTATCACATGTTACATGTGGTTGGGAAGAAGTGGCATCCCAGTGAGTTTGCAGGCCTGGCAGGCTACTTTTACTTCACTGGAGAGGTATGGTGCAGGGGACATGTTGGAGAAACATAATTTGGATTTTTTCTGGGCTTCTTTGACTTGGCTTGTAGTGATTGGAAGGAGAAATGGTCTACATATGCTCATCTATTTGAACAGTTGGTTGTCAGTTGGTGGTGCAGTTTGGGGAGGTTATAGAACCTTTAGGATATCAAGTCTGGAGGAAGCAAATCACCTGGGGCGAGCTTTGTTGATTTATGGCTTCATCACCCTTCTGGTTCATTTTCTCTGCTTCCTATGTGTACATCGGCCAGCTTCTGCTCCTGCCACCATGCTGCACATTCCTGGCCACGAGAATTCTATTCCTCTGGAACCATATGGTAAAATAAAGTCTTTCAGCATCTAGTTTCTTTTGGCCATGGTCCTTTATTGCAACCACATGAAAGTAATTAATACATGTCCCCAAACAGTTATATCAGCTTTAAGCTTGATGAATTCATTTCCCTTTCTCCAAGGCTCCAATCTCTTTAGTCACCCTTTACTTTCTTCTTCTTCTTTTCTAGTATTCAATCATGAGCATATCACCCATGTGTCATGATGAAGGTTTCAGGTGGCATATAACATGTGGTCATGATCTTTGGTTATATGACCAGGGATTGGTGGACAGGCTCTGGAGAACACAATTGTAGATAAGAATTGTTCTAGTGTGCTCCTTCTAGAAGACCCTTTCCTTTCTTCCACATGTATAGTTGTAAGATTGCTCTGGCGACTCTCAAAACACAAAAAGGTAGAAGGCAGACAGGGACTTGAATGTGACCATTTCAAAGAAGCAAAAAATATTTTGGGTTTAGTCATAACCCTCATGTTCCTTTTTCTGTGTATTTTCTTCATGTATTAAGTTGATGCTGTCTGATTATTTTGTTTAGTATTTTCTATTGTGTTATTAGTCTATATTTTAAAAGGATCTTAACAAATTTAACCCAACATTCTCACTAGGTCTGCAGTCTAATATGAAGTATGTTGACTAGAAGTATTTACTTGCTAAAGGCCAACAAGGAAATTCACAGGAAATGGACTTTCTCACTTTGAATATGACATCATTTGTTCAGAATATAGATACAGGAGGTCGTACTGAGGCCACCTTTCAGATGGATGTCATTGAGATGCCAGGTATAAACCTCACATAGGACAGTGCATGCAATTCCTCTTTTGAGTTATTTCCATTTTCCTGGTGTTTCATGACCCAGAACACAGTCATAGGTCATTTTGGAATGAGGTTAGTGTCAATTTAAATATCTCCATGTTGGGATGCTGTAGCATCTTCTCTTTTAGGGACCTGAATACCACTTTAGTCATAGATACAGGTCTAAAATCTAGGCTATGGGCTGAAACAAAGCAGAATGCTGGCTGATTTATTAGGGTAGTAGCCCTTATTCTCTTCATGCCCTCCCCATTCCCAGTGACATTCAGCAGAAGAGTGTTGGCCTTGTGTTCCGTGGACTCATAATGAGGCCACATTGCTGCCATCTATTCTGTCAGTTATGTCTAGTCCAAACATGTGGTTCTTGCTGCACAGTATTGTTCATTGTTGCCTCTGACCATTTCTTTGCTGCTGCTGCTGCTGCTGCTGCTGCTGCTGCTGCTGCTGCTGCTGCTGCTGCTGCTAAGAATGAGAGTGGCAGGAAGAGGGGACTACACTGAGGATGGTATAGCCTTACATTGCTGCTGTACAGGAACCATTCTGACTGTCCCGGGTGTCTACATGTTCTCAACAACAAATGGCCCACCTCTCCACAGGACGGCCATTCCAGAAAATCTCTAATGTGGAAGGTGTAGCAACCAGGCAGTCAGCTTGTGCCTGTTTCTGGCTGCATGTGACTTTATCCTGCTTCCTTCCTGTATAGCATCCATGTAATGCAGTACCAGGCCTTAATTGACCATGAACTCTCCTAGAGCATGCAAAAGCAACTGTATCATCGTGGGTCATCTAAGAAGACACAGAGGTTAGTAGAGTAAAGGATTTTATTAAGATCCACCTCACCCAGATATAGGAGGAAGAAAGCAGGGTTGGAAGGGTGGGGCACAACCTGATATTGTTGACTCATCAAGCAGATGGAGAGGAAAGCTTGCTCTTACATTTTTACTCTGTTGAGCCTTCATGGCCATGTGACATCCTTCTAGCACCTGAAACACAGTGGACCATGGGGCCATAACGACAGAGTGAATGATGGACTGACTGACTGAATGAATGAATAAGAGAATGAATGATGGGCCCTTTGGAAAGCAGAAAGTGAGAGCCAGCTGGGAAGCACTAGGATGCTCCAGTGGCTGTCTTCACACATCAGCTTGATCTTTAACCCTGTGGTATCCCTTGTCCCAGAGTGCACTTCCTCGGAGATGCTTCCTCCTGCCCCTTGTGCATTAGTCAGCTGTCTGAATTGTAAAGATGTTCATGGCAAATGCTTACAGGGCATCTGAGACCTGTTAGCGCGGGTGTGTGCGTGCACAGCCTGCTGAGGGAAAGCTTGCCTCATGACACACCACAGTGTGAGATCAATAGGCTCTGCCCTGTCCTGTTAGATGTCCCCTGTTGGTGTATCCTTAGCCCTACATTGCTGACAGAGCTGCTGGGTGTGTTGTCCCCTTGAACTTTCGGGTGGTGGTAGATGTGAGGTGATGAGGAAGGGTGGTCTTGAGTGTGTGCAAATGATGCTTCCAGAAAGCTCCAGGAGAAAGGCCCTCCTGCAGGAGGAAATGCCACTAGCAGCATTTTAACTTGGTCTTGAGCAGTACATTTTCTCACAGTGCCATCTGCTGGCCCATTCTTCCAACTTCACTGGGAACTAAAGATGAAGGGCGATTAGAGGCTGGGGCAGTGAGCACCTTCCATGGTGGAAGTTCTGTCATGCTAAGGAAGCAGGAGTGGAGGTGAGGATGCTTTGCCTTTTGGGTGGATAACTTGTGAGACGTTTCTTTCCCTTTTCCTCAGGTTCTTCGTCTTCCTCCGGGGCTCCACGGTCTCTGATGAGAAGGCCCCATCTTTCTAATTGTTTTAGGCATATCAATATAGGATCATTTCTCTTCGAGTGCTTCTAAGGTACTCTTTCTTAGTCCTCAGAGCTTTGACGTGGTTTATCTGTAGATATATTTGGGTTTAATCTTCTGATTATGAAATGTGTCAACGTGGGTCTTTTGGCAAAATTTGTACTTTTTCTCTTCTCATTCCATGCATTTAGTTTAGAGCTCGTGCCCTCAGCTTCTAGAAACCCTGTGGCAGAGATGTTGGAATTTTCTCTATAGTCTCTTGGGCCTCTGAGGCTCTGTTCTAAGTTTTATGGTGTGTGTGTGAGTGAGCAGTTTTATTTTTTAGGATTAGTGTCTTCATGGAGAATGATTAGTGTCATTAGGCAAACCTGTGACTTTTAGGTACTCTCATTTTTTAGGGAAAATACCCATGTGGGGTGTGACTAGTGTCATTAGGCAAACCTTTGATTCTCAAGGTCCTGACAAACTTTTGTAAACTACTCCTTCTCACCACATTTCCTCTGCTTCTTTGCTCTGCTCACTAATCTCTGCTGTGGGCAACCTCACTGCTTTCTTTGTGCTTCAGAGATCAGATCTTTAATTTTTAAATTTCCACTGGGTTCTTTGTATGTTCTATTACTTCCTGAGGCATTGTGATTTTAAGTTTCTTTTTCTTCAGAAACGATTTACTTATATTTATATGTATATGTATGACTGTTTCGCCTACACACACACACACACACACACACTATATATATATATATATATATATATATATATATATATATATATATATATACTGAGCACACACATGCAGTGTCACAGAGGCAAGAAGAGGGTGTGAGATTCCTTGTAACAGGACTTACAGACTGTTGTGAGCGGCCAGGTGGCTGCTATGAAGCAAAACTGAATCATTGGAAGAGCAGTGAGTACAGTGAGTACTGTTAACCACTGAGCCATCTGTCTGACCCCAAGTTTCAGGTTCTTTAAAGTGAGGTTTTTTTTTAATTGCTCAGTGAAGCATTTTTATGGAGGTTAATTGACAGGTAATGCTGACGAGCATCTTCAGTGTAGACTCTGCAGTTCTTTGGATGGAACGGGAATTTTTTTTTTTAATGAAATCTGCACATGGTCTTATTGTTTGCCTCAGTATCTTATTTAAACTGTGTTGTAGCTGGAATCCTGTGACACACAGATGTGATGGAATCCAGCACATCAGAGGAAAGAGGAGAGGCACTACTCCCTGAGTGAATGGTGATTCCACATCTTCATCTGTCCTCTTGATTTCCAAGACTCCCTCCATCTCCAGGGAAACTTCAAGTGATTTCTCATTGAGGTGCAATGTGGGCTTCTGAGCAGGAGGACTTTACTGTTGCCTTCAGGCCTTATATGGTGAGTGATGCCTCATTACCTGCCTCTCCCCTGTAGTCTGCTGCAACATCTTGGAGGATTACTCTTATTACCACTCAGTCAAATACCAGCTGCCTGGTAAATGTGACATCATTTGGAGGGGTCAGGGGGCACAGTGTGATGGTCTCAAAAGGATTAGAGCCTGATCATGGTTGACACAGCTCTCCTCTGAAGACAGTAAACTGAAGTGTCCTTCTAAACAATCAGCACTGTCAATTGTCTGGGGTTCAAGTAAACTGCGTTTGGAAAAGGTGGGAAGTGAGGCAGTTTGTAAAGATCAGTCTGGAGGACTGGCTGACAGGGAGCCCTGTATCTATATCTCTGTGCAGGAGAATAAGGCAGCATTGAAAAGTGCGAGAGGGTTGTGTGTGATCTCCCTGGGCAAAGAAAATGATTCATTTTACCACCATGTGGAAGGAGGCTAAGAGGTTGTGAGTATAGAGACCCAGGGTATAGGAACACGACAGAATCCAGCCTTGGGACCACAGGAGGCCATATTGGTGTACATGAGTGAGGTGTGTGGACAGGCCCATCCAGCACATCAGCCAAGTTCTCCGTGCCACTCTGAGCCTGTATGACTTGGCAAGTCGTAGTGGGCTGCCTGGCACCATGCAAAACCAAATCTTAGGCTAACAGAAATACTGGCACACAACAAACATTTAGTACCTAGCTGCTTTCCTAGCTCCTGGCTACAGAAACACATTCACCCATGGTTCAGTGTAGGCTGATGGAGCTGGGGGCAAATATGTGAGCACAATCCCAGGTTTCTGAGCTTTAAAGAGTCTGTCTTGACAGAAGGAAGGATGAAAGAGGGATGAAAGCTGGAAGCCCTTGGCAGGGAGCTCATAAGTTTGCTAGCTCCTGCCCCAGAGATGTAGAGTAAGGGCTAGGCAGCAGCCCAGGATGGCAGAGGAAGTAGAAGCTAAAGAGATAAGAAGAGGAAGTTAGAGCCACTGGACGCAATTGTTTAACAGTACGTGCACACTTTGTGCCTAGCTTTGCAACTGCTTGCTTGAGTGTGTCTACACACATGTACACACACACATATACATACACGCAGACACACATATACACACACATACACAAACACAGACACACACATACACACACATACACACATACACACACACATACACACATACATACACACATACACACACATACAAACACATATAGACACATACACACATACACACACATACAAACACACATACACATACAAACACATATAGACACATACACATGTCCCCGCCAGCGGGGACCCAGTTATTCAGGGTCCCGAAGGGGCGCTACCCTTGGGCCTAAATGGGGGGTGAGAGAAGAAGGAGACCAAGCAAAAGTTCTGTTGTCAAGGTCTCGTTTATTGGGATGAATGTTACAGCTTTTAAGGCTTTCAGGTAGGGGGAATGACCTTTGTGAAACATGAAGGAGGGGGAGATGAGGGTATAGGCAGTGATAGCTGGAGGCAAAGAAGTCAGGTGATGAGGTCAGGTGGTGGAGACACTGGGTGTAGACTGAGGAGATCACTGGTATCTGCTAAGGGAGCTGAAGCATCCCTTGAATGTTATCTTCCTGTGCCGTAAATTCATGGGAGAGGCTTTATCCAACAATCTTAAGACTTATGGCAGTCATCTTAGGGGTGAGTCTCTGTGGCCAAACAGCCCAGAGTCACTTTGAACCATGCAGTCAAAAAGCGGCTAGGCCCAAATCCAATATGGCTCCGTGCATACACATACATATACACACATAAGTACACATACAAATACACACAGTCATATACACATACACACATACACATATACCCACACATACACACACACACACACACACACACACACACACACACACACTGATTTCTGATCTTATTCACAGGGTGGACAGTAGACCCCAAACAGCCCTTTCAGTGAACATCAAGCCCATACAACATCTCTGATCCACTCATGACGTCCTGAGATGTGTCCATCCCACTCATACTTCACAGAGAGACCATCCATTTGCCAAAGACTGAGGTCTCCAAACTTACCTTCATCCAGCATTGCTCCCCACAGCTAGTCCCCCTCCCCTCCAGCAAGGAGACCAAGAACCACCAGCAGCTTCTAAAGGAAACAGGCCCCCACCCTCTGGTGAACACAAAGTCAGGTTGAAAAATGGTAGGTTTTAGTTTGTGTTTGGTTGGTTGGATAGGTGGGTTTTGTTTTGTTTTGTTTTTGTAGAAAGGCATCAGTGAAAAGGAAGCAGCTGGCTGGAGGAGGTTGCTGAAAAACATTTTTCCAGCATGCCCCTCCAGGAGGAGTTGATATAATAGGGGCAGGTAGTGTCTGGCTGCCTCTTGGCCAGGAGGGACACCTGGCTAGTGTACACAGGCCTTGTTGACAACGATAAATAGAGCTGTGCCCTCAAGTGCAACCAAGCAACCTTCCCAGGTCCTCAGCAACAGCCAGGCAGCTGAGCCATGGAGATGTTAAAGCCAATGGAGGGATATGGGCTTCACCCACATGCTGTTAATCTCAAAGGGAAGCAGAAACAGGTCCCCCCCACCAGCACGTGCTGAACTCTTCTAAGCAATGCCATCAATTCCAAGGTATCCTTGGTGGGCAGTGGTCTTGTGAGATTGCCCTGAGCTGGGCTAAGCAGGTCAGGCCACTGTGGCAGCTGACTCACTCTACCCATCCCCAGGTCAGTCAGAAAACCCACAGGTGGCATTCTGAAGCTCAAGGCAGCTCCTGTTTCTGAGAGAAACCTGAACAGGCCCATTATGAGCATGTCAGGGTCAGGGCACAGCCTCCACTCTAGGAAGAGAGAAAAGCTCATAGACACAAGCTTTCGTTTCTTTTAATGTTTATTGTACTGTGTGTGTATGCGTGCATGTCTGTGGTTTTGTGAGTGTATGGCATATGTACTGGTGTCCTTGCAGTCAGCAAGATGGTGGGTGAGTCCCTGAAGCTGGATGTGCGGGTAGTTATGAGCTGTCTGATGTGGGTGCTGAGAACTGAACCCAGGTCCTCTGGAAAGTGGGAAGCACACAACTGTTGTGGTGTCTTTTCAGTTCTAGGTACAACTTTCTTATGACTGGACAAGAGGCTTTCCAAAGCTACAGTTTTCTGTATTCATGCTTTCCTCTATCAAGGAGGTGTCCAGAGCAGTGAGCACCACCAAGAATTAGCTGGAGAGCCCCAAATCTCATTTGCTAATGGAGACACTATCTCTCAATATACCTGGGTAAAGGCATTCTGGAAGATTAGGTTCTGGGACACTGGTGGTTGCTATCCTGGGATGTCACTAGATCTCCTTACAGGAATATGGGTGATTTTAAGCAGTTGCACCATTAAAAGTCCCAGCCCAGCAAGGATGGCCACTTCTCCAAAGCTTCAAAGATAGAGTCTCCCCTCTTCCTCCCCCATGCTCCTCTACCTTCTGAGACCACATACAGCTGCAAAGGTGACAAATGGGAGTGTCTATAGTGTGAGGTGAGGATCAGATGACTTCAGTCCCCACTCCTGTGAATGAATGTTAATAAGCCCAGCTTTTGGAGAGTGTACCTTAGGTAAAGCAGCAGAGCTGCAGTGGTAAGGATGGTAAACAACAATGCTATGCCCAAAGGACAGCATTCACAAGAGCCTTTTTCATTCCTGCCCTTCCCTGAGAGGCTTTATTACCTAAGGCTAGGTCAGGTTGAAAATCAGAAGCCCTTTCTGGGTCAGTGGTAGAGAGCCTAGGGAGGTGGCCAGAAAAGCTGCCTTCATTCAGAGAAAACCGAGTAAGTACCATGGTGAGTGACAGAGGGAGCCTGCTCAGTTACTGACGGTGGTGACATACTTCCAAAGAGCTGATTAAGCATGTGAGGTTGCAATATTTGGTTTTTAGCTTATGTTTTAAGTGATGAAATCTGTTGCCTTTCTGTGTTAGTATTTGAACATCTGCGCGGTGTCGTCCTCTGGTGGATACTTTTAGAATCTCTGCTTTAGCCCACTGGCTTGTATGCTCCAAACAGGAGCTCCATCGAAGCTGAGCTGGGTTACCAATGAATGGCCTGAGGGAAAAGTCTGGGATCGGAGAGGCAGAGACAGGAAAGTGGGGAGAGCTGGACAAAACCTAAAGGGAGGGAAAACTAGGACGGTTGAGCAGATGGTGTGGAACACATGAAGTATGCAAGGGTGTGTGTGGCCTTCTGTCAGACACCATGTATAACCCAGGGCTGTAGCCCCTCTGCAGAGGTCAGGACTGGTGAGTAGCACATCCCCTGATCCGTTTCCTGTGTTCTGTGGGGCTCCACATGCACCTTTAGGGAAGGAAGACAGAATCAGAGTCTGGTTGTGATGCAATTCACTTTCATTTTCTGCAGCTAAGGGCAGCCTGAGCAGCTACAAGCCATGGTCACCAGGCCTGGCTGTGTCCATCCATGGTTTTCAGACAGCCAGAGAACTGACTTGTGTTTCTGGGCACAGCCATTCCTGAGAACATTGAACCTTGATGGCAGGGTGACAGAGGATTAATTAATTTACTCATTGCGTCCTCTCTTATTCTCGTTAAGGCTGTCCCATAGGTGGAGATACAATACAGTTCTAAGGGCAAGAGGAGTCCTGATCCCTGCTTGGAGAGAGTTCCAGAACTGACTTTTGTAGTAGTTGAGGATAGCTGAGATGCATAAGTTCCCTGGATATGCTCCTGAGGATCTTTGACGATATAGAAGCATGTGAAGGATGCTATATTTCCCTAAACTTTCCAGCCATGAGTGAGGGGGACCCTGCAGCTTGGACCCAGGGTAGGGTGAGGTCATTTATTTGGAAAGCATAAACGCTTTGTGTCTCTGAGGGCTGGCTAAGATTGTACTATATGGTTTTCTTTGTGTTTTGCAGTTCTGTGGATTGAGCCCTGGGCCTTCTATGTGCCAGGCCTCTTCTCTACCACTGGGATGTATTCCCTGCCCTTTAATGTTTCTTTTCAGTTGTTTTTTGAGACAGGGTCTGGTAAGTTTCCCAAGCTGTCTTGCACTAGCAGTTCTTCCACCTCAGCCCTCTGAGGAAGTAGGAGCACAGATACTGTCAACTGTTTTAAGTTCAAATTGTTTGAAAGTTGTCCTATTGTATAAGGACACTAATCATACTGGATCAATACACACTGTACAAAGGTTTTCTCTGTAAATATCCCATTCCAAAATAATGATATATTTTGTGGCGTTGAGTGTTGGCACTTTAATGTATTTTTTCAGGGTCAATAATTCAGCACATAATCAAAGGTAGCAGTTTTGGCATATAGTATAAAATGAAGGTCATTCTGTCCATATCTTTAGATGAAAGTTTTCATTCAAAATGTTTCTAACATCATTTTTGAGAGTTTATTTAAATCTAAATCCTATGTGTATATCTGTATGTTATCTTGTGTTTTTCTCAACTTTAGACACTGCTGACTTCCTGTCATGATAGATGAAATTATAGTTCACTTATCTCTTCCTCTATCTATGTACATACTTTGAACCCTTGATTATGAAAAATGATCAAAATTTTACACACACACACACACACACACACACACACACACACACACACACACACACACCATGATGCAACTGATCCTGATGTCTTCCCTTCCTGTTTGCCTTTCTCTCCACAGATTTTTTTTGAAGGAACTCCATTGCCAACATCCTGTATGCTTAACTTTAGAGTCAATTTTCTTTTGTGAACATGCATGTAAGTGTTTCCTATGCTCAGAGGCCAGGGGTCTTGGGTGTCTGTCTCTATTACTGTCTGCCTTGTTTCTTTTATACAAAACTTGTCCCTGCACATGGAACTCCTGGCCTTTTTTTTCAGCTAGGCTGTCAGTCAGTAAACCCCAGTGATGCTACTGTCCTCAGTGTTAGTGTTACAGGTGTGGTTGTGGACCTTGTACTTAGGTTTTGAGAAGTGAGTCAGTCACAAATAATTTAACATTTTAGAAGTTTGTTTAATATTTTTGAGTAAATTTTAAATAGAAAGAATTGGCCTATTTTCTTTGGCTGTATCTATTGTATATCATGTTGGCACTGAGCCACACAGAAGTATTGACCTTTTTTGTTTTAGAGTTATTGCAGAAGTCAGAAGAGGGTTTCAAATCCCTTGGAACTGGAATTATGAATGGATGTTACTCATGAGATTCTGCCCCAGTCCTCTTCAGGAGCAACAAGAGCTCTTAACCACTGAGCCATCTCTCCAGCTGACAGAGGCCTGATTTTTATGATGTGAAGTTTCAGTTAAAGATTTTAGATTTTAGTGAAGTTACATGATTTCCTTAAAAATGTTCAATGAAATAAAATATTAGTGTAGATCATGGAGGGCATTTCATATATTTGTCTGTTGTACTTAGAAAATATCAGCTTTGACTTTTCAATAGTAGTAATCATTCAAGGCTAGAGAGTCTACAGCCAAATGGGCCACTTTGATTTCCTTAAACCAGACCATAGCATCCCTTATATTTGAGGTTAATTCCTTCTGTGTTTTGGCTTCTGAGTCTCTCTGGTTGTAACGTAAGATGAGTCTCTGCTATGTTTCTGTTTGGAACTGAACCATGGCCATGGCCATAATGGTGGAAAACACTGAGGATGCTCTTATTCCTGGTCTCCCATGGTCTTATTCCCTATGTTTCCTCACACTCTAAGCCTGGATGTGAGGGTCCTCAGAAACTGTGTTTGTGAATTAGAAAATAGTCTAACAAACAGTTTTAGAAGTAGAAATCACCTGTAACTTTTGCCTCAAATCCTTCTTTACTTGACTATGGGGTTATTTAGGCTGTGTGTCGTTTGGTTACCCCCTGAAGAGGCATGCTCCTCATGGATAGCCACACTGTCTCACATTTCCTGGATTAATGCCTTCATTCAAGAAATTTAGGTGTTCATAATTTTCTGTTTTGAACAGTAATAGGGATATTCGTTGCATATAGCACAGTGTTGATATGAGAAGAAATTATTGCCTTTAGTTTTTAACATGTTGCCTAGAAGGTAAGAGGCCACAATCAATTATTTTGCAATAACAAACACAAATTTTTCATCAGTATGCTTGACATTGTGCTAGATTATTTTATGGGTGGGTGATTTGGTGCGACTCAGCAATAAAGGGTCTAGTTTTCCAGAGCTCCATTTGGTAGAAAGAAGACATGGTGTATCCTTCTTGGTCTCCAGTCAAAAAATGAGCAGTGGATAATTGTTGCCACAGGAGTCTGACTCCCAATCACTGTGCCCATCTCTTTTCTTCTCTCCAAAATTCTCTTTCTGGCTGACTTCAGCCATCACTGTCTGCTGCATAGTTGCCGTTCCCTCTTTTTACAGACAAGAATTGGATTGCTTCTTTCCTTCTAATATTTGTTCAGCTATTACTTTACCACTGAGGTTCTGACTAAACTACCTCATAGAAAATAATAAGACCCTTCCCCTGAGCTTTATTTTGTCCGGGCACATTCTCCGAGTTTATTTTAAGCTCAATCAGAGCAGTGACTGAGAACTCTAGCACTACTAACAATGCCTAGTATACATTGTATGTGTGCGCTTATGCAGTGTTTAATAAGGATTTACTGTACCAATAAAGAGGAAAAGAGATCCTTTTAGGTATAAAATGGAAGTTTGCAAAAGGCTTCTTTGGAGAATGGGGCTGGAAAGAAAATTTAAGATGTATAGAGATATAAGGGCAGGGCAGGAGTTCCAGGTAAAAGGTACAGAACTAGCAAAGGCAAAGAGGCAAGAAGCTTGTTCAATAGCAAAACCTTTGGATTATCAAATCTCCAGTCACCACTGTTTACATTAAAAAGTACGCTGGGAAAGCGGCAGTAGCAGTATTTCCGGTTAAGGTTCCGCCCACCGCGACCGATTACGCTCGGACCTCCGGCGCCATCAGGCTCCACCCACAGAGGGAGGGGCAGAAGAGAGTTGCACAAGCGCAGTCGCGTTCAAGCCAGCGCCCGGGCCTTCGGGCCCGAGGCGTCGCGTCGGTGTCGCGCAGTCTTCTCTGAGACAGTCGCGGGCTGTGGAGGCCGCGACGACGGCAGCGGCGGCGGCGGCGGCGGCGGCGGCGGCGGCGGCGGCGGCGGCTACGGCTACCTAATGGTCCTGATGTAGCCGTACCTTCTCGCAAGGCTGTGCTGAGGAAGAAATGTCGCCGCCGCCGCCGCCGCCACCAACTACCTGGCGCCAGCTTAGCTTCAGCTTGTTGCTAGGCTTCTTCTGTATCGCCCTGGTGTCCGCAGCGCAAGGCAACTCTGCTACAGGTGCCAATTCCTTGTTCCCAGTCTTATCCAACCTTGTCTCTGTCCTGGCTAATGTTTTTTTTTCCATCCATCATTTCTTCTTTCTTCCTTCATCCTTTCCCCCCACATTTTCACTCCTCCACTCCTCTCCATCTTTCCTTCCTTCCGTCTATTTAGCCCGCATTATCTTTCATCCATCCATTCCTCCTCCCCCCTTCCTTTCCATCCCTTCATGTTTTTTCTCCATCATTTCCTTCATTAATTTTTGAGGATTTCATAAATGCATTTTCTAACACCCCCACTGCTCCTAACTCCACCCAGATATACCCTGTTTCCAACTTCATTCCTTTTTTTTATTTTTATGACCCAGAGTCCAGTTTGTGCTATCCATATACACATGGGTGTGGCCCAGATTACATGTCTCTTAACAGTTCTTTGCTCGCCATCCGTCCATGTTCCTTTCTTTCCCCTTTCATCCACTCCTTTCCTTCCTGTTTCTTGCCTTCTATCCACCTTTCCTTCATTTTACAATCTTTCCATCTGTCTTCCATTCCTTCCTTCTCTCTATTCTTTGATTCCCCTCCCATCTCTGTCTCTTTGTCTCTTTCTTCTTCACCTAGATGTGGGGACAGGACTGAAACATAACACTCAAACCTTGGATTAAGGCTTTTGTGTACTCAACCCAGCCCTTGCTGGAGCAGAGCCCTGTTCACCCCTTTTCTGGATGGATTGTTAAAGAGCAGGGGCTAGCCTTGATCCTTTCATTACCCTAGGGAGGGGGGATTTCAATGTCAGTGCATGTGATATAACCAAAGCCCCTCCTTCCTGTGCAGATGCTCTGAATATCCTTCTGATCATCGTGGATGATCTCCGCCCCTCCCTGGGCTGTTATGGAGATAAGCTAGTGAGGTCCCCAAACATTGACCAACTGGCATCCCATAGCATTGTCTTTGAGAATGCCTTTGCTCAGGTATGTCCAAGGACCTGTAGGTGAGGGTATATGCCTCTTTGTTTATACACACTATTGAGATGCATGGTACTGCTCTATTGACCTTCTTGGAAGGGGAAAGCAGGGCTTAGAAAATGAAGGCCTGCATGGACAAGGACCATCGTATTTGCAGGGTTTCCCCTTCTCCTTGGGCGTAGACAATGCCCTGGCCCTAACATGCTTAAGACAGGCTTGGCTAGCTTTCAGCTAGAAACAGGAACTGACTAGAGCTGAAAATCCAACTTGTGGGTCTGCCAGCTGTGGGTGGCTAAGAGTCAGTCATCTATCCATGGCAGTTGTCTTCCCTGAACCCTCTTTTCAGGGCTACTCTCTCTGAGTATCACCCTTTCTGGGTACCTAGGGGTGCCATTGCATAGGAAAGCACATACCGTTGCTGTTTTGAGAGCCTGATTGCTGGGAGGACAACTGTCTTTAGTACCTTGGGCGAGGCCCAAAATCCCACTTGGTTGGCTTTGACATCTCCGTGACTCAGCTGCCAGGCTGTTGCTGAGGATCTAGAGAGGTTGCTTAGTTACCATGAAGACTGCAGACACATTTGGCTGTGACATTGTTGACATTTGCCTCTGTTCCCTAACAGCAAGCAGTGTGTGCACCAAGTCGAGTTTCCTTCCTCACCGGGAGGAGGCCTGACACCACCCGCCTGTATGACTTCAATTCCTACTGGAGGGTACACTCTGGAAATTTTTCCACCATCCCCCAATACTTCAAGGAGAATGGCTACGTGACCATGTCGGTTGGGAAAGTCTTTCACCCTGGTACTGTTCAATTACCAAAGCTTGGGCTCTCCGTTTCTGTGCCTAGATACTGGGTTGGGACTATCCTTGTACTGGTCTTTTCTCTGACAGGCTTACGTAACTGGTTCATTGATGCCGTTCTAAAAAAACAACAAAACAAAACAACATTTCTTTAACCTAGGTTTATGTTCACATTCTAAATAAAAAAGAAACTGTTTTCCTTTTAGAAGTTGGAGGTGATGTCAGACTCATGTAGTTGCTGTTGGAGAGGCAGTTCAGGGTGGTCCTTAAAACTCTGAGCCTTGCAGGATGCCTGTCTATAAAGTTGGGGGTGAGGCAACATCATCCGAGGACCTCAAATGTCCAGAGGTACTGTGTGTACTTGTATGGGCTGCAGCTTGGTGAAAGCTATCTCTTTCTCTGTGAGTAATATCAGAAAGAGGAAGTCAGCTGGGTTTCAAATTCTGACTTTGAATACTACCTGATAAAGTAGATATTTATGTCCTCAATGAAGCATAAATAATACATTAAAACAAATAATAGAATCACATGATTTCTTGATTTCAAGAATTTTAAGAAACCAAAAAATGTAAATGTGTAATTGCCTTGCCCTGGAGAAAGCTGCCTTTGATGAAGCAAGGAAAAAAATACTTGTTTTCTGGACATAGTATTTTTCCAATTTGTGGTTACGTTATTTTTATAATTTTACACGATGAGTGAGAGTAAATATTTCCCATTATATAACACTCCTGAAAAATTCATTTTTAATGACAGCATAGAAGTCTGGCATAATTATCAGGCTTCTGGCTTTTCACTGATGTGAGCATCTATGGAAGCAGACATGACTTCACTGGGAAATAACATCAGGGCTATGGGCATCTGGTCGTTGTCTAAGTGCTTCTACTTCTTAGCCATGTGGCTGACTTTGAGTCTCATAGTCCTTATCTGGGATGCTAGGACTGTAGTGTTCTTGATGCACAAGCAAGGGAACATGCTACTGTGGGCATTCGTGAGTGTGAAATATGCTCATATGCTAGAGCTGTGGGCATGATGGTACTTCTCACAAAGGAGACTGCTTGAGTGTCTCCAAGAGCCCTGTGTACATCATTATTACCAATGGGCTTAGGAGCTGTCTTTAGGAACCTAGCTGGCAGTCCAGGTTGGAACTAGCAGTCAGTTTTTAAAAAGGCCCAGTCTTGAAAATAATTTATGAGAAATGATATTGTGTTGATTATTAGTTGAACTTCCTAGGTTGGTACTAACACAGCTTGCCTGAGGACATCTGGAGGGAAGTGAGTATTTTCTAGAGAAGAGGTTATACTTTGAGAAGGGAAACCAAACAAGACTTTTCTGCTGTTCCTTGATATGTTTTCCGATGAGTAGATTTAGGGATAAGTTTCTCTGTTTTTTACAGATTGCTTACTTGCAAGGCTTAGTAATTAATTGGGAAGTTAGATGCTTATTACTAAAATCCTGGGCAGTTGATCTTAATGGAAATATTCTGTATCTTGAGGTCCTGATTTTATAGGTGAGGAAACTGAGGACCAAAGAGGGGAGGAGCTACTTGCATAGTTGTTCAATTTTAATTTGGCAGTAAGATAATGAAAGACCTTTCACATTTTATTCAACAATTTTTTCCCATTTAAGGTATATCTTCCAATCACAGTGATGATTATCCATATAGTTGGTCTTTTCCACCTTATCATCCATCCTCCGAGAAGTATGAAAACACTAAGGTAGGTCTGTCCTAGGGCTGAGGAAGCACTGTCTTCTTGTCTAGCAAATGAACTATTAAATATATTGTACTTTCTTCTAAGCTGGTAATGCTATGATGTTTGTAGCTTTTGCTTGTTGTGATGTCTTATAGAGACAAGCATTAGGATCCTTAGGGATTGCTTTGATAGGTACAATGAATACTTTTTTGTGAGATTACTTCTTTTTTTACTACATAGTACAGACAGGCTGGTTTGGAGCTTGCTCTGAAGCCCAGGCCGGCCTCAGACTTGGACTCTTCCTGTCTCCGCTTCCTTCATGCTGCTGGAATTAGAGGTATAGGCTACCATACCTGGCTGATTGAGGGTATTTCTTATTCTAAAACCTTATGTTGGGTCAAGGTCACAGGTCACTCAGTAAAGTACTTGTTTGGAAGTGTGAGGATCTGAGCTCAATTTCTAGTACCCATCAAGAAGCCGGTGTTGGGGACATAAGCAGCTCCCTGGAGCTTGCTGCCCAGCCAGCCTAGTCTAATATCTCAGAACACAAGCTGAGTAGCTTTTGAGGGACAACTGAGGTTGACCTCTGCTTTTCACCTACACCCCTACATGTGCAGTGGCACACACATAAATATGTATACACAGAAGTAATGAATTCAAACCTTAACTTTAAGCAATAGTGTGATCAGTTCACTTAATGGAGTTGTGATGGTCACTCTGGATGAAGTTTTGTGTTGAGAATCATATCCTTTTAATATCCTTTTGATGCTTTATTTGGGTATCTTTTAATTAGTTATGGTCTGGAGACACAATTCACAGCAGTAAACTGAGGGTTGTGTGACTTTTGCCCCCATCTGGAGAGGGGACAAATCCTTTGCTGGTTCAATTCTGCTCTCAATGTTGCTCTGAGTGACTTAACAACTTGAGGGCTGGTGATGTGCTGTTCATTCAGTGTGTAACTGTCAGGATTTCTATTTATTGAATTTAATAGGATGTTACATATTTTGTTTTGAAAGACATGTAAGGGACAAGATGGAAAACTCCACACCAACCTGCTTTGTCCTGTGGATGTGGCAGATGTGCCTGAGGGTACCTTGCCTGACAAACAGAGCACAGAGGAAGCCATTCGATTGTTGGAAAAGATGAAAACGTCAGTCAGTCCTTTCTTCCTGGCGGTCGGGTATCACAAGCCACACATCCCCTTCAGATACCCTAAGGTAGAACTGTCACTATATCTGTATTAATTATTCACCAGAGAGGCATTTATGTATTGAAGGTGTTCATAACCTACCAGGATGCCTGATGCTTCCTAGTGTACTTGAAATGATGGTAATCATAGTTCAAAAACAAGAAGTACTCGTAGAACATGTAAGGGTTTTGGAAGAAGCTGGTTGTTGGTGGTGCATGGAGGCAGGCGGATGTCTGTGAGTTCAAGGCCAGCTTGGTCTACATAGAGAGTTCCAACACAGGCTACATAAGGAAATCCTGTCTCAAAAAAATACCAAAAACCAAACAAAGCAAAAGTCTAAAGAATCTTGTACAAATGAGAACTATCCTCCACTAGAGGTTTGCTTTCTTTTGTTTGAACTCATTATGCAGGTGGGATTACAGAACGATGTTGGAGAGGGTGACACAAAGCTACCAGGAGCCAAGGGATGCTGTTTAGAAGATAATCTCAGGAAGCATGAAGCCCTCTTGCCCAACTGTCAGTCCTCCCTAAAGCTGTCACATTAGAATCCAGGGGCACAGGAGACAGAATTGCTGTGACCACATCAAAGCTATGCTTCTCTATGTCATTTACCGTGTATAGTCCTTTTTAATAATCTTCTCCAGGATTTCTCTGCTTTCTTTTTCCTGGGCCTGAGCAGCCCAGCATTTTCACTTTATAAAGAATGTCTCTTAGTTATAAGTGAGAGTATAGACTGGGAAGTATGCCCTTTGATGTTGTAGGTGTCTTCTTTGATGAGCCTTGGGGATCTTGCCCTCATAGCCCGAGCTCTCAGCATCTTTGGAAAAAGCTTGTGATGTTCAGCCTCTTCTGCTTCCATGTAGAACCGAGTTCACAAAGCTGCCTAGCTTGCAAGCCTTTCAGAAGTCTGCTTAGAATGCTGGCCCTTGTCTGGCAAGTAGGAACTTTGATTTGGGAGTGCCTAAGTGGTTTTTGGCAGGCATGGTATACTGAATCATCGATTGCCTTGAGGAAGTTTGAAATTTTATGGTTCAGGCAGAATGCCTACGTGATGAGATCCATGTCAGAAGCATTATTGCAGCTTTATTGAGCTTCACCAGTTGGCAGCATTTTACATGTACTGTCTTTCTACATGTTGGGACAGTATGTGCCTCCTATGTGAAATTCCTGGGAAAGGACTCTGATGCTGGTCATTGGTTTCTTCTAGATTTTCCTCCATGTTTGTTTTTCCTTTTCTGATTGGGTTTGAAATGTTTTCACTGTAGTAAATAGGACCATCTGCTAAGTCCTGTGAGTACTTTTCATGACTCACTGAAGCTGTGGGAGGGTTTTGGAACCCACTGTGCTTCATTCCCACATTTGTATGTTAGAACTAAGGTGGGGGGCAGGACAGTAGTTGCTGCTATAATTGTCAGAAATGTGTTTTAGGATTTTGTTGTGTTCTGATCCAAAGGTACAACAGATGAGGGTGTTTGAGTACTTGGGAAGCATTGGCACCAAGTAAATGTATCATAGGCTTTCAGACTAGCAACCTAGCAGCTTTGTATACTTTTTGTCCTAGGAATTTCAGAAGTTGTATCCCCTGGAAAACATGACCCTGGCTCCTGATCCCCATGTTCCTGATAGCCTACCACCTGTAGCCTACAACCCGTGGATGGACATCAGGGAGCGGGAAGATGTCCAAGCCTTAAACATCAGTGTTCCCTATGGACCAATTCCTGTGGATTTTCAGGTAGTAGTGGTATGCTTGGGGGTTATGTCGGGCACTGATTGTGTGATACCATTGGTGAGGCCACTTTTGAATTCAAGGCCAACCTGTTTATACAAGGAGCTCAAGACCAGTCTGGGACTAAATAGTAAGATCTTGTTTCAAAAAGACAAAAACCAAAACCCTTCCTGACGATTTTTTTTGGCAGTGGGTTTCTGTTAGTATTGACATGGGTAGTACTGTATAGATCAAGTTTTCTTATTAGTACTTATGCTTCCTCAGAAGGTAGCATCCAGAGTTGCTATAAGTAGGCACAAAGATTGGATATAGTTTGGGTAAACCACCCTAGCCCATGGGGGATTAATATTAGTCACAGTTGGGATGTTTGCAGTTGTATGGAAGCCCAGAATCCTTAGTTTGCTGGTACTTTTGTTTCCTCTATGGGAAAGCCTAAAGTGGCATAAGGATCCCTCCCTCCCTTCCTTTCTATCTCCATCTGTCTCTCTTTCTCTTCCTCTCTCTCCCTCCTCCTCCCTATTTTCTTCTTGTTTTATTTTTTGCACTACTAGTGGTTGAACCTAGGGCCTCACATACATTAGGCAAGTATCCTACTACTGAACTATATTCCCAGCCCTAGAGCTGGTGATAAAGTCAAAGAAACCACATTTCCTCAGAAAGCATATCAGATGGTTGTGATACACTCAGTGATTTGAGAACCATTGCAAGGAGATTAAATTTTTAAAATAAAGTGAGTCTGACACATAAAGGTATCTTGTTCATTGTCCAAAGCTATTTGGCCCAGAGTTTACACAGCCAGAGTTCAGGATGAGGTCTGTAAATTCCTCACAACTGTCTGATTCCTGAGTTTTAAATACAAATAGAAAGAGTTTGGAAAGCAACACATGTGCCGCCTTGTTGTCTGATAACACGATGGTTTGAAATGTAGATTTAGGTCTATTCCTATTTTATTAGTGACAGACAGTTAATATGCCCCTGTATAATAGACTAGGTGCCAGGAAAGCCTCTAAGCATTTTCATGTTCAGGCTGGATGAAAACCTCGGTGTTATTAGGTGAGGAAACTGCCCTGCAGCTTTGTGGGTAATGCAGCTGGTGACAAGTAGAGCTGCTTCAGCTCCATGGACCCATAACTTCGAACTTCCATGCTTGCCTTTGTCTGTTCAGAAATACTGTTTTCAGTTCACCCCATGGCAATGGCATGACCTCTGAAGTCACTGTGCTTTATTTCCTTCCTTAATCAAACAGAAGCAAGATGGGTAAGTTTTCTGTGAGACACTGACTTGAAGTTTTCAGTGAATCGTGGAGAGGATCTGTGGAAGTATACAAGGTTAGCATCGGCTACACGGAGAGGACCCCTTCATGTTCTGTGTCTTTTCCTTATACTCCTAACTACTGGACACAGCAGATGGCATGGCTCTTACTGTCACTCGGGTGATCTTGTATATAGGACCACACCTCGTCCTCTGTGAACCTGAGCCATGCTCCTTGGCCTATTGTAGCTTTGGATGCCTTTGTTAAACATCACCTCTGTACTTCCTTCAGCTCCTGGCTTTGTGCTTAGGCCTTTACTTGCTTGGTCACAAGCCTGGCTCTAACCCTTTCTCCTTGTAGCTTCCTTGCCTGACATTCTTGTTACCTTTCTTGCCACACTCCTTAGGGAGGGAAGTCCGATGGTGTGACTTTCTTTGTTCTTGTGTTCTTCTTAGTACAGTTGTTCCATGTGCACTATCCTAATCATGAGGCAGTCCAGCGGTGAGAACTGCTGGAGACAACCTCTGTTGCTGCTAAGCAGAGGTTCTCAGCTGCCCAGTGGAGTTCTTTGCTTGTTTGGTGAGGTCTATTCCTTGTTAAGTTCTCTGTAGCATCTCTGTCTGTTTATGTCCCTTTGTACCATGTCTGATACATCTGCTAGGTTCTGTCGTCTTCTGTTTGCTGCTCTGGTCTATCAACTACTGTTGGAGGGTAGTGAACAGTATCCTATTCTGGCTACATCCATGGTCTTCCTGGTCTGTTTGTTCGACATCTTTCTCTGCATGGACTTCTGTCTCCCTGGATCACTAAGAATTCTTACTGTGGCAGACACTGACCTTGGTGGCAAATTCTATCTTTTAAGTTTCTACCCCACTACCCAAGCTCGGTGCCACTTTCTCCAATCTAATATAAGCTGTCCAACTCCTGGTCTTCCTTGCCAACCTTTCTGTCCTTCCTCTATTTCAGTATGCATAACAGGGCCCTCCTGTGTTTCCCACTTAGGTATTGCTCCCTGGTCAATTTCAGTCCCCCATATTGCCCTCTTCTCATTCTGCCCAGTTAGCTTCATCTGTGCCGTTAGGTTGATGCAAGAAGTATTCCTTCAGCCTAGGCATCCCTCTTGACATTCAGTTACACAGGTCTGCCTTCCTGTGAGTCACTCCCAGGCAGATGATCATAGAGACCCCAGTTCTGTCCCACATGGCCAGACCTCTAATCTTTCTCTGCCTTTTTTCTTTCTCCACTCGATCCCTTCTATCAGATGGCAGCAAATCATGCTGTTTTGTTGCTACTGTGAACATTTGTCACCCTTGGCTTTCTCATCTTCCTCTGACACTATGTTCCTTGTCTGTATCCACACCTGATATCCCCATGTTCCTCTTAGGTCTGCCCTGTTCTGTGAACACATCTTTCTGGGCAGCTAAAGTACATTGTGCTTTTTAAATTTTTTTCTATTTTTTTTTTTGAGACAGGTTCTCACTATAGCCCCAGCTGGACAAAAATGCATGGTGATCCTTCTGCCTCAGTTTTCCTAGTGCTAGGATCACAGGTACATACACAGTACCTTTCTGCCTTTCTTTCAGCATTCTGGATTCTTAAGCACCAGGAATGGCCTGGTGTTGTTTTATCTAAAGCCCCTAGAACCTGCCCTGTGGTTGCCACAGGACTTTTACTAACCTGCAGCCTATATTACCTTTATGTCTTGAAACTGCTTCTTGGCCTATAACCTGAGACTTTCCCCCCCTTGAAGAACTGCCAAGTCTATGTCATCTGTTCCTAAGCTGCTGCTTCTTGTCTGCCTTCCTATGTCAATACACTGCTCTGAATGTGCCTTGTTCTTCCATAACTCCAGTCTGTTGTGTGCATAATAACTGCTGCTTTAGAGCGTCTTTGCTTGTTTGGTGAGGTCTCTTCCTTGTTATGTTCTGTCACATTTGGGTGATGGCCATGGGAACTCCTCTGTGAAGTCTTCCCTCATCCAGGCCAGGTAACTTGAAGGCTCATTCCATGTCTCAACCTTTGTCCTTCCGATAATATGTATGTTTACTTATGTGTAGTTGTAACCTTATTAGCTGGGTGGCTCAGCAGGTCTGAGGATTATGCCTACTTCTTTGTTGCTTTCTTTCCAGAACTAACATAGGCAGGAAGTGTCTTGATCCCCAAGACATCTAATGTTCTCTAGGCTCCAGACTGAAAAGTGTATTTACTAAGAACTGTATGTAGGCAGAGGTTCAGCATAATCCTTCTGTAGGCATAGATATTTGTCACTTCAATCAGATGAAGGGGCAAGTCTTATGACTGCCCTTATCCTAACGGTGACAAGTAGCAGCTGACAGGTCCATCTGATAGGGCAGGGCCCCTGAGGAAGGCAGAAGATGGGGCTGATCTGGTAAGTGGTTATCTTGCTTGTTACTGCTTGGGGGTTAGTATGCGAGGAAGAATAATCTTTTGCCTTAAGGCTTGTAAGCAATAATAGAGGAGTCGGTCCAGGAAGGGCTTTTGGCCCCTTACTTATGGATCTAGACAACTTGTCCTAACAGTCACTTTTGGGTTTAAGGACTTCGACTGCTCTCTTTTCCTTCATTGTTCTTTTGCCCATTGAGAGTTTATTAGAAATCAGGTAACAGTGGTTCATGAAGTTATCAATTTCCACTTCTTGTTAGGTAAGAAAGTGGTCACCTAAAAGGCCTGCTCAGGGTCATTATTTGTGGTTAATTTGTGTCTCTCCCCCAAAAGATATACTGAATTGTTAACACCTTATACCTCAGAATATGACCTGCTTTATGTTAAGATGTAGTCATACTGATCAAGTCCCTAGTCCAACATGACTGTTATCCTTTTGAGAAAAGGGCGAGGTAGGGAAGATAGCTACAGAAACGGATGGAGACAGTGCACAGTGACTACTGCAAGCCAAGGGTGCAGATATCTGAAGAACTTTAGAGACGGCATTCCCAAATCTTAGTTATGGACTTTTGGTATCTGTGGCTGGGAGGCAATCCATTTCTAGTTTTTCAAGTATCTGGTGACTTGAATTGAGCTGAGTGGTATCTCTGGTATACCCCTCATCAGAGAATGTGTGGCTCTGGCCATACAAGGATTAAGGGATCATTTTCTGTTTAGATGTTCAGTTGTAGGGGACTGTCCTGAATGTGCAGAGTAGACAGAAAGGAACAGTAAATGCATCCATTTGCCATGATCTGGATCCTAATATAAAAGCTGATTAAATTTCAAACATGTCAGTTTGGTTCTGCCGATTGTTAATCTGGCTTCTGCAGGCAAAGGGCTGTAGACGGTAGGAAACAGAACATTAGGTTTAGGCTAAGAACAGCATCAATCAGTGAATGGAGAGGTTGGGATTATTTTGTATGCCAAGGTAATTAAAATTGTTCTCACTCTTATAATTTTTTTTCATTTCAGCGGAAAATCCGCCAGAGCTACTTTGCTTCTGTGTCCTATTTGGATACACAGGTCGGGCATCTTTTGAGTGCTTTGGATGATCTCCGTCTGGCCCACAACACAATTATTGCTTTCATGTCTGATCATGGTAAGCATTTTGCAGTGTGCTGGTGAATTGAGGATCTCAGTTTCCTACAAAGGACACTTTGAAAAATTCCCATGTACATAGGGGTGCTCTGAATCTAGGATCATGGGGTGCTTTTAAAAGCACCTTAGTTGTTTGTGGATCTATCACCGATCTGTGAGAGTGGAGGCATGCGCTGCACCTTTTTTCTTAGTTGCTTATGAAAGAGGATTTGTTTTTGTCTCTCTTAACATTTTAAAAATGTTTTATTTTTAAATTACGTCTGTATCTCCGTGTTGGTGTGTGTACATGAGGATAGTGCCTGCAGATGACAGAAGACGGCTCCAGACCCGCTGCTGCTGGAGCCATAGACAGTTGTGAACTGCCGACATGGGTGCTAGAATTGAACTTGGGTCCTTTGGAAGGGCAGGGAATTCTCTGAACTGCTGAACCATTTCTCCAGCTTCAATTTATTTTATTCTCGTGTGTGTGTGTGTGTGTGTGTGTGTGTGTGTGTGTGTGTCTGTCTGTCTGTCTGTCTGTCTGTGTGTGCGTCTGTCTGTGTGTGTGTCTGTGTTTAAGTATCTGTTACGTGTATGGAGACCAGCTGGAATTTTAGGCAGTTGTGATTCACCTGACTTAGGTACTAGGGACTGAACTCCAGTCCTTTGGAAGAGCAGCAAGAGTTGTTACCCACTGAGCTATATCTCTAGCATAATGAGCACAATCTCTTAATGGCTGTGGCCCTTGTTTGTAGCTCCAGCATTGTCTGGATATTGAAGAAGAGAAGTTGCAGGCTAGTCTCTGCAACCTCTCCTGGCAAAAGTCAGCGAGCGTGACTATGATAAGGAAAGTACAGGTGTATGCCAGTGCTCCCATCAGTGCATGCAAGCTTTTGGTGTCTGCGGTCATTTTTACAACATGAAATTCTCCACACACAATTGTTGTCACGTACTTTTGTCTTTAAAGCATGCTTATATGGAAGCAGGTTGAGAATTCCCAACCTGTAGTAGTCATACTATCTTTTGGAATGGGGCCTTTAAAGGAATGCTAAGAATTTCTTTTTCTTACTTGGAGCTAAAAATTTGTATTATTTTTTTTTGTCTTCCATACGGATGTGTATGTAAAGTGTTAATGTGTATGTTAAGATCAGGATAAGAGCTGGAGAGATGGCTCTGTTTAAGAACACTGGCTGCTTTTCCAGAGGACCTGGGTTCAATCCCTAACACCCACATGGCAGTTTCAGAATTTTCTGTAGCTCCAGTTCCAGGGGCTCTTACACACACACACACACACACTCACACACACACACACACACACACACACACACACACACACACACAGAGAGAGAGAGACAGAGAGAGAGAGAGAGGCAAAACACACATGTACATAAAATAAATAATTTAAAAAATCAAATTGTCTTGTGCACAATTATATAGTTCATACAACCTTGGTATTAAAAACCTGAATCCCAAGGGCTGGAGAGATGGCTCAGTGGTTAGGAGCACTGACTGCTCTTCTAGAGGTCCTAAGTTCAATTCCCAGCAACTACATGGTGGCTCACAACCAACTGTAATGAGATCTGATGCCTTTTTTCTGGTGTGTCTGAAGACAGCGACAGTGTACTTACATAACATAAAAAAATAAAAAAAAAATAGAAAAAAAAAACCAAAAAAAGAATCCGAGGCCCCTGATAGAGGGCACAGTAGTGGAATGGCTGCCTCTCAGGTCCCTCCTATCCAGGAAGAGCTTATCAGTGTAGCTGAGTGGTAGATCATGTGCCTAATCGGCACTAAAGTGTGGACAGATTCCTACCTAGGCAGAGGAAACCTCTTGAAACTGATAAAATGCAGTGTGTGTGAATTTCTTTTTACTTTTAAAAAGTATAGTTTATTTTTTCAAAACTATAGGAATTTACGGTTGCCCCTTTGGAGGGTTTCTTCTTTATGAACAGATGTCTGCCTTTGAATAACAGGAATTTATGTGAGTTATGTTTCATAAGTCTAGAGGGATTTCCTTAGGTTATGAGGTTTAGTGTCCTCTGGTCTTTACACTGAGGAATGAAATGGTCTTTAATGTAAGCAAAGCATAGTATAATTCCTCATTTTCTTATATTGTGTGCTTTCTTATTGCCAGGATGGGCCCTAGGTGAACACGGAGAATGGGCCAAATACAGCAACTTTGATGTCACTACCCGTGTACCACTGATGTTTTATGTTCCTGGAAAGACAGCCCTCCTTCCTGCAGCAGGAGAGAAGCTCTTTCCTTACCAGGACCCTTTTGATCCCGCTTCAGAATTGATGGGTGCAGGTATACACAGACAGAAGTAGTAATGCCTAGCAATGAGAGTACCTTTGTTGTATATATGAACTGCCTTATCACACAAGCTCTCCCTCTTTGTGGTGTGTAGGAACTCATTCTCAGTGCTGTTTGCTATGCACATATTTCTTAGCATCTCCCATCTCTAGGTTGGGAATACACGGCAAATCCAGAGCTGGCAAGAATGGCTACTGCACACAGGGACTCTTGGGAAGTCTAGGGGGCCAAAGGAGCATGTGACATTCCAGAGGTGGGAGGACTATTTGGAAGTGACAACAGCATAACAGACCTTAGAGGAAATGGCTATATACTGTTGGGACAAAGTCTCTCTAACACACAAGTGGAATATTTCATGTACATGTTTTATATCCCCTGTTTTGGGGGTACTTTGTAATTTTACAGGAGGTATTTTCAATTTTGGAGCTCATTGAACTATGAAAACACATTCAGGTAATTTGTAGTGAAGGACAGGTATTGTTTTTGGTTGGTTGGTTGGTTGCTTGCTTGGTTTTTGGTTTTGTGGCCTATGTGACAATTGACATTTCTAATTGTCAAAGGTAAGGATGAAGGTGAAGCAGTGTAAGTTTAGCTCTAGGCAGGTCAGACAGACTAGCCAAGTGGGACAAACTGTTTGAAATACAAATTGAGGTTGAGAGAAAAGACGAAAACTAGAGATTACACTTGGAAAACGCTGGCTGACACTACAATACAGGGAACTACATGCTCTTTCTGTTTGTGTGAGGTGGCTGGTGTAGGTTCTTAAGAGTTGTGTCCTGACTCTATGTGACAAATAGTCTTTCAGACAGCAGTCGTATACTTCCAGTGTCATCCTTCTTTGTAGAGTGCTTTTCTGTGAGCTGCATTCTACCGACTTGCCCCCTTTCAGGACTGGCTGGCCCGGGCTCCAGCTTTATCACTTGAGTCTTGCACTTTTGTTCTCTGCCCTGTGAATTGATCTCAGGTTCATGCTGGCCTTTCTAGAGTTTCGTGCTTAGATTATCCATTTTTGTGTGTCTTTGTTTTCTTTCTTTTTTGCACATGTTGCATGTTTCTTTCCAAACACCAAGAGAAATGTTAAACACTTTCAAGGCATAGTTAATGATTGTTGGGACAAATATGGTAGGTAAGAGTCCTTTGTGAAACTTGGAAGACACTTAGAAAATTAGAAATCCCTGTATTGTAGTGTCAGCCAGCATTTTCCAAGTGTAATCTCTAGTTTTCGTCTTTTCTCTCAACCTCAATTTGTATTTCAAATAGTTTGTCCCACTTGGCTAGTCTGTCTGACATGCCTAGAGCTAAACTTACACTGCTTCACCTTCATCCTTACCTTTGACAATTAGAAATGTCAATTGTCACATAGGCCACAAAATCAAAAACCAGTCAACCAGCTAACCAATCAACCAACCAAAATACCTGTAGACAGAGACTTGTAATGACAGCTCCTTAGAAGCTGAGGTATGAAAATCACATGCTTAAAACATGTCTGAGATACAAAGTGAGGCCAGCCTCTGAAATTTACTGAGAACTCACCTAAAAAAAGAACAAAAACAACCCTCCATCCCCCCGCAAACCAAACCAAAACAAGAATGCATGCTCGAGATGTAGCTCAATGGTATAGTGTTTGTCTACCATTATTTCAGTTCCTAGATAGGCATAGTATGCAAAGTCAGTGCCTGGGTTCAGTTCCTGGTACTGAAAAAAAGAATGTTCAGAGTCTTTTCAACCCATGTTTTCTTTTTTTCTTTATTCCATATGTACTATGCAGTCTAGCAGCAAGCATCATCCTTTCCTTTCAGAATCTGTCTCTGCCCATTCTCTGTTTCACTGTCACCAGACTTCTGCTATAGCAACTTTCCAAAGTCACCTTGCTTGAGGCCTTGGTTCGCTAGAGTCTTCTTTCTCATAATACTGCACGTAACCATTTTCAAACTCAAAGCAGAAATGGGGATATAGCTCAGTGGTAGAGTTCATGTCTAGGATGTGCTTCTATCCATAGCACTGCAAAGATGAAAATCAAAACAGAATATAAAACCTCTAAATTACAGTGGTACTTGGGAGCCAACTAGTGAGTTTTATTGGAGCTCCTAACAGGACTAAGAGTGAGGGTTTACTCACAGGAGCACCAATTACTCAAAAGCACCTGCATTGCAGAAAAGCCCACATCAACATGGGTGATGACTAATAAAAGCTAGGTCCCTAGAGTTCTCTACACAGTTGCAGGAAGCTTGACAGTTCTAAGAGGGGGCCTGTGAACAGCTGGGCTGGTCAGACTCTCCCCCTTCTCCAGTAGTAGTATACCTGTCAATCATTGGATGAATATACACAATGTGCTATGTACATACAATAGGATATACACAGTATGTTATAGACATACAGTAGAATATTATCCATCCTTAAAAAGGAAGGAAATTCTAGTGTATGCTATAGACTAGATTAGCCTTGAGGACATTATGTTAAGGGCAAATAAGCCACAAAGGCACATAGGATCAAATACATCAGAGACGACTCACACAAGCTATCTCTACTGGTCAAATCCATAGTGTTAGAAAGTAGAGAGAGTATTACCCATTGATGGTAGTAGGAAAATGGCCAGCTCTTTGGTTTTACTGATGGTGATATTCTGAGACAGTGGAGACAGAGCTGTACAAGGAGTTGTAAAAGTGATAGCGATGATGACACAGTATGAATACATGTATTGCCACTACAATGTTGTGAAGTCCATGTTTTGTGTATTTTACCATGTTAAAAAAGAAAACATGGATCAAATACAAACACTTAGAAATGAAATGAGTAATCTTCAACAGACTTTTACACAGTGGGCAGAGCTTTAATGGATTAAACTTGTCTGAATAAAGTATTTTGCTCTAAAATTTAATTTAAATAGTTTAAAATGCTTCTAGCTGACCAGAAGCACTATCATTTTCCTTCCGTGGGATGGGTGTCATAGTGAAGAGTGAAGTCCTGAAGTAGTACTTCTAAGCTGATTTTGCAAACAAGTGGATGTTGTGTATGAAGAAGAGATGGGGAACGGGTGGTGCTCAGCCAGGCTCTGCAGTGTACTGCATGCAACTATGCTGCTTCCTCTTTCAGGCAGGCGCACTGAGGACCTCGTAGAACTTGTGTCTCTCTTCCCCACGCTCGCTGGACTTGCAGGAATGCCAGTTCCTCCTTGGTGCCCCATCCCTTCTTTTCATGTTGAGCTGTGCAGAGAAGGCCATAATCTCCAGAGGTATTTGCAGCTCCATGACTTGGAAGAGGATCCATACTTGTTTGGTAATCCCCGGGAGTTGATTGCCTACAGCCAGTATCCCCGGCCTGCAGATTTCCCTCAGTGGAATTCTGACAAGCCAAGCTTAAAAGATATAAAGGTCATGGGATACTCCATACGCACCATAGACTATAGGTATACTGTGTGGGTTGGCTTCAGTCCTACTGAGTTTCTGGCTAACTTTTCTGATATCCATGCTGGGGAACTCTATTTTGTCGATTCTGACCCACTGCAGGATCACAATGTATATAATGACTCCCAACATGGAGGTCTTCTCCTCTCACTGAGACCTTGAGTTCTGCCAGCCTCAGAGAGCAGATATGCGTCCCCTTCCCCGTCTTTATGGTGAAAGGAGGCATTAGAGATGGTATCTTTTCCTACCCGTTGTATTAGACATAACCTGAGTGGGAAACAATCAAAACATGAATCAGCAATCTGGCCTATGAGTAGGTGGCAATGGATCTTTTCCTATAGTCCTTAAGTTAGATTTTGCCATTGGATTTGGGCTAAGCTAAAACTTCCATTTTTAAAAGCTCCCATAGCTCATTACTATACAAGTGCAAAGTGAACTAAAGTAAAATCATATCTTTATATCTAAAGACCATGCTAACCAGACATAATACTTTACTCAAGAAATTGTTTGCTTATTGAATTTAATGCTTTTCATATAGTAACCATATGTCTTAAGTAGCCCAGTGTGTCAAGCATGTTAACATGTGATTCATTTCTTTCTCATATGTAAAATTAAAGTTGTTTCTAGAATTATTACTTAGTTCCTAAGACTACAGATTTCAAAATCAATGGTAAAATACCCATGAGATGATCAATGCAGTGTTTTGTCATTAAATAATGCTTAGTAAATTATAGTTAAAGCTAGGAAATTCAGTTAACTATTTTGATATTCTCTGGCCTAAATAATAATTTATTAGTAAATAGTACAACTATTGAACTCAGAGGCTATCTGCCAAAAATTCTATTATTCACAATGAAAAGCATTTAAAATGGAAGTATTACCATGATTTGAATCATTCAGAATTGTATTCATATTCCTATTTAGAGAATTGCAGATATCTATGTATCCTGGAGGCAGGAGGTATTCTACTTTTTGCTAAAGAAAACATGTTTATGAAATGTAAATTATCTTGAGGCTTATGGAAACTTTTCACTAATAAGGTATAAGTAATGTCCAGAATGTAGTTCTAAATTCGCAAGTACAAAAGTAAGTAGAAGGGTATGTAGTGAGGATAAAGTTATTTCATTGCTGTCATCAAAGAGAAGCCCTTTGTCTAACATGGTGAGAACTGCTCCATTACCAGCTGTCCACAGCTTTCTAAATCAACATTCTTTGTATTTGCTTTTGTATTTAAATGAGTAATTTCAATAATTTTCTTAAAAATGCCCGTGTTCAAGGCAAATGTTTTTAAAACAAAAATACAACAAATAGCTAGTTAAATTATTGACATGTATTAAATTGTAACCAAAAAGTCAAGGTATTACTTTGAACAGTGTAAAATTTCAGAGACAGCGTTGTTTTTCCCAGTTGCCTGTAGAAGACTGGTAGCTGACAATCCATTGTTTTCCCCTGAGCAATTAAGTAGCTGTCTTGGCAACAGCAGTTTGCATTGCTGGTTTGGGATTGATGGTCCCATTCATCTCTCCTGATCCCCAGATTGGTCTGTTGTCTAGAAACTGACTGTTGCACCGTCTTTTCTTGTTCTTGATCTTTATGGCTCTCATGATGTCCACTCAGCATCAGTTTTACAATTTAGTTTAGAAATTTCTCACAGCATGCTTTCATTTTGTTTAGCTCTGTTTGTTTCTCCTACTTGATGGTTAGAGGGACAGATTTTGACACAAGTTTTTATCTTTTATCTATTTATTATTTCTGTTTGATCATAGTATATATACTTCATTTTTTTTAATGTCCCAAAGCACAGTTTTAGTGTTAAACTCACCTGAATTCTGTTTTCATTGTAGTTATAAGGCCAGTGGTGGCCACATGATATATATGGCTATTTAAATTTAAATTAGTTGACACAAAATAACATTTGAAAAGATTTCTGGTATGTTATAATTTACACTTAGAACCTTCCCATCATAGCAGACTGGACAGAGATGCCCTGGATTCGAGCTAGAAGTGTTCACCGTGATTGGCAGGTTCCTACTGTCGTGTATTTGCCCACAGTGAGCAAACTCTATTTGGTTTAGGCAGAGTCGGCCTAGAGTGTGTTGTGGCCATCAGCTTCTTCCTTCCACTCTCATCACCATTGCTTTTGTCCTTCTTTCTTTCCTTCCCAAGAAATTTACCTCCCTTCCTTTTTCCTCCCCCGTTCCTGAAGGAATCCATGTGTCTTCCTAAAATCCCTCTTGACCCCTGCCCTTTAAGAACACCGTCAGTGCCTACTAAGGGTCTAGCAAGACCTCCGCTGAGCAGTCAGAGTCTTCCCTGGCTCCACAATGCCCCTTCCCTTGGCTGACTCTCCTTGCCAATCCTTACCTCCCTGGTCCTTCCAGCCTTTGTCCCTTCTTCTTTGCTCCAACCCCTTCATTGCCATTCTTCATAACCTGGCTCCCTTACCCCCCTGCTTAGAGGCTGAGGCTGTCAGGACTCTCTAGACTGTATGAGGGGGGAATTTGAGTACATCTTAAAAAATGTGGTATTTGCTTCACTTTTTAAAAGGCATTTTTCTCTCATTATGAGTTTGATATGTTAATTATACAACAATTGGAAAGCAGAAATGCATTTAAAGGCAAGAAAATGTCTGAGTGCTTTATACTAAGATTGCCATATCTTGTCCTTTTTGGGGTATGAATGTTTTACATTTATTGATCCTCTATGTTTTTTTATAATACAACTTCTGCTCTTACTTTCTCTCTAAACATCATGTATGGCTACTAGTGATTTTTGCAGATATTTCATATTGCTGGTAATATATGTTATTGCATTGATTTATTGTAATTTTCTCAACCTTCTTTCAGTTGTTAGAAATTTAGGTTATTTCCAAGTTTTCAGTATTACGAATAGTGCTGTGATCAATTTTGTGAATACAGTGTTTTTATATATTTTAAAGTATTCCCATACGCTAATTTCTCAGTACCAAGTCATCAAAAACAGCTCTGTTTTCTCTTTGCTTGCTATGATAGCATATTAAACTTAGAAAAGAAACTCAAAAGACCTATATTAAAAAACTATAATACCAAAAAAGAAACTCTGTAGTCCCATAATAATAAGTGAAAGTTGTATTCTGTTTTGACGTCTGATTCTTTGTTGATTAATAACATGAACCATTATTCTCTCTGTATGGTAGTTGTGCAGTTGCATTTCCAGTTGTGTGACTGTGTGGAAATGTTATGAGTCTTATTACCTTTTAGTGTAATAAAGTAAATTTCTTTTTTCCTGTGTGATAGTTTTTCCTGTATATTTGTTCTAAGCACAGAACAACTCCATTTGCGTTGAATAAAAATGAATAAATACTCATTTTCCTTTGAAATTTTTTGGGGTTCTTAATGTCTTTTCACCTAATTGTAAGAGTAATGTATGTTTATTGTGTGGAATGTTAAAAATGTAAAAAAATGAAGCTAGAAAGAAGCTTGTGAAAGATCCCACGCAGAGAGACCCTTACTCAAGTCTTGGGAAATCGCGGACCCCAGACACAGAGAGACCATTTTGGATGTAATAAGCAAAGGCGAGGTTTATTACGGAGACCTATTACAGAGATCTCCGGGCCGACACATATCCCACGCAGGAGACAGAGGTGTCGACCCCGAGAGGCTGGGAAAAAGAGTATTTAAAGGCAGAGGCTGTGAGCACCAGGGGATGGGGGATGTCAAAGGGGAATGTACCACAAGTTACAAGATTGTTTTATGGCTCCAGGAGATAAGGGGACGCCAGAAGGTTTTATGGCCCCCTGGTTCCTGGAACAGAGCTACTAAATCAGGAGAAGGGTAGGGTTTTCAGGTCCTCATTATTTTTAAACGTTTGTCAAAACTGATGGAGCATTTGTATTTGAAACACCTCTGGTTCGGCTTGGGCTGTCCGGTTTCTTGGAGTGCTCTCTGCAGGACACAATGGCTGAAAAGCACAAGTAGGGGCTTATCAGGGTCTGGAGGACATCTGGTTAAAGTATGACTCTGAGTAAGCTGGGGGGATGTCTGTGGATGGTTTATGGGTCAGTCTTCGATAGCCTGAGCTGGTTCCTGCATTCCTTTTCTTTATCTTTATGGCCTGCTATTCCTGGCGGCAGGGCTTAGCCCTGAGTTTGTGGCTTTTGGGGCTAACTCTTTTAATTTTATATTTCTAAACCTAGAATTTGTATAATTTTCTTTTCACTTGCTCTTTCGAAATTATTTTAATTTTATGTATATGAATGTTTTGTCTGTGTGTGTATGTCTGTACACCATATATGTGCCTGATGCTGTTGAACGCCAGAAAGAAGATTTGGATCTCCTGGAACTGCAGTTACAGATGTCATTAGTTGCAATGTGGGTGCTGGGAATTGAATCCAGCTCCTCTAGAAATGCAATCATTGCCATTAACTGGTGAGTCATCTCTCCAGTTTCCTTTATTTCCTTTGGAGTTGTGACAGCATACATTGATAAAAGCAACAAAAGGGAAGAAGGCTTATTTTAGTTCCCATTTCATCTTGAAGTACAAGCCAAGGTATCGGGAGTGTAGTGGTTTGAATGAAAATGGTCCCTTTAGACACATAGGAAGTAGCACCATTGGGAGGCCTTGTTAGAGGAACTATGTTAGTGGGGGTGAGCTTTGAAGTTTCAAGTGCTCTTACCAGGCCTAATGTGTTTCTCTTTTCTTTCTTTCTTTTTTTTTTTTTTTCTTTTTTTTCTGGAGCTGAGGACCGAACCCAGGGCCCCAACCCCATGTTTCTCTTTTCTTGCTGCCTGTAGAACTCTCCAGTAAGATGTCTGCTTATATGCTGCCATGTTTCCCTCCATGACAATAATGGACTATGTAAGGCAGCCACAATCAAATGATTGCCTTTATAAGAGTTGCTGTGGTTATGTTGTCACAGCAACAAGAAGTTGTTACCAGCGACTGGGGTCCTGCTGTGATAAGTCTAACCATGCTTTTGTTTGGAGGAATGTGGGCTTTGAGATTAGAAAAGCAGCTGAACACTTTAAGTAGGGCTTAGTAGTTCATCCTAGTAGGAGCTTGGAAGACAGAAGTGCTGAGAGACATTTGAACTGTGGGGGTCTAGCTCAAGACGTTTCAGAGGAGAAGAATATTTGTATGTGGCCTAAAGACTTTTCTTATAATATTTTGGCTAAGAATGTGGCTGCTTTTTGCCCTTGTACAAAAAGTTTGCCTGAGGCTAAGTTGAAGAGTTTAGATTAATTGAGTTGGCAGAGGAAATCTCAAAACAGCCTAGTATTGACAATGTTGTGTGCTTACTGGTGTTCATTCTTATGCAGATCTATAATGAAAAGGAGCAAGCAGAGCAAAGAAGAATACCAAATGTACCATTGGAGGAGAAAGGGGTCACCAGGAAGTCCATGTTAAAGGAGATAAGCACATTAAAGGAAAGCCTGATATTATGTGGGATAAATGGAGTGGCAATCTCAGGGCAAGATCCTACCCAGCTAAACTTCCTTCTTGTGAAAAGAAATCAAAAGTTTAGGTCCAGGCCTTCAGACCTTTAATCTGAGCATCCCAGAGCCAGGCAGATGTGTGAGTTTTATGCCAGGCTGGCCTACAGATCAAATTTTAGGAAAGCCAATCTTAGGCATGAAGGAAACCGTCAGAAACGGAACAGCTGATGCCAATGTAATTAAACAAGGGGGCCAAGTTCAAGTGCAGCAAGCAAAGACCATTGGAGCCTTGGCCAAGTAGTTGTGCTTTTAGAGTCAAGGATACAAGAAAGGGGCTATGGAATTTCCCACTGCAGTTAAGGAAAGTTGCTGAGGCCAGGTAATGTGTCAGGTGTGTCCCTGTGTGGAGACAGAGAGGACATTGTGTGAAACTGTGAAGGTGAAGTCTGTATGGTGTTGGAGACTACAGAATGTTGGGAATTCCAGAGCTGTGGGATACCTGCTGAGGAAAGCTGCTAACAAGGTGTGGAACCAGCCCATCCAGGAGAGAGAAATGTTTTGCAGTCCAAAAAGCTTAAAGGATGTCACACATGGAGATTCAGAGTTTGGAGTTTGCCCAGCTGGTTTTCAGTCTTACTTTGGTCCAGTATTTTCTCACTATGCTCCCTTTTAGAATGGAGATTATATATATATATATATATATATATATATATATATATATATATATATATATATTATATATTAGAAGTTTTGATTTTGCTTTTACAGGGTTTAAAATTAAGAGATTACGAAGAGACTTTGACTTTAGACTTTTAAACAGAGTTGAGACCGATAGACTGTGGGACTTTTAAAGTTAGACTGAATGCATTTCTGCTTATGATGTGGCTATAAGCCCGTGCAGGCCAATGAGTGGAAATGTGGTGGTTTGAATGAAAATGGCTCCATATGCTTAAAGTCAGTGGCATTATTAGGTGGTGTGGCCTTGTTGGAGGATTTATGTCACAGGGGGTGGGCTTTGAGGTTTCAGATTCTTTTTTCCCCCATCTTTATTAACTTGAGTATTTCTTATTTACATTTCGATTATTATTCCCCTTCCTGGTTTCCATGCCAACATCCCCCTAACCCCTTCCGCTCCCCTTCTCTATGGGTGTTCCCCTCCCTATCCTCCCCCCATTACCACCCTCCCCCCAACAATCATGTTCACTGGGGGTTCAGTCTTGGCAGGACCAAGGGCTTCCCCTTCCACTGGTGCTCTTACTAGGCTATTCATTGCTACATATGAGGTTAGAGTCCAGGGTCAGTCCATGTATAGTCTTTGGGTAGTGGCTTAGTCCTTGGAAGCTCTGATTCTTTACCCAAGCCTAGTGTCGCTTTCTTCTTGTAACCTGCTAATCTGGATGTAGACCTCTCAACTATTTCCCCCAAACACCATGTCTGCCTGCACGTGCTGCCATGCGTCCCATTTAATGATAATGGACTAAACCTCTGAAATGTAATCCAGCCCTAAATGAAATGTTTTCCCGTATAATTGTTGTCTTGGTCATGGTATCTCATCACAGCAATAAAACCCAAACCTTGTCTTAACAAGGGTCTTGGAACCCTGGTCATATTCCACAAAAGTCAGGAGAGAATAATGAATACATATGGGTTAGAGCTCTGCTTGCTTTGTACATATACAGTTCAGGATCCTCAGACAGAATGGTTCTGCTCAGAGTTCACATGAATTTTCTCCACATCAGTTATTGTAAGCAAGATAACCCCTTACAGGCATGCCCAGAAGTCCATCTCCCAGGCAATTCTGTATTTTATCAATGTGACAACACTAAAAATTATACTGACCCTTCAGAATATAACTAATGCTGACATCTTTGTGTATTTCTACTCTCTTGTGTGTCCATGTACATATGTGTAACTACGGACATTTTTTACTTTTCATAGCTGGAGTCTACCAGTCTTAATTACGATTAAGTGTAATATAAGTAGTTTTGGAAACAGGGCTTTATTATGTTGCCTAGGTTGACCCCAAGCTCAGTATACTCCAACCTTCACAGATGTGTGCTGTCACAGCTTGAATAACAAGATACTTAGTTTTTCAGAACTGGAGATCAAGCCAGGGAATTGGAACAACTTAAGCAACTGCTTTAGAAGCATGCTACCCTCTGGCTACAGCATAGTTTGTTTCCATGGTATTTGGCAGGTATTGTTTAATAGTTACAACTACCACCTTCCCCACACCAGTCTATTTTTGACAAAAAATCTCAAATTTTATTATGCATTTAAAAATTAATAATATATAAGTCATCAGTACAACTGCTATGTGTCAGAGTTCTCACTGCTCTTAGGTTTCGCTTTCCCCATGCTTGAAAGCTCCAGGTAGCTTCCTTGTTCCTTCATGCACTAGGTGTAGCAGATGCCATGTATTTACTTGAAGTTTTGATAAAATGCATGCCAGTCTGATGTGGGTAGGAGGCCACTGTCAAGCCTTTTTTGGGGGTGGGGTTTAGAGTTTCCCAGTTGTAACTTCAAATTTTACCTGAAACCACTCTTATTCATAATACAAGAAAAGGATGATTTTGAGTTTTGGGAGGCAGGGTCTTACTGTGTAGCCAAGGCTGGCCTCAAATTCATGACAATCTTTTTGGCTCAGCAACCATGAGTGCTGAGATTACCTTGCCTGACAAAGATGCTATTTTAGATTCTGGATTATAGGCAAAGCCCCTTATCCTCTGATGCAAGAAAAGTTCATCAGAGAAATGAAGATAGTTAAGGTTGGCTAGAGGTAGGGCATCATTGATACTAACCTCAGGAATAAGGCACTGGCCACTGGCAGGGCCACTTAGCAGTCTCACTGCTAAGATCTAGTGCAATATTAGCACATGCTAAGGAAGCAAGAATTAAGATAAGCCTGGGATTAGCCACTTTGTGTTTTTTTCCTTCTGGAAAATCCAGAGACTGTGACTTATGTGGGTAAGAAGTTTTGGGACAGGTCTATGTTGGCATTTACAAACCCTTGCCCTGATTTATTGCCCTTCCAAGCCATCTCTCCAGTCACTTTTTTAAATTGAGTTTTTAACCACAGTTATGAATTGTTATACTGTTTCTCTAAGATTTATTTATTTTATATAATTGAGTACATTATCACTGTCTTCAGACACGCCAGAAGAGGGCATCAGGTCCCATTACAGATGGTTGTGAGTCACCATGTGGTTGCTAGGACTTGAACTTAGGACCTCTGGAAGAGCAGTCAGTGCTCTTACCCACTGAACCACTCTCTAGCTCCCACATTTTTCTTTCTTTTAAAAATATGCTTTTTTACTTTTGGGAATTTCATATGTGATTACTATATTTGCATAATTTCCCTTTTCTCTCCTCCCTCTAATTCCTCTTGTGTTTACCCCTACTCCTTAAACTCACAGTTTCTTATTCTTTATTATTGTTATGCAGGTGTAGACACACACACACACACACACACACACACACACACACACACACACACACACCAACTGTGCAGCTCATTTAGCCTTGCTCACATGTGAGGGCAAATATTCAAATACAAATAAAGAATTATAGTTTTTCTCTAGTGGTAGTCAATTGGATTTCTTTCTATTTTCTGGGTGCCCTCTCCTATCCAGGCTTTCTTCCTTATAGAAGATGAGTTATACCAGGTGATTTCTTTAAAAAAATATATTCCTTACTTATAAGAAAATAATTAGTTATAGAAAGGCAGAGGCAAGAGGGTCAGAAGGTCAAGACCTAGCTGGGCTACAGAGTTCAAGGTTAGCCTGGGCAATTTAGTTAAACCTTGTCTCAAATTTTTGAGAAAGTAAAACAAAACTTGGTGATAAGACAAAGTGTACAATGTTTGTCTTTTCTGCACCAAGCCATTAGTTTAAACTCCAGGATAACCAATAAAAACAAAACCACTATCACCAATGTTTACTTGAAATAACTTTTCTTCCATGTCCAAAATATATTATACTCATAACCTTCCTCCTTTTTATTTCCTACATTCTAATTTTAAAACATGATTTTTATTTTGCATGATTTCCTTTCTTCCCTTCTCCCATTTTTAAGTAAAAAAACCTTTTTGTATGATATATTCTAATTATGGGTTCCTCTTCTCAGACTCCTCCCAGATCCCTCTCACGTCCCCAACCCTCCCAACTCCATCCCCACCCCTCTCAATAAAAAGAACAGGCAAAGAAAATCAAAAACAAATCAGAATTTACAAAAGTGAGAAACCACAACACACACACACACACACACACACACACACACACACACACACACACACCAAAACTGGGAAACCGTAATATGCAATCAAAAGACCAGTGATGCAAAAATGCCCAAAGCAGTATGAGATTAAAAAGTCTACAAAAATACCATTGAGTTTGTATTCTCTTAGCAAGTACTCCTTGGAATGCCTACTGTTAAGTGTGGTTAATATACCCAGCCAGATTCCAATGGAGAAAACTAGTTTTCCCTTTTTAAAGCAGATAGTCTCTTAGTTAAAAGAGGACGCCTATGTCCAGAAAGCCTTGTCAGCACTGGGACCCCATCAGATCTGCACATTCTGCCATAGTCTCTGTGAGATTATGTGTGCGTCTGGAAGGTACTGTTTCCTAGTAGTCATCCATCTCCTCTGGCTCTTGTAATCAATCTCTCTGCTTCTTTTTCCTCAGAGATTCCTCAGCTTTAAAGGGAGAACTTTGTGAGGACATCCCATTTACGACTGACTGTCCCAAAGTTTCTATATATTGTCCAGTTGTGGGTCTCTGTGTTAGCTGCCATCAAGTGTAATAGAAGTTTCTCTGATGATGACTGAGTGAAGAAGCACTGATTGATAGGTATAGCAGAATGCCATTAGGATGCATTGTCCTATTATACTCCTTTAGCACAACACTAGTATTTGGTTCTCTCCTAAGCCCATAGCATTCTCAGATTCTTGTCGACCCTGGCAGTGTCATGCATGGGTCTCATCTGATTGAGTGACCCTTAATTCCAACCACAAAGTGGTCCTAACTGCTCTCCCACTCTTGCAGCAGTGCTGTCCAGTTCACACAGTTCTAAAGAGAGGTTTTGTGAACTCTAATTCTTGTCTCTCTACTACTTGCACTTTCATCCTGCCTTTCCTGGAAGTGACTTGCCATTACTGTGGGGACAGATAGAAATTTCTTTAATCTGGCCTTGGGACAGTCCCTTTGTTTGGCCTGTATCAACCTGCCACATATTCTACAATCTACTCCAATTTTGGGCAGTTTTATCTTTGACTAAATTATACTATAACTTGCAGCATTTGCATCCCACTTCTTCGGTCTCAGCTCACGTGCTTTTACATTCATCTCTTCAATGACTTCATTTGCCTCAGTTTCCCAGGTCAGGGCTGTGAAGCCCTCTGTGTACTATTTATTGTCTTCTTCCAGGCCTGTTGATCTTAAATTTTTAATAAGGGTTCTTAAATGTGTTAACCTCCCCTTTAGCCCACTACCTACCAGAGGTAGTGGAAAAGAAAGGTTTTTAGGATATGGTGGAAGTGGACATGTTTAGGAAGGTTCTTTGGAGCAACTCCCATCTGTGTTGTCAGGAAATCAGCAGTTCAGTTCACAGGTCAGCAGCAACAGCTCGATCCACTCACAAACACTTCACAGATACACCAGCAGACCAGTTCAGTAGTATTGGGATAGCAACAGTAGTGGCATGACCTAGCAGAAAGTCAGGCCTCAGATGAATCGGCATGAGTCAGCAGGAGGAATTGGGACCACCAGGGACACCAGGAGTTCTTGGCTGTGCCTCTCTCAACTAATTGAAGATCAGCAAAGACTTGAGAACAAGAAGTGCCAGCAAGGCCCCTCACAGTCTGTTGAGTTTAATATACACTCCCTCCAAATATCACCTGTCTTCTATGCTTTTTGCCTTACCATGTGTCTTGCCTTAGCATATGAGTCTGTCTTAGCAAAACTTCACATGAGTCTGTATCAACTGACATCACTCTGCCAATTGGCCAGAGTCCGCAGAAGTGATAAAAGCTGCCAGTACATCACCAGACGTTCTTCCATGTGTTTCTGTCTATGGAATCCCAAAAATGGAGCTCAACAAATGCATATAAGGCAGACCAATAGATGCATGTCAAGAATGTAGCAAAGAACCCTTCATCATGCATCCTTTCGCAAGCTTTCTTTTGCAAAACATCCTTTCACCTGTGTCTTCTTCATTAAACTGTTCTTTCAGAAGTCTGCCTTAGTGAAAGATCTCTTCACCTGTGTCCACTTCAGCAAATGTTCCTTCCCATTTGCCGCAGTAAAACATCATCTGACACACCTGACTCCAAAGAAACCAGAACTTTCCACTTCACAGGCTCATCATTGTATTGGATGCCTTATTTTCCCTAAACTCCTGTTGCTGATTTGTTAGGTTGTTTCCAGTGCCATTCCTATTGCAAATCATAACGGAGAATTTCACTCTGTCTTCATCTTTGCATGTTTGTGTTAACGTATCTCTAAAGGATAAACGTGAAGAATGTAATTAGCTTGTCTAAGGCATGTATCGAGGACATGAGTCAATAATTTGGCAACTAACCTTGTAAATGCTTTCCTTTACTTTGGGAGTTCCTGACACTGGGCAGGAGGCAGATCCCACTGGTCAGAGTGGAGGCACAAAATGTCAGATGCTCATGTTCCTTTGACATCTAAATGAGATTATGATATCTATGGTTCATGCTAGGGAACCATGTAATCTAATTTAAAATATCACAAAAGCTTGTGTTTTAAGTAAATTTATGATACTGTGTTGGATCACAATCATGGTTATCCTGGGGTATATGTGGCCATGGACACAGGTTGGACATGCCAGTGAGGGAGGTATGTGACCAGGGGACCAGGGTGCAGGTATGGGACTTGTGACCTAAGCTCTCCTTCATGTTACAGTAGGAAGCAGTGGTGACCTGGCTCTGTAGAAATGGTGGCCACCATTGTTCAGCAGCAATGAGCATTGCTGCTAAGTACTCTTTTGTGTCTGTGACTTTGATGGTAGCTGTTGGCAGCTTCCTGACCACTTTTGTTCTTGCCAACATTGAGGTCTAAATCTTTGGCCTTTCCTAGGATTTTGTAAGTCACTCAGTAAAAACAAAATAAAGCAAAGTAAACAGCCCCAAACAATAACAACCACAGCAGAACAGCTTTTCTTTTTACATTAACTAAAGTCATCAAGCCATTGGAACTTCTAACACAGCATACACATTTAAAAATGTGGACTCCAGTGCCAAATTGACCTCCAAAAAGGTGGCCCAAATTCCCATTCCAGTTCAGCAGGGTGCACACATTCAGATTTCTGTCTTTCCTCTAGTACAACATATATTACCTTGCTTTGTTTCTAAGAGGAGCATTTCTTATCCATTCTACATTAAGCCTTTAACCTAGAGCCTGACACATGTAGTCATTTACGTCTGCTAAATTAATGAATGAAAGGAACTGTTTTTAAAGTGCTTGCAGCAGGCCAAAGGCAACATAGTCAGAATTACTAACTGGGGGTTGGGAGCCTATCTCTACTCAACTCCCTACCCTGAAATGGGAGCTAGTGTCCAGAGGAGGTAAGTGACTTGACTAAGATCGTAGTTGGCTAGGGTGAAGCAGCTATCGGAGCCATGTTTGGCAGGTCTATTAGAAGCCCACTTCCAAGTCCTCTGTGTGGGGGTGGGCCTATAAGGACTGCTGCAGCTTTCACAATGTTTTTGTCCTGGGGTTAATGACCAAGGGGTAGATTTTAGCTAAAATGATGTGCAGAGCAGTTGGCCCAAAGCTGGGAAAGTGCCAGAAAATGAACCTGGAAAACAGGGAGAGCTGGCAGCCACCCATTTGGAAAATTGCCTTTGTATGTGACTGGAGGGCATGCACATGTGCGTAAGGACCAAGCACTCTCCTTTCTGTGCTAGATTTCTCATTTCCTTTTTTTTTTCTTTGTATTGCTTTCAAATCAAAGGGAAGCCATGGCAGAGAACCTCTTGCCCTGAGCTACATATATGAAAATGAAGGAGGTTATGGGACGGGAATGTTTTCAATAATGGATCGGAGGTATGGCCTTTTATAGGAAATGAAGCGAAACTGTTACTAAGCTGATGCTGAGGAGCTGGGGTGGGGTGGGATGGGGGAGGGCTACTAATTTCAGTGAATTATCCCCCCCTCCCCCCACGATTCATTTATGTACAACCAACTGGTTGGTTAAGAATCAACTTAGATTGAACGGGCAGTTGCTTGTTCTACTTAAAGGACTTAATTTTTTGACATTTCTATTGCCACAGCTTGATAGAAAAATGTTCATAAAGCCGAGTCCGTTTTGAAGAGAACATCTGTAAAATTGGGTCAGCAGATATGTTAGACGATGGAATGAAAGATGAAATACAAACCTGTCTGGTTTTTGCTTCACAGCAACAGGGAAGTGCTTTGTTTCCAGGGCGCACTTGGATTGGTGCCTTTTGGCTCTATGGCTCTGACCTACCACACAACCCAGGTTCAGAAGCAGCCAAGGGGTCCCACTGCCTTCAGCCTTGCCTTTCTGGGCTTAGCTCCAGCTCTGCAGCAGAGAGACAGTATGTGCTTCCTCAAAGCAACCACTGGAGGCCGCTGTGGCACCAAGAACACAGGAAGGGTGCCCAGCTGGTGGCACAGGGTGTCTCTGAGGAGTAATGACTGTCACACACACTGACTGTTCTTGAATTCTAGTCCAGGATTTAAAAGACACTGTTATGAATTAACGTGAATAAAATATTCGGTAGATTAAGCGCAGGCCCTGGATCCCCTGGGGTTGTTTTCTAACTGCTAACATGGTTAACCCCTCTGGGACTGGGTTCTTTTTGCAGCCCAGAGGCACAGGCTTTATCTATGGTGAAAACGTCCTCCCCAAATGATACAAAGGTTGCTGCTGGAGCCTGTAGTATTTATACTTTTGCATAACAGGATATTATGCTTTCTTCTCTGTCAGCCATTATTGTCAGCAAGTACCAGCCATCATGTGGACCAAAGAAACACGCTTGCCTAACTGAATGTTAGATACCTTACTAATAAGAATATTAGACAGGCAACCAATAATTTCTTGATATAATATATCCTAAATGTTGAATGAGTCATACCTACATAGAATAATTCTTTTTCTCTGATTTAAATTTATCTTGCTATGTAGTATTCTTATTGATAAAACCTGTTCTTTTTACATGGGAAGAATGTGTGGGTATTTGGGAGTTGCCCTGGGGCAACTTGAAGTCAGGACCAACAGAGCTGAAATTGAGTTTAGGAGAAGGGGAAGGGGGAGGGATTGTGTGAAATGGGGACTGGGAGGAGGGAGGCTGCTATTGGGATGTAAAGTGAATAAATAAATTGACAGGAAAAAAGAGTTTTGTTTCAAGTTGTGTTTTCGTGCATGCATGTGTGTGTGTGTGTGTGTGTGTGTGTGTGTGTGTGTGTGTGTGTGTAAAATCTGTTGGTGTATGGTGTATGCGCAGAGGACGACTTGTGGGAGTCTTGGAGTCTGTTTTCTTCTTCCACTATAGGACCTGGGGACGGAACTCAAGTTGTTAGACTTGGTAGTAAGCAGCTTTACTCACTGAACCATCTTGCTACCCCCACTTTTTCCTTTCTTTTTGGTTATGTTCTTGCCTTAATGTTCACAGGTGTGTTGACTTCAGGTGACTTTATTCTAAATCCCGCTAAAAGGCAGGGTTCAAATTCAACCAATGGCCATGATTCATTGGCTCTAAGAGACCTTGTGCATATACATACACAAGGCTCGTGCACAAGGCTGACCCTGGCATGATCATTCTAGGACCCTTTGTGGGCCTATGTCTGTAACCTTGTAAGAGAAGGCCTGGAAACACCTGGGATTGGAGGGTGAATTCCGACTCCACCCCTGACTAACAGTGTAGCTTTAGACAAGCACATTGATCTTTCTGAATTGTAGCCAGTGTCCTCGTGTGGAAAGGGCACAATAATTCTGCCTATCTCACTCAGGGCATTGTTAGAATACGTGAGACTATGTGAACTGTCAGACTGTAGCAAACCTGAACATCAGAACAGTTATACTGCTGTACAAAAGCCTCATTTTGCTGGTCCTCAGCTGCGGGTGTGCCATCTAGAGAATAAGCATGTTTTCATCACTAGATGATTTTTCCTTTAGTAGCCATGGCCTTATCAACGTGATCTTGGTGAACAGCATGCACTTTGTCGGAGAAAGAGTCACCTTGGAAGTACTAGTTTGAAGCTTCTTTGCTGCCCTTTGAGCAAGGTGGCAGACTGAAGATGGGTATGATGGAGCTCAAATACTCCCTATGTTGAAGTGTGATGGTTACTTTTAACTGTCACTTGATACAACCTGGCCTCATTGGGGAAGTAAGCTCCAATAGGGGATTGTCTGGATCAGGTTTGCTTGTGGGCATGTCTGTGGGCCATTGCCCTGATTAATTGATATTGAGACTACTCAGCCTGAAAGTGGGTGGCATGTTTCCTGATTTGGGGCCTGGACTTTTGAAGTAAACGAAGGTAGCTGAGTATTCAGCACGAATGCATTTATTTCCTTAGCTCCTGGGTGTGATGTGACTATAGGCTTCAGATTTCTATCTTGGCTTTCCTGCAGTGATGCACTGTAAGTGAGCTCCACAAACCCTTTCTGCCCTAAGTTGTTTTTTGTCAGGGTATTTTACCACAGCAACAGAAATAAAACTAGAACAAAGGCTTTTTGGACTCTCATTGTTTCCCACTGAGCCTGCTGCCTGGGCAGTTTTCCATGTCTTCCTCTCTTGCCAGGCTGCGGCAGCTGTTTCCCATGTAAGACTGTAACATGCATGGGATAGGACTAAATTTGCTAAGACTAAAGGCAGACCCTGTTCAAGGAACCATCTATTAAGAGCTGCCCAGACGGCTGCAGATGGTGCTGTCCAAGGAGATAGTCTGAAGAAGTCCGCTTTGGCCAGAGGGCCTGCAGTAGCATGTTTGGCTGCTATTAACCAGCTTGCCATCACGGTCGAGTTTATCTTGTAAATCCACTTCCCTAAATCAATGGCCTCCATTAGATTGTAACTAGAGAGGCTGCAGCATCTGTAAGCACTTTGGCAAATATTTGAATGAGCTTATGTGTGGGGTCTCAGGAGTAAGAGGATCAGTTTTGTGACTATTTTTTTTTTTTTGCCAGCTACCCCCAGAGCCAAGTGAATGAGAGGTTTTAGGTGTTGCATCTTGCCCAGAGGTATTCATTTTCTCCTTTTCTTTAATCTGATAATGTAGAGTGCAACCTACACTTGGCCCAGCCATGATAGGCTTAGAAGCTTAAGAGTAACCTGGGGAAAGAAGGACGATCATAAGATCTGGGCCCTTGGAGTGACACTACATTTTCAGCTTGAATACTTTCACTTGAATACTTTGTTGGAGGGAGTAGGAGGGCTGCATATATTGGATGAGAAAATGCAGTAAGATTGAATCAGCATGTGTGTTAAAAGAGAATGAGGAGTCTGAGCTTAGATATAAATAATGCTATGACTGTAGCTCGTCACCTCACTGTTTGCTGCTAGAGAGTTTTTATCTGTGACATACATTCTCTTGGAGTCACATGTGAAAGCAAGTGATTTTGGGTGTAATTAGTTTATTTGAGAGGTTGTACTACTTAGGATTCTTCAGAGGGACAGAAGCAATAGGATACATTATTTCACCTGTATACACAGACACACACACACACACACACATCATAGACATATCTATGACAGTTCATTTGTGTTAAGAATTTGCTTATGTGGTGGCTAACAGTAGCAGACCCTCTAGGGCAGGTCACTGGGGTGGAGGCTCAGAGAAGAGTTGTTACTGCAGCTTCAGTCTAGTGGACCTCCTCCTTCAGATAACAGTCTTCTTGTCTTAAGATTTGTTGAATGACTCTCAATCACATTATGAATGGTGCTCTGCTTTACTAAAAAATAGAATGATTTAAGTAGTTACATACAAATATAACACACCTTCATGAAACACATAGGTAGGTTTTTGACTAAAAACATAATGTATAACCTAGCCAAGCTGACACACATGATGGATTATTACAGAAGTGGGCTCAGAAATACAAGTACATGATGGACATACACAATTTTTATACAAATTAACTTACTCACCTTATATCCCTATCGCAGTACCCCTCCTTTCTTGAAGTCCCACCCTTACAAATCCTTCCCCTCACTATCCTATTCCTTTCTCCTCAGAGAAGGGGAAATCCCCCCTTGGATACCATCCTACCCTGGGACATCCATTCAGAGCAGGACTAAATGCATCCTCTCCCACTGAGGCCCAACTGTGCAGTCCAGTTAGGGGAAGGGGATCCAGTGGCAGGCAACAAACAGGTTCAGAGAAGGTCCTGGCTTCAATTGTTAGGGGACCCACATGAAGACCAAGCTGCACATCTGCACATGTACAGGAGCATAGATGCAGCTCCTCCATGTGCTTTGGTTATCGGCTCAGCTCTGTGAGCCCCCATGGGTGCAGGTTAGTTGACTCTGTAGGTCTTCTCACGGTGCACTTGAGCCTTCTAGCTCACTCACTCCTATCTCCCACTCTTCCACAAGACTCCTTGAGCTCTTTATGGCATTTAGCTGTGGATCTCCTCTCAGGAGACAATTATGCCAGATTACTTGGCTGCAAGTACAGCAGAATATCACTAATAGTGTCATGGATTGACTCTCTCTCAGGAGTTGGGTCTCACGTTGAGCCATTTCCTCAGTCTCTGCTCCATCTTTATCCACACATATCTTGTAGGAAGGACAAATTTTGGGTGGAAGGTTTTGTGGGTAGGTTGATGTCCCCCTCTCTACACTGGAAGTTCTGCCTGGCTACAGGAGGTGGCTACTTCAGTTCCCATATCCCCTGCTGGTAAGAGTCAGATAGGGTCCCACCCATAGGCTGTCCAGAGTCTCCCCCTGTTCCTGGTCTCCAGCTAGTCGTAGAGATACCCCCACTGATTTCCATTCTCATTCCCAGGCCTCTTTGTCTCCCCAGGCCCATTCCTGATCCCCACCCCTTTCCCCTCCTCACCCCCTCTCCCATCCAGTTCCCTCCCTCCATCCACCTCCAATGATCATTTTATTTTCCCATTTGAGGTCACACATCCTCTCTTGGGCTCTTCTCATTACTTAGCTTCTTTGCGTCTGTGTATTGTAACATGGTTATCCTGTACTTTGTGGCTAATGTCTACTTATAACTGAATATATGCCATGGGTATTTTTCTGGGTCTGGGTTACCTTACTGGGGATGATGTTTTTAAGTTCCATCCATTCGCTTGCAAATTTCATGATGTTTTTGTTTTTATTAGCTGAGTAGTATTCTGTTGTGTAGATGTACCACATTTCCTTTATCCATTATTCAGTTGAGGGACATCTGGATCATTTCAAGTTTCTGGCTATTACAAATAAAGCTGCTATGAGCATACTTAGGCTAGTGTCCCTGTGGTATAATGGGGCGTCTTTTGGGTGTATGCCCAGGAGTGGTATAGCTGGTTCTTGGCATAAAACTATTCCCAGTTTTCTGAGAAACTGCCAAATTCATTCCCAAAGTGGTTGTACAAGTTGCATTCCCACCATCTATGGAAGAGTGTTCTCCTTGCTCCACAATCTTGTCTCAAGCTGTCACTTGAATTTTTGGTCTTAGCCATTCTGATGGGTATAAGGTGGGATCTCAGGGTCGTTAGGATTTGCATTTCCCTGATAACTATGGATGTTGAATATTTCGTTAAGTACATCTCAGCCATTAGAGAATTGTCTGTTGGAAATTCTGTTTAGCTCTATACCCCATTTTTTAAAAGGCATTCTTATAGGGTTTTGGGTCCCACATCTGCTCTGCCACAGGGCATGGATGCTTGGGGAGTCAGAAAGTGGGGGTTTGACTATGCTTGTCCCACAACAGTGAGGTGATGAGCTACAGTCATAGTATTATTTATATCTAAGCTCAGACTCCTCATTCTCTTTTAACACACATACTGAATTGTCGTATTGACAATGTCTATTGCCTTACAGAAGCTTTTCAGTTTCATGAGGTCTCATTTATTGATTGTTGATCTTAGAGCATGAGAAATTAGTATTCTGTTCAGGAAATTTTCCCCTGTGCAAGTGAGTTTGAGACCATTTCCCACTTTTTTCTTCTATTAGATTCAGTGTGTTTGGTTTTATGTTGAGGTCCTTGAGTCCCTTGGACTTAAGCTGTGTGCAGGGTGGTAAATTTTTACACATAAGCTGGTAGTGCATAGAGTGAAATTTCTATGCAATCCAGGCAGAAGGTAACTTAGATTTGTAAGTCCAAGTATTTCACTTCTGCAGTATTCTATTATTCCAAGTTAACCTAGAGTCAATGACATGGCAGGAAGAGTCTACCTTTTGGTTGGAAAGTAGTTAACAAAAGTTCATATTTGTGCATTATCTGCCTAATTATGGTAAGAGGTTTGGCTTCTATTCCAAGTACATTTATATGTATCTATAGAGTTTTAAAAAGTAGGACCACATGATGATATATATGAACTTTTATAAATAAAATATTTTAATTATTTGAGAATTCAATAATGCATGAAATAGATTGATCGTATCGTGTTCCCCCCCCCACTCTTTTATAAACTGTTCCCATATCCTCTGTTCATCTCACTTCCCCACATCCCAGCCCCTTCCTTTCAGGTTGTGTCCTTTAAAAAAATAATTCACCAAGCCCCATTTTTATGGGAGTGGGGACATCCACTAGTGCACGGTGGTAGATCTTCCTAAAACCCTACAGTTAAAGAAAATGATTTTCCCTTCTTCAGAGGTCATCAATTGGCAATAGCTTTTCAGAGAGGGGTCAGGGCTCATGAGACCTTCCACATTCTGTGTTGGAATATTGACTGGCCTGATCCTGTACAAATCTGCAGGACATTTGATTTTTAATAGATTCTATTTGTTTAAAGACTAGAATATAAATATAAATAAAAATTTTATAAAATTATATAAAAATATAAATTTGTTTACAGAATGGAATATAAAATGGGGGCAGATTGAGGTGAGTGGACAGGAGAACATCTAGGAAAAATTGGAAGGGTCTAGGCTAGACTTTATGATAAGATGGTTACAGTGATAATAGGGAAAATTAGAGGAAAACTTTGCAAAGAATGAAAAACAATATTTTTTGCACATATTTTAACTTTTCTTATACTCATTTTCTCTTTTATTCATGCATGTATTGAAAAACATTATTTGAAAATTGCTTTGATTAGCATTATCTTTTAGGAATTGTTCTGAGTACAATGAGTCATACCAAATGGTATTTTTTTCCCAGAGAGTTGAGTCCAATGGTAGGACTTGATCACATTGTAAAACAACTATGAACCAATAGCAGTGTTTTTCATGTGTGAATACGTACCCTTTACTGATGGTCTTGATATATTTAAGAACCCTTTGGCCTTTTTACATCTGTTTATTCAATACGTGGTTTCAATGGAGACAGTGGGCCATTGGTGTGTAGTGACAGTGTTACTGCTCAACACTGGCAAGTCCAAATGGCTCAGATCCTTTAGATTCTTCAGTGCTCATAGACGACCTCAAATTAAATTTTCCAAAGTGCCTTTGAATTATATCAGTGATGTTTCTTTGACCATTACAGACATTTTGAGCCTCATTTTGTATTTAGTTTATCATCAGCTCCAACTTTCCATGCTTTCCTTTAGTGTCAGACACCATATTCCTAAAAAAAAAAAAAAAACAAAACTCTGTTAAGGCCATTGCCATGATCCACAGGGCATAGGAAAGTGTCCTCTTTCCCTTCTTATTTTTCCACACATGTGTGTATGTGTCTGCATGTGTATGTGTATGTGTAGATGGAGGCTGGAAGAGAATGTTGGGGTTCCTCGGGAGTTGTTAATAGGACTTTTGAAATACCATCTCTCACTGTTCTGGAACTTACTAAGAGTATTAAGCTGGCTTTCAGCAAGCTCAGAGATCTGCCTATCTCTGCTTCCTCAGTGTTGGGCTTAAAAGGCTATACCACCAGAAGTGGCGTTTTGCAAAGTATGGCACTGCAGAGCAAACTAGGGTCTGTTTGCTTGCATAGTAAGAGCTTTTACTGACTGAGATGTCTTCCTTCTTTCTGTTTCCACCTCTTTATTCCAATAATCTACAATATTTCATATCTTGAGGAAAGAATAAAGAAGGTTCATTCTCACAGGTAGCCGATTTAAGATCATTTTTTCATGGCCTCCTAGTGAGAATGTTCCACCTCTTTAGGGGGCATGGACTCGAGCTGACCCAGTTGTTTACAGTCCTGTTTACTGAACTTTGTCCTTGTGTCTACTCAGCTCTCCTCTCCATCCTTCTTGTCCTTCTCTAATACCCTTGAACTTGGAGAGTTAGAAAGTAAGCCTCAGCGGTGCAGTTAAGTAACCAGCAGCTCAAGGTAGATTCAACAGAGTGACTTTAGTGGGAAAGAATGTTTAAGTTGATTTTTTCCTTTTGTTTTTGCAAAGAGGTTGGTACTGTACATTTCATTTTGCATGTCACACATTTTCATCTTTAAAAGCTAGAAAATGTCAACACTTCTGAAAAGTATAGCACAATAGGTGTATGGATGTCTGCCTACTCAGAGTAGTTGTCATACAGAACATTATCATCCCTGGACTAGGTCATCATTAGACTTCAGTCTTCAGACCCAACATAGGGGCGTCTTCAACCTTCTTAACTCTATATATCATAAAAACCTGGCAGCAGTACCCTGAACTAGGGGGGCTGGTAAAGCTAGAAACTTGTTTCAACAGAAAGTCAACAGTGTTTCACTGTTTCACTGGCCAGGAGCTTAGCTTCCCACTGTGGTCTAACACCTTCCCCAAGGCCTTTTTCTCTAGCACAGGAGTGTTGGGTTAGGAGTCAGCATTCCTCAAGTATTTCCTGAGGGCCTCTCTCTCAGGGCCCTCTCAACATGTGCATTCATGGCCAGATCATTTATCCTGCCTGCCACCTTGGGCTGATGAAAATGTTACTTTGAATTATGGCTCGAGCACTTCCTCAGAAGGTCCTGGACCCCAAGTGAGTTCTATCCCTAAATTTTCTTCATGGAAAGGTTTTCATTGTTTATAGTCTGTGATTTTGGCTGGCAGCCAATGCTGTAGCCAACAGGAATGCTTTCTCAGTGGGATTGCTCCTGCAAACACCACCATGATAAATATGCAATGTTTTATCAGAAATGCTTTCTTTGAGGGGATGGTGGTATGGTTTTCAAATTCATACTTGTCTTATGCTCTTAATAGTCAATCACGTTTTCATTTCATTATCATGAGATTAATGTAACTTCTTTATGGTTCCTAAGGTAAGATGAGGCAAGAAATGCGGGTATTTTTGTGTTATGCAAAGCTAGCTTTTTACTGTAAGTCCTTTGATTTCTGAATGACGAAATAATTTCAGTGGGAGTTACTTGTACAAAATCCACAAAGCCATCTATGGGGTGAGGAATTGGTAGCTGACAAAGGGTGGTTATTTGTCTTTGAGAATATCTTCCTTTTAACAGAGAGAAGTAGTAAAAGTCTTCTGACACATTTTGGAGACAGTAGAAAGGATGCTGGTTAACACAAAGTAGGCATTGCATTGTTGGAAATGGAGGGAGATGAAATGATGTCAACCAAGGTCACCAAATACTAGCTAGAGGTGATGCCTGGTTGTAGACAGTATTCATCAGGAACAGTTGTTTGGTTAGTTAACCACGTTATAATGCAATGGATTGTTCAAAACTATTGCTGTTTTGAGGCAATCTGTCATTAACTTTAGCTTGCCTGATTCTTGTTTGGGGGCTCAGGATGTCCTTAAACTAATGGCAGTACTTTTGCCTCAGCCTCACAAGTGCTAGGATATGCAATCTAACACCAAGCCAAGAAACAACTTTTAACTGTTTTTGTTTTTGAGCCATTTGTTATTTGGGGGATCCAAGGGAACCCATGTTTAGCTTCACATTGCCATGTGCTCATAGACATAGTGTATGTACTTTTATCCATATAGTTTCAGGGAACTCACTCAATTTATAAAGGGCTTATGTCTAAAAGAAAATGTCTCCTTTGTTAAGAACTGGATTTATAGGATTTTGTTCTTAGTGTTTACCTATCTGAGGATGCTAGAAGCCGGGCTATATTCAAGCTAATGGAAATACCAGACAGTGATGTATAAGGCAAAATTGGTAAAAGAATTTATTGCACGGCATCCCTTTCTCTAGGAGCAGAATACAAAAGCATACATTCTCACTATCCGAAGTCCTGGGAAATAGCATCATTTCCAAATGCCACTCAAAGAGGTGGGTGGCCATATTTTATTTTGGTACTATAGTGTCTATTTGTGTTCCTCAGCAAAGGTCTTGTTTTTCATAGCTCAAGACCTAATGTCTTTTTCCCCTAGACAGCACTGGACATACATAAGAACTTGAACATCTTTGACCTCTATTCTCTGCCAATTAGCTTCCAATTTAATTAATGTTCTTTAATTTTCAGCTAGAGTATGTGACTAGTAAGCTTCAGGGATTATCTTCTCCCTGTTTCTCCAATGTTGGGTTTATAGACACATGCTGCCTTTTTCTTCATTTATTTACATCACAAATGCTGCCTCGTTATGGTCCCCCTCCTAGAATTCCTGACACTGTCCTCTCCCCTTCACCTCTGGGCAGCCCTTCTCCTGTATCCTCCCACAAAGGGGCATCAAGTCTTTGCAGTATTAGATGCATCCTCTTCTACCGAGGCCAGACATGGCAGGATTCTCCTACATAGTGCCAGGGAGCCTCAAATCAGCATGTTCTTTGGTTGGTGTTTTAGTCTCTGGGAACTCCCAGAGGTCCAGCTTAGTTGAAATGGTAGTTCTTCCTGTTCCAATTTCCTTCAGGGTCTTGAATATTTCCCTCAACTCTTTCATAGGGGTCCCTGAACTCTGCCCAATGTTTGTCTGTGAGTGTCTGCATCTGTCTCAGCCAGCTGCTGGGTAGAGCCTCTCAGAGGGCTGCAATTCTAGGCTCCTATCTGCAGGCACAACCTAGCATCATTGATAGTATGAGGGATTGGTGCCTGCCCATGGGATAGGTCTCAAAATGGACCTTTTGTTTAGTCTCTGCTCTATCTTTGTCCCCACATCTCTTTTAGACAGAACCAATTTTGGGTCAAAAGTTTTGTAGGTAGGTTGGTGTCCCCATTCCTCTGCTTAGGGTCCTGTCTATCTATTGGAGGTGGATTCTTCAGATTTCATAACCCCATTGTTGGGCATTTTGGCTAAGATAACCTGCATTGACTCCTGAGAGCACAGGTATGGTGAGAGACAGGAGAGAATCCCAGAGGGCCAGGAGAATGAATGAAAATATGCAGTTGGGGGTGGGGGGAAGAGGTGGGGGACATTCTCTAGGAAGTCCCAAAGACTCAGCCAGCTTTTTCCATGGGTGCAAGGGATCTGAACTCAGGGCCTTATGCTTATGTGATAAACTCTTTGCCAATGGAACTATCTCCTCAGCCACATTTGACTCACTGTGTGGCAGTCATGTTTGTTTTGTGTCTCTTCCTCCCCTGTACTAGAACTGTATGTGGACAAGAGTAGGAGAAATAGTCAAGGCTGAAAAATCAGGTATAACTCCCTGTTAAAGTCTTAGAGTCAAGGAGGCCGAAATTTACCATTTGTCCTACCTTAGTAATACAAATGTTTTTAAAAAGTGTATTTGTATTTTAGACCATGTTTCTAGCCACTTACCAAAGCTCCATGTGTTTGGTGGGCCCTAGTGAGCCCATATTTGAAGATTTAAGGTGGTTTACACAATGGAATAGCTAACTCCCGACTTTGTATGGTCCATGATCTTTTTAAATATTGGATGTGAGGGTTATCTGATGACTCTAACTTTTGCCATTCACTCATGTAACCTAAGATGGCAAAAGGACACCTTCCTACCATGACAGGAACACAAGAGTGGTCTTTTCTGAACCTTAACGGGGAAAGTTATTTTGGAATGCAAGGGCACCTGGAAAAATCTGTACTGCAGCAATGTCTGGGAAGGGAACGAACTGCACTCTTGCTTTTATTGATCGGTTAGTGAGTGGGACATCTGGAAAGATGATAAGGTTCTTAGAACAGTTATTACTTTCCTGTCAAAAGTTTGACAGTGGAGCGAGGTTGACTATTTCCAACAATAAGAGCAAATGTTGCAAACTAATGAGTGGTCTTGGAGAGAAAGGAGCTTCCATGGCACAGACCACAGTCCCTGGGGCACTGGCTTCTACACTTATTCCTTAGACTGGCCTTACACCTCATAAATCTGTCAGTCATTTCAAATAAAGTTTCTGTTTGTATTGGGCAAACCATTTGCAGCATTTCGTATGAACTATTTGGCAAGTATTAAGACAATGAAGCCCAGAATTCCTATTGAAATAAGGCATGGTGATGACGTTTTATCTTAACTGATTATTTCTTGCTACCTCTAATGCTGCACACCTATTAAAATCCAGTGTCACATTTCCTTCAGTTTAGAGAATTGAAGTTGAATCTTCTCATTTGGGTTGCCATCTGGTGTGCTACTAACAATCTCAGAGAGTAAGAGGCCATCTGTTAATACTTTTTCCAGGAAGCTTTTTATAGTGCAGTGAAGTGGCAACTCTCAAAAACACATTGTAATGACTTACATGATCTTGGATATACATACAAGTTGAGGCTAGTATTTTATTTCTGTATATATAACTTTTTCCCATTGTAGGGATAGAGGAATCAAGAAATATTTGCATGCACAAAACTGCCTCTCTAATACATGAAGAGCCATAAATTTATGGACCTCATGATATTAAAAACCAAGATTGTAAGTACACACTGAGAAATGATGATGTTGGCAGTCATGAACTGGTCAGTGCCTTTCAGCTTCAATGCCAAATGGCTTTGATGCATTGTATTAGATCCTTCTTCCACTAATCTTCAAATATAGTTGCTAGTATCATACAATTTATGAATGAAAAAGTAATCTAGTTGCAGACAGGTTAATAACTTGCTCATTACATAAGCAAGTAGTAGGCATCATTTGAACAGTTTGAATTTGAAAATTTTGTTTCTGACCCCTAAGCTCATTCTACTTTCACTTTCTTTTAAAAATTTATCTATTTATTCACTTTACAACCCAATATTAGCCCTTCCTCTCCTCCCTATACCTCCTCACATAGATCCTTCCCCCATTCCATCTTCCCCTTCTCTTTTGAGAAGTGGAGCTCCCTTCTGGGTGTCACCCCCACACTAATACAACACACACACACACACACACACACACACACACACACACACACACACGTCACTGTGGGACTAGGTGTATCCTATCCCACTAAAGCCAAAGAAGGCAGACCATTTTGGGACACAGGATCCACAGGTGGGCAGGCAACAGGCTCAGGGATAGCCTCACTCCAGTTGAGGAACCCGTATGAAGACCAAGCTGCTCATCTGCTACATATGTGCAGGGCTCCTTCTTTACTTTGACTTTCTTAAAAAATAGAACAGTTCTCTTTCTCAAATTGGCCGGATACAAGCAACAGTTTAGAAAACTTTGATCAAGGCCAGCTGATGGTTTTGATTCCACCCATTCTGGTACCCACTCCATTTCTCTCACCTTGCTTAAAAACCTTTCCTCCCTGTCATGATCCCTTTTCTACTTTTATGACCTATAAACCACATATAAAAATAAACACATGCACAGTGTATGGATCAGTATGGACTAGGTTTTGTTGTAGTTAAAAATAATCCCCAAATCCTAGTAAGTAAGCGGAAAAACCTGAGTCACATCCAAGAATTCTGTTCCCGGTGATCCCTCCTAGTGCTAGACATTTTGTCCTTCCTCATGCTGCCATGACTACAGTGGGGAATCCCCCTCCTTACTTCCTCACATATTTCATCAGTCAAAGAAAGGACTTGGCTAAACTAAGAAGGAAGGTCTTCCTATTGTTTGTGAGATTTCAACAGTAAACTATGTATTCTCATAAAGGAGAAGACCCAGAATGTGTGTGCTGGTCTCTCTGTAACAATATATTTTAAAATGTTTTGCCATACAAAGCAATCAGTTCCATTGCGCTGTCTTCATATATGTGTCACTGGCCATACTTTTTTTTCTTTTTCCCTCCTACATTTTCTTCTTCTGTGACTGTCTCCTGTAGGTTCCCTGACCTCCCCTAGTTAGGCCATGTATATTTATTACATCATCCCTCTTTTCCCAACTACCTTAAAAACTCTTTATCCCCTCTCAAGGTCTCTTTTCTAGTTTCATGACGTGCACGTGCGTGTGCATGCACACACACACATACACACACAAACATATTCACACAATAAAAATGCACAGAGGCTTTTCTAACTTTTAATATCATAATTTCTTCCTTCAGTGTCTTAAAATTTAATTGTACCAGTTGTTGCTATGGTTAGTGTTCTTTCTTTCTAGGCATTTTAGTTTTTGAAGCTATTGTGAAGGGGTTTTTCCCTGATTTCTTCCTTGGCACGTTTGCTATTGGTGTATAGAAAAATCTAATAGTTTCTGTATGGTTGGTTCTTTCTTAATCTAATTTAAAAAACGTTGTACTGATTCTTTGTCAATTTCACATCATACAGCCTAATCTCACTCATCTCCCCATCCCTTTATATCTTTGCACCTTTGCAATCTCCCTCCCACCAAAGGGAAAAAAATCTCATTGAGGAAACTGTAGTGTTTGTCAGTGTCCCATAATATATCCTTTTGTTCAAAATTTATTTAAGTCCATATAGCTGTCCCCCTTTCAGTCACCCCTCCCAGTGTACCTCCTTTTCCTTCCCTCCTTCTCTCTGAGAGTAGAGGTCTTCCCTGGGTATCCTCCAACCCTGGCATATAGGTCCTTCCTCTCCCACCAAGACCAGACAAGGCAGCCAAGCTAGGAGAACAGATCCCAGGAACAGTTTTAAGGATAGCCCTGCCTCAGTTGTTTGGGACCCACATAAAGCCCAAGCTGCATATATGCTAAACATATGCAGGGGTAGTGGAAGAGGGCTAGGTTCAGGCTGTGTATGCTCTTTGGTTGGTGGTTCAGATTCTGAGGGTCTAGGTTAGTTGATTATGTTGATCATCTGGAGTTCCTATTCCCTTTGAGGCCAGTAATCTGTCCTCATATTCTTTTATAAGTTTCCCTAAGCTCCATCTACTGCTTGACCGTGGGTGTCTGCATCTGAGTCAGCTGCTGGGTGGAGTCTCTCAGACAACATGCTTCTGTCTGCAAGCATCACAGAGTACCATGAATAGTGTTAAGGATTTGTACTTGCTCAGAGGATGGGTCTCTAGTTGAGCTTGTTATTGGTTGCCATTCCTTCAGACTCTGCTCCATCCCCCGTTTCTGCATTTCTTTTAGGCTGGATATATTTGGGGTTGAAAGTTTTGTGCGTGGGTTGGCGTCCTTATCACTCCACTGGGGTTCCTGTCTGACTACAGGAGGTGGCTCCTTCAGGTTCCATATCCCCACTGCTGTGAGTCTCAGCTAAGGTCACCCCCATTGATTCTTGAGGGCCTCCCTTATCCCAGGTCCCTGTCATGTCTTCGAGATAACCCGTCCTGTTAGCTGCACGTTTCCATTCATTCTCATGACCATCTGGCCATTTCCTCTGTCTGTCTCCATGCTTCATCCTGATCCCCCTACACACACACACACACACACACACACACACACACACACACACACACACACACACACACACAGTCCATACTTCTTTACCTGCAAATGATCATAGTAATGAGTCATTTGTCTGTGTTGAGGCCTGTGGCTCCTGCTATATTAGCAATACTTGCTCCTCACTGGGAATCCTCTTGGATATTCTATTGTAGCCCTGTGTCGTGGAGATCCTGCAGCTTTGGACTATGGGACGGACCCTTTCATGTGCTGCAGGAATTCATAGATGGGATAGATGTTTGAGTAGGCCAACTCAAAGACTTGGATCTGGGCCCGAGAGGTGTGTGATCTGGTTACCCCAGCAGTTCTCCAGCATCTACACTACCACGGGGAGCTCTCTAGTCCTGCCCTACTTGGCTCACCCATTGATGCCGCAGTAAGGGGCAGAACCAGTTCTCCTGCCCTCATGCCCTTGGGGCCTGCTCACATTTGCCCACACCAGCAGGGCCAGCTTTATTATGCTGTTCAGGTGAGGTGTAGGACCTGCTCTCCCAAGTTTTCCAGCCTGCTATAGGTGGCAAGGGTTGGCAGGGGATAGCATATCTCCCTTACCCATGCCACCGGATGTTAAAAAGTTTAAAACTCACCCGTGATATCTCACTGTTATCACAGAAGTCAGTGCATTTAATCCATTTCTAGACATTCTGATCCTTTTATGTATATGGGTATTTATTTACATGTATGTGTGTACACCAAATACATGCCTGGAGCCATGAAAAACAGAAGAGGACACTGGGTCCTCTGGAATTAGAGTTATAAATGATTGTGAGCCACCATGTGAATTCTGAGTACAATGACCCACTCTAAATCTAGTTTTTATTATGACTTTCACTAGATCACCTATAGGCAATCTCAATTCTGTCATCTTACCTAAAAGTCCCGGAGTACATTTCTTATCAGCAATTTACAGAAGACACTTGAAAACATCCTGCTTATTGAACTCTTGCTAATCTGAGATTATGATACATTGTTCTATACTGCAGTTTGCCTTGAGTGTACTGCAGTATCTTTCCAGTACTTTTGTCTAATGTCATTAATTGCTATATTGTTTTGAGATTTATTTTGCTAAATAAATTAATCCATTATCCATTGCTTTTGAATTGAGCCTTGCTCCTGTTCTCAGGATATGGACAGAGTGTCATCTGGGTGCACATGTGCATATCTATGTGCATGGTGAAAGCCCAAACCAAAGAGCTTTAATGCCAGGTCAAACTTACAGCCCTCACGAACCTTGTAGTCAGTGGCAGGTTTGGGTAAAACAGTGATTCCACTGGTCAATGAGTAAAGGGTGGAGAAAAATTTCATTTGACATGATCTGTAATTTCATGGAGCCATGAAATCCACGGGGGAAAATCCTGTATAGCAAGGAAAACTGCAAATGATGAGGCAGTCTTAGAATAGAAAAAGATATTCACCACCTAGTCTACTTTCAGAGAATCGTCTTGAATATACAACCCCTAACTTAAACCAAAACCAAAACAGCAAAGCAACTTGTTAAAAATGAACACTTAAAGAACGTGTTCAGCATCCTTAGCCATCAGAGAAATCCAAATTAAAACTACTTTGAGATTCCATCTCAGTCCAATCAGAATGATTAGCATAAAACCATCAAATGGCCATATAGGATTGTCTGCTGTTGCTACACCAGTCATCCTTAAAAAAGAAAATTAACCTTCGGCCATTTTCTTCCCTTTTCACTGTTTTCCACTATTTCTATCTTTTGAGCTAAATGTAGTTTTTATTATGACTTTCACTAGATCACCTACAGGCAATCTCAATTCTGTCATCTTAACTAAAAGTCCCGGAGTACATTTCTTATCAGCAATTTACAGAAGACACTTGAAAACATCCTGCTTATTGAACTCTTGCTAATCTGAGATTATGATAAATTGTTCTATACTGCAGTTTGCCTTGAGTGTACCGCAGTATCTTTCCAGTACTTTTGTCTAATGTCATTAATTGCCTTTTGAAGATCACGTATTATCTTTCCTATTCAACATTTAATAGATTCTTCTTTGAATCAACAGCATATGAACATAGGATTCTGTTAGTCAAAATCACTGGAGTATTCTTATCCAATTGGCATTAACTCCAAAATCACATTGAATTTTCTTATGTTATTATCACAGTATTTAATGTTTTTGAGAATCTCATATATAACTATTATATTTATATTTCCCCTCTCCAACTCCTCCATTGTCCTCTGCTCTGTCCTTTCAAATTCGTGACGTCTTCTTTAAATTTATTTTTTAAAATGTAAATACTTCATTTTTAATTTTCTGTCATATGAATTTCATTGTTTTCTTTTTCTTTTTCTTTTTTTCGGAGCTGGGGACCGAACCCAGGGCATTGCGATTGCTAGGCAAGTGCTCTACCACTGAGCTAAATCCCCAACCTTCTACTCTTTTTTTTAAATTTTTCATAATTTATTCACATTGCATCCTAATGAAGTCCCTTCCCTCCTGTCCTCACAATCCTACTATCCATTTTTTCCCTCCACTACCCCCTCCCCATCTTCTCAGAGCATGTGGAACCCACCTTGAGTGCCACCCCAGTCTGAGAATCTAGACCCAGCAGGACAAGGTGCATCCTCTTTTGTTGAGGTCCAACCAGGCATTCCAGGGAGGAGAAGGAAATCTAATGGCAGTCAACATAGTCAGAGACACCATGAACTCCAACTGTTAGGGGTCCCATGTGTGCACATCTACTACATTTGTGTGTGAAACCTAGGTACAACCCCTGCATCTTCTTCGGTGGCTCAGTTTCCGTGAGCCTCCATGGAAATTATTATAGTCTCTCTCTCTCTCTCTCTCTCTCTCTCTCTCTCTCTCTCTCTCTCTCTCTCTCTCTCTCTCACACACACACACACACACACAACTTTAAATCATCCTGAGATAATGAAATTCCCTCTGACTTTTTCTAAGATCCATAGTACTGTTTTCCCCTCCTTCTACCTCTATACTGCTGCCCTTTCCCCGTAGTTAAAATCTTCTCACTCCATTTTATCACTTTCCCCCTCTTATACTTACTATTCCCCTCCTGAAAACATCTAAAGGTTACGAGCTAAGTTCTACAAATAAGAGAAAGCATATGGGGTTTGTCTTTCTATGTCTGTGTTACCACAAAGTTCAGATATTTTTAACAGTTGAATAGAATTCTATTGTGTATGCATACCACATTTTCATTATCCATTTATCATGCAAAAGACAATTAGGCTGTTTCTATTTCTTAACTATTGTAGATAGAGCTGCTATGAACATGGCTGAGAAAGTATCTTTGAACTAGGAGGTTGAATCCTTTGAGTGTATATATGCTGAGGATGGTTTATCTGGGTCAAATGATGGATTTATTTTTAGCTTTTGAGAAATCTTCATACTGATTCCCATAGAGACAAGAGATGATTATTCACTGTTGGTGGTGCAGCTACAGTACACTACACTATAGAAATCTCAACATCAGTGAGCATTTGTTGTCAGTTTTCTTGATCTTAGCCTTTTTCACTGGGGTAAGATGAGATGTCAAAATAGTTGAATCTGTATTTCCCAAATTACTAAAGATGCTTTAATAATTTTTGAGATATTTATTACACATTTTTATTTCTTCCTTTGGAAACTCTGTTCAGGTCCACTCCATTTTTAAAATTGTTTTGCTTGTGTTCTTGACTCTGTTTTTAAAGTTCTTTATATATTCTGCAAATTGATCTTCTGTCAGGTGAATAGGTGGCAAAGATTCTCTCTGACTCTCTGGGCTTTCTTCCCACTCAATTGATTGTTTCCTTTTCTGTAAGAAGCTTTTTAGTTTTATGAAGTCCAATTCATCAATTCTTGGTTATAATTCCTGGACAAATAAGGTCCTATTCATAAAGTCTTTTCCTATAGTCATGTGTTGTAAAGTACTGCATGTGTTATTTTTTCTATCAGGCTCAGCATTTCAGACTTCATATTGATGCATTTAATTCAGCAGGAACTGATTTTTGTGCAGGGCAGGAGATATGAGTTTAATATGCTTCTATGTGTGGGCATCCAATTTTCCCCGCAATATTTATCAGTTGTGTTATCTTTTCTCTGGTGTACTTTTGTTGTTTTACACCTTTGCCAAGTTCCAGATAGCTGACATTCTATGCACCTATGTTTGAATCTTTTATTTATTCCATTGATGTGCCTGTCTGTTTTTCTGCCAGTATCAAGCTATTTTAATTAATATAGCTCTGTAGTATTTCTTCAACTCTGGATCGGTGATATCTCTCTCTTGTAATCTCTTTTTTCAGGATTGATTTATCTTGATCTTTGTGTTTCTATGTAATTTTAAGTTTTGTTTTATATTTCTGTGAAAAATGGTATAGAAATTTGATTGGGATTACATTGACTTGAACCTGTAAATATCATTTGGCAGAATGGTCATTTCCACAATATTAATACCACCCATCCATGAGCATGGGATGCCTTTCCATATTCTTCAATATATTTCGTCAGACATTTAAAGTTTCCATTGTAGAGGTCTTTAACATGTTTGGTAGAATATTTCTATATATTTTGATTTTTAAAATTTGGGCTACTTTGAATGGAAGTGTTTCCATGATCTCTTTCTCAGTTTGTTATCCATGTACAGAAAGGCTACTGATTTTTGGAAGTTAATTTTGTATCTTTTCACTTTACTCAAAATATTGATCATTTCTAGAAGGCATATGGTGAAAATTTTAAGATATTTGATGTATAATATTATCTGTAAATAGGAATGTAATGCTTTGTAAATATATTTGTAATGTAAATACTTTGACTTCTTTTTCTATTTGTTTCTCTTTAATTTTTGTATCTTACCATGCTAGCTAGCACTTCAAGCACTATATTGAAAATGAATGAGGGGTGAGAGAGAGACCCAACCGCCTGGTCAGGTGGGCACTCCTGAAGCTGCAGAGCGGAAGAGACCACCAACACTGCTCACCCCTGCCCACATCCCTGGCCCAAGAGGAAACTGTATAAGGCCTCTGGGCTCCCGTGGGGGAGGGCCCAGGAGCGGCAGGACCCCTGCCAGAGACACCGCCGGACCCTGAAGGAAACAGACCGGATAAACAGTTCTCTGCACCCAAATCCTGTGGGAGGGAGAGCTGAACCTTCAGAGAGGCAGACAAGCCTGGGAAACCAGAAGAGACTGCTCTCTGTACATACATCTCGGACGCCAGAGGAAAACACCAAAGGCCATCTGGAACCCTGGTGCACTGAAGATCCCGGAAGGGGCGGCACAGGTCTTCTGGTTGCTGCCACCGCAGAGAGCCCTTGGGCAGCACCCCGCGAGCAAACTTGAGCCTTGGGACCACAGGTAAGACCAACTTGTCTGCTGCAAGAAAGCTGCCTGGTGAACTCAAGACACAGGCCCACAGGAACAGCTGAAGACCTGTAGAGAGGAACAACTACACGCCCGAAAGCAGAACACTCTGTCCCCATAACTGACTGAAAGAGAGGAAAACAGGTCTACAGCACTCCTGACACACAGGCTTATAGGACAGTCTAGCCACTGTCAGAAATAGCAGAACAAAGTAACACTAGAGATAATCTGATGGCGAGAGGCAAGCGCAGGAACCCAAGCAACAGAAACCAAGACTACATGCCATCATCGGAGCCCAATTCTCCCACCAAAACAAACATGGAATATCCAAACACACCAGAAAAGCAAGATCTAGTTTCAAAATCATATTTGATCATGATGCTGGAGGACTTCAAGAAAGACATGAACACACTTAGGGAAACACAGGAAAACATTAATAAACAAGTAGAAGCCTACAGAGAGGAATCGCAAAAATCCCTGAAAGAATTCCAGGAAAACACAATCAAACAGTTGAAGGAATTAAAAATGGAAATGGAAGCAATCAAGAAAGAACACATGGAAACAACCCTGGATATAGAAAACCAAAAGAAGAGACAAGGAGCTGTAGATACAAGCCTCACTAACAGAATTCAAGAGATGGAAGAGAGAATCTCAGGAGCAGAAGATTCCATAGAAATCATTGACTCAACTGTCAAGGATAATGTAAAGCGGAAAAAGCTACTGGTCCAAAACATACAGGAAATCCAGGACTCAATGAGAAGATCAAACCTAAGGATAATAGGTATAGAAGAGAGTGAAGACTCCCAGCTCAAAGGACCAGTAAATATCTTCAACAAAATCATAGAAGAAAACTTCCCTAACCTAAAAAAAGAGATACCCATAGGCATACAAGATGCCTACAGAACTCCAAATAGATTGGACCAGAAAGAAACACCTCCCGTCACATAATAGTCAAAACACCAAATGCACAAAATAAAGAAAGAATATTAAAAGCAGTAAGGGAAAAAGGTCAAGTAACATATAAAGGGAGACCTATCAGAATCACACCAGACTTCTCGCCAGAAACTATGAAGGCCAGAAGATCCTGGACTGATGTCATACAGACCCTAAGAGAACACAAATGCCAGCCCAGGTTACTGTATCCAGCAAAACTCTCAATTAACATAGATGGAGAAACCAAGATATTCCATGACAAAACCAAATTTACACAATATCCTTCTACAAACCCAGCACTACAAAGGATAATAAATGGTAAAGCCCAACATAAGGAGGCAAGCTATACCCTAGAAGAAGCAAGAAACTAATCGTCTTGGCAACAAAACAAAGAGAATGAAAGCACACAAACATAACCTCACTTCCAAATATGAATATAACGGGAAGCAATAACCACTATTCCTTAATATCTCTCAACATCAATGGCCTCAACTCCCCAATAAAAAGAAATAAATTAACAAACTGGATACGCAACGAGGACCCTGCATTCTGCTGCCTACAGGAAACACACCTCAGAGACAAAGACAGACACTACCTCAGAGTGAAAGGCTGGAAAACAACTTTCCAAGCAAATGGTCAGAAGAAGCAAGCTGGAGTAGACATTCTAATATCAAATAAAATCAATTTCCAACTAAAAGTCATCAAAAAAGATAAGGAAGGACACTTCATATTCATCAAAGGAAAAATCCACCAAGATGAACTCTCAATCCTAAATATCTATGCCCCAAATACAAGGGCACCTACATATGTAAAAGAAACCTTACTAAAGCTCAAAACACACATTGGACCTCACACAATAATAGTGGGAGATTTCAACACCCCACTCTCATCAATGGACAGATCATGGAAACAGAAATTAAACAGAGATGTAGACAGACTAAGAGAAGTCATGAGCCAAATGGACCTAACGGATATTTATAGAACATTCTATCCTAAAGCAAAAGGATATACCTTCTTCTCAGCTCCTCATGGTACTTTCTCCAAAATTGACCATATAATTGGTCAAAAAACGGGCCTCAACAGGTACAGAAAGATAGAAATAATCCCATGCGTGCTATCGGACCACCACAGCCTAAAACTGGTCTTCAATAACAATCAAGGAAGAATGTCCACATATACTTGGAAATTGAACAATGCTCTACTCAATGATAACCTGGTCAAGGAAGAAATAAAGAAAGAAATTAAAAACTTTTTAGAATTTAATGAAAATGAAGGTACAACATACCCAAACTTATGGGACACAATGAAAGCTGTGCTAAGAGGAAAACTCATAGCGCTGAGTGAATGCAGAAAGAAACAGGAAAGAGCATATGTCAGCAGCTTGACAGCACACCTAAAAGATCTAGAACAAAAAGAAGCAAATACACCCAGGAGGAGTAGAAGGCAGGAAATAATCAAACTCAGAGCTGAAATCAACCAAGTAGAAACAAAAAGGACCATAGAAAGAATCAACAGAACCAAAAGTTGGTTCTTTGAGAAAATCAACAAGATAGATAAACCCTTAGCCAGACTAACGAGAGGACACAGAGAGTGCGTCCAAATTAACAAAATCAGAAATGAAAAGGGAGACATAACAACAGATTCAGAGGAAATTCAAAAAATCATCAGATCTTACTACAAAAACCTATATTCAACAAAACTTGAAAATCTTCAGGAAATGGACAATTTCCTAGACAGATACCAGGTATCGAAGTTAAATCAGGAACAGATAAACCAGTTAAACAACCCCATAACTCCTAAGGAAATAGAAGCAGTCATTAAAGGTCTCCCAACCAAAAAGAGCCCAGGTCCAGACGGGTTTAGTGCAGAATTCTATCAAACCTTCATAGAAGACCTCATACCAATATTATCCAAACTATTCCACAAAATTGAAACAGATGGAGCACTACCGAATACCTTCTACGAAGCCACAATTACTCTTATACCTAAACCACACAAAGACACAACAAAGAAAGAGAACTTCAGACCAATTTCCCTTATGAATATCGACGCAAAAATATTCAACAAAATTCTGGCAAACCGAATCCAAGAGCACATCAAAACAATCATCCACCATGATCAAGTAGGCTTCATCCCAGGCATGCAGGGATGGTATAATATACGGAAAACCATCAACGTGATCCATTATATAAACAAACTGAAAGAACAAAACCACATGATCATTTCATTAGATGCTGAGAAAGCATTTGACAAAATTCAATACCCCTTCATGATAAAAGTCCTGGAAAGAATAGGAATTCAAGGCCAATACCTGAACATGGTAAAAGCCATATACAGCAAACCAGTTGCTAACATTAAACTAAATGGAGAGAAACTTGAAGCAATCCCACTAAAATCAGGGACTAGACAAGGCTGCCCACTCTCTCCCTACTTATTCAATGTAGTTCTTGAAGTTCTAGCCAGAGCAATCAGACAACAAAAGGATGTCAAGGGGATACAGATCGGAAAAGAAGAAGTCAAAATATCACTATTTGCAGATGATATGATAGTATATTTAAGTGATCCCAAAAGTTCCACCAGAGAACTACTAAAGCTGATAAACAACTTCAGCAAAGTGGCTGGGTATAAAATTAACTCAAATAAATCAGTTGCCTTCCTCTATACAAAAGAGAAACAAGCCGAGAAAGAAATTAGGGAAACGACACCCTTCATAATAGACCCAAATAATATAAAGTACCTCGGAGTGACTTTAACAAAGCAAGTAAAAGATCTGTACAATAAGAACTTCAAGACACTGAAGAAGGAAATTGAAGAAGACCTCAGAAGATGGAAAGATCTCCCATGCTCATGGATTGGCAGGATTAATATAGTAAAAATGGCCATTTTACCAAAAGCAATCTACAGATTCAATGCAATCCCCATCAAAATACCAATCCAATTCCTCAAAGAGTTAGACAGAACAATTTGCAAATTCATCTGGAATAACAAAAAACCCAGGATAGCTAAAGCTATCCTCAACAATGAAAGGACTTCAGGGGGAATCACTATCCCTGAACTCAAGCAGTATTACAGAGCAATAGTGATAAAAACTGCATGGTATTGGTACAGAGACAGACAGATAGACCAATGGAATAGAATTGAAGACCCAGAAATGAACCCACACACCTATGGTCACTTGATTTTTGACAAAGGAGCCAAAACCATCCAATGGAAAAAAGATAGCATTTTCAGCAAATGGTGCTGGTTCAACTGGAGGGCAACATGTAGAAGAATGCAGATCGATCCATCCTTATCACCCTGTACAAAGCTTAAGTCCTAGTGGATCAAGGACCTCCACATCAAAGCAGACACACTCAAACTAATAGAAGAAAAACTAGGGAAGCATCTGGAACACATGGGCCCTGGAAAAAATTTCCTGAACAAAACACCAATGGCTTATGCTCTAAGATCAAGAATTGACAAATGGGATCTCATAAAACTGCAAAGCTTCTGTAAGGCAAAGGACACTGTGGTTAGGACAAAACGGCAACCAACAGATTGGGAAAAGATCTTTACCAATCCTACAACAGATAGAGGCCTTATATCCAAAATATACAAAGAACTCAAGAAGTTAGACCACAGGGAAACAAATAACCCTATTAAAAAATGGGGTTCAGAGCTAAACAAAGAATTCACAGCTGAGGAATGCCGAATGGCGGAGAAACACCTAAAGAAATGTTCAACATCTTTAGTCATAAGGGAAATGCAAATCAAAACAACCCTGAGATTTCACCTCACACCAGTGAGAATGGCTAAGATCAAAAACTCAGGGGACAACAGATGCTGGCGAGGATGTGGAGAAAGAGGAACACTCCTCCATTGTTGGTGGGATTGCAAACTGGTACAACCATTCTGGAAATCAGTCTGGAGGATCCTCAAGAAATTGGACATTGAACTGCCTGAGGATCCAGCTATACCTCTCTTGGGCATATACCCAAAAGATGCCCCAACATATAAAAAAGACACGTGCTCCACTATGTTCATTGCAGCCTTATTTATAATAGCCAGAAGCTGGAAAGAACCCAGATGCCCTTCAACAGAGGAATGGATACAGAAAATGTGGTACATCTACACAATGGAATATTACTCAGCTATCAAAAACAACAACTTTATGAAATTCGTAGGCAAATGGCTGGAACTGGAAAATATCATCCTGAGTGAGCTAACCCAAACACAGAAAGACATACATGGTATGCACTCACTGATAAGTGGCTATTAGCCCAAATGCTTGAATTACCCTAAATGCCTAGAACAAATGAAACTCAAGACAGATGATCAAAATGTGAATGGTTCACTCCTTCTTTAAAAGGGGAACAAGAATACCCTTGGCAGGGAAGAGAGAGGCAAAGATTAAAACAGAGACTGAAGGAACACCCATTCAGAATCTGCCCCACATGTGGCCCATGCATATACAGCCATCCAATTAGACAAGATGGATGAAGCAAAGAAGTGCAGACCGACAGGAGCCGGATGTAGATCGCTCCTGAGAGACACAGCCAGAATACAGCAAATTCAGAGGCGAATACCAGCAGCAAACCACTGAACTGAGAATAGGATCCCCGTTGAAGGAATCAGAGAAAGAACTGGAAGAGCTTGAAGGGGCTCGAGACCCCATATGTACAACAATGCCAAGCAACCAGAGCTTCCAGGGACTAAGCCACTACCTAAAGACTATACATGGACTGACCCTGGACTCTGACCTCATAGGTAGCAATGAATATCCTAGTAAGAGCACCAGTGGAAGGGGAAGCCCTGGGTCCTGCTAAGACTGAACCCCCAGTGAACTAGACTGTTGGGGGGAGGGGGACAATGGGGGGAGGGTGGGGAGGGGAACACCGATAAGAAAGGGGAGGGGGGAGGGGATGTTTGCCCGGAAACTGGGAAAGGGAATAACACTCGAAATATATATAAGAAATACTCAAGTTAATAAAAAAAAAAAAAGCAACATAGCCTAATATTAATCAGACCCAAGAGGAGTAGGGATGTCCAGTATATACCAAAATACAATGCATCAGAATGCAGTACATTCTTATTCTTCTATGACAAAGAGGTTTGTTACTGTTTAAGGTAATCTAGCATTTTTTAAATGATTAGAAAAGAGCACATAAAATTATCTGTCTAGAACTGATCAATGTTTTACAACATAAAAATATTACTAATAAACTTATTTAAACTCTATACAAACACATGATATTCTTGTGTAAAATTGTCACTTTATAGTCCAAGTAGATATAGAAATACTAGATCTTAATGAAAATCAAATATTTTTCATCTGTAGCAATTTTTATCTTAATAGAATTAGTTGTGTAAAATATGATTATTAGTTCTTTAAAGAAAAATGCTTAAGTTATATAAAACACCTATAATGTAAATTATAAAGCTAAAGAGTTGAATATAAAATATATGTATAGGAAAAAAAGAGAAAAAAAAAAGAAAATGAATGAGGATATTACATAGCCCTGCCCTATCTCCTTCCTGATTTTAATCTTATTACTTTGAGTTATTAGGATGACGTTGGCTGTGGGTTTATCACACATAGCTTTTATTAGGTAGGCCTATGTTTGCTTTAACCCTACTCTCAAGAACCTTTATCATGAAAGCATGTTTGCTTGTGTTGAAGGTCTTCGTATACCTATTAAGATGATCATGCGATTTTCATCTTTAAGTCAGTATGATTTACTATATTTTAGGTTGCATATATTAAGCCATCCCAGATTCGCTGGAATAAAATTAATGTGATCATGGTAAATACCTATATTCAGTTTATAGTTTATGGGGATTGTTGCATCTGCATTCATGTGGTATGATGCCTGTATTTTTTCTTATTTTGTCTTTACTTGCTTTTGAGAGTAGAGCAATGTTGGGCTTATAGGAGTTTCACTAGGTTTCTCTTTTTGAATAATTTAAGCAGTATTGGTTATAATAAGAATTAATTAAAAAGAAATATAAATAAAGAAATATATCCAATTAAAAAAAGAGATTATGAATTTGAATGAGAATAGGGAGAGGTATAGGGGAGAAATTAGAGGGAGGAAACAGAGAAATGGTGTGATTAAGTTATAATCTCAAAATAAAATAAAAGGAAAAAAAAAAGAATGATTTTAGAATGATAACCAGAAAATTTTTTGAAAGTCTGGTAGAATTCTGCTGTCAATCCATATGAACTGCACCTCTCTGGCTTCTTTGTTATGGAACTGTTTTAATTGGTAATCTCTTTTGATTTAATTTTGGTGGTTTGGATGAATCTAGAAATTTGTTTATTTCTTTCAGATTTTACAACTTAGTGTAATACCTATTTTTAAAGTATTCTCTTAAAATTGTATTGCTTTGATGTCAGTTTCAGAAATCTTTCTTTCATGGACTGCTGAGTAGAATGTATATTCCTTGGTATTTGTGTGAAATATTCTATAGATATCTGCTAAATCCTTTTGGAATATGATAAAATTTAACTCTGAAGTTTCTTTGTTTGAGTTTTGCCCAGATGACCTATCTATTGGAGAGAGTGTGGTTTTGAAATCACCTACTATTAATGGATTACTGTTAATATGTGTCTTTAAATCCAATAGTATATATTTTCTGTGTCAGAGTTTTGCATTGTAAACATTTATTGTAGTTTACCAAACCTCCAACAGTCACAGTATTTAACAAGGTCTTCTGTATGGATCAAATACTTGAATTTATTAAGCATGTAGTGAACAAAAGAACAAATAGCAAATACCAGGCAGATTTTACTTTGTATTTTCCTCTTGGTTAATTTTTACCATGATTAGAATGGGATTTCTTTCTTTTTCTCTTCTTATTTCAATTTGAAGCCTATGTTATGATAGCAATGCTTGCTTTGGTTGTTGTTTCTGCTTGCTTGGAATAACTTTTTTAATCCCTTTGCCATAAGGTACATGAGTTTCTTTTAGAAAACAGGCAGATGAATTATTTTTTGATCTGTTCAACTAACCTGTGTTTTTTGATTGAGGACATGAGGAAATTAATATTGAACATTATTAATGACAGGTTTGTTTTGATTGTTGTTATTTTTCTATATTTTGTTATAGCTTAATTTTTTATTTTTATTGTTTCTTGGCTATGCTTAGTCCTCTCTTCAATTTGAAGTATTGCTTCCTACTGTAATAATAATAATAATAATAATAATAATAATAATAATAATAATAATGGTGGTGGTGGTGGTGGTTGTGGTGGTGGTGGTGGTAATTACTATTTAGGGCTGGTTTGGTGGACATGGAATCTTTTAGCCTGTTTATCTCATGGAGAGGTTTTCTTTTATTTATTTTTTCTCTTTCAACTATGACAAGTAGTTTTGATGAGTATAGTAGTCCAAGTTGTGGCTTGGCTGGCCCACTAATCCCTTGGGAGGCAGAAAAGCAACAAAGGTCCAAGAATATTAAACAACATTGAGTCCATGAGAATAGCTAGATGATAATCTATTTCCATCAGACATTACTACTCTTTATCCCATGGTATAAAAATGCCTGGGGTGGGAACTGGGATCCAGAAGCTCATTGATGAAAAAAACCTCTTAGGTGGGGAACCCCCAGCCTGATTGCTGCTTCTATAGTCAATTTGTGATGTCATTTTTGTGTGATCAATCAGACTGCTCTAGTTACCTATGCTGGGTGTTATAACTTCTGATTTGATGATGTTTACTATCTATTTCTAACTTCATCTCTCTGATACTTGCTATCTGATATTTTGCTCACTTCCATGTTTAATAAACTCACTCATTTGAAATAAAAATGTGGATATCATAGAGCATTCTCCTATCCACACAGAAAATTTTGTTAGACAGTATGATCGGTGGAGGTTTGGTAAACTAAGCAATGCATATTTATTTTACTTTACTTTATTTTCACACACACACACACACACACACACACACACACACACACATTGTTTCTATGATTACCAATAAAAGTAATACATATTATCTTACTCCATTTGTGCTGTTCTAACAGAATACTATATGGTGTATAATTTATGAAAAATGGGCATTTATTTTCTAACAATTATAGAGTTTGGAAAGACCATGATCAAGATGTCAACATCTTACTGGCTGAAGATGTGACTCAGTAGGATGAGTACTGCTGTGCAAGCATGAGGGTCTGAGTTCAGATTCCAAGCACCCACATGAAACTTTGGTGTGACAGTGCATGCTTATGATTTCACAAATGGAGAGTACAGAGACAAAAGGATTCTGTGGCTTGCTGACCTGACAGTTTGGGTGAAACAGCAAATTCTAGGTTCAGTGAGAAACATAATTTCTTGTAAAGGGTGGAGGGATGCATTTAAGCAATAGCACATATTTATTGCTGAGAAGTGGTAAATATAGCAAAATCAATAAAAAGGAAAATTACTAATACTCAGCTAGTGAGCTTTTATTAAAATAACAATAACTTTTAACATATTATAAATGACTTTTAATTCTTTTTCTGCGTTTTGACCATTGCATTCATCCAATCAATGGACTATTATATGCCACAGTGGCAACCAGTACATTTCTACAACATACTTATTAAAATCCATAATTATATATTTTTGTATTTCATGTTTAATCCATCTGCTACATAGGATTAAATGGCTTGGAGAGAGGTTTGGGTTTTAGTTCTCAGTTGTGTACCCAGAACCTATTGCTTGACATAATGAATGCCCCATGAATAGTTATTTAATAAGGGAATGAAACATACACACATACAGAGTTTCCTACCACATAATTTGATTTTCTTTTGTTAAAATATTGCACTATTTTCAGTTTAAGTATTCTTTAATATTTTAGCAAGTTTCCAGCACACTAAAACATTTTTTCCTAGTTGTAGTAACATATACCTATAATTCCAACACTTGGGAGGGAGAGATAGGAGGCCATTTAGAATTCAAGACTATAGCAAATTTAAGTTCATCTGGGCTACATGGGACCCTGTCTCAACTCTCCTTTCCAAATAGTTTTCCTTGAAATACATCAAGTGCTGTGTGTGTGTGTGTGTGTGTGTGTGTGTGTGTGTATGTGTGTGTGTGTGTGTGTGTGTGTGTATGTGTGTGTGTGTGTGTATGTGTGTGTGTGTGTGTGTGTGTGTGTATGTGTGTGTGTGTGTGTGTGTATGTGTGTGTGTGTGTGTGTGTGTATGTGTGTGTGTGTGTGTGTATGTGTGTGTGTGTGTGTGTGTGTATGTGTGTGTGTGTGTGTGTGTATGTGTGTGTGTGTGTGTGTGTGTATGTGTGTGTGTGTGTGTGTGTGTATGTGTGTGTGTGTGTGTGTGTATGTGTGTGTGTGTGTGTGTGTATGTGTGTGTGTGTGTGTGTGTATGTGTGTGTGTGTGTGTGTGTACCTATTCCATCTGTGTGCACGTAGCTACAGGGGCCAGAAGAATGTCTTAGATCCTATGAAACTGGAGTTACAGGTACTTGTATAGTATCTAACTTAGGTACTAGGAACCAAATTCTGTCCTCTGGAATAGCAGAAAATTTTCTCAATTTTTGAGCCATTCTATAAAGCAATTTTAATATAAAGTAGTCTGACTTTTTAAATTAATGATAACAAGAACTTTGAAGAAAGTCATTTACCTTGACTGATTATATTCAATCAATTCTGAAGGACATATCAGAAGACTTCCTGAGAAAATATTCACATACATACATACAACAACTATAGGAATAAACAATGTCACAGACTCAGGGTCATAATCTGTGCTCCAAGAAGACAGGTTTGGCTATGTGTTCACTATTACATAATTAAATTAATAATGATAAGCAGAAAAAAGATATTCATTGTGGCCACAAAGTGATCCAGTCCTCCTCCCATATTCTTAGTTCAACTTCAGGATTCTGAAGTGATGAAGTGTGTTAAGACTTATCCACATTTAGTCCCCAGTCAAAGTCCTGCTCATTGTCTTTCCAACAATGTCCAGTGTTTCTAGGAAGCATGTTCCCAGGGGAATTTCCATTTCTTGTCTACCTTTTGAGTAGTCTGATAGGCAGGCCAGTGCGGCGGCAGAGTGTGATGCTAATCACAAATATGATAGTACAGAAACATTTTCCCAAATTATAATGGATGCAGAAGAATAAATGCACAACCACATCAACAATCAATAAATGGGAAGAGCAGCTGGCTATCAAAAGAAAAACAAATGACCAGCAAATACATGAAAAATGTTCATCATATATCAGGGAAATGCACCGATAGGAGGAATGTAAATTCAGTGTAGCCACTGTGGATATATAATACTTGAAAAACCTGAAAATTAGAACCTACCATATATTATTATAATGTCACTTGTCCCAAAGGAACTTAAGTCAGAATACAATAGAAATAGCAGCATTAAGTGTGCCATTATTCATAATAGCCAAGTTATCAAATAACCCTACTTAACATCAGTGAATGAAAGGATAAATAAAATGTGTTAGAATATAAACAAAATGCTATTCATCATTAAATAAAATTAAATAATATTAAATAATTTTCAGGAAAATGGATGGAACTGAAGATTATGATGTTAAGTAAAGGCCAGATTCAGAAAGACAACTATCATATCATTTTCTCATATGCACACATCATATAAAAAAAGATATAAAAGTAGAAGAGAGGACTAGTGGGGACAGGGAAGTGAGACAAAAGAAGGTAATGGGGTGAATATGGTCAAACTATATTATATAATATAGAACAACCTACTATGTTTTATAATAAACATACACTAATTAACATAACTTAAACATTTAATACTGCCTAATCTCTTTTTTCTCATTCTTTAAATATCTGTGGATAGACTATGCAAAGTTGGTAACATGCAGAACATAAAATCCATATTCATATGCACATATGATAGGATATATGGGAGATTTGATATAATTGACAGTATGAAAAAGGCACCATTATAGGAATTTCTTCCTTAGCACAATATTGATTTAAGAAAGCCCTATTTTTAACCCTATTAAAAAATGGGGTTCAGAGCTAAACAAAGAATTCACAGCTGAGGAATGCCGAATGGCTGAGAAACACCTAAAGAAATGTTCAACATCTTTAGTCATAAGGGAAATGCAAATCAAAACAACCCTGAGATTTCACCTCACACCAGTGCGATTGGCTAAGATCAAAAACTCAGGTGACAGCAGATGCTGGCGAGGTTGTGGAGAAAGAGGAACACTCCTCCATTGTTGGTGGGATTGCAGACTGGTAAAACCATTCTGGAAATCAGTCTGGAGGTTCCTCAGAAAATTGGACATTGAACTGCCTGAGGATCCAGCTATACCTCTCTTGGGCATATACCCAAAAGATGCCTCAACATATAAAAGAGACACGTGCTCCACTATGTTCATCGCAGCCTTATTTATAATAGCCAGAAAATGGAAAGAACCCAGATGCCCTTCAACAGAGGAATGGATACAGAAAATGTGGTACATCTACACAATGGAATACTACTCAGCTATCAAAAACAACGAGTTTATGAAATTCGTAGGCAAATGGTTGGAACTGGAAAATATCATCCTGAGTGAACTAACCCAATCACAGAAAGACATACATGGTATGCACTCATTGATAAGTGGCTATTAGCCCAAATGCTTGAATTACCCTAGATCCCTAGAACAAACGAAACTCAAGACGGATGATCAAAATGTGAATGCTTCACTCCTTCTTTAAATGAGGAAAAAGAATACCCTTGGCAGGGAAGGGAGAGGCAAAGATTAAAACAGAGACTGAAGGAACACCCATTCAGAGCCTGTCCCACATTTGGCCCATACATATACAGCCACCCAATTGGACTAGATGGATGAAGCAAAGAAGTGCAGACCGGCAGGAGCCGGATGTAGATCGCTCCTGAGAGACACAGCCAGAATACAGCAAATACAGAGGCGAATGCCAGCAGCAAACCACTGAACTGAGAATAGGTCCCCTATTGAAGGAATCAGAGAAAGAACTGGAAGAGCTTGAAGGGGCTCGAGACCCCAAAAGTACAACAATGCCAAGCAACCAGAGCTTCCAGGGACTAAGCCACTACCTAAAGACTATACATGGACTGACCCTGGACTCTGACCCCATAGGTAGCAATGAATATCCTAGTAAGAGCACCAGTGGAAGGGGAAGCCCTGGGTCCTGCTAAGACTGAACCCCCAGTGAACTAGTCTATGGGGGGAGGGCGGCAATGGTGGGAGGGTTGGGAGGGGAACACCCATAAGGAAGGGGAGGGGGGAGGGGGATGTTTGCCCGGAAACCGGGAAAGGGAATAACACTCGAAATGTATATAAGAAATACTCAAGTTAATAAAAAAAAAAAAAAAAAAAAAAAAAAAAAAAAGAAAGCCCTATTTTTGTATTTACATAAAGTTATAGTGAAAATCAAGGCAATTTAGTTTTTTGTGTTCTTTGTATTTTTTCCTTTTTTCTATTTTTCTTTTTTTTTTTTTCTGGAGCTGGGGACCGAACCCAGGGCCTTGCGCTTGCTAGGCGAGCGCTCTACCACTGAGCTAAATCCCCAACCCCTTCTATTTTTATTTTTTAAAATTATCTTTAATCTTTTTTATAGTCCAGTCATTATCTCCCTCCTGGTCCACCCTCTGTCAGATCCTCATACCATTCCTTCCCTGCTCCTGTCTCCAAGAGGATGTCCCCACCTCCCCACCAAGCCCCACCAGGCTCTCCACTCCCTGGGGCCTCAAGTCTCTTGAGGGTCAGGTGCTTCTTCTCTCACTGAGGCAGACCAGGCAGTCCTCTGCTGTATATGTATCTGGGGCCTCATCTCAGCTGCTGTATGCTGCCTGGTTGGTGGCTCAGTGTCTGAGAGATCTCCTGGGTCCAGGTCAGTTGAGACTGCTAGTCTTCCTATGGGGTCACCCTCCTCCTCAGTTTCCTCTGCCTTTTCCCTAATTCAGCCACAGGGATCCCTGGCTTCTGTCCATTGGTTGGGTGTAAGTATCTGCATCTGACCCTTTCAGCTGCTTGTTGGGCCTCTCAGAGGCAGCCATGCTAGGTTCCTGTTTGTAAGCACACCATAGTGTCAGTAATAGTGTCAGGTCTAGAGCCTCCCCTTGAGCTGCCTCCTGAAAGACGATTGAAATGTAAGTTAAAAAATCCAATATAAATGTTATCTCCTTTCCTAGTTTCCCTTCTGCAAACTCCCTATCACATGCCCCCTACCCTACTTCCAGAAGGGGGCTCCCCCACTCAACCACACACTCACACCTCACCACCTTGGCATTCAACTATACTGGGGCATTGAGCAGTCACAGAACCAAGGGCCTCCCCTCCTACTGATGCTAGATAAGTCCATCCTCTGCTACATAACCAGCTGGAGCCATGGGTTCCTCCAAGTGTACTCTTTGGTTGGTGCTTTCCTTACTCACAGGGAGCTCTGGGACATCTGGCTGGTGATAGTGTTCTTCCTTTGGGGTTGCAAACCCATTCAGCTACTTCAGTCCTTGCTCTAACTCCTCTGTTGGGGTCCCAGTGCTGACTCTGATAGCTAGCTGTGAGCATCCTCATCTGTATCAGTAAGGTTCTGGCAGAGCCACTCAGGAGACATCCATATCAGGCTCCTGTCAGCAAGCACTTCTTGGCATCAGCAATAGTGTCTGGGTTTGGTGGCTGCATATGGGATGGATCCCCAAGTGGGCAGTCTCTGGATGGCTGTTCTTTCACTCTCTGCTCCACACTTTGTCTCTGTATTCCTTGCCTTGAGTATTTTGTTTCCCCTTCTAAGAAGGACTAATGCATCCACACTTTGGCGTTCCTTCTTCTTTAGCTTCATATGGTCTGTGAATTGTATCTTGGGTATTCTGAACTTGGGGGCTGATATCCACTAAACAGTGAGTGCAGTGAATGTGTTCTTTTGTGACTGGGTTACCTCATTCAGGATGATATTTTCTAGTTCCAACCATTTGCCTAAGAATTTCATGAAGCTTCAGTATTTATTAGCTAAGGAGTACTCCACTGTGTAAATGTATCACAATTTCTGCATACACTTCACAGTTGAATGATATCTGTGTTCTTTCCAGCTTCTAGCTATTATATATAAGGCTGCTATGAACACAGTAGAGCATGTGTCCTTGGTATATGCTGGAGCATCTTTTGGGTATATGCCCAAGAGAGGTATAGCTGGATCCTCAGGAAGTACTATGTCTAATTTTCTGAGGAACCTCCAGATTGATTTCCAGAGAGGTCGTACCAGTCTGCAATCCCACCAACAATGGAGGAGTGTTCCTCTTTCTCCACATCCTTGCCAGCATCTGCTGTCATCTGAGTTTTTGATCTTAGCCATTCTCACTGGTGTGAGGTGAAATCTCAGGGTTGTTTTGATTTGCATTTCCCTTATGACTAAAGATGTTGAACATTTCTTTAGGTGTTTCTCAGCCATTCGGCATTCCTCAGCTGTGAATTCTTTGTTTAGCTCTGAACCCCATTTTTTAATAGGGTTATTTGTCTCCCTGCGGTCTAACTTCTTGAGTTCTTTGTATATTTTGGATATAAGCCCTCTATCTGTTGTAGGATTGGTAAAGATCTTTTCCCAATCTGTTGGTTGCCGTTTTGTCCTAACCACCGTGTCCTTTGCCTTACAGAAGCTTTGCAGTTTTATGAGATCCCATTTGTCGATTCTTGATCTTAGAGCATAAGCCATTGGTGTTTTGTTCAGGAAATTTTTTCCAGTGCCCATGTGTTCCAGATGCTTCCCTAGTTTTTCTTCTATTAGTTTGAGTGTATCTGGTTTGATGTGGACGTCCTTGATCCACTTGGACTTAAGCTTTGTACAGGGCCGTACGAATGGGGCAATTTGCATTCTTCTATATGCTGACCTCCAGTTGAACCAGCACTGTTTGTTGAAAATGCTATCTTAATCTATACTCTCTCCTGTTTCTTTGGAGGCCCTCAGAGCTACGAGTTTTCCTCTTAGCACTTCTTTCGTTATGTCCCATAAGTTTCGGTATGTTGTGCCTTCATTTTCACTAAATTCTAAAATGTCTTTAATTTCTTTCTTTATTTCTTCCTTGACCAAATTATCATTGTTCAGCTTCCATGTGTATGTGGGCATTCTGTCATTTTTGTCGTTATTTGAAGACCAGCTTTAGTCCATGGTGATCTGATAGGATGCATGGGATTTTCTCAATCTTCTTGTATTTTTTTAATTATATGGTTAATTTTGGAGAAGATACCATGAGGTGCTGAGAAGGTATATTCTTTTGTTTTAGGATGAAATGTTCTATAGATATCTGTTAAATCCTTTTGATTCATAACTTCTGTTGGTTTCTGTATGTCTTTGTTTAGTTTCTGTTTCCGTGATATGTTCATTGATGAGTGTGGGGTGTTGAAGTCTGTCACTATTATTGTGGGAGGTGAAATGTGTTCTTTGAGCTTTAGTAAGGTTTCCTTTTTTTTTTTTCAATGTATTTCCCTTGCCTTTGAAGAATACATCTTCGGGATTGAGAGTTCATCTTGGTGGATTTTTCCTTTGATGAATATGAAGTCCTTCCTTATCTTTTTTGATAACTTTTTTTTGAAAGTCCATTTTATTCGATATTAGAGTGGCTTCTGCAGCTTGTTTCTTTGGACCGTTTGCTTAGAAAATTGTTTTCCAGCTTTTTTCTCTGATGTAGTGCTTGTATTTGTCACTGAGGTATGTTTCCTGTATGGAGCAATATGTTGGTCCTGTTTACATGTCCAGTCTGTTAGTCTATGTCTTTTTATTGGGGAATTGAGTCCATTGATTGTCCTGCCCTATCGTCTCGCCAGCAAGAAACGCAAGAACGCACGCGGACACCAGGATCCTTCTGCAGCAAGGCGTTTATTGCACCTTGAAGAGGAAGCAATGCCGCGGCCCCAGAGAGCGTTAGCTTTATATCCCCCAAAGCAACGTGTTCCTTCCTGATTGGCCGCATAGCCGTGATCTCATTGGCATGCCCCGGGGTGGGCAAAGACTTGGCACGAACACACCCTTGCGCATGCGCACTGCGTCCTTCGGGGGTGGACAACAGCTGTGCCCTGTACTAACAGACAACAGCTGGTACGGGTGGCTACCAACAATTGATGTTGAGAGATATTAGGGACCAATGATTGTTGCTTCCTGTTACTTTTGTTGTTAGAGATGGATTTATGTTTGTGTGTCTTTCTTCTTTTGGTTTAGTTGAAAGATTATTTTCTTGCTTTCTCTAGGGTGTAGTCTTCCTCCTTGTATTGTGGTTTTCCTTCTATTACCCTTTGTAGGGATGGATTTGTGGAAAGATATTGTGTAAATTTGGTTTTGTCATGGAATAGCTTGGTTTCTCCACCTATGTTAATTAATAATTTTGCTGGATATAGCAGCCTGGGCTGGTATTTGTGTTTTCTTACTGTATGTACGACACCTGCCCAGGATCTTCTGGCTTTCAAAGTCTCTGATGAGAAATCTGGTGTAATTCTGAAAGGTCTGCCTTTATATATTACTTGACCTTTTTCCTTACTGCTTTTAATTTTCTTTCTTTGTTTTCTGAACTTGGTGTTTTGACTATATAATGTAACAGGGAAAATTTCTTTTCAATGTTTTCTATCTTCTGCCCCTCAGATTCTCTCTTCTATCTTTTGTATTTCATTGGTAATGTTTGTATCTATGACTGCTGACCTCTTTCCTTGTTTTTTTCTATCTCCAGGGTTGTCTTCCTTTGTGATTTCTTTATTGTTTCTATTTCCATTTTTAAATGCTGGATGGGTTTGTTCAATTCCTTTACCTGTTTGGTTGATTTTTGTGTTTCCTCTTTAAGGGCTTCTATCTGTTTACCTGTGTTGTCCTGTATCTCTTTAAGGGAGTCATTTATGTCTTTCTTTTTTTTTCTTTTTTCTTTTTTTTTTCAGAGCTGGGGACTGAACCCAGGGCCTTGTGCTTGCTAGGCAAGTGCTCTACCACTGAGCTAAATCCCCAACCCCTATTTTTGTCTTTCTTAAAGTCCTCTAACATCATCATGAGTTGTGATTTTAAATCAAAATCTTGCTTTTCCAGTGTATTGGGGTATCCAGGGCTTGCTATGGTGGGTGAACTCCGTTCTGATGATGCCAATTGGTTTTTTCCCTGTTGCTTAGTTACTTGCCCTTGCCTCTCTGCATCTGCTTATCTCTGGTGTTAGCTGGTCTTTCTGTCTGTGATAGTGGCTTGACCCTCATGTAAGCCTATGTGTCAGCACTACTGTAAGACCAGGTCTCTCTCAGTGTGATCTGGGTACAGAGAGCTGTGGCACATGTTCAGCTCTGGGTGCAGGCAGAAATTGGGAGTATCCTGACCCAATCTGTTCCTTGGTTCCAGTGTCAAGAGGGCTCTGTGAAGGTTCCTCTTTAGCTAGGAATGTGAACAGAAATGGTGGTCTCCCCTGTGCTCTTGGGTGTGTCACCACTTCTGGGAGACCAGCTGTCTCCCCATGGGATCTGGGTACAGAGAGCTGTGGTACAGGGTCAGCTCAGGGCGTAGGCAGAAACCAGAAGGATCTTGCCCCAGATCACTCTCCTGTTGGAGATATTTGTAATGTAAATAAATAAAATATCTAATAAAAATAATCATCCAATTTATATCCCTTTGGTAAAGCCTGAGCTGCTTTAATAAGTTCTTATCATGTTAATGAGTTGTTAGTATTGCCACTTAGTATAGAGCATTGGCCTAGTGCCATCTGGAGAGGCTATTTGAACTTGTACAATGAGTTGAATTTCAAACTACATGCACATTGTCTGTTAGATCTTGAAAATAACCTGATGAAGAGTAAGACAGAGCAGGAGTTCACTGTGCTCTGCGAGGAGCATGTTTGACTCACAGGGAGATGGAAGGAAGGGGACGAAAGCCTACTTGGAGATTGACAATTTGCATTCCTTCACAAAGACCTCAAATCTTACCTGTTTTTAATTTGATATATATGAAGTTGGATGATTTTTGGAGTCACATCTCTTCTTGAAGCAGTAATGTTTATTCCAAACTCACCCAAGCAGAAGATCCAGAAACTGAGATAATGTACAGTCTTTGAACATTGCTCTTTCACTATTTATTTAGAAACTATCTTTTCTTGCTTTTGTTGGGACAAGTTCTTTTTCTATAGCTCTGACTGGCTTTGAAACTGCTATTGCAGCCTGAGTTGGCTTTGAACTATACGTATAACACAGCTGCTCCTGTTTGCAAAGTACTAGGTAGGATTGATAGCATGGGTGATGTATATAAGCTGCATCATTTATAGTCAATTTGTTTGCTAGTCATGTTTTATGTTATAAGCACAAATCTAAGAAACACAGCTGAAAGCAGGGAGACTTATTTTGTCTCATGGCTCTAGAGATTTCAATCTGTGGTCACCTGGCTCCATTGTTTCTGGTCTTGTGATGGGAGGACTTGATAACTATGCTCATCTCATGACTGCTAGAAAGAGTTGGAGAGGAGGTAGGAGGGAGGAGAAAGAGTGACAGCCTTCAATGGCATGCCTTTGACATTTGACTCTTGTAACAAGCTCCTATCTCTTAACATTTCTACCATCTTGGAGATCAAGTTCTGAATCTGAGCTTTTCCTACATATTAAGATCTAAATCTTGATAATAAGCAACTATTTCCTGATGTCATCTTCAGTACTTCCCATAAAGCTGGACACACAATAAACAGCTAAAATTTATTTACTACCTACTTTAGAATCCTCATGGAAAGGAAATGACACTTGTCCTCCTTAGGGTTTCTATTCTGCAATCAAACACCAGGACCCCAAAAGCAAGTTGGGGAAGAATGGGTTTATTCATCTTATACTTCCATATTCATGTTCATCACCAAAGGAAGTCAAGACAGGAAGTTAGATAGGGCTGGAACCTGGAGACAGCAGCTGATGTAGAGACCAAGAAGGAGTGCTGCTTACTGGCTTGCTCAGCTTGTTTTCTCATAGAACTCAGGACTATCAGCCCAGAGATGGTACCGCCTAGGAAGAGCTAGGTCCTCTCCTATTAATCAATAATTGAGAAAATGACTTTCAGCTGGATCTCATGGCGGTATTTCATTAACCGAGGCTTCTTCCACTTTGATGACTCTAGCTTGTGTCAAGTTGACAGAAAACCAACTGGTATAGCATCCACTTCAGAAGCCACACTGAGGATTAAAGAATTTGCATAAGCCACTTAACATAGTGAATAGCTATTATGAGACTGATTTTATAAATGAAGAAATAGAGGGCACAAAAGGCAACGAATTTATCACAAGTCAATGGGGCAGATAATAGAGCTGAGATTCCAGGTGAATTTGATCAGGTTCAGAGTCAGAGCCCATAATGTCTCCAATGTCCCAAGGTAGAGAGGGAGGTGAGAATGCCAGTGTGGAGTAAAGAACCCCTTCAAGGTTGTTCACTCTATGAACACACTAAGCTCCTTATTTACCTTCATTATTTTCTAATTAATATGGTACATACTCAAATCGAATAGAAGTGATTATAGTTAAGTTTTAGAGAAAAGATTAGAGTTAGCAGGGCGAAGGAAAAGAAGTGCAGAAGCAGGTGACTGAGATCTTATTGTATTATTTATCATGTGCCTGGTTTTCAAATTACACATTCCAAATTCTTTCATTAGAGAGCTTTGGTGTGTCTATTTAGGTAGTTGCCACTATTTGGAAATGTGAAAAAGGGTTTTGTTCATCATGAAGTGATTTTTTTTCATTCTCACTTACTATAATTGCCAAGAATAAGATCTGTTAAAATGATTATAGGGAATGATTGCCTGTCTTTGCCTAATGCCACGCAGTAGATTTCAGGACCAACTTGAGATGCTGACAAGGATGCTGCCTCATGTGTGGGTTGGTGTTTCTCCTATGTAGGCTTTAAAGGCATGTTTGGTCTTCCTTTTAGAACATAGTACTGTTTTATAATTACTATTCTCATGGAGAGTCCAGGATATAGGGCCTTTGTGCTTTTTATTTGTTGATGTTAGATTTGTTTTCATAAAAATCATTTTCTTATAAAGAACTTGAAAGTTAAAAACATCATGAAACTCCACAAATATAGCAACTCAAACAAACACTTCTGCAGACCCCAAATTTACATATCTCAATGAACTCCTATACAGTTAGAATAGCCATTCTTAAGTTATGGAGCTTTAATTTGAAGTTTACACTTTCACTATCAATTATATTTCATGTACTTAGCCACTACGAAAAGGTGAAAAATCCACAACAGAGTTAAAACTCACACACACACACACACACACACACACACACACACACACACACACACAACCATTTAGCCTTTATCTTCTTTCATACTTGTGAGTCCTTTTCCTGCATCCTTCCTTGCCAGTTAATATTACTCTTTTCTTCTTATCCATTCTGCATATACTGTATCCACATGTATATTTGTGTGTTTCAGTCCCTGTAGGGGACTGTGCTTTTCAAGGAGGTACACATCTCTTGCTTTGAATATGTAAAACCAAGTCACACAGTGTGTTAGTGGCAGATCTGGGCCATGAACCCAGTTTTCTAACTTCTGTGAGAAAACTGAACTTCAGCTAACCTTACTAGAAATGTTGAAGGATGTGATTAATCAAATGTGCTAGGTAAACTGTCAGTGGAAACTGTTGGAGGTACTGATAAGGAATTATAAAGAACAAATGTCAGAGTATGCCTGACAATTAGGTAAAACAACTTCAGAGCAACTACTGTCAAAGTAACTACTGATGTGAGGTGAATATTTTGCTGCTTCTCGTGGGAGAAATGATGTTGAACAGCCGTAGCTTTAACTTATGTGACAGAGCTGCAAATCCACTGTAGCTTTGTAGACACTCGTTTGCTACCCTGTGTATTCACAGTATGTATCTGCTTTGTGGTCATATAATCAGCTAATCACACACTTAGGAATTGGCATGTTCTTTTAGGTGTTGATATTTTCCATCACTCTTACAGTAGTTTCAAGCCAGCTTACTACACCGTAGTATTTTTACTTCTTGCCTGGTTGCTGTTATGGACCAGGGAATTTGTTGGGTAATATGGTCTGGTTGAAAGAAAACAAACTGGAGCACATTCTAGTTAATGACCCTAAATTCCATTTTACATGAACTCATAATGTTAATATTGCTTTATTTGGGTGTCTAGAATTCTGTGGTCACCCACTTCCCAAATGTATGCATACTGTGACAAAAAACATACTCACTAATGAATCCATGAATGTTGTATTTGATTGAAATATGAGCCCCAAGCTGATTGTGGTAGTGCATACCTTTAATCCCAGCATTCAAGAGGCAGAGGCAGGCAGATCTTTGTGTTTGAGGATAGGCTAATCTACAGAGATAGTTCTAGAACAGCCAGGGCTACACAGAGAAACCTTGCTTCAAAAGGGGAAAAAGGAAAGGAAATATGAGCTTCATATACATTCGTTTCTAAACACTGGAAATGAAAACAAATGTGATTTTTACCTTAAATTAATCACTGTCAATTTATGTTGAAATCTTAGAATGGGTAGATTATCATGTGTTTTCTGGGTAGGCAATAACTGTAACCATATTTACCTAAAGCCGCGGTTCTCAACCTTCCTAATGCTGAGACTCTTTAATCCAGTTCCTCATGTTGTGGTGACCCCAAACCATAAAATTACTTCATTTCTGTATCATAAGTATAGTTTTATTATGGTTACAAATTGCAATGTAAATATCTTTGTTTTCCAATGGATTTTTGGGGTCATGACCCACATGTTGAGAACCATTGACCTAAAAGGAAGATTAGAGAGGGAATGGAAGAGTGAGAGAGGGGAGGTGGAGACATTTGGAAATGTTGAAGATATGTGGTTTTGAGGAATAGAGTGATCTAGCTAAAAGCCAAGGAATGTTGTTATCCAACAGAGACTGAAAGAAACAAGGAGTGGGTTTTCTATTAGAATCTCTAGATTTGAGTGTTGTCCTACCTTTCCTTTCATTTTAGAAAAGCTAAACTGATTTTGGATTCCTGGTATCCAGAACAGTAAGGAGAGAAATTTCTTTTATTTTCCTTATTTTTTTAATTGAAAATTTATTTTTCCATGTAGTAAATTCTGATTACAGTTTTCCCTTCCCCAACTCCTCCAAATTCCTCACCACTTATACTGCCATCTGGATCCACTCTCTTTCTGTCTCTCCTTAGAAAGCACGCAGGCACCTAAGGAACATTACTAAAATAAAGTAAAATCAGATAAAAGCAAAAACAAAAGAAGAAAAAAAACAAAGAAAAACCATAAGGAACACCTAAAGAAATGTTCAACATCTTTAGTCATAAGGGAAATGCAAATCAAAACAACCCTGAGATTTCACCTCACACCAGTGAGAATGGCTAAGATCAAAAACTCAGGTAGGTGACAGCAAATGCTGGCGAGGATGTGGAGAAAGAGAAACACTCCTCCATTGTTAGTGGGATTGCAGACTGGTACAACCATTCTGGAAATCAGTCTGGAGGTTCCTCCAAAAATTGGACATTGAACTACTTGAGAACCCAGCTATACCTCTCTTGGGCATATACCCAAAAGATGCCCCAACATATAACAAAGACACGTGCTCCACTATGTTCATAGCAGCCTTATTTATAATAGCCAGAAGCTGGAAAGAACCCAGATGCCCTTCAACAGAGGAATGGATACAAAAAATGTGGTACATCTACACAATGGAATATTACTCAGCTATCAAAAACAATGACTTTATGAAATTCATAGGCAAATGGATGGAACTGGAAAATATCATCCTGAGTGAGGTAACCCAATCACAGAAAAACACACATGGTATGCACTCATTGATAAGTGGCTATTAGCCCAAATGCTTGAATTACCCTAGATGCCTAGAACAAATGAAACTCAAGATGGATGATCAAAATGTGAATGCTTCACTCCTTCTTTAAAAGGGGAACAAGAATACCCTTGGCAGGGAATAGAGAGGCAAAGATTAAAACAGAGACTGAAGGAACACCCATTCAGAGCCTGCCCCACATGTGGCCCATACATATACAGCCACCAAACTAGATAAGACGGATGAAGCAAAGAAGTGCAGGCCGACAGGAACCAGATGTAGATCTCTCTTGAGAGACACAGCCAGAATACAGCAATTACAGAGGCGAATGCCAGCAGCAATCCACTGAACTGAGAAGGGGACCCCCGTTGAAGGAATCAGAGAAAGGACTGGAAGAGCTTGAAGGGGCTTGAGACCCCATATGAACAACAATGCCAACCAACCAGAGCTTCCAGGGACTAAGCCACTACCCAAAGACTATACATGGACTCACCCTGGACTCCAACCACATAGGTAGCAATGAATAGCCTAGTAAGAGCAGCAGTGGAAGGGGAAGCCTTTGGTCCTGCCAAGACTGAACCCTCAGTGAAGTTGATTGTTGGGGGGAGGGTGGTAATGGGGGAGGATGGGGAGGGGAACATCCATGTAGAAGTCGAGGGGGAGGGGTTAGGGGATGTTGGCCTGGAACCTGGGAAAAGGAATAACATTTGAAATGTAAATAAGAAATACCCAATTTAACAAAGATGGAGAAAAAATCTTGCTTTTCAGATTTGTTGGGGGTATTCATGGATTTTTGTGATGGGAGAACTAGGTTCTAATGATGCCTGGTAGCCTGTGTTTCTGTTGTTTAGGTTCTTGTGCTTGCCTCTCATCCTTTGGTTATCTCTTGTTTTAGCTGGTGTTGCTGCCTCTGACTGAAGCTTGTCCTTCCTGTGAACCTGTGATCCTGTGATCCTAGAACAGGAGTGGGTGTGGAGAGCTGTAGCACAGGGGTAGCTAGCTCTATGGCACAGACAGAAACTGGAAGGATCCTGTCACTGGCTGCTCTGTGCTTCTTCTTCCCTGTGGGCTCCTAGGTGGTCCTTCTTTGCCAGTTACTGGAGCAATAGTGGTGGTCTCACCTGTGGACCTAAGAGTGACAGCATTCCTGGGAGACCAGCTCTTTCTGGCAAATTTTTAAAAACTAGAATGAAGAGTAAATACCTAATTCTAAACCCAGAGAAAACAGTAAATATTCAGTATAACTTAATACAAATATAGATCAACAAATTGACAACAAATCTGAAAATCAATAAATTTAAAGGTCTTTTGAAAGATCAGTCCTACTGGAAACCTTTTGAATATGGGGTGACTTAATATACAAAAATTTTTAAAAAAATATTTAAAAACATGGTAAAAGTCAAAGACTAAAATGAGGAGTGGAATATTAAAAGTAGCCTTTGTTTTCTGTATGTATTCTAGCCATATTACAAAGACCTAGGTCTTTGATGTGATCCCTTGCCAAAGTAGTCATGTTGCTGGATTAAAATTCCTCTACAGGGGTTGGGGATTTGGCTCAGTGGTAGAGCGCTTGCCTAGCAAGTGCAAGGCCCTGGGTTCGGTCCCCAGCTCCGAAAATTCCTCTACAGGATGACATCACAATTGACTGAAATAAAGGCCATGCAAAAGCATATATACTCCAGTTTTGGGTGGTGTATAACTGAGTGTAGGGTTATAGCAAAACATTTGGAAACTATGAAGGGTTTCTGTATTCACAGAATAAAATTAATTCTAAGCCACATATATGTACAGTCAAACTGTTGTTGATGCCTCAATAATGTGTCTACCTAAAGAAATTTGATTAATGACAGCACCAATAAGAATGCTAAGATTGGGAAGTCCCACACCCGAGGATCCCGGCCCGCAGCAGCTCTCTGCTCCCAGACCCCGTGAGAGAGAGAGACCCAAGCGCCTGGTCAGGTGGGCACTCCTGAGGCTGCAGAGCGGAAGAGACCACCAGCACTGCTCACCCCTGCCCACATCCCTGGCCCAAGAGGAAATTGTATAAGGCCTCTGGGCTCCCGTGGGGGAGGGACCAGGAGCGGCAGGACCCCTGCCTGAGACACCTCCCGAACCTGAAGGAAACAGACAGGATAAACAGTTCTCTGCACCCAAGTCCCATGGGAGGGAGAGCTAAACCTTCAGAGAGGCAGACAAGCCTGGGAAACCAGAAGAGACTGCTCTCTGCACACACATCTCAGATGCCAGAGGAAAAAGCCAAAGACCATCTGGAACCCTGGTGCACTGAAGCTCCCGGAAGGGGTGGCACAGGTCTTCCTGGTTGCTGTCGCTGCAGAGAGCCCGTGGGCAGCACCCCACGAGCGAACTTGAGCCTCGGGACCACAGGTAAGACCAAATTTTCTGCTGCAAGAAAGCTGCCTGGTGAACTCAAGACACAGGCCCACAGGAACAGCTGAAGACATGTAGAGAGGAAAAACTACACGCCCGAAAGCAGAACACTCTGTCCCCATAACTGACTGAAAGAGAGGAAAACAGGTCTACAGCACTCCTGACACACAGGCTTATAGGACAGTCTAGCCACTGTCAGAAATAGCAGAACAAAGTAACACTAGAGATAATCTGATGGCGAGAGGCAAGCACAGGAACCCAAGCAACAGAAACCAAGACTACATGGCACCAGCGGAGCCCAATTTTCCCATCAAAACAAACATGGAATATCCAAACACACCAGAAAAGCAAGATCTAGTTTCAAAATCATATTTGATCATGATGCTGGAGGACTTCAAGAAAGACGTGAAGAACTCCCTTAGAGAACAAGTAGAAGCCTACAGAGAGGAATCGCAAAAATGCCTGAAAGAATTCCAGGAAAACATAAATAAACAAGTAGAAGCCCATAGAGAGGAGACACAAAAATCCCTGAAAGAATTCCAGGAAAACATAAATAAACAAGTAGAAGCCCATAGAGAAGAGACACAAAAATCCCTGAAAGAATTCCAGGAAAACACAATCAAACAGTTGAAGGAATTAAAAATGGAAATAGAAGCAATCAAGAAAGAACACATGGAAACAACCCTGGATATAGAAAACCAAAAGAAGAGACAAGGAGCTGTAGATACAAGCCTCACCAACAGAATTCAAGAGATGGAAGAGAGAATCTCAGGAGCAGAAGATTCCATAGAAATCATTGACTCAACTGTCAAAGATAATGTAAAGCGGAAAAAGCTACTGGTCCAAAACATACAGGAAATCCAGGACTCAATGAGAAGATCAAACCTAAGGATAATAGGTATAGAAGAGAGTGAAGACTCCCAGCTCAAAGGACCAGTAAATATCTTCAACAAAATCATAGAAGAAAACTTCCCTAACCTAAAAAAAGAGATACCCATAGACATACAAGAAGCCTACAGAACTCCAAATAGATTGGACCAGAAAAGAAACACCTCCCGTCACATAATTGTCAAAACACCAAACGCACAAAATAAAGAAAGAATATTAAAAGCAGTAAGGGAAAAAGGTCAAGTAACATATAAAGGGAGACCTATCAGAATCACACCAGACTTCTCGCCAGAAACTATGAAGGCCAGAAGATCCTGGACTGATGTCATACAGACCCTAAGAGAATGCAAATGCCTGCCCAGGTTATTGTATTCAGCAAAACTCTCAATTAACATTGATGGAGAAACCAAGATATTCCATGACAAAACCAAATTTATACAATATCTTTCTACAAATCCAGCACTACAAAGGATAATAAGTGGTAAAGCCCAACATAAGGAGGCAAGCTATACCCTAGAAGAAGCAAGAAACTAATTGTCTTGGCAACAAAACAAAGAGAATGAAAGCACACAAACATAACCTCACATCCAAATATGAATATAACGGGAAGCAATAATCACTATTTCTTAATATCTCTCAATATCAATGGCCTCAACTCCCCAATAAAAAGACATAGATTAACAAACTGGATACGCAACGAGGACCCTGCATTCTGCTGCCTACAGGAAACACACCTCAGAGACAAAGACAGACACTACCTCAGAGTGAAAGGCTGGAAAACAACTTTCCAAGCAATAGGTCAGAAGAAGCAAGCTGGAGTAGCCATTCTAATATCAAATAAAATCAATTTCCAACTAAAAGTCATCAAAAATGATAAGGAAGGACACTTCATATTCATCAAAGGAAAAATCCATCAAGATGAAGTCTGAATCCTAAATATCTATGCCCCAAATACAAGGGCACCTACATATGTAAAAGAAACCTTACTAAAGCTCAAAACACACATTGCACCTCACACAATAATAGCGGGAGATTTCAACACCCCACTCTCATCAATGGACAGATCATGGAAACAGAAATTAAACAGAGATGTAGACAGACTAAGAGAAGTCATGAGCCAAATGGACTTAACGGATATTTATACAACATTCTATCCTAAAGCAAAAGGATATACCTTCTTCTCAGCTCCTCATGGTACTTTCTCCAAAATTGACCATATAATTGGTCAAAAAACGGGCCTCAACAGGTACAGAAAGATAGAAATAATCCCATGCGTGCTATCGGACCACCACGGCCTAAAACTGGTCTTCAATAACAATAAGGGAAGAATGCCCACATATACGTGGAAATTGAACAATGCTCTACTCAATGATAACCTGGTCAAGGAAGAAATAAAGAAAGAAATTAAAAACTTTTTAGAATTTAATGAAAATGAAGGTACAACATACCCAAACTTATGGGACACAATGAAAGCTGTGCTAAGAGGAAAACTCATAGCGCTGAGTGAATGCAGAAAGAAACAGGAAAGAGCATATGTCAGCAGCTTGACAGCACACCTAAAAGCTCTAGAACAAAAAGAAGCAAATACACCCAGGAGGAGTAGAAGGCAGGAAATAATCAAACTCAGAGCTGAAATCAACCAAGTAGAAACAAAAAGGACTATAGAGAGAATCAACAGAACCAAAAGTTGGTTCTTTGAGAAAATCAACAAGATAGATAAACCCTTAGCCAGACTAACGAGAGGACACAGAGAGTGCGTCCAAATTAACAAAATCAGAAATGAAAAGGGAGACATAACTAGAGATTCAGAGGAAATTCAAAAAATCATCAGATCTTACTATAAAAACCTATATTCAACAAAACTTGAAAATCTTCAGGAAATGGACAATTTCCTAGACAGATACCAGGTACCGAAGTTAAATCAGGAACAGATAAACCAGTTAAACAACCCCATAACTCCTAAGGAAATAGAAGCAGTCATTAAAGGTCTCCCAACCAAGAAGAGCCCAGATCCAGACGGGTTTAGTGCAGAATTCTATCAGACCTTCATAGAAGACCTCATACCAATATTATCCAAACTATTCCACAAAATTGAAATAGATGGAGCCCTACCGAATTCCTTCTACGAAGCCACAATTACTCTTATACCTAAACCACACAAAGACCCAATAAAGAAGGAGAACTTCAGACCAATTTCCCCTATGAATATCGACGCAAAAATACTCAATAAAATTCTGGCAAACTGAATCCAAGAGCACATCAAAACAATCATCCACCATGATCAAGTAGGCTTCATCCCAGGCATGCAGGGATGGTTTAATATACGGAAAACCATCAACGTGATCCATCATATAAACAAACTGAAAGAACAGAACCACATGATCATTTCATTAGATGCTGAGAAAGCATTTGACAAAATTCAACACCCCTTCATGATAAAAGTCCTGGAAAGAATAGGAATTCAAGGCCCATACCTAAACATAGTAAAAGCCATATACAGCAAATCAGTTTCTAACATTAAACTAAATGGAGAGAAACTTGAAGCAATCCCACTAAAATCAGGGACTAGACAAGGCTGCCCACTCTCTCCCTACTTATTCAATATAGTTCTTGAAGTTCTAGCCAGAGCAATCAGACAACAAAAGGAGATCAAGGGGATACAGATCGGAAAAGAAGAGGTCAAAATATCACTATTTGCAGACGACATGATAGTATATTTAAGTGATCCCAAAAGTTCCACCAGAGAACTACTAAAGCTGATAAACAACTTCAGCAAAGTGGCTGGGTATAAAATTAACTCAAATAAATCATTTGCCTTCCTCTATACAAAAGAGAAACAAGCCGAGAAAGAAATTAGGGAAACGGCACCCTTCATAATAGACCCAAATAATATAAAGTACCTCGGTGTGACTTTAACCAAGCAAGTAAAAGATCTGTACAATAAGAACTTCAAGACACTGACGAAAGAAATTGAAGAAGACCTCAGAAGATGGAAAGATCTCCCATGCTCATGGATTGGCAGGATTAATATAGTAAAAATGGCCATTTTACCAAAAGCAATCTACAGATTCAATGCAATCCCCATCAAAATACCAATCCAATTCTTCAAAGAGTTAGACAGAACAATTTGCAAATTCATCTGGAATAACAAAAAAACCCAGGATAGCTAAAGCTATCCTCAACAATAAAAGGACTTCAGGGGGAATCACTAGCCCTGAACTCAAGCAGTATTACAGAGCAATAGTGATAAAAACTGCATGGTATTGGTACAGAGACAGACAGATAGACCAATGGAATAGAATTGAAGACCCAGAAATGAACCCACACACCTATGGTCACTTGATTTTTGACAAAGGAGCCAAAACCATCCAATGGAAAAAAGATAGCATTTTCAGCAAATGGTGCTGGTTCAACTGGAGGGCAACATGTAGAAGAATGCAGATCGATCCATCCTTATCACCCTGTACAAAGCTTAAGTCCAAGTGGATCAAGGACCTCCACATCAAAGCAGACACACTCAAACTAATAGAAGAAAAACTAGGGAAGCATCTGGAACACATGGGCACTGGAAAAAATTTCCTGAACAAAACACCAATGGCTTATGCTCTAAGATCAAGAATCGACAAATGGGATCTCATAAAACTGCAAAGCTTCTGTAAGGCAAAGGACACTGTGGTTAGGACAAAACGGCAACCAACAGATTGGGAAAAGATCTTTACCAATCCTACAACAGATAGAGGCCTTATATCCAAAATATACAAAGAACTCAAGAAGTTAGACCGCAGGGAAACAAATAACCCTATTAAAAAATGGGGTTCAGAGCTAAACAAAGAATTCACAGCTGAGGAATGCCGAATGGCGGAGAAACACCTAAAGAAATGTTCAACATCTTTAGTCATAAGGGAAATGCAAATCAAAACAACCCTGAGATTTCACCTCATACCAGTGAGAATGGCTAAGATCAAAAACTCAGGTGACAGCAGATGCTGGCGAGGATGTGGAGAAAGAGGAACACTCCCCCATTGTTGGTGGGATTGCCGACTGGTAAAACCATTCTGGAAATCAGTCTGGAAGGTCCTCAGAAAATTGGACATTGAACTGCCTGAGGATCCAGCTATACCTCTCTTGGGCATATACCCAAAAGATGCCTCAACATATAAAAGAGACACATGCTCCACTATGTTCATCGCAGCCTTATTCTTAATAGCCAGAAACTGGAAAGAACCCAGATGCCCTTCAACAGAGGAATGGATACAGAAAATGTGGTACATCTACACAATGGAATATTACTCAGCTATCAAAAACAACGAGTTTATGAAATTTGCAGGCAAATGGTTGGAACTGGAAAATATCATCCTGAGTGAGCTAACCCAATCACAGAAATACATACATGGTATGCACTCATTGATAAGTGGCTATTAGCCCAAATGCTTGAATTACCCTAGATCCCTAGAACAAACGAAACTCAAGACGGATGATCAAAATGTGAATGCTTCACTCCTTCTTTAAATGAGGAAAAAGAATACCCTTGGCAGGGAAGGGAGAGGCAAAGATTAAAACAGAGACTGAAGGAACACCCATTCAGAGCCTGCCCCACATGTGGCCCATACATATACAGCCACCCAATTAGACAAGATGGATGAAGCAAAGAAGTGCAGACCGACAGGAGCCGGATGTAGATCGCTCCTGAGAGACACAGCCAGAATACAGCAAATACAGAGGCGAATGCCAGCAGCAAACCACTGAACTGAGAATAGGTCCCCCGTTGAAGGAATCAGAGAAAGAACTGGAAGAGCTTGAAGGGGCTCGAGACCCCAAAAGTACAACAATTCCAAGCAACCAGAGCTTCCAGGGACTCAGCCACTACCTTAAGAATATACATGGACTGACCCCGGACTCTGACCCCATAGGTAGCAATGAATATCCTAGTAAGAGCACCAGTGGAAGGGGAAGCCCTGGGTCCTGCTAAGACTGAACCCCCAGTGAACTAGACTATGGGGGGAGGGTGGCAATGGGGGGAGGGTTGGAAGGGGAACACCCATAAGGAAGGGAGGGGGGAGGGGGATGTTTGCCCGGAAACCGGGAAAGGGAATAACACTCGACATGTATATAAGAAATACTCAAGTTAATAATAAAAAAGAAAAAAAAAGAATGCTAAGATTGAAGAGGGGGAACTCCTGGAGTCTGGGTACTAGACAAAGAATATAAGCACTCAGTGACTGCTGAGAATGGGAGACTCAGTGTGTCCCTGAGATGAACCTCTTACTTGGTTACTCAATACCAAGCTCTCATCCTGAAACCATACACATACAAGAAACAATAAACAGAGTTGAGAGGTAATGGGGGGCATGAAACAGGTTGGAGGGAAAAAAGAGAAGAAAGGAAATATTTATACTTTAAGTAAAATTTAAAAGGGGGAGAAAGTAGGGGTTCTGGGTGTCAGGAAGCTGTAGGCTGGTGGGTAGCATGATGGTTAGAGGATATCGTATAGGTTTAAAAGCATAAATTAGCAATTTGGTCAATAAAACATAGTAATCGAATGAAGGATAAAAATCAAAATTAATTTATAAACAGCAAAAGTACACAAACTCAAATAATCATTCATGGTTGAAATTTCAGCAAAGCAGGAATAGAACAGAACATATATAACGATATATCAGTCTAAACTTTTTGAACTCATTGTTGCAACAGTTTGTGACTATATTGTAGATTTTATTTGTTAATTTATATTTCCCTCCATACTCTCCTGCCAGTCCCTTCCTCAACCATCCACGCTTTCTCCATTTCCTTCAGAAAAAGACAGGCCTCCAGTGAATATCCACTAGCTGTGGCATAACACCTTCTAGTAAGACCTCTCTCATATTAAGGCTGGATGGTAACACAATAGGAGAAAAGGATCCCAAAGCAGGCAACAGAGACAGAGACAGTCCTTACTCCCACAGTTAGGACTCTCAGGCATAGTTCAGTCTCATGCATGCTGCCTGGTTCAGTTTTTGTGAATCCCTGTGAACCCAGGATAGTTGATTCTGTGGGTTTTCTATGGATCTATCCCTCTGGATCCTACAGTCCTTCCTTTCCTCTTCTTCAGGATTCTTCAAACTCTGCCCAATGTTTGGATGTGGGTCTTTGCATCTGTTCCCATTAGTTGTTGGATGTTGCCTTTCTGATAAGACTTGGGCTGGCACTGATCTATGAGTATAGCAAATATCATTATGAAGCATTTCATACACTTTTATTTTCTGATTATGTTTGGTTCTACCCTAGGACCTCCAGGCAGTTTCAGGGATAGTAGGCTCCCTCTCATGGAATAGGTCTCACTTATATAGGACAGTCATTAGTTGGCTTCTCTCACAATTTCTGTGCCACATTTACCCCAATATATCTTATAAGTAGGACAAATTGTAGGTCAAAGTTTTTATGGCTGGATTTGTGTCCCCATCCCTCCATTGGAGGTCTTGCCTGGTTACAGGAGATGACCGGTTCAGGATCCATATTCTCCATTGCTAGGAGTCTTAGCTAGGGTCACTCTCATAATTCTTGGGCATTTCCATTGCCCTAGGTTTCTAGCTCATCCTAGAGATACCCTTGATGTTCCTCCCAATATTCTTTTCCTCTATCCTTCCATATGGGCAGGTTTCTACATAAGAAACATGTTGCCTATAAATAAGCATATTTTATTCTTTCTTTTACAGCACTGATATCTTTTTCTTGTCCATTTGGACTGTCTAGATTCTCCAAAACAATGTTCCATAAAGATGACAAAAATTAACAGATACTCTTCTCTTTCTTTGCTTCCGATCTCTTTCTGACAAACAAAAACAAGTGCAGCTTAGCCTTGTCTCTAGATACCATGTTAGCTTAGTTCCTAGTTTGTACTGAACTTCAGCCATGAATGGGTTATTTGGATTTTGTCCATTATTAATATTAATTCTGTAGACATTTCGCTAGGATTTAGACAGGGATTATGTTGAACTCATAGATCAATTTTTGACAGAATTGTTACCTTAACAATGCTTGGACAGAAGATTCCTCTATTCATTTAATGTTATTTTAAATTTTTGCAGTGTTTTAAATTCTACAGTATACATGTCTCACTTTCTATTGTTAATCTATTCCTAAAATATTATTATTTTGATGCTCTAATTCTGTCTTTATTATTTTTGTAAATTTTTAAGATATGAGAGTCAAACCCAGGGCTTTTGCCTGCCAGATAACTGTTATACACTAAGCAAAATATCTGAACTCTTGAAGCTGTTGTTATCAACAAAGGTTTTTACTTAATTTCAATTTTTGATTACTTGCTTGTGCTAGAATGTAGAAATGAGTGAAATGTACAATTTCTTCATTCAGGCTCCTGCTATGTAGTCCAGGCTAGCCTTGACCTTACGTTACTTTTGCTAGTAACAGATACTACCATAAATGGTCACAACTGATATTTTTAGTCCATTTTAACAATAGTTAAGGTAACAGTTCTCTCAAAATTGATCCATACTTTCAAAATAATCCCTGTCTAAATCCTATCAAAAATGTTTACAGCATCATTATTTATAGTGGACAAAAAGTTGAAAAAGGCCAAATGGTTATTAAGGGATGGATAAGCAAAATATGGTCTCTCCTGACAATAGGACATCATTTATCTGTAAAAAGAAGCAAAGTATCAATATATGTTAGAACTTGGATGAACCGTGACAAAGAGTATTTATTGCATGATTTCATTTATATTTAGCCTACAGAACAGGTAAGTTCATCATCAGAAAGCAGATTAGTAGCTGCATAAACCTTGGGAAAAGAGTAATGGAATTGATAGTAACTGTGAGTAGCCACTAGTGATTTCTTGTAGTAAAAGGAACATTCTAAAGTTGTGCTTAAAAAACGAAAGATACCATATCTGGCTCCTGTCAGCAAGCAACCTCCTAAGAGGCTCTGCCAGAGCCCTACTGATAGAGATGAGGGTGGTTGCAGCTAACTATTGGACTGAACAAGAGAACTCCAAAGGAAGAGTTAGAGAAAAGACTGAAGGAGCTAAGGGGATTTGCAACCCCATAAGAAGAACAACAGTATCAACCAACCAAACCCCACGGGAGCTTCCAGTGACCAAACCACCAACCAGTGAGTACACATGGAGGAACCCATGACTCCAGTCATATATGTGGCAGAGAATGGCATTGTCCAGCATCAACGGGAGGAAAAGCCCTTGGTCTTGTGAAGGTTTGATATCCCAGTGTACGGGAATGCCAGGGTGTTGAGATGGGAATGGGAGGGTGGAAATGGAAGCATTCTCATAGAAGCAGGGAGAGCGGGAGGCAGTATGGGAGAGGGAGGAAAAGGGATAATATTTGAAATGTAAATACATAAAATATCCAAGAAAAATAAAATTATTAAAAAAGAAAGCATACTCTAACCCAATCACAGAAAGACATACATGGTATGCACTCATTGATAAGTGGCTATTAGCCCAAATGCTTGAATTACCCTAGATCCCTAGAACAAACGAAACTCAAGACAGATGATCAAAATGTGAATGCTTCACTCCTTCTTTAAATGAGGAAAAAGAATACCCTTGGCAGGGAAGGGAGAGGCAAAGATTAAAACAGAGACTTAAGGAACACCCATTCAGAGCCTGCCCCACATGTGGCCCATACATATACAGCCACCCAATTAGACAAGATGGATGAAGCAAAGAAGTGCAGACCGACAGGAGCCGGATGTAGATCGCTCCTGAGAGACACAGCCAGAATACAGCAAATACAGAGGCGAATGCCAGCAGCAAACCACTGAACTGAGAATAGGTCCCCTATTGAAGGAATCAGAGAAAGAACTGGAAGAGCTTGAAGGGGCTCGAGACCCCAAAAGTACAACAATGCCAAGCAACCAGAGCTTCCAGGGACTAAGCCACTACCTAAAGACTATACATGGACTGACCCTGGACTCTGACCCCATAGGTAGCAATGAATATCCTAGTAAGGGCACCAGTGGAAGGGGAAGCCCTGGGTCCTGCTAAGACTGAACCCCCAGTGAACTAGTCTATGGGGGGAGGGCGGCAATGGGGGGAGGGTTGGGAGGGGAACACCCATAAGGAAGGGGAGGGGGGAGGGGGATGTTTGCCCGGAAACCGGGAAAGGGAATAACACTCGAAATGTATATAAGAAATACTCAAGTTAATAAAAAAAAAAAACTGCAGGATCAACCATAAAAAAAAAAAAAGTTTATATGCGAGGATTGACCTAGTGAGTAAGAGTGCTTGCTAAACAGAATGAAGACTTGAGGTCAAATCCCCAGTATCCAGTGAAAATCCTGTGTGATTGTGTGATTCTGCCCCCACTCTGTGCTGCAGTGGAGAGAGATAGTGGGGTGCTTGTTTTGGTTTGCTGGCTGTCAGCCTAACTACAGATTTCTTGAGAGGCTCCATTTCAAAGGATAAGGCAGAGAGTGAAAGCAGGACACTTAACAACCTCCTTTAGCCTCCACCCTCTGTTGGACACCCCAAACATGTGGAAATATGCTATGTACTTACACTATACATACACTTGTAAAATAAATGAAAATTTATTTTGAAAAAAAAAAAAAGAAAGCATACTAAATTTCTAAATACTAATACTAAATTAGTGAAGTTATTTTTTTTTTTATTAACTTGAGTATTTCTTATATACATTTCAAGTGTTATTCCCTTTCCCGGTTTCCGGGCAAACATCCCCCTCCCCCCTCCCCTTCCTTATGGGTTTCCCCTCCCAACCCTCCCCCCATTGCCGCCCTCCCCCCATAGACTAGTTCACTGGGGGTTCAGTCTTAGCAGGACCCAGGGCTTCCCCTTCCACTGGTGCTCTTACTAGGATATTCATTGCTACCTATGGGGTCAGAGTCCAGGGTCAGTCCATGTATAGTCTTTAGGTAGTGGCTTAGTCCCTGGAAGCTCTGGTTGCTTGACATTGTTGTACTTTTGGGGTCTCGAGCCCCTTCAAGCTCTTCCAGTTCTTTCTCTGATTCCTTCAACGGGGGACCTATTCTCAGTTCAGTGGTTTGCTGCTGGCATTCGCCTCTGTATTTGCTGTATTCTGGCTGTGTCTTTCAGGAGCGATCTACATCTGGCTCCTGTCGGTCTGCACTTCTTTGCTTCATCCATCTTGTCTAATTGGGTGGCTGTATATGTATGGGCCACATGTGGGGCAGGCTCTGAATGGGTGTTCCTTCAGTCTCTGTTTTAATCTTTGCCTCTCTCTTCCCTGCCAAGGGTATTCTTGTTCCCCTTTTAAAGAAGGAGTGAAGCATTCACATTTTGATCATCCGTCTTGAGTTTCATTTGTTCTAGGTATCTAGGGTAATTCAAGCATTTGGGCTAATAGCTAATTATCAATGAGTGCATACCATGTATGTCTTTCTGTGAATGGGTTAGCTCACTCAGGATGATATTTTCCAGTTCCAACCATTTGCCTACGAATTTCATAAACTCGTTGTTTTTGATAGCTGAGTAATATTCCATTGTGTAGATGTACCACATTTTCTGAATCCATTCCTCTGTTGAAGGGCATCTGGGTTCTTTCCAGTTTCTGGCTATTATGAATAAGGCTGCGATGAACATAGTGGAGCACGTGTCTCTTTTATATGTTGAGGCATCTTTTGGGTATATGCCCAAGAGAGGTATAGCTGGATCCTCAGGCAGTTCAATGTCCAATTTTCTGAGGAACCTCCAGACTGATTTCCAGAATGGTTTTACCAGTCTTCAATCCCACCAACAATGGAGGAGTGTTCCTCTTTCATGGACAAACTTGGGGCTAGAGTGATGACTTAGAGGTTATAAGCATCCATTATGTTTGCAGAGAACTCAAGTTTTATGTCCAGCCCCCATGTTGGGTGGCTCACAAATATTTGTTAAATAAGTTCTTTAAGGAATAAAATAGAATGGATCTCAATGAAGCTATTAAACAAGCACAAATGATCCTGAAGCTATAGTCCTTGAGCCAGTTTCTAGAATTATGGCAAAATCAAGGAAGTTCACAATTTACAATGCACAAGTCTGCTGCTAATACCTACTTTTCATTTTCTACTAATTTTCCTGTGATAACGTAGATTGTACCTTCTGACACTCAGCCAGCATAACTGAAATAATCTTGTAACATCTTCTGACTGGCCAAGCTATATTTTTTTTTTTTAAAAAATTCATCTTCCCACCTCACATCATTAAAACCTACATAGCACTATCCTATCTCAACTGTACAAACAGTTGAGCCTTCTTGTACTGTGCAAATCAGACGACATGCACATCTTAAGGCAGGGCTGCAGTTTCTGTTCAGTGTCGTCTTTGATTTTTACTTCCTAGTTTTCAGTATGTAAAGCTGGCAGTCTGGGGAGCTCTGTGTGATAAAGCTCAGTTTCTATTGCCTCTATACAATGTTTATTTCTTTCCATCACCCAGACAGCCTACGCAATGTAAAGTATAATTTTATTCTGTCACAGAGCTATCTGCAAAACAATAATGTTTAATGTAGTCACTAAGTGTTCAGCATAGTTGAAATTTGTGTATATGGCAGAAGGCTGGGGAGAAGCTATTTTTTAAGCATAGACAAATAACAGAACATCTGCAGCCTTTTACCGGAAGAACCTGTTTGCTTTTATTCTTTAGGAGTTTGGAATTAGCTCTAGAGAGAACAGTTGAAAAATTTACATTGGAATGAACCAAAATATTCCATAAAGTAGGGGTGGGGGAAGCTGGGATGAAATGGAAATTCTCTTTAATGACAAAATGAGTGCTTTCTGCAGCCAGCAGCAGGCATTGCAGGTGCAGGAGACACAGAGAGGGTGCCAGGTCTTTCTTTCGCCAATGTAGGGAGTGTGGAATAGCACTGGTACTGTTGTTTTCTAGTAAAAATGCCTCCTAGTAAATAAGAGACTTGGTTGTAGGAAAGAAAATGCTGGCCTTAAGAAAATCAATACGTTTATGGGGTTGGGGATTTAGCTCAGTGGTAGAGCGCTTGCCTAGGAAGCGCAAGGCCCTGGGTTCGGTCCCCAGCTCCGGGAAAAAAAAAAAAAGAACCAAAAAAAAAAAAAAAAGAAAATCAATACATACTGTAATCTGAAAATCACGGGACCGTGATGGGATGCTTTCGGATTTGACAGGCTTATACTATCTAGTGAGGTAGCTGCTAGTCACATATTGCATTGTAATTAGAATTAACTAAAAGGAAACAAAATGAAAAATTACTTTCCCTGTCACATTTGCCATACTTTAAGTGCTCAGTGCCCACATGAACTTAGCAGCTACCATTATGAATGGTGTAGGCTGAAAACTTGGCTTTCTTCTGAACAGTGTAGACAGCAAATTTCATTATCTCTGCAAGCCCATTCATTCTTCGGCACTGTGCTCTCTCATCTTGGACACTAAAAATGTTGCTTGGGATTTTGGTTTTACCCATTTATTTTACAAGCAGAGGAAGTGTATTTGGTGAAAAAATTCATTTGTGGGATTGCATCTGAGTTAAAATTGTTATTTAGACTTGCCCAGACTGCACACTCAGGATCCCGTAGTTCTGATTTTAAAATTCCAATGGCAAGTCAAGAAACAGACCATCAGGATCTTGGTGGTTTTGGGTTATAAGGCATCAGGTTTTCCTTTGTTTATTTTATAGACTTTGGAAAAGGTTTTACTTTTACTCTAGACTCATATTAGTTGTATAGAAAAAATTGAAAAGTTAGTAGAAAATGTCCATAAATCTTAGCCTCAATTTACCCTTATTGCTAACATGTGGCATTGTAGCACCTTTTCACAGTTATTAAAGTAATGCTAACAAATTGTTATGACTACTATATACTCCAAATTTTCTTAATTTCTACCTATTATTATTTTCCTCTCCCAGGATAGATACCCAACTATGTTTATTCAGGACACTTCTTTTGGTTTATTTTGGATGAGACAGTATCTAAGTTTCCTTGTTTTTGATGATCATGAGTTTTGAGGACTGAGAGTACTTTGTAGAATAACCTTCATGGTGGCTCTTCTGGTACTTTTGTTATGATTAGTGTGAGACTGTGGGATGGGATTGAGTGCTGCAGAGGTAAAATGCTGCTTTCCTCACATCATTTAAAGGAACACAAGTCAGAATGACAGCTCTGTTCATACAACATGGAGTCATTTTAGCTTTCAGTACCCTGAGTCATTGTATTTTTTTCCCTTTTCATGCTGACTTTTTGGGAGAAAGTCACTATGTTTAGAAGACAAACAATGAGAATTATTCTCCATTTCCTTGAGGGAAAAACAGCTATATAAATTACTTGAATTTCCTGTGTGAGAGACTTGTTTTCTCTCTTATTCATTTATTAAATCATTTGTTTTATAAATACAGACTCACTGGAAGTTCATTTTATGCACTGAGATGTATTCTCATAAGAAATTATTTTATCACTAAAATTCCCTACTGGGTAGCGAATAACTTATGAGATCTTGATCTAGACACTGTGTTTATCGCTACTGGAGTGCTATTGCTTCTAGATTGGATAACTTCACTGACAGAAGAAACATTTGAGTATATAATAACCCCATATGTAACAAATCCACACACATTTTTTAATGCATTGAGCTGAACCTGAGTTTCTACTGATGTTTCCAACTTTCTATTACTACATATCTCCTCTTGGTCATTTTCATTGTATATCCTCACATCAGCCATGAGGGAAGTGGTTTCTATCAAATATTTCCATATAACTGTTTACTTCTACAGTATATTCATACTGATATTAGAGTTGTTAATTCACGTCCCTGGGGCAAATACATGTATAAAGTAGAGTATATCGATACACAGTTCCTACTGTCTTTGTCTCACCAAGAAAACTCTAGGTACTTCTTTTGAAACTTACTTAGATCAACTACTTTCTCCTGATCCCTGCTTAGTAAAATTGTTTTATGTATTTGAAATGCAGTCATTTTTCACATGTACTATATTTTACTATATTACAGCTCATAAATTATTTCTTGAACTTATATAGGACTCATTTTTGTAAAGTTCTATAGATTTTGGAGTACAGCTAGTATTATATAGCCACCATTACAGTGTTATTGGAGATAGTTTTGCTGCCCTAAAGGATGCACCATATTCACCATCTAACTCTCTCATTCTAAATCTTTGAAAACCATTATTTTTCCATCTCTATAGTTTTACCTTTTTCCAGAATGCTGTATAGATAAATGTATTCAATAGATTGCTGCTTCAGATGGACTTCTTTTTTTTTTCTTTTTTCTTTTTTTTTGGAGCTGGGGTCCGAACCCAGGGCCTTGCGCTTGCTAGGCAAGTGCTCTACCATTGAGCTAAATCCCCAACCCTGGACTTCTTTTTCTTAGAAAATATATTTAATATTCACATACGTCTTTTTTCTTTATTAACTTGAGTATTTCTTATTTACATTTCGATTGTTATTCCCTTTCCCGGTTTCCCGGCCAACATCCCCCTAACCCCTTCCCCTCCCCTTCTCTATGGGTGTTCCCCTCCCCATCCTCCCCCCCATTACCTCCCTCCCCCCAACAATCACGTTCACTGGGGGTTCAGTCTTGGCAGGACCAAGGGCTTCCCCTTCCACTGGTGCTCTTAGTAGGCTATTCATTGCTACCTATGAGGTTGGAGCCCAGGGTCAGTGCATGTATAGTCTTTGGGCAGTGGCTTAGTCCCTGGAAGCTCTCGTTGGTTGGCATTGTTGTTCATATGGGGTCTCAAGCCCCTTCAAGCTCTTCCAGTCCTTTCTCTGATTCCTTCAATGGGAGTCCCGTTCTCAGTTCAGTGGTTTGCTGCTGGCATTCATCTATGTATTTGCTGTATTCTGGCTGTGTCTCTCAGGAGAGTCTATATCCAGTTCCTGTCGGCCTGCACTTCTTTGCTTCATCCATCTTGTCTAATTGGGTGGCTGTTTATCCACATATGTCTTTTTTTACTTTCAGAGCTAATTTACATTTACTACTGAGCAGTAGTTTATTACTAAAGGATGTGCCAGTTGTTTTCTGGTTTGGGTGATTGTACATAAAGCTGCTGTGAACATTCACACACTGGCTTTTGTCTGTGCATACCTTTTCTTTTCTTTTCTTTTCTTTTCTTTTCTTTTCTTTTCTTCTCTTTTCTTTTCTTTTTTCTTTTGCACACCAACTGCTACCCAACCCTCCTTGGTGGTCTGCCCTTCACGAAGTCCCTTCCTTTTCCCCCTCCCATTCTCCGTTGAGTAGGTAGGGCTCCTCCTGTATCCCCCTTCTTCCACAGTGGTGTATCAATTCTTTGCAGCTGGCAAGGGTGGGGAGTAGTGGTAGGAGGAATCTCTAGGAAGTCTTGGAGACCTTGGATGTGGGAGGCTCCCAGAAGTCAATGTGTTTTACCTTAGCTGAGATGCTTAAGAGTGCTCATTGATTGGTGGTTCAGTGTCTGTGAGCCCTTATGGACCCAGGAGAATTGATACTGTAGGTTTTCTTCTGCTGTCCTTTCCTGGCTGGCTCCTTAAATCCCTCTTTCCCCTCTTTCAAAGAATTCCCCAAGGTCTGCCTAATGTTTGGCTGTGGGTTTCTGCATCTGTTTCCATCAGTTGCTGAGTGACACCTCTATGACAATGACGACATTTATGCTAGGCTTCTGACTGGAAGTATAGCACAATATTATTAATAGTGTTAAGGTGGCTCTCTTTCTCATGCCATGGGTCTCAAGTTGGGCCAGTCATTGGTTGAGCATTCTTTCAATCTCTGATCCATCTTTATCCCTGCACATCTTGTAGGCAAGAAAAATTGTGGCTGGGTTGGTGTTGCAGTTCCTCCATTGGAAGTTTTGCCTGGTTATAGGAAATAGGCATTGAAGGTTCTGTATCACCTACTGCTAGCTAGTACTCTTGGCTAGGGTCACCCTCATAGATTCTTGGGAGTTTCTATTGTACTAGTTTTCTAGATCATCCTAGAGATTTCCCCTTCCAACTCTTATTCTCTCTTCTTCCATCCACCCCACACTTGATCCCTCCTGTTCCCCTCCTCAACCCCTCCCTGTTCTACCACATTCTCTCCCTCCATTCACCCACTATGTCTATTTTATTTCCTTTTTTAGTGATAGTCAAGCACCCTCCCTTCAGCTCTCCTTGATACATAGCTTCTTTGAGTCTGTGGATTGTGGCATGGTTATATTGTATTTTATGGCTAATATCCATTTATAAGTGAGTGCATACAATGTTTGTCTTTTTGGGTCTGGGTTACCTCACTTAGGATGATATTTTCCAGTTCCATCCATTTGTCTGCAAATTTCATAATGTCATTGTTTTTAATAGCCGAATAGTATTCCACTGTATAAATGAAGCACATTTTCTTTATTCATTCTTTTGTTGAGGGACATCTAGGTTGTTTCCAACTTCTGGCTATTTTGTTCTATAGCTTTCAGGTGTGCTGTTAAGTTGCTAGAACAGTATCTAATTTCTTTATGAAGTCACTTGGTGCTATGAATTTTTCTTTTAGCACTGCTTTCATTGTGTCCCATAAGTTTGGGTATATTGTACTTTCCTTTTCCTTAAATTCTAGAATGTCTTATATTTCTTTTCTTCATTTCTTCCCTGACCTGGTGGTTATTGAGTAGAGAACTGTTCAGTTTCCATTGGTGTGTGGGCTTTCTGTTGTTTCTACCGGTGTTGAGGCCCAGCTTTAATACAAGGTGGTCTGATAAGATCCAGGAGTTATTTAAATGTTATTGTATTTGTTGAGACTTATTTTGTGACTCAGTATATCGTTTTTGGAGAAGGTTCCATAAGATGACGAGAAGAAGGTATATTCTTTTGTGTTTGAGTGGAATGTTCTGTAGATATTTGTTAGGTCCATTTGATTCATAACATGTTAGTTGCAATTTTTCTGTTTAGTGTCCGCTCTGATGACATGTCCTTTGGTGAGAGTGTGGTGTTGAAGACTCCCACTATCATTGTGTGGCCATCAGTGGTGAGTTAAGCTTCAGCAATGTTTCTTTTACGAATGTGGGTGCTCTTGCCATGTGTGGCATAATTCAGAATTGAGATGTCATCTTGGTAGATATTTTCCTTTGATGAGTATATAGTGTCCTTTCCCCATCTCTTTTGATTATATTTGTTTGAAAGTCTATTTTATTAAATATTGGAATGGCTACTCCAGCTTCCTTCTTGGGTTGTTTTGCTTGGAAAACAGTTTTTCAACACTTTACTCTGAGGTCAAGTTTATCTTTATTGCTAAGGTGTGTTACTTTTATGCATTCTATATTATTTTATCCTGTGTTTTCTTGGGTGTAGTTAACTTCCTTGGGTTGGAGTTGTGGATAGATACTGTTTAAATTTGTGTTTGTCATGGAATATCTTGTTTTCTCTATCTATGGTGATTGAAAGTTTTGCTGCAAATAGTAATCTGGACTGACATCTGTGGTCTCTTAGGGTTTACAAGACACCTTTCCAGGTTCTTCTGACTTTAATAATCTCTGTTGAAAAGGCAGATGTAATTCTGATAGTTCTGCTTTAATATGTTACTTGATCTTTTCCCTTACAGATTTTAATATTCTTTTTTTCTATACATTTAGTGTTTTGACTACTTTGTATCAGTATTATTTCCTTTTCTGATCCAGTCTATTTTGTGTTCTGTCCCTTCTTATATGTTTATAGGCATCTGTTTCTTTAGGTTGGGGAAACTTTCTTTTATGACTTTGTTGAAGATATTTTCTGGGACTTTGAGATTGAAATCTTCTCCTCCTTCTATTCCTATTAATCTTAGGTTTGGTTTTTCATAATGTCCCAGATTTCCTGGGTGTTTTTTGTCATGAACATTTTAGATCTAACATTTTTCTTTGACTGTATATCAATTTCTTCTGTTGTATCTTCTATGCCTGAGATTGCATTTTCTATCTTTTGTATTGTTTTGGTGATGCTTATGTCTATAGTTCCTATTTTCTTACAGGGTGTTCCATCTCCAGGATCTACCCCCCAACCCGTGAGTGTGTGTGTGTGTGCGCACGCATGTGTGTGTGCACATGTGTATGGTGTGTTATTGACTATATTTTCATTTTCATGTCTTGTATAGTTTTACTCATCTCTTTTACCTGTTTGATGATCTTTTCCTGTATTTCTTTAAGAGATTTATTAATTTCCTTTTTAAAGGCCTCTATCATCTTCATAAGATTGGCTTTAAGGTCATTTTCTTGTGGATCAGCTGTATTCAGATATCCAGTGCTTATTCTATTAGGGTTGTTGGACTGTGGTGGTATCATGTTGCCGTTGCTTATGTTGCTTATGTTAAGATGGCCTTTAGTTATCTTGTTGTCCCTGGTCCTGGCAGGCATCCAGGAATACAGTTAGAATTGTGTGCTAGTGAATGGAGTACAGGGGACAGGGCAGAGTTTGCTGCTACTGGGTGTGGCTTAAGGGTACCTGGCAGGCAAGGGGCCTGGGGCAGGGTCCTACCTGGTTGATCCAGGTGCTGGCAGGCCTCTGGAAATATAGACAGAGCAGTGGGCCAGAAAATGGAGCATACAGGGGACAAAACACAGCTCACCACTTCTGGGTTTGCCCTGGGGGACCTGGCAGGCAGGTGACTGAGGCAACACTTTTAATTTCTACCACTAATGAATCAAAGTTTTTCTTTATCCTTTGAGAGAGAATCTAGCTATGTAGCTCAGTCTAGCCTGGAACTCATGGTGATTTTTTTCTTCCCTAGCCTCTTGTATGTTTGGATTACAGCTGTGTTCCAACATTCATAGCTTGAATGACAAGTCTTGTCAGTGATAAATTGTTGGTGTTTAGATCTCACTGTAACGATTGTAATTTTTTGAAGTTTTAGTTCTTTCTATATATAATTTGCATAATGTTTGTTTTTACATTTTATTATATTATTTGATAATTGTTGTTAAATTTATGTATGTACCTGTGTAAGTGTAACCACAGTGATAACATAAGCATTTCATTCCTCTGTTCTCCAACACCATATGTTGAATTTAAAACTTAATAAAAATGGAAATGTGGCATGTTTTCTTTTTGTGTTTTAATGCGTAGCAAACCTTTTTGGCAATTCATTCATTTTGTTGTATGGATCAGCAATCACTTATTTAAAACCTTTGTTTTTTTCAGGGGCATTTTATTAGCATATACTAATTGTACAAACTAAAGGGTTTCATTATGACTATTCCATCCATGCATGTAATGAACTGGCTTTGCACTCACATCATTTGGCTGCCTTGTCTTTCTCCTTATTTTTTTCTTCCACATTCCTAGGAGTCCATCCTTTTATTTTCATGTCTGTCTTTGGCCCCTGTATTACAAATATGAGAGAAAACACGAAGTGCTTTTGTTTAGGTGAACTTGTTTAATCACTTCACATAGTCATATTTAATTTCCTCCATTTTCCTTCAAATGAAATATTTTATTCTTCTTTATGACTGAAATATTACTCTGTCTTTAAAATATATTTCAAATATTTATTTTTATCTTATGTGTATGAATGCTTGCCTGTATATTTGTCTGTGCACTACATGCATGTCTGGTGTCCAAAGAGGCCATAAGAGAATGTCATTTCCCATAGAACTAGAGTTACATATGCTTATGAGCATCTATTTAGATTCTGTAAACCATGCCCAGGTCTTCTACAAGAATAGCTCTTAACTCCTCAGTTATCTCTTCAGTTACAATTACAGTGTCTTCATCTTTTCATTCATTAATGGACACTTGGACGATTGCATTACTTAGTTACTTTGAATAGTAAGCTGGCATTTATACTTTCAGTAATTTTTAGTAGTAGTATGGTAGGCAGGACTATATGGAAGTTCTATTCTTCGTTTTGGAGGAAACTCCATACTGATTTCTGTAATAGTTGAAATGATTTTCATCCCCATTTGGGATATAATATAGGTTCTCTTTCCCTGAATTTTCACCAGCATTGCTATTTGATTTCTTGGTAACCCTTCTGACTGTGATGAGATGGAATCTTAATATACTTTAAGTTTTCTAGTGGCTAAGGATATTAAACATTTTCATGTATTTATTAGCTACTTGCATTTTTTCATTCAAAAGATGTCTATTCATTTACACTGTCCTTTATATTGTGTATTCTTGTTCTTCTTTTATCCAATATTTTTATGTTTTAAAATATTTTTCAGATGTTAAATCCTAGCTGGAATATCTGGGAAAGTTTTTTCTCCTCATTTTAAGGCTATATATTTAGTATATACTTATATATTTGATTACTGCTATTTTTTTGCTTTGCACAATCTTTGTTATTTAGTTCATTGCTATTCCATTGTTCAATTATTTTATTTCCTGAAATATTGGAGGTCTGGTCACATATCATCGCCTTTGTGAGGATCTTCAAGTGTTTGCTCTAATAGCTTAAAGTTGCAGGTATTATATTAAGTAAGGTATCTAGTGTATTATGAGTTGAATTTTGTAGAAGGAGAGAGATACTCAGTTTTGGTCTTCAACATATAGATGCCCAGTTTTTACCAATATCACTGGTTAAGGAGCTTATCTTTTTCAGTGTATTTTGCCATTTCTTGTCAAGAATCAGATGTTTGTGGCTGTTTGAGATTATTTCTGCCTCTTCCACTAACTTCTATTATTCAACATATCTGTTTCTATTCCAGGTGTATTGCATATTTCTTAGTATGCTTTCAATGTGGCTTTTAATGTGTCAGGAGTAGCTTAGTGAGTCTTTTAGGCATGTGCCAAGGAGTATATAGCTGGTTATGTGATAGATTTACTTTTAGATTTAACAGAATTGGCCTTTAGTTTTCTTTTATTGTTGTTACTAATTTTACTTTTGGATCGTGGTATTAAAGGCCTCACTGAATATAGAAATGCTTCTGACATTTTGTGGTATAGCTTTGAGGAGCCTCAGAATGAATATATGTTTAAAGTTTGGCTAGAATTCAGATTGTTGAAATCATCCAGTTCTGAACTGATGGGGAATTTGTTTTTATCATTTCAATCATGTTGTTTGTTATTGATATGTTTGGATTTTTAAAAAATCGTCTTGGTTTAATATATGGGGCATATTTATATAGAAATTTACTTAGTTCTTCTATATTTATCATATATGGGATTATATATTTTAAAATATTCCTTAATGGTTATCTAGATTTCAATAGTATAACTTTTGTTCCTTTAAATTAAAATTTTAAAGCAAAACACAAATGAGTTTTAATTTTTTTCATACATATATGCCATTGCAATTTGTTCTAGTCATCCACATCCTGTTTGTCCAATAGGCTCTGACTCGTCCTAGTGGAAGTGGAAGGAGGCTTGTTCTTCCTGTTAGTTAGTTCTTCCCCTTGCTTTCATGTCATTCTCTTTACTCTCATCCTTCCATTAATATATTTCCATTCACTCTTATGGTCCCTCTCTAACCTTTGTTACCAACACACACACACACACACACACACACACACACACACACACACACACACTCAACCACATGTGTATGTATAAGTGTAGACTCAGCACATGAAGGAAAACATGTAGTATATGTCTTTCTATCTTATTTTACTTAACATAATAATTTTCATTTATATCATTTTGTGCAAATGTCAGGATGCTGCTTTTTCTTTATGCCTGGACAATTCATTGTGTATGTACTACATTTTCTTCTCTAGTCTTTTCCTGATGGACATATATAGGATAGTTCCATTTGCTGGCTTTGGTAAATGATATAGCAATGAATGTGCTGATCTACCTATAGTAGGTTGATTTAGAATCCTTTGGGTATTTGCTGGAACAATGAGTGGTGTAATTGAATCGTTTGAAAGTTCTAGTTCAGATAATTTTTAGGTATCTCCTTAATGGCTTCAATAGTGGCTATGCAATTTAAACAAGAATATAGGAGTTCCTTCTTACTCACGTTACCAGCACCTGTCTTTGTTTCCTTGGTCATAGCCACAGTATCTTGATTAAGATGGTATGTAAGCAAGTTTAATTTGAATTTGCCTCATGGAAGAAGTGGAGGAAGTGGAAACTTCAGTTGGGATGTATTATATGAGAGAAGAATAAATAAAAGAGCTACTGAACACTGTTAAAATATTTATTGGCCATTTTTACTTCTTTATAAGATGGTTTATTCAGATCAACATGCCACTTATTGATTAGATGATCTTTTAAAATTTCGTCAGTCCTTTACATGTGCTAGAAATGAATACCCTGTTGGATATTTAGTGGGTGGAAACATTTTTCCAATCCACAGGCTGTCTCTGCATTCTTGTAATTGCTTTCTGTTGTGTAGAACTTCTTTCTACTTTTTTTTTGTCTCATGGGATCCCATTTGTATGTCCCTGGGATTATTTTATTTGCTATTGGAATCCTTTGCAGTATGTACTTGCTTATGTCTATATCCTGGAGTATTTTCTTTTAGCTGCTCCAAAATTTTAAGTTTGACATCAAAGTTATTAATCCATCTTGAATTGAACTTTGTGTAAGGTGAAAGACATGAATCTAATTTAACTTGTCTACATATAGATATCCAGTTTTCCTTTACCAATGTATATTTTACTTTCATTGAAAATTAGATGGCAGTATCTTTATGGGTTCACTTCTGGATCTTCTACCCCCATTTCATGGCCCATGGTCCCTGCCCTGACATTCCCTACACTGGAGCATCAAGCCCATACAGGACCAAGGGCCTCTCCTCCCACTGATGTCCAACAAGCCCATCCCCTGCTACATATATGGCTGGAGCCATGGGTCTCTCCATGTGTACTCATTGGTTAATGTAAGTTTAGTCCCTGGGAGCTCTAGAGTAACTGGTTGGTTGGTATTGTTGTTCTTCTGATAGGGTTGCAAACCCCTTCAACTCCTTCAGTCATTTCTCTAACTCCTCCATTGGGGTCCCCATGCTCAGTCCAATGGTTGTCTGTGAGCATTCACATCTGTATTTGTCACGCTCTGGCAGAACCTCTCAGGAGACAGCTATATCAGGCTCCTGTCAGCAAGCACTTCTTGGCATCAGCAATAGTGTCTAGGGTTTGTGTATGTATATGGAATGGATCCCCAGGTGGGCACTCTCTGGAGGACCTTTCCTTCAGTTTCTGTTCCACACTTTGTCTCTATATTTCCTTTAGACAAGAGCAATTCTGGGTTAAAAATTTGGAGATGAATGGGTGGCCCCGTCCCCTAACCAGGGGCCTAACCTCTGGATATAGTCTCTACAGATTTTCCCTCTCCTTTGTTGGTCATTTAAGCTAATCTGATCCCTGATGGACTCTGGGAGCCTCTTGCTTTCTTGGCACCTGATATTTGTTGGTAGCTAGCCCCAGTTCCCCATCCACCATTGCTACATGCCTCTGTTCAAATTCTAGACCCTCTGTATATCATCCTTATGTCCTCCCATACCTGATCCTGCCCCCTTCCTCCTTCTCCTCTCCCTCTCCTGTCTTTCTCCCAAGTCTCTCCCACCCTCTACTTCCTGGGAGTATTTTGTTCCCCATCTAAGAAGGACTGGAGCACCTACACTTTGTTCTTCCTTCTTCTTGAGCTTCATATGATCTGTGAGTTGTATCTTGGGTTTTCCGAGCATTTGGGCTAATATCCACTTATCAATGAGTGCATAGCATGTGTGCTTTTCTGTGACTGGGTTACCTCACTCAGGATGATATTTTCTAATTCCATCATTTTCCTAAAAATTTCATGAAGTCATTGTTTTTAATAGCTGAATAATACTCCATTGTGTAGATGTACCAACCTTCCTATTGACAATGTCCTTTGCCTTACAGAAGCTTTGCAATTTTATGAGGTCCCATTTGTCTATTGTTGATTTTAGGGCATAAGCCATTGGTATTCTGCTCAGGAAATTTTCACCTGTGCATATCTTTCTGATTCAAATTTTTGTGGTTATTCAAGATTTTTTGTGCATATGCATAAAATTTAAGATTGTTTCTAGTTCTATGGTGAAACCCATTAGAATTTTTGTAGGGAAATATATTTAAACCACATTGGGACTTAGAACCATTAGTCTATGAGCATAAAAACATGATAGTTAATATTAATTTCATCCTTCATATGATTTAGAATAATTTAGGACAGACGTTTCTAAGCTTGCCTATGAGATGTTTCTGAACTAGGTTCATTGAAATAAGAAGAGCCAGTTTAACTTTATGTACCATGGACTGGGGAAAAAAGAGAAAGTGCACGGAACACTGTCGTTCATTGTCCTTTACTTCTTATCTGCAATATGATGTGACAGTTGCCTCAAGCTCCTGTTGTCATGACTTTCCTACCATTATGTTTATACTGAGAAACTGTAGTAGGAAGATTGAAGGGGAAAAACTAGAGGGATAAAGAAAAAAGCAGCAAAATAGGAAGTTCTGAAACAATTACTTTGTGTTCTTGAAACTTGGTGGGATGCTTTTGTACTTCTGGACTCTTGAGTTTCTTATGGCTAATGTTGCCTTTCAGTATGTATTTGGTAAGTGCCCCAGATTCCTCAGAGCATCTTCATTTTAGTATCTTCTCTGTATTGCATGCCTGTGCTTGTAGATTATGATTTGAGCAGGTTTGCTGACCTTCCTGAGTCTTCACAGAGGGCTCATCAGCACTCATACCTCAAGTTCTAGGGGATCCAATGTTTGTTTCTGACCTCTGAGGGCACTAGACATGCATATAGTACATACATACATACATACATACATACATACATACATACATACATACATACAGGTAATACACATACAGGTAAAACAAAATAAATAAATACATATAAAAGAAGCTAACAAGGTAATTTGGGGTCCCAGCTTGTAACATAATGCCAACTTTCCACAATCAGCCTGTAGAATGCTTAACACACTGTGGCTTTTTGTGGAAACTAAGTAAACAGAATCTTGCTGGCCTGGGATTCACAGCGTTCCTATTTCTCCCTTTTAGATGCTAGGCTTACTGTTTGTTATTCACCAAAATGTCTGTGAATATTACTCTGATTTTAAAAGTGTTATATGCTTCCTTATTAAAAATACTTTATTTGTATTCCACTAGTTGTGGCATGTTGTGTCTTCATTTTCATTTGTCTCTATGAAGTTTTTGAATCTGCACAATGTTATGAGTGACATACTGCTTATTAAAATATTTGTTTAATCTCTATATGTACATATATTTTCTGTAATTTCTTTTGCTGTTCATTTCTCCTCTTATTCTATTATAATTTGATAATTTGCAAAAAGTTATTTAAATTTATTTTGTTTACTATTTATAGAAGTTTCTTGGACCCTGGGAAGAACACATGTTGTTCAGGTTTAATATTCTGTATATATTTGTTATGTCCCTTTTGTTTGTAGGTCATTTAACTCATATGTTTTATTGTTGTTGTTGATCTTTTGTTTACATAAAGTCTATTGGTAGCAGTGGGTGTATTGAAGTCACCCACTATTACTGTGTCAACATCTACCCATATACTACTGTCTAGTTTATGAAACTGAGTGCAATAACATTCAGTGTATATACAATGGGACACCAATTGTCATGGAGAATGAAATGCTTGCTTTCCTTTGAGTCTTGCTTTAATTGTGTCTTTTCTTTCTTTCTTTCCTTCTTTCTTTCTTTCTTTCTTTCTTTCTTTCTTTCTTTCTTTTAATTTTATTTTTTGATATTTTATGTAGTTACATTTCAAATATTATTCCCTTCCCCCTCCCATACACCTTCCCCCTACTTCTATGAGGATGCTCCCACTCCCACCCACTCATTCCCACCTCAATGCCCAGCATCCCCCTACATTGGGGAAAGGAGCCTTCACAGGACCAGTGGCTTTTCCTCCTTTTTATGCTGGATAATGTCATCTTCTGATACATGTGTGGCTGGAATTATGGGTCCTTCCATGTGTACTCATTTGTTGTACCAGTTTGCAATCCCACCAACAATGTAGGAGTGTTCCTTTTTCTCCACATCCTTGCCAGCATCTGTTGTCACCTGAGTTTTTGATCTTAGCCATTCGGACTGGTGTGAGGTAATATCTCAGCGATATTTTGATTTGAATTTCCCTGATTACTAAGGATGTTGAATATTTCCCTAGGTACTTTTCAGCCATTCAGTATTCCTCAGTTGAGAATTCTTTATTTATCTCTGTACCCCATTTTTAGTAGGATTATTTGATTCTCTGAAGGCTAACTTCTTGAGTTATTTGTATATATTAGATATTAGCCCTCTATTGGATGTAAGATTGGTAAAGATCTTTTCCCAATCTGTTGGTTGCCATTTTGTCCTATTGAGAGTATCCTTTGCCTTACAGAAACTTTGCAATTTTTTGAGGTCCCATTTGTCGATTGTTGATCTTAGAGCATAAGACCTTGGTGTTCTCTTCAGGAAATTTTTCCCTGCTTACTTTCTTTTTAATGTTCCTGTTCCTACTTTATGAAAGGAAAATGCTTATATTGTACCATTGTATTTTGGAAGTATGTAACTTTTAAAGTTTTATGAGGGCTCTCAGCTAATAAATTGCTTTTATTCTCAGACAATATTGAACTTTGACATTTGAAATCATGCTGGAAATGTGTTAAGATTATGATGACTCACATACACGGGCAAAATGCATTATGAATTAGAAGATGGCCATGAACCTTTTGAGAGGCCAACAGTGAAATGCTATGTTTTATTTTTATTAATAATTTTACTTGTTCTTCACAGTTCCATACATGTATATAATTGGTTTTGATCATATTCACCCTCTATCAAGCATATTCCCCTCTTTACCAATGTCGAAACCCTTTTTCTTTCCACAAGTTCTCCAACTCTCATGCTTCCTTTAATTTGACTAAATAAGTTTAATTTGGGATTGCTATAGGTTTAATAATGAAGAAACATAAACATGAATGAAGAATTATTAAATGAATCAGGGGCAATTTACCAGTGGCTGCACAAGGAAATGATTTCATCTCCCCTAGCAACAATTAGTTTCCAATTGTACCTCAGGGAGGTACATTCATGATAGAATGTCAATAGGCTCCAACTTGTGAAGGTTTTGTGACTTTAGTCATAGCTGCTATGAATTCATCAATGCAGTTGCCATGTCATGTCTAGAAGACAATATTTCATAGCAGTTTTACTTATCATCCATTTTTACATTTTTGTTGCTTCTATTCTATGGTGTTTTCTGAGCTTTGGAGAGGGATGGGTAGATATTCCATTTATAGCCTACCACCCACCACTCAGCAGATACATAGCTTTGGCATTTTGACCAGTTTGGAGTCTCTGCAGTACTTCTACCTACTACAAAAAAGATGATTCTCCGACCAGTGCTGAGAGTAGCACTAATTTATGGGTTTAATCTTAAAAGCATTTAGAAAATAGTTTAGCAACATGCATATTTAGCAAAACAATAGTAATAAGTCCTCTTTAGGGACTTTGACCTCCCCAGCTTTGAGCTTTTGATTAGATTTACAATAGATAATTCCCTTCTGTGGACCAGGCCTGAAAACCAATCAGAAGGAGTTGGTTCCCCCCATGATGATCTTGCTGCTGTTGTACTAGTGGGTATATATTGTCTTACATGTTGGTATTGTGTATCACACAGGGTTAAGTGCTGGTTAAGGCTATTGGTATATTTTCTTCCTTACTAGCCTACACATCACTTTCCAGTACAATGAAAGCTACTATCAAACCATGGGGGAAGTTTTCTGGTTTTACCATCTAATTCTAGTGAGCACTTAAAGTAGTAACAATATTCTGTAATATTTTGAGGGCTCTGGTGTCTTGACTATCTTTTGTCAGGGAAGAACTTCACACTTGTCAAAAAACAGCATCTGGTAGCATCCTTATATACCCATAAAAAGTATACTTCTGTGTCTTCAAGTTATTTTTATTTTCCATATGATTTTACATCAACTTATAAAGAAGTAGACTTCCATGTTGCTTTTTCATACTTCCTAGCTTGGACCACATCCATTATTAACCAAGAAAATGCCCACAGATACGCCCACAGTCCTATCTGGTGGGGCCGTTTTTCTCAGTTGAGGTTCTCTCTTCCCAAAAGATTATAGTTTATGTCAAATTGGCATGCAAACTAGCCAGCACAGAATTAATATCTTTCCTTCAAAAATAATATCTTCTTGGGGGAGAATTAGAGGAAGGATTGGAAGATCTGAAGGTGCTTGCAACCCCATAAAAACAACAATGGGACTGGAAGATCTGAAGGAGCTTGCAACCCCATAAAAACAACAATGCCAAGCAACCAGAGCTTCCAGGGACTAAACCTCTACCTAAAGACTATACATGGACTGACCCTGGGCTCCAACTGCATATGTAGCTGAGAATAGCCTTGTTGGGGCACCAGGGGAAGGGGAAGCCCTTGGTTCTACCAAGGTTGGACCCTCAGTGCAAGGAAATATAGAGGGGCAGTAAGGGGGATATATGGGGGGAGTACCTGTGTGGAGGAGGGGGAGGGAATGGGGGCTTATGGACAGGAAACCGGGAAGGGGAATAACATTTGAAATGTAAGTAAAGGAGTAGATCTAATAAAAAATTAAAAAATAATTTCATTTCAGCTAGTTTTCCCTTCTCTGTTTTATAAGCCTGACTGTGATATGTACTGGTGTGTGGTTGATGTGGCTAGTCTATTTTCGGTGTGCTGATATTTCAGATTTATAGATTTATTATTTTTAACAAAACTGGAAATTTTTAGGAATAATATTTACCTGTTATTAACAAAAATCTCTTTGACAAGTGTGGAGTTCTTTCCTGATATGTGATGGTGAGGAATATACCAGAAGCCCTCAAAATATTATAGGATATTAATCTATATCATTTTAAATGATCAAATGTTTAGTTTATTTGCTTTTATTTTTATAACCTAAAACATGTGTATTAAAGACTTGACCTTGTTAGATTATATGCTGTGGAACATCGTCATTGTTTATAGAATATTGGGTTTTATCCTGTTTGACAAGAATGTATTCAGTAACCTTTCTGAAAAGAAGACCCCTGTACTCAAATGTTTTCTTTTGTGATTGTTTCCCTCTTAATTTACCATTATCCTCTCAGCCATTACCATAAAGTGTTTATTACAACTTTTGGACTAATATTTCCTCTGTTGTATGTAATACTGAGTTGTTAAACAATTTAAGACATTTGCTGTTAGTCCCTTCCCCATCTACCCACATACTTCTGTGTGTACTATTTATATGTCTATATATGTGAGTATGTGAGTATTAATGCTTATATAATAATGTAAAGGTTTAAAATGCACACACACACACACACTTAGAAAATAACAACACAAATAAAGAAGGAAATGTAAATTATCTTCATTTCCCAGTTATGGACAAATACCACAAACTATTCAATATATCTAACTTACAGATGTCCTTTTATCATAGTTGTACACTTAATTTTTTCCTAGTAGCATATATTAATTATACATAATACTTGGTATTATTTTGATGTTTTCATGCATGTTTATAATGGATTTTGATCATATTCAACACCTATTTCCTTCTTTTGTTCCTTTCCCACTCCTGCTTCTCTCTCCTTCCTCTTTCCAAGTAGTCCCTTTTACATTTTCATGTCTTTTTATTTTTGACAAATAGGACTTCTTCCTTTTTGAACAGCCATTATTTCTTATGATACAATATGAAAATGTTTCCATTTTTAAATGTTACATTTTTATTGCTTAAAACATGCATAAAAATCTTTGATTATATTTCAGCAATAATTGTAAGTACTTTAAAATATTAACTTACTTACATCTTATAATATCACTAATAATAGGGGGTAATAATGTCCCCCCTTGGTCAGAAAAGGAAACTGGGATATAGGTTAAATAATTCATCAACTGTTTTATGGTTACCTTTGTAAATCATGGAGCGGAATTCAAGCTCAGCAGTCTAAACTGGGGAAGGGGTTGTGTGAAGTCCTGAGTGAATGTTTATTTTTCACATGAGCATAGCCATGTCAAGGACCACTGCACCTCAGGTAATGGTTAGGCCTTCCTTGGGTCAGGCTAGGGGAATCACAAAACCTTCTTTTGGTCAGATAATGGATGTTGACAATATGTGCAGAAAAGTATCAACTACAGTTTTCTCCTCCAGGATAACTGTAGCCTGAGACAGCTGCCCTACAGGACTGCCTATTGAGATTAGCTAGCCAGCCTACAAATTCAACTGTATATATTAAAACTACATCCTTGTACAGATGTGTGTAATAAACACATTGAGTATCTGGGCTGCTTGTACCTCTCCATCAGAGCACATGCCCCACCTGGCTCTCAAATTTTCTGTAAGTATGCCTACTGCTTCTTCATTCACTGTCTCCCTAATCTGATCAGTTCCAAAGCCAGGTAGGAGGTGGCCCTAAATCATCATTTTACCTTGTGGTTCAGATAAAATATTGTGGCTGGAATACGTTTACCAAGGGTCATAACATTGATAAAGCCCAGAAGGAGTCTCCATTGCCCTATGATTTATAAAATAACTTTATTTTCTTTACTTATTTGTTTATTTTGTAATTTTTTCTTTCCTTGCACACTGTTGATTTCTATTTAGTTGCTTAGCCCACTTTGTTCAGTCTTGACTGGAAAATAAATATGAATGTAAGACATCTTAATCTTGAAGTTAGGGGTAGAATCAATAGCAGTTCTTTTAGCCACATCTTTGCTCTAAAAGACCTGGTAAACTTGAGGTAGTATAAGGCTTAACCATGACAAACTATTTCCTGTTTCCTAGAGTTTGAACTTAAAACAAAACAAAACAAAACAAAGGAAAACCAAATCCAGCACTGAGAATAGAACTCCATGGCCTTGTATGTGATTTGCAAGCACTCTATTAATATGCCATAACCACAGCACCAAGACTTGGATAAAAAAAGAGATTTATTATTTTTTTATGTGTATAAACACCTAAGGACCCTACCAAAAAAGAAAACTTCAGACCAATCTCACTTATGAATATTAATGCAAAAATACTCAATAAAGTTGTCATAAACCAAATCCAAGAACACATCAAAACTATTATTTACCATGATCAAGTAGGCTTCATCCCAGGGATGCAGGATTGGTTCAATATATGAAAATCCATTAACGTAATCCATCATATAAACAAACTCAAAGAAAAAAGATCACATGATCATCTCCTTAGATGCAGAAAAAAACATTTGACAAAGTACAACACCCCTTTATGTTAAAAGTATTGGAGAGATCAGGAATTCAAGGCACATACTTAACATAATAAAAACAATTTACTACAAACCAACAGCCAATATCAAATTAAACGGAGAGATACTTGAAGCAATCCCACTAAAATCTGGGACAAGGATGTCCACTTTCCCCATATCTGTGCTACCTAGAACAATAAGACAACAAAAAGAGATCAAGGGGATACAAATTGGCAAAGAAGAATTAAAGGTCTCACTATTTGCACATGATATGATAGCATACATAAGTGATCTCAAAAATTCTACAAGAGAACGTCTCCAGCAGATAAACAACTTCAGCAAAGTGGTCGGATATAAAATTAATTCAAATAAATCTGTAGCCCTCCTTTATATAAATGATAAACAGGCTGAGGAAGAAATTAGGAAACAATTCCCTTCATAATAGCCACAGATAATATAAAATATCTTGGGGGTAACTCTAACCAAACAAGTGAAAGAACTTGATAAGATATTCAAGTCTCTCAAGAAAGAAATCAAAGAAGATCTCAGAAAATGGAGGGATCTCCCATGCTCATGGATTGGCAGAATTAACATAGTAAAAATGGTCATTCTACCAAAGGCAATCTACAGATTCAATGCAGCCCCATCAAAATCCCAACACAATTCTCCAAAGACACGAAAAGAGCAATTATCAAATTCATCTGGAAAGGCAAAACAAAACAAAACAAAAAAAAACAAACAAAAACCAAAAAACAAACAAAAAAACAAACAAAAAAACCCAAAAACCAAAACCAAAACCAAACCAAAACAAAATCAAAAAACCCCCCAAAAAACAAAATAACAAAATAACAGCAACAACAATAAAAAAACGAGAATAACGAAAACAATTCTTAACAATAAAAGAAGAGCTGGGGGAAATCAACATCCCTGACCTTAAGCTCTATTACAGAGCAATAGTAATAAAAACTGCATGATACTGGTTCAGAGACAGACAGGTTGATCAATGGAATAGAATTGAAGACCCAGAAAAAAACCATACACTTACAAACACTTGATCTTTGACAAAGAAGCCAAAAAATACAATATAAAAAAGAAAGATTATTCAATAAATGGTGCTGGTCTAACTGGCTGTCCATATGTAGAAAAATGAAAATAGACCCATATTTGTCACCATGCTCAAAATTCAAGTCCAAGTGGATCAAGGACCTTAACACAAAACCAGATACACTCAATTTAATAGAAGAGAAAAGCTCTGAACCATAATTGTTCCTGTTGAAAGAACTGCAGGGACAAAAATGAAGAAGAGACTGAGGGAAAGGGGAAAAGAAAGTCTAGTGACAGGTCTAAAATGGGATCCAGCTCAAGGAGAGGGCCAAGCCCTCACACTATTGCTGAGGCTATGGAGCACTCACAAAAAGGGACCTATCATGACTGCCCTCAGAAAGACCCAACAAGCAGTTGAAAGAGTCAGATGCAGATATGTGCACACAACCAATGAACAGAAGCTGCTGACCTCTCTGGTTGAATTAGGGAAAAGCTGGAGGAAGCTAAGAAGAAGGGCAACCCTCTAGAAGGACCAGCAGTCTCAATTAACCTGGACCCCTAGGATCTCTCAGACATTGGATCACCAACCATGCAGCATACACCAGCTGAGAGGAGGCCTCCAACACAAATATAGCAGACAAATCCCTGGTCTGGGTTCAGTCAGAAAAGATGCACCTAATCTTCAAGAGACTGGAGCCCCCAGGAAGTTTAGAGGTGTGGCTGGGTGGGTGGGGATATATATATATATATCTCCACCAAAACTAGATAAGATTGATGAAGCTAAGAAGTAAATGCTGACAGGAACCAGATATAGATATCTCCTGACAGACGGAGCATGTCAAATATACATGCAAACGCTAGCAGGAAACCACTGAACTGAGAACAGGATCCCCATTGGAAGAATTAGAGAAAGGACTGAAAGAGCTGAAGGGGCTTGTAACCCCATAAGAACAACAATGACAACCAACCAGAGCTCCCAGGGACTAAATCACTACTCAGAGTACACATGGACTGATCCATGGCTCTAGCTGCATATGTAGCGGAGGATGGCCTTGTTGGGCACCAATGGAAGCAGAAGCCCTTGGCCCTGCTAAGGATGGACCCCCCAGTGTAGGGGTATGTTAGAGGAGTGGAAAGGGGGTGTGGAAGGGGTGGAGAACACTTTTATAGAAGAAGTTGAGGGGGATGGGATAGGGGGCTTATGTCTGGGAAACCGGGAAAGGGAATAACATTTCAAATGTAAATAAAAAAATCCAATAAAAACAATTTGGAATAGTCAGCAGCAGGAACCTGCTGTGTCTGGCCTGTTCCCAGACATGAACTGAACCGGTCACACAGCTCCCAGAACCCAAATCCCATGGGGGAGAGAGCTGGACACCCAGAAGTGTGGATACTCTTGAGAATTCAGAGGAGATTACTCTCTGCCCACATTCCCCATCCAAGAGGAAATCACCTAGTGCCATCTGTGTTCCCTGAGCACTGGAACCTAGGAGCAGTCAGGGGCAGGACCCTTCCATTTTATGCCTGCACCGAGAGCTGAAAGCCAATCCCCAGGAGCACCTACACAATTGAGAGCAAATGTAAGATCAACTTTTCTGCTTCATGTGACCTGCCGGATAAACTCAGGAAACACAAAGGTAGAAATCCTCTGGGAGAGGGCACTTCCTGTTTCTGGCTGTGGCCAGAACTGAACTGAACTGACCCAACAGCTCCCTGCACCCAAATCCCATGGGTAAGAAAGCTGAACACCCAGTAGTTCAGACAATCCTGAGACCGCAGAACAGACCACCACTTCTGCCCATCTCTCCCATATCACTGGCCCAAGAGGAAACTGCATAGTGCCTCTGGATACAGGAATATAGGAACAGTCAGCAGCAGGAACTTTCTGGGTCCAGCCTGAACCCTGAACTAAACTGAACTGGTCACATAGCTCTCTGCACCCAAATCCTCTGTGGGAGGGGGCTGGACAATCATTAGTGTAGACACTACTGAGAAACCAGAGGAGAATATTCTCTGCCCACATTCCTGAAGAGGAAATAGCCTATTGCCACCTGTGCCCCCAGGGCACAGGGACCTAGGAGCATTCAGAAACAGGACCCTTCCAGTTTCTGCCTGCACTAAGAATTGAAAGCCAATCTCCAGGAGTGCCTGCACACCCGAGGGCAGAATTTTCTGTTCCCAGATCCAGTTGAAAGAAAACATGTCTACAGGATTGCTGACACACAGGCCCACAGGAGGGCCAAGCCACTGTCAGAAACAGCAAGACAAGCTAACACCAGAGACAACCTGATGGCAAGAGGCAAGTACAAGAACCTAAGCAATGGAAACCAAGACAACTTGGCATCATCAGAGCCCAGCCCTCCCACCAAAGCAAATATTAGATATCCAAACACATCAGAAAAGCATGATTTAGATATAAAATCACAGTTTATGATGATGATGATGGAGGACTTTAAGAAGGACATAAATAACTCCCTTAAAGAAATACAGGACAACACAAGTAAACATGTAGGAGCCCTTAAAGAGGAAACACAAAAATCCCTTAAAGAATTACAGGAAAACAGCCAAACAGGTGGAGGAATTGAAGAAAACCTTCCAGGATTTAAAAATGGAAAAACAAACAATAAAGAAAACACAAAGAAGGCAAAGATTAAAACAGAGACTGAAGGAACACCCATTCAGAGCCTGCCCCACAGGTGGCCCATACATATACAGCCACCCAATTAGACAAGATGGATGAAGCAAAGAAGTGCAGGCAGACAGGAGCCAGATGTAGATCTCTCTTGAGAGACACAGCCAGAATACAGCAAATACAGAGGCGAATGCCAGCAGCAAACCACTGAACTGAGAATAGGTCCCCCGTTGAAGGAATCAGAGAAAGAACTGGAAGAGCTTGAAGGTGCTCGAGACCCCAAAAGTACAACAATGTCAAGCAACCAGAGCTTCCAGGGACTAAGCCACTACCTAAAGACTATACATGGACTGACCCTGGACCTGTCCCCATAGGTAGCAATGAATATCCTAGTAAGAGCACCAGTGGAAGGGGAAGCCCTGGGTCCTGCTAAGACTGAACCCCCAGTGAACTAGACTATGCGGGGAGGGTGGCAATGGGGGGAGGTTTGGGAGGGGAACACCCACAAGGAAGGGGAGGGGGGAGGGTGATGTCTGTCCGGAAACCGGGAAAGGGAATAACACTTGAAATGTATATAAGAAATACTCAAGATAATAAAAAAAATAAAATAAAATAAAAAAAAAAGAAAACACAAAGAGAGACAACCTTGGAGATAGAAAAACTAGGAAAGAGATCAGGAGTCATAGATGCAAGCATTACAAACAGAATATAAGAGATATAAGAAAGAATATCAGAGGCAGAAGATACCATAGAAAACATCTACACAACTGTCAAAGATATTTGTAAAATGCAAAAAACTCCTAGCCCAAACCATCCAGGAAATCCAGGACACAATGAAAAGATCAAACCTAAGGATAATAGGTATAGAAGAGAGTGAAGACTCCCAACTTAAAGGGTCAGTAAATATCTTCAACAAAATTATAGAAGAAAACTGCCTTAACCTAAAGAAAGAGATGGCCATAAACATACAAGAAGCATACAGAACTCCAAATAGATTGGACCAGAAAAGTAAATCCTTCTGTCACATAATAGTCAAAACACCAATGCACAAAACAAAGGAAGAATATTAAAAGCAGTAACGGAAAAAGGTCAAGTAACATATACAGGCAGACATATAAGAATTGTACCAGACTTCACCAGAGACTGTGAAAGCCAGAAGATCCTGGGCAATGTCATACAGAACCTAAGAGAACACAAATGCCAGCCTAGACTACTACACCCAGCAAAGCTCTCAACTGACATAAATGAAGAAACCAAGATATTTTATGACAAAACCAAATTTACACCATATCTTTCTACAAATCCAGTCCTACAAAGGATAATAAGTGGAAATCTCCAAAACAAGGATGGAAACTACACCGTAGCAAAAGCAAGAATGTAGTCTCCTTGCAATGAAACCAAAAGAAGAGGCACACACAAACATAATTCCACCTCTAATAAGGAAAATATCAGGAAGCAACAATCATTATTCTTTAATATCTCTTAACATAAATGGATTCAATTCCCTAATAAAAAGACATAGACTAACAGACAGAATTGATATGTAAAGAGGACAAAGCATTTGGCTGCATAATGGAAACGCACCTCAGTGACAAAGACAGACACTACCTCAGAGTAAAAGGCTGGAAAACTATGTTCCAAGCAAATAGTCCGAAGAACCAAGCTGGAGTAACCATTCTACTATAGAATAAAATCGACTTTCAACCAAAAGTCATCACTAAAGATGAGGAAGTACACTTCAATTTCATCAAAGAAAAAAAATCCACCATGATGAACTCTCAATCCTAAGTATCTATGCTCCAAGTGCAAGAGCATTTGCATTCATAAAGAGCCCTTACTAAAGCTCAAAGCACACATTGCACCTCACACAATAATAGTAGGAGATTTCAACACTACACACTCATCAATGAACAGATCATGGAAACAGAAATTAAACAGAGATATAGGGAAACTAACAGAAGTTATGAACCAACTGGACTTAACAGATATTGAAAAACATTTCATCCTAAAACAAAAGAATATATCTTCTTCTCAGCACCTTATGGTACGTTCTCCAAAATTGACCATATAATCGGTCACAAAACAGGCCTCAACAGATACAGGAAGATAGAAATAATCCCATGCATCCTATCAGATCACTACAGACTAAGGCTGGTCTTTAATAACAACAATAACAACAAAGAGCCCACATATACATGGAAGTTGAACAGTGCTCCACTCAATAATAACTTGATCAAGTAAGAAATAAAGAAATTAAAGACTTTTTAGAATGGAATGGAAATGAAGACACAACATACCGAAACTTATGGGACATAATGAAAGAAGTGCTAAGAGGAAAACTCGTAGCTCTGAAGGCCTCCAAAGAAACAGGAGAGAGTATAGATGAAAAGATAGCATTTTCAACAAACAGTGCTAGTTCAACTGGAGGTCAGCATATAGAAGAATGCAAATTTCCCCATTCTTATGGCCCTGTGCAAAGCTTAAGTCCAAATGGATCAAGGACCGCCACATAAAACCAGATACACTCAAACTAATAGAAGAAAAACTGGAGAAGAGCCTCGAACACCATGGGCACTGGGGGGAAAAACTGGAGAGAGCATACATTAGCAGCTTGACAGCACACCTAAAAGTTCTAGAACAAAAAGAAGCAAATATACCCAAGAGGTGTAGACAGCAGAAAATAATCAATCTCAGGGATGAAACCAACCAAGTAGAAACAGAAGGAACTATACAAAAGAATCAACAAAACTAAGAGCTGGTTCTTTGAAAAATCAACAAGATAGATAAGAAAAACCTTTAGCCAGACTATCCAGAGGGAATAGAGAGAGTATCCAAATTAACAAAATCAGAAATGAAAAGGGAGACATAACAACTGAATCTGAGGAAATTCAAAAAATCATCAGATACTACTACAAAAGTCTATACTCAGCAAAACTAGAAAATCTGGATGAAATGGACAATTTTCTAGACAGATACCAGGTACAAAAGTTAAACCAGGATCAAATAAACCATCTAAAGAGTACCATAACTCCTAAAGAATTAGAAACCGTCATTAAAAGTCTCCCAACAAAAAAGAAAAAAAAGCTCAGGACCAGATGGGTTTAGTGCGGAAATTTTTCAGACATTAATAGAAGACCTAATACCAATACTGTCAAAACTATTCCACAAAATAGAAACAGAACGAACATTACCTGTTTCCTTTTATGAAACCACAATTACGCTAATACCTAATCCACACAAAGACCCAAAAAGAAAGAAAACTCCAGACCAAATTCACTTATGACTATTAAAGCAAAATTACTCAATAAAATTCTCACAAACAGAATATAAGAACACATCAAAATATTCATCCATGTTGATCAAGTAGGCTTCATGCCTGGGATACAGGGATGGTTGAATATGCGGAAATCCATCAATGTAATTAATTCACTATGTAAACACTCAAAGAAGAAAAGCACATGTTCATTTCCTTAGATGCTGAGAAAGCATTTGTCAAAATTCAACACCCCTTCATTACAAAAGTCTTGGAAACATCAGGCATTCAAGGTCCATACCTAAACATAGTAAAAGCAATATACAACAAACCAGTAGCTAACATTAAACTGAATGGAGAGAAACTTAAGCAATTCCACTGAAATCAGGCACTAGACAAGGCTGCCCACTCACTCATGATTTATACAATATAGTACTTGAAGTCTTAGCCAGAGTAATCAGACAATGAAAAGAGGTCAAAGGGACACAAGCTGGAAAGTAAGAAGTGAAAATATCACTATTTGCAGATGATATGATAGTGTATTTAAGTGACCCCAAAGTTCCACCAGAGAACTACTAAGCCTGATAAACAACTTCAGCAAAGTGACTGGGTATAAAATTAACTCAAACAAATCAGTAGCCTTCCTCTACTCAAAGGATAAACAGGCTGAGAGAGAAATTAGGGAAATGACACTCTTCACAATAGTCCCAAAAAATACAAAATACCTTGGTGTGACTTTAACCAAGCAAGTGAAATATCTGTATGACAAGAATTTCAAGTCTCTGAAGAAAGAAATTGAAGATCTTAGAAGATGGAAACACCTCCCATGCTCATGTATTGGCAGGATTAATATAGTAAAAATGGCCATTTTTCCAAAAGCAATCTACAGATTCAATGTAATCCCCGTCAAAATTCCAACTCAATTCTTCAAAGTTAGAAAGAATAATTTGCAAATTCATTTGGAGTAACAAAAAAAAAACCCAGGATTCTGAAAACTATACTCAACAATAAAAGAACTTCTGGGGGAATCACTATCCCTGATCTCAAGCAGTATTACAGAGCAATAGTGATAAAAACTGCATGGTATTTTTACAGAGACAGGCACATAGACCAATGGAATAGAATTGAAGACCCAGAAATGAACCCACACACCTATGGTCACTTGATTTTTGACAAAGGAGCCAAAACCATCCAATGGAAAAAAGATAGCATTTTCAACAAATGGTGCTGGTGCAACTGGAGGTCAATTGAAGAATGCCAATTGATCAATTTTTATCACTCTGTACAAAGCATAAGTCCAAGTGGAACAAGGACCTCCACATCAACCAGATACACTCAAACTAATAGAAGAAAAAAATTGGGAAGAGTCTTGGTCACACGGGCACTGGGGAAAATTTTGTGAACAAAACACAAGTGGCTTATGCTCTAAGATTAAGAATTGACAAATGGGACCTCATAAAACTGCAAAGCTTCTGTAAGGCAAGGACACTGTCATTAGGAGAAAATGGCAACCAACAGATTGGGAAAAGCTCTTTACCAATCCTACATCTGATAGAGGGCTAATATCCAAAATATACAAAGAACTCAAGAAGTTAGACTCCAGAGAGCCAAATAAAAATGGGGTACAGTGGTAAACAAAGAATTTTCAGCTGAGGAATATTGAAAAGCACCCAAGGCAATGTTCAACATCCTTAGTCATTAGGGAAATGCAAATCATAACAACCCTGAGATTCCCCCTCACACCAGCCAGAATGGCTGTTAAAAAATCACAGGTGACAACAGATGCCAGCAAGAGTGTGGAGAAAGAGGAACATTCCTCCATTGATGGTGGGATTGCAAATTGGTACAACCATTCTGGAAATCAATCTGGAGGTTACTCAGAAAATTGGACATTCCACTATCTAAGGACCCAGCTGTACGTCTCCTGGGCATATACCCAAAAGATGCTCCAACAGACAACAAAGACACATGCTCCACTATGTTCATAGCAGCCTTATGTATTAGTCACAAACTATATAGAACCAATATGCCCTTCAACAGAAGAATGCATACAGAAAATGTGGTACATTTACACAATGGAGTACTACTCAAATATCAAAAACAATGACTTCATGAAATTTATAGGCAAATGGATTGAACTAGAAAATATCATTCTGAGTGAGGTAACCCAATCACAGAAAAAGGGACTTGGTATGCACTCACTGATAAGTGGATATTAGCTCAAAAGCTCAAATTACCCAAGATACAATCCACAGACCACATGAAGCTCAAGAAGAGCGATGATCAAAGTGCGGATGCTTCACTCCTTCTTAAAGGGGGGAACAAAAATATTCATAGAAGAGGATATGGAGACAAAGTTTGGAAAAGAGATTGAAAGAAAGGCCATTCAGACCTTGCCCCACATGTACCCCATATCTCTTTATCTATCTATCTATCTATCTATCTATCTATCTATCTATCTATCTATCTATCTATCTATCTATCATCTATCCAGCCACCAAAACTAGATAAAATTGATGAAGCTAAGAGGTGCATGCTGACGGGAACCAGATATAGGTGTCTCCTAAGAGACACAGCCAGAGCATGTCAAATACAGAGGCAAATGCTAGCAGCAAACCACTGAACTGAGAACAGGATCCCCATTTGAGGAATTAGAGGAAGGACTGAAGGAGTTGAAGGGTCTTGCAACCCCATAAGAACAACAATACCAACCAACCGGAGCTCCCAGGGACTAAACCACCATCCAAAGAGTACACATGAACAGACCCATGGCTCCAGCTGCATATGTAGCAGACGATGGCCTTGTTGGACACCAATGGGAGGAGAAGCCCTTGGTCATGCCAAGGCTGGACCTCCCAGTGCAGAGGAATGTCAGGGAGGCAAAAGAGGCTGTGCATAGGGAGGGGAACATCCTTATAGAAGATGTGGAGGGGGATGGGATAGGGGACTTATGTCCGGGAAACTGGGAAAAGTAATAACATTTGAAATTTAAATAAAAAGAATCCATTAAAAAAATAAAATTAAAAAACCTGGAATATAAAAGTAAATAAATAAATAAATAAATAAATAAATAAATAAATAAAGAAAGAAAGAAAGAAAGAAAGTGTTCAATCTGTATATATGTGTCTGCATCATGAGCATACTTGGTGGGTGCCTGTGGAGGGAGTTATGGTCAGTTCTGCGTCCCCAAGTGCGTGCTGGAAACGTAAGTCATGTCCTCTGGAAGAATATTAAATGCTTTTTTAATTGCTGAAGCTTTTCTTCAGGCCAGATTATTTGCATATTTCAATTTTTGGTTCCATTTCTTTCATTCATCTACCAGGTGCAATTAGGCAGGATTTAAAGAAAAATCAGGATTATAAAATAATTGCAACATCTCCCCCTTTCCTTTCCTCCTTGCAAATCCTCCCATATATCTCTCTCCACTCTCCTTCAAATGATGGCCCTTTTTTTTTTTAATTTTTGAATTGGTTTTTTTTTTTTTTTTATTAACTTGAGTATTTCTTATATACATTTCGAGTGTTATCCCCTTTCCTGGTTTCCGGGCAAACATCTCCCTCCCCCCTCCCCTTCCTTATGGGTGTTCCCCTCCCAACCCTCCCCCCCATTGCCGCCCTCCCCCCAAAGACTAGTTCACTGGGGGTTCAGTCTTAGCAGGACCCAGGGCTTCCCCTTCCACTGGTGCTCTTACTAGGATATTCATTGCTACCTATGGGGTCAGAGTCCAGGGTCAGTCCATGTATAGTCTTTAGGTAGTGGCTTAGTCCCTGGAAGCTCTGGTTGCTTGGCATTGTTGTACTTTTGGGGTCTCGAGCCCCTTCAAGCTCTTCCAGTTCTTTCTCTGATTCCTTCAATAGGGGACCTATTCTCAGTTCAGTGGTTTGCTGCTGGCATTCGCCTCTGTATTTGCTGTATTCTGGCTGTGTCTCTCAGGAGCGATCTACATCCGGCTCCTGTCGGTCTGCACTTCTTTGCTTCATCCATCTTGTCTAATTGGGTGGCTGTATATGTATGGGCCACATGTGGGGCAGGCTCTGAATGGGTGTTACTTCAGTCTCTGTTTTAATCTTTGCCTCTCCCTTCCCTGTCAAGGGTATTCTTTTTGCTCATTTAAAGAAGGAGTGAAGCATTCACATTTTGATCATCCGTCTTGAGTTTCGTTTGTTCTAGGGATCTAGGGTAATTCAAGCATTTGGGCTAATAGCCACTTATCAATGAGTGCATACCATGTATGTCTTTCTGTGATTGGGTTAGCTCACTCAGGATGATATTTTCCAGTTCCAACCATTTGCCTACGAATTTCATAGACTCGTTGTTTTTGATAGCTGAGTAATATTCCATTGTGTAGATGTACCACATTTTCTGTATCCATTCCTCTGTTGAAGGGCATCTCGGTTCTTTCCATTTTCTGGCTATTATAAATAAGGCTGCGATGAACATAGTGGAGCACGTGTCTCTTTTATATGTTGAGGCATCTTTTGGGTATATGCCCAAGAGAGGTATAGCTGGATCCTCAGGCAGTTCAATGTCCAATTTTCTGAGGAACCTCCAGACTGATTTCCAGAATGGTTTTACCAGTCTGCAATCCCACCAACAATGGAGGAGTGTTCCTCTTTCTCCACATCCTCGCCAGCATCTGCTGTCACCTGAGTTTTTGATCTTAGCCAAAAATGATGGCCCTTTTTATACTAATTGTTTTAACCTTTGCTCAGGGCTAAAGTGTAACTTTAATTTTTTCAAACTTTATTTTTAATGATGAGTCTTAAATACTTTAACCTCCCTTGTAGCCCACCACCCACCAGAGGTAGTGAAAAAGAAAGGGTATGGGGGAAATGGACCTGTTTAGAAAGGTTCTTTGGAGCAACTCCTGTCTGTGTTGTCTGGAAATCAGCAGTTCAGTTCACAAGCCAGCAGTGGCAGCTTGATTCACTGTCAAGCATTTCACAGATACACCAGCAGTTCAGCTCAGTTTGGTAGAATATAGATAACAACAGCAGTGACATGATGGACCAGAGACAGCCAGGCCTCAGCCTTGTCAGAAGTCAACAGGCAGGACCAGGGGGGGCACTCCAGGAGATGTTCTCATTTGTCTCTCTCTCAAGGAAATGAAGATCAGGGAAGACTCTGCTCAGCTAGTCCTATAAGCAAGCCTAGCTCATCCTCCATCACTGTCTGTACAGTCCTATTTATACCCTGCAAACATCGTGTGTCCTCCACATGTCTTGCCTCAGCACCTGCATCTATCTCAACTGACATCACTCTGCCAATCAACTGGAGCCTGCAGAAGTGGCAAGAAACTGCAACACACTACCAGACATCTTATGGTGCGTTTCTGTCTTTAGAGATCTGACAAATGCAGCTCAGCTACACAGTGTAAGACAGACCAATACATGCATGTTTTTATCAAAGAACCTGTCATCACGTGTGCTTTCACGTGTGTTCTTTAGCAGAACATCCTGTCTACTTCAGCTAAACATTCCTTCATGTGTTTGCCCCAGGAAAACACCATCCAACTGACTTTCAAAAGAACTCTTTGATTTCCAGTTCACCATAGTTTAATGCTTTGTATAGTGTCCACATACTAATGCTAAGTAAAATATTTTTAAACTAAATGATAAATACATGAATATATGAAGTTTTCACACACTGTCAGTTACAGAACATTGAACCATAATGGTGCAGGGTTATGGAGGAAGGATTGAGGGAGTTTCAACCTTGAATACCTCAAACATAAGGACAGCAGGAGTTAGATACCTTTCCCCTCCAACATGGCATCATAAGGCTGGTTCTTCAACTCTTGGAGAACCCTGCTATTGATATTAAAGTCCCCTATGTCCAGATAGCTTTCTGAGTTTGTCACAAAATAGAGGACTTCCTTTTCTCAGCAGGGCCTCCCTTTCTCTGTCTAACTTTGTTTGGAGAGTGTCCCTGAGGACAGGTGCCTGATCATATCTGAATAATGACCTTGTGCATTCTCTGGAACAATAATGTAGAGTTGTCTCACTGTAGTGGTCTGGTCTCTGGATATCCTTCTGTCATACAGCAATCCAAATGCTGACAGAAGCTTCTGCTCCCTTTGTCCGTGCTGACAGTAGCCAATGACCTCCGAGGAGAAGGGAGACCCAGACCCCACTAGCAACCCTAGTTAGAGTTTGTTACCCTGACGAGTACCAGACTTTATTCCTTGTTTGACCTTATAAGAGTGTTTTGTGCCCCAGAGTAGATAGGTACTCAGCCTGATGAAGCATCCTCCAACACCCTGCCCTGGCCAATGGTACATGGCCACACAGACTTTTCTCAGAGACCCTGACTATGTCCCAAGTGGCATAAATACCCATTTCTCCTACCCCTCCCTAAGAAATGAACCAACCATCCAAAGCTGTTCGCAGGTATATTCATTGCCTGAGCACTCACCACAGACAGAACTTCACTCACCCACACCTGGCTAAGCTTCTCTTCCTTGAAGTGGAAATTTCTGGTTTCTTTAGAAACTTAGTTATGTCCTATGATGTTTTGTTGGGGCAGACAAGTGAAAGGATGTTTTCCTGAAGCAGACACAAGTGAGAGAATGTTTTGCTGAAGCAGCCATGTGACAGGATATGTGATGTTTAGAAAGAATATAAATATGACCCCAAAGCCTGAACGAGGAGTCTCTGGCATTGTTTCACCTTGCTCTGCTCCACTAGTCTTCACTGATAATCCTCATGTATTGATCTGCCTTGAATCACATTGCTGATTTTTGCTTGGCATGACTTTATAGAAAGTAACTCTCCAGGGAACTTCTTGTGATATTCAGGTGGGGTCTTGCTGTTTCAGCAGACTCCAGCCAATTGGTGGAGCCTTGTGGTTACTTTTGAATTTAAATTCTATTGCTGGTTTATGCTGAGTGGACTGGACTTCAGCAGCTAATTCACATTGGTGTTTTGCTTGAGGATGGGATTGTTGACAACATAGATTGTAATCACCCAAAGAACAATTTTTATTTTTCTCATTCTTATTATTTTTTTGCTTTTTTTCTTTTATTGGGATTTTTATTTACATTTTAAACATTATCCCCTTTCCCAGTTTCCCCTACAGAAATCCGCTATCCCATCCCCTACTTCTATGAGGGTGCTCCTGCACTCACCTACCCACTTCCTCTCATGTGCTCACCCTGACATTCCCCTACACTGACACATTGAGGCTTGACAGGACCAAGGACCTCTCCTCCCATTTATGCCCAGCAAGGCCATCTTCTGCTACATATGCTGATGGAGCTATAGATCTATCCCTGTGTTCTCATGGGATGGTGGTTTAGTCCCTGTGAGATATGGGAGGCCTGTTTGGTTGATATTGTTGTTCTTAAGGGGTTGCAAACCCCTTCAGCTCCTTCAATTCTTTCCCTAACTCCTCCATTGGGGACACTGTTCTCAGGTCAGTGGTTGGCTGTGAGCATTCACTTCTGTATTTGTCACGCTCTGGCAGAGCCTCTCAGGAGACAGCTGTACAGGTTCTTGTTAGCATACATGTCTTGGCATCAGCAATATTGTCTGTATATGGGGTGGCTCCCTCAGGTCTGGCAGTCTCTTGATAGCCATTCCTTCAGTCTCTGCTCCACATGTTGTCTCCATATTTCCTACTGCAAATAATTTTGTTCCCCCCTCTAAGAAGGTCTGAAGCATCCACACTTTGGTCTAACTTCCTCAGCATCATGTGGTTTGTGAATTGCGTGTTAGGTATTCCGAGTTTTGGGCTAATATCGACTTATCAGTGAGTGCATACAATGTGTGTTCTTATGTGATTGGGTTACATCAATCAGGATGATTTTTCAAGTCTCCTTCATTTGCCTAAGAGTTTCATAAAGTCATTGTTTTTAATATCTGAATAATATTTCATTGTATAAATGTACCACATTTTCTGTATCCATTCCTCTGTTGAAGGGCATCTGTTTTTTCCTGTCTTCTGCCTATTATAAATAAGGCTGCTATGAACATATCCTTACTTCATGTTGGAGAATCTTTCAGGTATATGCCCAGGAGTGGTCTAGCTGGGTCCCCAGGTACTATGCCCATTTTTCTGAGGAACTGCCAGAGAGATTTCCAGAGTGGTTGTACCAGCTAGCAATTCCACCAACAATGGAGGAGTGTTCCTATTTATCCACATCTTTGCCAGCATCTGACTGGTATGAGGTGGAATCTCAGAGTTGTTTTGATTTGCATTTCCCTGATGACTAAGGATGTTGAACATTTCTTTAGGTGCTTCACGGTCATTCTATATTCCTCAGTTAAGAATTCTCTGTTTAGCTCTATAGCCCAATTTTAAAATAGAGTTATTTGATTCTGTGGAGTCTAAAAAATAGCCCAGGACCAGATGGATTTAGTGCTGAATTCTATCAAACCTTCATAGAAGACCTAATACCAATATTCTTCAAAATATTCCACAAAATAGAAACAGAAGGAACACTACCCAAATTTTTTATGAAGCCACAATTATGCCTATATCTAAACCACACAAAGACTCAACAAAGAAAGAGAACTTCAGACCAATTTCCCTTATGAATATCGATGCAAAAATACACAATCAAATTCTCGAAAATCAAATCAAAGAACACGTCAAAATGATAATCCATCATGATCAAGTAGACTTCATACCAGAGATGCAGGGATGGTTTAATATATGGAAATCCATCAACATAATTCACTATGTAAACAAACTCAAAGTAAAAACCCACATGATCATCTCATTAGATGCTGAGAAAGCATTTGACATAATTCAACCCCCTTTCATTTTAAAAGTCTTGGAAAGATCAGGCATTCAAGGCCCATACCTAAAAATAGTAAAAGCAATATATAGCAAACCAGTAGCCAACATCAAACTAAGTGGAGAGAAACTTGAAGCAATCCCACTAAAATCAGGGACTAGACAAGGCTGTCCACTCTCTCCCTACTTATTCAATATAGTTCTTGAAGTTCTGGGCAGAGCAATCAGACAACAAAAAGAGGTCAAAAGGATACAAATTGGAAAAGAAGTAAAAATATCACTATTTGCAGATGATATGATAGTATACTTAAGTGACCTCAAAAATCCTACCAGAGAACTTCCACAGCTGATAAAAAAACTTCAGTATAGTGGCTGAATGTACAATTAACTCAAACAAATCAGTAGCCTTCCTCTACTTAAAGGATAAACAGGATGAGAAAGAATTTAAGGGAACAACACCCTTCACAATAGTCACAAGTGATATAGAATATCTTGGTGTGACTCTAACCAAGCAAGTGAAAGATCTGTATGACAAAAACTAAGTCTCTGAAGAAAGAAATTAAAGAAGATCTCAGGAGATGGAAAGATCTCCCACGCTCATGGATTGGTAGGATTAATATAGTAAAATTGGCCATTTTACCAAAAGCAATCTACAGATTCAATGCAATCCCCATCAAAATCCCAACTCAATTCTTCATAGAGTTAGAAAGAGCAATTTGCAAATTCATTTGGAATAACATAAATACCAGAATAGGGAAAACTATACTCAGCAATAAAAAGACTTCTGGGGGAATCACCATCCCTGACTTCAAGCTTTACTACAGATCAATAGTGATAAAAACTGTATGGTATTGGTACAGAGACAGACAGATAGACCAATGGAATAGAATTGAAGACCCAGAAATGAACCCACACAGCTCTGTGATGGTCACTTGATCTTTGACAAGGGAGCCAAAACCATCCAACAGAAAAAGATGACATTTTCAACAAATGGTGCTGGTTCAACTGGAGGTCAGCATGTAGATGCAAATTGATCCATTCTTATTGCCTTGTACATAGATCAAGACCAAGTAGATCTTGGACCTCCACATAAAACCAGATACACTCAAACTAATAGTAAAAAAGGTCGGGAAGAGCCTGGAACACATGGATACAGGGGAAATTTTCCTGAGCAGAACACCAATGGCTTATGCTCCGAGATTAAGAATAGACAAATGGGACCACACAAAATTGCAAAGCTTCTGGAAGGCAAAGGACACTGTCAATAGGACAAAACGGGAACCAACAGCTTGGGAAAAGGTCTTTACCAATCCTGCACCTGATAGAGGGCTACAATATGTACAAATAAGTATTTTTAAAGAGATCCACATCCCTCTTTGCCCTATTAACCTTTCTTTTCTACTATCTCTGGTTGCTGATGAGCCAGAAGGGAGGTTGAAGCCTTCAATAACCTTCATTAAAGTAGGCTTTGTAAAAATCTTAAGTCTAGGTGGGGGAGGGCCCAGGAGCGGCAGGACCCCTGTCCCTGAGACACCGCCGGAATCTGAAAGAAACAGACCGGATAAACAGTTCTCTGCACCCAAATCCCGTGGGAGGGAGAGCTAAACCTTCAGAGAGGCAGACAAGCCTGGGAAACCAGAAGTGACTGCTCCCTGCACACACATCTCGGACGCCAGAGGAAAAAGCCAAAGACCATCTGGAACCCTGGTGCACTGAAGCTCCCGGAAGGGGCGGCACAGGTCTTCCTGGTTGCTGCCCCTGCAGAGAGCCCGTGGGCAGCACCCCACGAGCGAACCTGAGCCTCGGGACCACAGGTAAGACCAAATTTTCTGCTGCAAGAAAGCTGCCTGGTGAGCTTGGGACACAGGAAAGCAGAATTTCTCTAGGACCGGGCACGTTCTGTGTTTACCGGAAGTCCCACACCCGCGGATCCCGGCCCGCAGCAGCTCTCTGCTCCCAGACCCGGTGAGAGAGAGACCCAACCGCCTGGTCAGGTGGGCACTCCTGAGGCTGCAGAGCGGAAGAGACCACCAACTCTGCTCACCCCTGCCCACATCCCTGGCCCAAGAGGAAACCGTATAAGGCCTCTGGGCTCCCGTGGGGAAGGGCCCAGGAGCGGCAGGACCCCTGTGCCTGAGACACCGCCGGAACCTGAAAGAAACAGACCGGATAAACAGTTCTCTGCACCAAAATCCCGTGGGAGGGAGAGCTAAACCTTCAGAGAGGCAGACAAGCCTGGGAAACCAGAAGTGACTGCTCCCTGCACACACATCTCGGACGCCAGAGGAAAAAGCCAAAGACCATCTGGAACCCTGGTGCACTGAAGTTCCCGGAAGGGGCGGCACAGGTCTTCCTGGTTGCTGCCGCTGCAGAGAGCCCGTGGGCAGCACCCCACGAGCGAACCTGAGCCACGGGACCACAGGTAAGACCAAATTTTCTGCTGCAAGAAAGCTGCCTGGTGAACTCAAGACACAGGCCCACAGGAACAGCTGAAGACCTGTAGAGAGGAAAAACTACACGCCAGAAAGCAGAACACTCTGTCCCCATAACTGACTGAAAGAGAGGAAAACAGGTCTACAGCACTCCTGTCACACAGGCTTATAGGACAGTCTAGCCACTGTCAGAAATAGCAGAACAAAGTAACACTAGAGATAACCTGATGGCGAGAGGCAAGCGCAGGAACCCAAGCAACAGAAACCAAGACTACATGCCATCATCGGAGCCCAATTCTCCCACCAAAACAAACATGGAATATCCAAACACACCAGAAAAGCAAGATCTAGTTACAAAATCATATTTGATCATGATGCTGGAGGACTTCAAGAAAGACATGAACACACTTAGGGAAGCACAGGAAAACATTAATAAACAAGTAAAAGCCTACAGAGAGGAATCGCAAAAATCCCTTAAAGAATTCCAGGAAAACACAATCAAACAGTTGAAGGAATTAAAAATGGAAATAGAAGCAATCAAGAAAGAACACATGGAAACAACCCTGGATATAGAAAACCAAAAGAAGAGACAAGGAGCTGTAGATACAAGCCTCACCAACAGAATTCAAGAGATGGAAGAGAGAATCTCAGGAGCAGAAGATTCCATAGAAATCATTGACTCAACTGTCAAAGATAATGTAAAGCGGAAAAAGCTACTGGTCCAAAACATACAGGAAATCCAGGACTCAATGAGAAGATCAAACCTAAGGATAATAGGTATAGAAGAGAGTGAAGACTCCCAGCTCAAAGGACCAGTAAATATCTTCAACAAAATCATAGAAGAAGACTTCCCTAACCTAAAAAAAGAGATACCCATAGACATACAAGAAGCCTACAGAACTCCAAATAGATTGGACCAGAAAAGAAACACCTCCCGTCACATAATTGTCAAAACACCAAACACACAAAATAAAGAAAGAATATTAAAAGCAGTAAGGGAAAAAGGTCAAGTAACATATAAAGGGAGACCTATCAGAATCACACCAGACTTCTCGCCAGAAACTATGAAGGCCAGAAGATCCTGGACTGATGTCATACAGACCCTAAGAGAACACAAATGCCAGCCCAGGTTACTGTATCCAGCAAAACTCTCAATTAACATTGATGGAGAAACCAAGATATTCCATGACAAAACCAAATTTACACAATATCTTTCTACAAATCCAGCACTACAAAGGATAATAAATGGTAAAGCCCAACATAAGGAGGCAAGCTATACCCTAGAAGAAGCAAGAAACTAATCGTCTTGGCAACAAAACAAAGAGAATGAAAGCACACAAACATAACCTCACATCCAAATATGAATATAAAGGGAAGCAATAATCACTATTCCTTAATATCTCTCAATATCAATGGCCTCAACTCCCCAATAAAAAGACATAGATTAACAAACTGGATACGCAACGAGGACCCTGCATTCTGCTGCCTACAGGAAACACACCTCAGAGACAAAGACAGACACTACCTCAGAGTGAAAGGCTGGAAAACAACTTTCCAAGCAAATGGTCAGAAGAAGCAAGCTGGAGTAGCCATTCTAATATCAAATAAAATCAATTTCCAACTAAAAGTCATCAAAAAAGATAAGGAAGGACACTTCATATTCATCAAAGGAAAAATCCACCAAGATGAACTCTCAATCCTAAATATCTATGCCCCAAATACAAGGGCACCTACATACGTAAAAGAAACCTTACTAAAGCTCAAAACACACATTGCACCTCACACAATAATAGTGGGAGACTTCAACACCCCACTCTCATCAATGGACAGATCATGGAAACAGAAATTAAACAGTGATGTCGACAGAATAAGAGAAGTCATGAGCCAAATGGACTTAACGGATATTTATAGAACATTCTATCCTAAAGCAAAAGGATATACCTTCTTCTCAGCTCCTCATGGTACTTTCTCCAAAATTGACCATATAATTGGTCAAAAAACGGGCCTCAACAGGTACAGAAAGATAGAGATAATCCCATGCATGCTATCGGACCACCACGGCCTAAAACTGGTCTTCAATAACAATAAGGGAAGAATGCCCACATATACGTGGAAATTGAACAATGCTCTACTCAATGATAACCTGGTCAAGGAAGAAATAAAGAAAGAAATTAAAAACTGTTTAGAATTTAATGAAAATGAAGATACAACATACCCAAACTTATGGGACACAATGAAAGCTGTGCTAAGAGGAAAACTCATAGCGCTGAGTGCCTGCAGAAAGAAACAGGAAAGAGCATATGTCAGCAGCTTGACAGCACACCTAAAAGCTCTAGAACAAAAAGAAGCAAATACACCCAGGAGGAGTAGAAGGCAGGAAATCATCAAACTCAGAGCTGAAATCAACCAAGTAGAAACAAAAAGGACCATAGAAAGAATCAACAGAACCAAAAGTTGGTTCTTTGAGAAAATCAACAAGATAGATAAACCCTTAGCCAGACTAACGAGAGGACACAGAGAGTGCGTCCAAATTAACAAAATTAGAAATGAAAAGGGAGACATAACTACAGATTCAGAGGAAATTCAAAAAATCATCAGATCTTACTATAAAAACCTATATTCAACAAAATTTGAAAATCTTCAGGAAATGGACAATTTCCTAGACAGATACCAGGTATCGAAGTTAAATCAGGAACAGATAAACCAGTTAAACAACCCCATAACTCCTAAGGAAATAGAAGCAGTCATTAAAGGTCTTCCAACCAAAAAGAGCCCAGGTCCAGACGGGTTTAGTGCAGAATTCTATCAAACCTTCATAGAAGACCTCATACCAATATTATCCAAACTATTCCACAAAATTGAAACAGATGGAGCACTACCGAATTCCTTCTACGAAGCCACAATTACTCTTATACCTAAACCACACAAAGACACAACAAAGAAAGAGAACTTCAGACCAATTTCCCTTATGAATATCGACGCAAAAATACTCAATAAAATTCTGGCAAACCGAATTCAAGAGCACATCAAAACAATCATCCACCATGATCAAGTAGGCTTCATCCCAGGCATGCAGGGATGGTTTAATATACGGAAAACCATCAACGTGATCCATCATATAAACAAACTGAAAGAACAAAACCACATGATCATTTCATTAGATGCTGAGAAAGCATTTGACAAAATTCAACACCCCTTCATGATAAAAGTCCTGGAAAGAATAGGAATTCAAGGCCCATACCTAAACATAGTAAAAGCCATATACAGCAAACCAGTTGCTAACATTAAACTAAATGGAGAGAAACTCGAAGCAATCCCACTAAAATCAGGGACTAGACAAGGCTGCCCACTCTCTCCCTACTTATTCAATATAGTTCTTGAAGTTCTAACCAGAGCAATCAGACAACAAAAGGAGATCAAGGGGATACAGATCAGAAAAGAAGAAGTCAAAATATCACTATTTGCAGATGACATGATAGTATATTTAAGTGATCCCAAAAGTTCCACCAGAGAACTACTAAAGCTGATAAACAACTTCAGCAAAGTGGCTGGGTATAAAATTAACTCAAATAAATCAGTTGCCTTCCTCTATACAAAAGAGAAACAAGCCGAGAAAGAAATTAGGGAAACGACACCCTTCATAATAGACCCAAATAATATAAAGTACCTCGGTGTGACTTTAACCAAGCAAGTAAAAGATCTGTACAATAAGAACTTCAAGACACTGAGGAAAGAAATTGAAGAAGACCTCAGAAGATGGAAAGATCTCCCATGCTCATGGATTGGCAGGATTAATATAGTAAAAATGGCCATTTTACCAAAAGCAATCTACAGATTCAATGCAATCCCCATCAAAATACCAATCCAATTCTTCAAAGAGTTAGAACAATTTGCAAATTCATCTGGAATAACAAAAAACCCAGGATAGCTAAAGCTATCCTCAACAATAAAAGGACTTCAGGGGGAATCACTATCCCTGAACTCAAGCAGTATTACAGAGCAATAGTGATAAAAACTGCATGGTATTGGTACAGAGACAGACAGATAGACCAATGGAATAGAATTGAAGACCCAGAAATGAACCCACACACCTATGGTCACTTGATTTTTGACAAAGGAGCCAAAACCATCCAATGGAAAAAAGATAGCATTTTCAGCAAATGGTGCTGGTTCAACTGGAGGGCAACATGTAGAAGAATGCTGATCGATCCATGCTTATCACCCTGTACAAAGCTTAAGTCCAAGTGGATCAAGGACCTCCACATCAAACCAGACACACTCAAACTAATAGAAGAAAAACTAGGGAAGCATCTGGAACACATGGGCACTGGAAAAAATTTCCTGAACAAAACACCAATGGCTTATGCTCTAAGATCAAGAATCGACAAATGGGATCTCATAAAACTGCAAAGCTTCTGTAAGGCAAAGGACACGGTGGTTAGGACAAAACGGCAACCAACAGATTGGGAAAAGATCTTTACCAATCCTACAACAGATAGAGGCCTTATATCCAAAATATACAAAGAACTCAAGAAGTTAGACCGCAGGGAAACAAATAACCCTATTAAAAATGGGGTTCAGAGCTAAACAAAGAATTCACAGCTGAGGAATGCCGAATGGCTGAGAAACACCTCAAGAAATGTTCAACATCTTTAGTCATAAGGGAAATGCAAATCAAAACAACCCTGAGATTTCACCTCACACCACTGCGATTGGCTAAGATCAAAAACTCAGGTGACAGCAGATGCTGGCGAGGATGTGGAGAAAGAGGAACACTCCTCCATTGTTGGTGGGATTGCAGACTGGTAAAACCATTCTGGAAATCAGTCTGGAGGTTCCTCAGAAAATTGGACATTGAACTGCCTGAGGATCCAGCTATACCTCTCTTGGGCATATACCCAAAAGATGGCTCAACATATAAAAGAGACACGTGCTCCACTATGTTCATCGCAGCCTTATTTATAATAGCCAGAAAATGGAAAGAACCGAGATGCCCTTCAACAGAGGAATGGATACAGAAAATGTGGTACATCTACACAATGGAATATTACTCAGCTATCAAAAACAACGAGTCTATGAAATTCGTAGGCAAATGGTTGGAACTGGAAAATATCATCCTGAGTGAGCTAACCCAATCACAGAAAGACATACATGGTATGCACTCATTGATAAGTGGCTATTAGCCCAAATGCTTGAATTACCCTAGATCCCTAGAACAAAGGAAACTCAAGACGGATGATCAAAATGTGAATGCTTCACTCCTTCTTTAAATGAGGAAAAAGAATACCCTTGGCTGGGAAGGGAGAGGCAAAGATTAAAACAGAGACTGAAGGAACACCCATTCAGAGCCTGCCCCACAGGTGGCCCATACATATACAGCCACCCAATTGGACAAGATGGATGAAGCAAAGAAGTGCAGACCGACAGGAGCCGGATGTAGATCGCTCCTGAGAGACACAGCCAGAATACAGCAAATACAGAGGCGAATGCCAGCAGCAAACCACTGAACTGAGAATAGGTCCCCCGTTGAAGGAATCAGAGAAAGAACTGGAAGAGCTTGAAGGGGCTCGAGACCCCAAAAGTACAACAATGTCAAGCAACCAGAGCTTCCAGGGACTAAGCCACTACCTAAAGACTATATATGGACTGACCCTGGACTCTGACCCCATAGGTAGCAATGAATATCCTAGTAAGAGCACCAGTGGAAGGGGAAGCCCTGGGTCCTGCTAAGACTGAACCCCCAGTGAACTAGACTATGGGGGGAGGGCGGCAATGGGGGGAGGGTTGGGAGGCGAACACCCATAAGGAAGGGGAAGGGGGAGGGGGATTTTGCCCGGAAACCGGGAAAGGGAATAACACTTGAAATGTATATAAGAAATACTCAAGTTAATAAAAAAAAATAAAAAAAAATCTTAAGTCTATACTCCCTCTAGTTGAGCTCTGTGCTCTACAGGCTTAGATGCTCCAGGAGGGAAGCATATGTAGTGCAGAGTGGCAACACAGTAGATGCTCTTAGAATTTATGACATCACACTGAAACACTAATCCATATCAATCTCTCAAAACTCCAGCACTATGTTATCTATATAATTGGAGGACTCATGACATATGCTTTAAGATGTGATCTTTGTGACTTGTTGAAAATGTAATATTTACTCTGATGCTGTCATTTCTAAATTGCTTGGGATATTTATTTCTTTAAGATTCAGTAGTATACTTAAATTTAGGACATATTTTTGAGGTACCTTTATAAGTTATTTGCAAGGACACTATCTTTCAGAACATTGATTCATGACTTGTATTTAATGAGTGTAGAACATCTCAATATTTAATGCCAAATATCTTCTGCATAAATTTGTCTGTAAATCATTCATTAAAATGATGTTTATTATAGTATAAATATGAAATGTACCCTATAGAGTGATGTGTTTGAACACTTGGTCCTCAGCTTGTAGCACCATTTTTGAAGATTATGAAACCTCTAGCAGGTAGAGCCTTGCTGGAGGAAATACGTTATTGGGTGTGGGGGAGACTTTGAGGTTTTAATACCTGGCTGTACTTGCTGTTTCCTTTTTTGGAGTGAAGATACAATGTAGCCATATATTTCTATACTCCTCCCACTATGTTTTCACTGCTTGTTGCCATGTCTTTCCCACCATGATGGATTCTGTTTCTCTGGAACTGTGAGGCAAAATCAACCTTTTGTCCATTAGGTTGATTTTGACAGGATATTTTATCACAGAGACAGAAATGAAACTAATATAGAGTCAAACCTATTCATCAAGTGAATTTGGCAACAAAGAATCAACAATGGATAATGCTTACAGCAAAGCAATCCATTAAAGAACCAGTCATTTGAAGAATGACAATCTCATGTATTTCTTGAAACATGATTCCTGATGGAATAATGAAGTGCCTCATTTTTAGATCCATAAGAGTTTGGAAAACAGCATCTACTTTAAGTTCTCTCACTAAAAGACTCAATGGAACCAAGTAATAATTCTCAGATGATCTACAATTAGTTGGGACAGCTGGTTCAATATGCCTCTTTTTAGAGGAAAGGTAGCTAATCAAACATTTACTAAAAATTCTTCTTCTCTAGGAGTCATCCTTAATGGAACTATAGGTTCCTCTTCATTGTTGCTTTGCAGCTTAATTTGGAGCCACTTAGTGGCTCACTTTCCTTAAGATTAATGCTATATGGATGGTTAGCATGTCAATGAATTGCAGTGTATAAAGTGTACATAGTTATGTAAGAACTGCTTTTCTTGGTTAAACAAGTGACTTCATCTCATTCTTCCAACAACATTCTTAGATTCTGAAATAAGAAACAAGGGAGTAACAATTCAATGAGCAACTCAGCTTGGCCTTTAGCAGTTTCTTTAAAATCTGTAGGAGGACATAGCTTATTTCCTTGGTTACATGCATTTGAGAGACCACTCTTGAAATTCCCTATATTGAATGACGGTGATCAGCTTTGTAACTGAACAAAGCTCTAACTCTTCTGTATTAATAAAAGCAAATAATATCTTCTGAGTGAGTTTTCTAAATGCCATGTTCTTTTGGATACTACTAGTAATGGAATATTCTAGGAATATAGACACGTAATTCTGGAAGTACTCCACTCAACATCATATCTACCTTCTTACTGTATTATATTGGCTATATTAGCAAACAACTCTCTATGAAATTATCAAGATACTGATCTCTGCACCAAAGACCTTATGTGTAAACAAAGAATTTTTTATTATTTAAAACTTTACATTATGTATTCACTGTAATTAGTATTGTGTTACATATTGGAATTTTTACACATATGCATATTACATCTATATTCTTCTCACTCCTGCTTTTCTTCCCACTCTCATTAGTCATCTTTGCTTTCTTAGACAGTTTTGCTTCTGTTTTCATGTTAAAACATAAACTATTTGTTTATCTTTATATATGAGCCACAAATTAAAGAAAATATGATGTTTATCTTTCTGAGCATGGATTAACTTATTTAATATGATTATCTCTAGTTGCATATAATTTCCAACCAATAACACAAACTTTGTTCTTCCTTATGGATATGTTTCTATTGCATATGCACATATTTTCTCTATCCATCCCTCTGTTGTAGACTCTTGATTGATTCTATAACTAGCTGTTGAGAATAGTGCTTTGATAAGCAGTGATATACAAGAATTTCTTGTGTTATGCTTACTTGTAGTCCTTTGGGTAAATGCCCAGGAGTAGCATAACTGGGTTACATGGTAATGTTCTATTAGTAGTTTTCCTATGGAACTTCCACACTGATTTTCGTAGTGGCTGTACTATCCTACAGCCCCAGAAGCAATGTATAAATGTTCCCTTTTGTCCATAGCCCCATGAGCACTGTTACTTGTTTTCCTAATATTTGTTGTTCTGCCTTAGTTGCTATGGAATCTCACTGTCATTTTAATTTGCCCAACAAATTAAATACCCCCTGAATTTCTGGAAATCATTAATAATGAAGTTAATAGGTAGAATTTAGGATTGATTTATGCAGAGGGATGATGGTTTTGGCCTACTGTTGTTTGTATGGTTAGAACTCAAGATAAAATTGTCTTTATACAATGAAGGAGAGAGACTATATTTTACTGGTTGTAACAGAAAGTGGATATAGGAGTGTTGAAGGAACATGGGTATGTAGTATCACATAGTAGAATGTTCACTTATTTTTGCATGTGGAGACCTGGGCCTTGGTTGATTTTTGTCTTTATTGTCTCTATCTGAAGATCCTTATTAGGTGCTATGTGAAGATAGCTTGGATTGGCTGGGTTTGTGACTTAAATAGGATTGTTGGGTTTCTGGGATAGAGCCAGCATACCTTAAGGTATGAGCAAGAATTTAGAGATAGGTGTTAAGTTCTTGATAGAAACCTGGAGACAATAAAATCAAAATTCTAATTTGAATGGTGAGGAAGTAAGCGCAAGGTTATTTTTACATTGAAGGCAAGATGATTTATTGCACAAGCAGATCAGAAATAAGTATGGGGAGATCTGCCTTGGAGAATTAGGAAAGCATGAGTAGGCTTATGCTGCTTTGTCTTTTGACATGTGAGGAGCTCGGTAGTGTATAATAGCTTAAGAGAGCTAAGACTCTCTTACATGCAGCCATGTAACATTGGCTAACCTCCTCCCATATGTGGACCTTAGTTTTCTATAGCTGGGAAGTAAGCATATTGAACTTAATAACTCTCATGGTACTTCTTTAAAGAGTTACAGATATTCTATTTTAATAAAAATTTCCACTTACTAGATCAGTCCATCCTTAGAGTTAGCAACCTTCACAAATACTGAGTAGATTTTACACATGTTGCTGAGGGAGGTGCCGTGGATTCTGTATTTTACCTCTTTTTAGTAAGACCTATTCATGAAAAGATGAATGTGTGTAATGTAGTTGTCTTTTGCTGGTATCAGCCCATATAAATTTGGCTGTTTTTACCAAGTCAGGGGAGATAATTCAGGAACCAGATATTCTGAATTTTGCCACAGCAGGAAGCAGTATAAATAATCTCAGACTTGTGAAGACAAGACTATTATTTTTTGGTTGATGTTTTGTCTTCTCTTTGGAAAAACTCCATGGCTGCATCATTTGGCTATCTGAAGCTTTCTCATGCATCATAAAAACTGTCTATTATAACCTGAAACACACTTACAACATGAGGTTAGTAATATAATCCAGCATTGCAGCCACACATACAGAGGAAACTGACAGAACTACCCTTTCCTTTGTAAGACTTACAATGAGTAGGACACTTGTGATTTGTTTGAACTCTTCAGCTTACCAATTAAGATCTCTATTGGGTGCTGTTGGGCTGCTACCTAAGTAATTATAAAACTTGTGTTGAAGAAAATAAGAGCTGTTGGGAACACATTTAGTAGGAGTTTCAACTTAAGATTATTTTACTATCTCTCAAGGAAAGCAAGAAAAATCAAGGTTTAGGTTCAGAAGATTTAACTCTTTTTATTTCTTCTATCTACCATTAACATCCTTAGAGAAGGCCTGCTGTTGCAAGGCCACCACACCCATTCATTTCGCAGTTTTACCTATTACTCTTGTAGCCTCCATATTTCAGCATTTTATTTCATGTACATGGCCAGTGGATCTTCCATGAATCAAGAAAGAATCTGCTATATATAGTAATGAAAAGTTGAAGCTCAAGGGTGGTGTGATCTGGTTTGTGTCATGAGAAACCCACTTAAGATCTGTGCCATATCCTGTATTTTCTTAATCTTTTGTCTCACAAACCTTTTCAGCTCTTGAGTTATAAGAGGTTGTTGGTGTTTCCTAAGAGAAGCATTTTGAAGGAAGATAAGGCCTACACAAGTGAAGTGTAGTCCATGTTGGGGTGGAAGAATATCTGTTCTCATATACAAAGGCTCCATTGCTCATCTGCAGCTTCTAGCTGCCTCCCTATAATTCTAGGATGATTTGAAAAGAACATATAAGACAGAGAAACATGTAATGGGAACTCTCTAAAGCAGTTGTTCTCAACCTTTCTATTGCTGTGACCCTTTAAAACAATTCCTCATGTTGTGGTCAGTTCCCAACCATTAAATTTTTTTATCGCTACCTCATAACTGTAATTTTGCTATTGTTATGAATCTAGAGATAGAGACTTGCCAAAGGGGTTGTAAGTCTTTAAGGCATGCTTGCTGCCTTGAAGAGAAATATATATACATCTATATCTATATCTACATCTATATCTATATCTATATATCTATACACACACACACACATATATATATATATATATATATATATATATATATATATATCCCCTCCATGTAGGTTCAGTGCTCATATCAAGGCCTAGTTGCTGACAGCCAAGGGCCTCTGGCTAACAGACTAAAAGACAAAGTAGACAGGGGCTCCTACTCTATGTCAATACCTAGCTTATGGATAAATGTATAACAGTAGTAGGACTAAGACATTACTGACAATGGTTGAAGCACGTTTCTCCTAATTATAAGAAGCTGGCAGGCTGTGGGGATGACAGTTGGCCTGCATCAGCTAGGACTTTAGAGTCAGAATAGATACAGGCGATTCTTTGGATCACTTGTACAAAGAACTTCAGGTATTTCTATGGCGAGGACCAGGCTTCTACTCCTGCTCGCTACATTTTCAGGACAACTGCGTAGAACTCTTGCTGGGACTTCTGCTCAGGTTTGTATCCTCTATTTTGCTTTGCTTTTCTGCTCACCCCTGGAGTTTGGTTTAGCCTTTTCATATTTCATCTGGATGGATCCTATGAGATCACTTGACATTAACCCTTAAATGGAGGCACTGAATCAGTGTAGCAACTCTAGTATTTCCCCTGGGGAAAATGTCACAGGGTCCATGGTAGAGCTAGGACCATGCCATCTATTTATTTTTATGTTCTTTATGTTTATACATAATACTTCGCATATATGTGTGCTTTCATGGATGAAAGTTCTTGTCTGACAACTCTCTCATGGCCAGTGTCATTATTTTCTTCCTAGCCCTCCTCTCATGTTTTGACTGCTGATGTGGATGAGTATATGGGCTCCAGTTAAACTTTTCTTTGTCTTTCACTATTTTATTAGGGCTCATAGGCAGAGGCTTTGTGAACTATAAGAACATCCAATCCTTTCAGACTTCCTAGTCAGCCCCACTATCCCCCAGCATAATGTCTAGTCTTCTGCCTGCCCTGCTCACAAGTTCTTTGGCTCCTCCATCCATTTAATTTCTGTCCAAGCAGAACTAGGACATGGAGACGCTTCCATGTGAGGCTGTGTTTTTCTCTTGCTGTTTTATGCCAGTTTCCAGTTACAGCTTTTGAGAACAGAGGTGGAGGGGCTTCAAGGACATGCAAACCAATCACTAACGCTGAGTCATGACTGACATACTTTCTCTTTACTAATTTTAAACTTAGAAATTCAGATCGACACTGTTAATGTTCTTTTTTTCCTGTGTTAATGGCCTGCATGTCTTCATGCTGTGTTTTCTGGATCAGGGATTAAGGGACTCATTTTTTCTCCAGCGTTTCCCTGGTACTCATGGATGGTATCAGTTTATGTTGTATACTGGTGCACACTTAGCATCAGGGAGGGAGCATGGTTGGTTCACATCTCTATCTCCTGAGTGATGGGAGGAAGATACTGTCAGCTGCAGAATGATTTTACAATTTTAAGAGAAACAAAGATGTTTATTATTGGAATTTAAAAAAAAATCCCTTTCAAGCTAAGATTCTGTCATTGCATAGGCTAGATGTGAAGATAGATCCAGAATACAAAAGAAGATAGTTCCACAGAGTTCTGGAATGTCCATGGTAAAGGACCTATAGTAAGACATCCAAGCAATAGATGTTTTCAAATACTGTGCTTGGGCCTGGAGTATGGCAAAAACATCATCTCATCTACTCCCCTTTCTAAGAGGATAGGTATTTTAACTTCTCCAAAGACAACATTGGGATTGCTTAAGATCATTAAGGAAGTCTAGGGGAAGGATAGGCTAGAATTCTGGGTTCCTGACACCTAGACAGCTGCCATTAACATCTAGCATCTACTTCTATCCTTGATTATGCTACAACTCTGAGCAGACAGAACCCTCCAAGTGTCTTCTAGAAATTTCTACAGTTTCCCCTTGCTCATTCTGAATAAAACAGATTCATACCAGACAAATAGACAGTTACTTGTGGGATTGTTGCCTGAAGAATATGTTGTTGTTCTGTCCTTGTGATATATATAATTTGGTAGTCTTTGAAATAGGTGGTTAATAGAAACTGGGGTAAAATCTGCCAAGCCTAGGGAAATATACCTAGGTAGTGATCCTAGCACTAGTTTTGTTTATTTTTATGAAATACAGATCCATAAAAGGCTGTATTTGATCTGGTTTATGCTCAAAGTTCCTGGGGCCTTGTATATAGCTAATGCTCATAAACTGTGGGCAGACCTAAAACAAATTATCAGAAAGAACATTCTTTAAAAAGCCGATGACATTATTGAATAAAAAGTGCATGGTCTCAAACTGTTGAGTCAACTTCTACCCTGCTGTCAGGTGACCTCTGTGAAGCTCTCACTTACCCTCCATCAAATTTCTCTGAAAAGAGATTTGGTCAACATTTAGAGATATCAAACAGCTGATAATTTTGAAGATTAGGAAGCTTGCTACATTAATATATCTTGGGCTTCTCAGTAACAAGGGTGACAATCACTGTGATTGGCAGGAATATACTGTTCATTTTTAATTAATTGTTGCCAGTTTGAGGCTTTATGTAACTAAGAAGATTCAAGTAGGATGTTGATTTCCTCCTTTAAAACTTGACCATAGGGCTGGGGATTTAGCTCAGTGGTAGAGCGCTTACCTAGGAAGCGCAAGGCCCTGGGTTCGGTCCCCAGCTCCGAAAAAAAGAACCAAAAAAAAAAACTTGACCATAGCAATACTTTTTGGAGGACATTGAATACTTTATCAGTCTACTCAAACGTTTCTGCTAGTGGCTATATGATTCATAAGATTTTACAGTTGGGTGCTTTTACCTACCATATGCTATTTTTGTAATGGGATAGATAAGAACTGGGATAGCCCTCAATTGCTGTAATTTTCTGGAATATTTCAAAGGTTCTCTTATGCTTTCTAAAGCAAAAAAATGAAGAAATGAATGAGTCTCAATTTTAAATTTCCAGTTTGAAAAGGTGACCATTGGAAGTAGTATGTTTAGGGATCTAGAGAGATGTTTTGCTTCTCTTCCAGAGTAATTGAGTTTACAGAACCCACACTGAACCACTCATGACCTAGTTCCAAGGGATCCAACAACCACCTTTGGCTTCTGGAGGCACCTGGGAACATGTAACATTCACATGCCACACGCACATGCACAGACAAATACACACATATCTTATTTTTATTAGATATTTTTATTTACAATTCAAATTTTATTCACTTTCCTGGTTTCCTGGCCATAAGCACACTATTCCATCCCACTCCCCTTCTGCTATAAGAGTGTTCCCCGTCCCCAACCATCCCCCTTCCTGCCCCCCTGACATTCCCTTGCACTGGAGGGTCCAGCCTTGGTAGGACCAAGGGCTTCTCCTCCCATTGGTGCCCAACAAGGCCATTGTCTGCTACATATGCAGCTGGAGCCATAAGTCTATCCATGTGTAGTCTTTGGGTAGTGCTTTAGTCCCTGGGAGCTCTGGTTGTTGGTATTGTTGTTCTTATGGGCTTGCAAACCCCTTCAACCCTTTCAATCCTTTAACTAATTACTCCAATGCGGAACCCATTCTCAGTTCAATGGATTGCTGCTAGCATTTGCCTCTGTATTTGGCATGCTCTGGCTGAGCCTCTCAGCTATAGCAGGCTTCTGTCAGCAAGAACATTTTGGCTTCATCAATATTATCTACTTGTGGTGGCTGTATATATATGGGCTGTGTACCCAGGTCGGGCAGGCTCTGAATGGCCATTCCTTCAGTGTCTGCCTCAAACTTTGTCTCCATATCCTCTCCTATGAATATTCCCACCCCCTTTAAGAAGGACTGAAGCATCCACACTTTGGTTGTCCTTCCTCTTGAGCTTCATTTAGTCTGTGGATTGTATATTGGGTAATTTGAGCTTTTGGGCTAATATCCACTTATCAGTGAGTACATACCATGTGTGGTTTTGTTTTGTGATTGGGTTACCTCACTCAGGATGATGTACTATTTGTCAATTCTTGATCTTAGAGCATAAGCTATTGGTGTTTTGTTCAGGAAATTTTCCCCAATGCCCATGTGTTCAAGGCTCTTCCCCACTTTTTCTTCTATTAGTTTGAATGTATCTGGTTTTATGTGGAGGTCCTTGATCCACTTGGACTTAAACTTTGTACAGGGTGATAAGAATGGGTAAATTTGCATTCTTCTATGTGCTGACCTCCAGTTGACACAGCACCATTTGTTGAAAATGCTATTTTTCTTCCATTGGTTGGTTTTAGCTCCTTTGTCAAAGATCAAGTGACCATAGATGTGTGGGTTCATTTCTGGGTCTTCAATTCTATTCCACTGATATGCCTGTCTGTCTCTTTGCCAATACCATACTCTTATAAAAAGAAAGGTTTGATGCTTAGCTTTATTTGAACTAGATAAGGAAACTTTGAAAGTCCCTGTATATTTTTGTAGAGCTGTTATAATTTTACACTTAATGTATGTGCTTTCTTTTTCTGACTTTTCTAGATAGCTATAAGAAATCACTCTTATATTAATTATCTGTTCATTTGCTAATATGCATAAATGTTTTTTAGTGGTGTTGTGTAGCAATTTTCTTTGAATTGTAATATTCTCTCTTGGAAGGATGGGGAGGGCCCATTAGGCCCAGGAAGTAAAAAAATTAACAAGTCTCAGGAAACTCCTGAAACTAACAATATTCACATGACTCTTTCCAAGGTTATATAAACAGTATATCACTGCTGGGAGAGGAGTCTCTAAAGAGACTGTAACCCACCAAGGTGCCTACCCATAGAACATAGGATTCTGGGGTTATGGTGTCTATGAGTCATCACTCATGCTCTGGTGGAATTCTATGTGATGCAGCTATTTTTGAATGATTCACGATTCTATAGATAATCTCTCACCTAAACTCCTATAAGCAGTCCCAGTAAACTTAATTGTTTGTCAAGGCGGACTTGATAAAATTATAACTTTGGTCTATCATTAATTTCCTATATGCAGTGAATAGGCCTCTTTATATATCCTTAGTAATTGTTTATACAACAGGTGGCAAGATGAACATGTCTCAGTGAAATTGAGTACTAGCTCAACTTCCTCTGGTTTATTATCTGGGAAAGAAGGATTAAAGATAACGACTGTTAGTTTTTCTCTGTCATTTATTATAACACTTTTTTTTATTAACTTGAGTATTTCTTATTTACATTTCGAATGTTATTCCCTTTCCCAGTTTCTGTGCAAACATCCCCCTAACCCCTCCCCCTCCCCCTCTATATGGGTGTTCCCCTCCCTATCCTCCCCCCATTACCGCCCTCCCCCCAACAATTACGTTCACTCGGGGTTCAGTCTTGGCAGGACCAAGGGCTTCCCCTTCCACTGGTGCTCTTACTGGGCCATTCATTGCTACCTATGAGGTCAGAGTCCAGGGTCAGTCCATGTATAGTCTTTGGGTAGTGGCTTAGTCCCTGGAAGTTCTGGTTTGTTGGCATTGTTGTTCGTATGGGGTCTTGAACCCCTTCAAGCTCTTCCAGTCCTTTCTCTGATTCCTTCAATGGGGGTCCCATTCTCATTTCAGTGGTTTGCTGCTGGCATTCGCCTCTGTATTTGCTGTATTCTTGCTGTGCCTCTCAGGAGAGATCTACATCCAGTTCCTGTTGGCCTGCACTTCTTTGCTTCATCCATCTTGTCTAATTGGGTGGCTGTATATGTATGGGCCACATGTGGGGCAGGCTCTGAATGGGTGTTCCTTCTGCCTCTGTTTTAACCTTTGCCTCCTTATTCCCTGCCAAGGTTACTCTTATTCCCCTTTTAAAGAAGGAGTGAAGCATTCGCATTTTGATCATCCGTCTTGAGTTTCATTTGTTCTAGGCATCTAGGGTAATTCAAGCATTTGGGCTAATAGCCACTTATCAATGAGTGCATACCATGTATGTCTTTCTGTGATTGGGTTAGCTCACTCAGGATGATATTTTCCAGTTCCAACCATTTGCCTATGAATTTCATAAAGTCATTGTTTTTGATAGCTGAGTAATATTCCATTGTGTAGATGTACCACACTTTCTCTATCCATTCCTCTGTTGAAGGGCATCTGGGTTCTTTCCAGCTTCTGGCTATTATAAATAAGGCTGCGATGAACATACTGGAGCACGTGTCTTTTTTATATGTTGGGGCATCTTTTGGGTATATGCCCAAGAGAGGTATAGCTGGATCCTCAGGCAGTTCAATGTCCAATTTTCTGAGGAACCTCCAGACTGATTTCCAGAGTGGTTGTACCAGTCTGCAATCCCACTAACAATGGAGTATGTGGCAGTCAATTTTTGACAGTTCCCTTACTTTTTCTACTGTCTGTTCTTACCATGTTACTGCTGCAGATTATGTGCTAGTTGGGTTCTATAGAGAAATGAATGAATACATTTACTGAGTGGATTGGTTCATGCGATTACAGGTACTAACAAGGGCCATTGGCTGTTGTCTGTAAGCTGAAAGCCCAGGAAAACCAGTTGCATTGCTGAAGTTTAGGCTCCAAGGCTTGTTAAATCATAGTCTGAGTTCAAAACTCTGAGAACCAAGAATTCTAATGTCCATAACCGTGGGTGCTTACCAGAGCCCTAGCAGAGAGTGAAACTCACACTTCCTTTGTCTTTTTTATTTTTTAGCTGAACTAGGAAGGATTAGGTGATGCCCAGCAAGAGTGGAGAGGGCCATCCAGCTTATTCAGTTTACCAATGCAAATGAGAAGCATTTTAAATAAAAAACTTATGAACACACCTAGAAATAATGCTTTACTCACTACCGGATAATCTCTTAGTATAGTCAAATTGATGCATGCAATTATTACTAATCAATTCTTTTTTTTTTATTAACTTGAGTATTTCTTATATACATTTCGAATGTTATTCCCTTTCCCGGTTTCCGGGCAAACATCCCCCTCCCCCCTCACCTTCCTTATGGGTGTTCCCCTCCCAACCCTCCCCCCATTGCCGCCCTCCCCCCATAGACTAGTTTACTGGGGGTTCAGTCTTAGCAGGACCCAGGGCTTCCCCTTCCACTGGTGCTCTTACTAGGATATTCATTGCTACGTATGGGGTCAGAGTCCAGGGTCAGTCCATGTATATATAGTCTTTAGGTAGTGGCTTAGTCCCTGGAAGCTCTGGTTGCTTGGCATTGTTGTACTTTTGGGGTCTCAAGCACCTTCAAGCTCTTCCAGTTCTTTCTCTCATTCCTTCAATAGGGGACCTATTCTCAGTTCAGTGGTTTGCTGCTGGCATTCGCCTCTGTATTTGCTGTATTCTGGCTGTGTCTCTCAGGAGCGATTTACATCCGGCTCCTGTCGGTCTGCACTTCTTTGCTTCATCCATCTTGTCTAATTGGGTGGCTGTATATGTATGGGCCACATGTGGGGCAGGCTCTGAATGGGTGTTCCTTCAGTCTCTGTTTTAATCTTTGCCTCTCCCTTCCCTGCCAAGGGTATTCTTTTTCCTCATTTAAAGAAGGAGTGAAGCATTCAAATTTTGATCATCCGTCTTGAGTTTCATTTGTTCTAGGGATCTAGGGTAATTCAAGCATTTGGGCTAATAGCCACTTATCAATGAGTGCATACCATGTATGTCTTTCTGTGATTGGGTTAGCTCACTCAGGATGATATTTTCCAGTTCCAACCATTTGCCTACGAATTTCATAAACTCGTTGTTTTTGATAGCTGAGTAATATTCCATTGTGTAGATGTACCACATTTTCTGTATCCATTCCTCTGTTGAAGGGCATCTGGGTTCTTTCCATTTTCTGGCTATTATAAATAAGGCTGCGATGAACATAGTGGAGCACGTGTCTCTTTTATATGTTGAGGCATCTTTTGGGTATATGCCCAAGAGAGGTATAGCTGGATCCTCAGGCAGTTCAATGTCCAATTTTCTGAGGAACCTCCAGACTGATTTCCAGAATGGTTTTACCAGTCTGCAATCCCACCAACAATGGAGGAGTGTTCCTCTTTCTCCATATCCTCACCAGCATCTGCTGTCACCTGAGTTTTTGATCTTAGCCAATCGCACTGGTGTGAGGTGAAATCTCAGGGTTGTTTTGATTTGCATTTCCCTTATGACTAAAGATGTTGAACATTTCTTTAGGTGTTTCTCAGCCATTCGGCATTCCTCAGCTGTGAATTCTTTGTTTAGCTCTGAACCCCATTTTTTTTTTATTAACTTGAGTATTTCTTATATACATTTCAAGTGTTATTCCCTTTCCCGGTTTCCGGACAAACATCACCCTCCCCCCTCCCCTTCCTTATTGGTGTTCCCCTCCCAAACCTCCCCCCATTGCCACCCTCCCCGCATAGTCTAGTTCACTGGGGGTTCAGTCTTAGCAGGACCCAGGGCTTCCCCTTCCACTGGTGCTCTTACTAGGATATTCATTGCTACCTATGGGGACAGAGTCCAGGGTCAGTCCATGTATAGTCTTTATGAACCCCATTTTTTAATAGGGTTATTTGTTTCCCTGCGGTCTAACTTCTTGAGTTCTTTGTATATTTTGGATATAAGGCCTCTGTCTGTTGTAGGATTGGTAAAGATCTTTTCCCAATCTGTTGGTTGCCGTTTTGTCCTAAACACAGTGTCCTTTGCCTTACAGAAGCTTTGCAGTTTTATGAGATCCCATTTGTCGATTCTTGATCTTAGAGCATAAGCCATTGGTGTTTTGTTCAGGAAATTTTTTCCAGTGCCTATGTGTTCCAGATGCTTCCCTAGTTTTTCTTCTATTAGTTTGAGTGTGTCTGGTTTGATGTGGAGGTCCTTGATCCACTTGGACTTAAGCTTTGTACAGGGTGATAAGCATGGATCGATCTGCATTCTTCTACATGTTGCCCTCCAGTTGAACCAGCACCATTTGCTGAAAATGCTATCTTTTTTCCATTGGATGGTTTTGGATCCTTTGTCAAAAATCATGTAACCATAGGTGTGTGCGTTCATTTCTGGGTCTTCAATTCTGTTCCATTGGTCTATCTGTCTGTCTCTGTACCAATACCATGCAGTTTTTATCACTATTGCTCTGTAATACTGCTTGAGTTCAGGGATAGTGATTCCCCCTGAAGTCCTTTTATTGTTGAGGATAGCTTTAGCTATCCTGGGTTTTTTGTTATTCCAGATGAATTCGCAAATTGTTCTGTCTAACTCTTTGAAGAATTGGATTGGTATTTTGATGGGGATTGCATTGAATCTGTAGATTGCTTTTGGTAAAATGGCCATTTTTACTATATTAATCCTGCCAATCCATGAGCATGGGAGATCTTTCCATCTTCTGAGGTCTTCTTCAATTTCTTTCCTCAGTGTCTTGAAGTTCTTATTGTACAGATCTTTTACTTGCTTGGTTAAAGTCACACTGAGGTACTTTATATTATTTGGGTCTATTATGAAGGGTGTCGTTTCCCTAATTTCTTTCTCGGCTTGTTTCTCTTTTGTATAGAGGAAGGCAACTGATTTATTTGAGTTAATTTTATACCCAGCCACTTTGCTGAAGTTGTTTATCAGCTTTAGTAGTTCTCTGGTGGAACTTTTGGGATCACTTAAATATACTATCATGTCATCTGCAAATAGTGATATTTTGACCTCTTCTTTTCCGATCTGTATCCCCTTGATCTCCTTTTGTTGTCTGATTGCTCTGGCTAGAACTTCAAGAACTATATTGAATAAGTAGGGAGAGAGTGGGCAGCCTTGTCTAGTCCCTGATTTTAGTGGGATTGCTTCAAGTTTCTCTCCATTTAGTTTAATGTTAGCAACTGGTTTGCTGTATATGGCTTTTACCATGTTCAGGTATGGTCCTTGAATTCCTATTCTTTCCAGGACTTTTATCATGAAGGGGTGTTGAATTTTGTCAAATGCTTTCTCAGCATCTAATGAAATGATCATGTGGTTCTGTTCTTTCAGTTTGTTTATATAATGGATCACATTGATGGTTTTCCGTATATTAAACAATCCCTGCATGCCTGGGATGAACCCTACTTGATCATGGTGGATGATTGTTTTGATGTGCTCTTGAATTCGGTTTGCCAGAATTTTGTTGAGTATTTTTGCGTCGATGTTCATAAGGGAAATTGGTCGGAAGTTCTCTTTCTTTGTTGTGTCTTTGTGTGGTTTAGGTATAAGAGTAATTGTGGCTTTGTAGAAGGAATTCGGTAGGGCTCCATCTGTTTCAATTTTGTGGAATAGTTTGGATAATATTGGTATGAGGTCTTCTATGAATGTCTGATAGAATTCTGCACTAAACCTGTCTGGACCTGGGCTCTTTTTGGTTGGGAGACCTTTAATGACTGCTTCTATTTCCTTAGGAGTTATGGGGTTGTTTAACTGGTTTATCTGTTCCTGATTTAACTTCGATACCTGGTATCTGTCTAGGAAATTGTCCATTTCCTGAATATTTTCAAATTTTGTTGAATATAGGTTTTTATAGTAAGATCTGATGATTTTTTGAATTTCCTCTGAATCTGTAGTTATGTCTCCCTTTTCATTTCTGATTTTGTTAATTTGGACGCACTCTCTGTGTCCTCTCGTTAGTCTGGCTAAGGGTTTATCTATCTTGTTGATTTTCTCAAAGAACCAACTTTTGGTTCTGTTGATTCTTTCTATGGTCCTTTTTGTTTCTACTTGGTTGATTTCAACTCTGAGTTTGATTATTTCCTGCCTTCTACTCCTCCTGGGTGTATTTACTTCTTTTTGTTCTAGAGCTTTTAGGTGTGCTGTCAAGCTGCTGACATATGCTCTTTCCTGTTTCTTTCTGCAGGCACTCAGCGCTATGAGTTTTCCTCTTAGCACAGCTTTCATTGTGTCCCATAAGTTTGGGTATGTTGTATCTTCATTTTCATTAAATTCTAAAAAGTTTTTAATTTCTTTCTTTATTTCTTCCTTGACCAGGTTATCATTGAGTAGAGCATTGTTCAATTTCCACGTATATGTGGGCATTCTTCCCTTACTGTTATTGAAGACCAGTTTTAGGCCGTGGTGGTCCGATAGCACGCATGGGATTATTTCTATCTTTCTGTACCTGTTGAGGCCCGTTTTTTGACCAATTATATGGTCAATTTTGGAGAAAGTACCATGAGGAGCTGAGAAGAAGGTATATCCTTTTGCTTTAGGATAGAATGTTCTATAAATATCCGTTAGGTCCATTTGGCTCATGACTTCTCTTAGTCTGTCTACATCTCTGTTTAATTTCTGTTTCCATGATCTGTCCATTGATGAGAGTGGGGTGTTGAAATCTCCCACTATTATTGTGTGAGGTGCAATGTGTGTTTTGAGCTTTAGTAAGGTTTCTTTTACATATGTAGGTGCCCTTGTATTTGGGGCATGGATATTTAGGATTGAGAGTTCATCTTGGTGGATTTTTCCTTTGATGAATATGAAGTGTCCTTCCTTATCTTTTTTGATGACTTTTAGTTGGAAAATGATTTTATTTGATATTAGAATGGCTACTCCAGCTTGCTTCTTCTGACCATTTGCTTGGAAAGTTGTTTTCCAGCCTTTCACTCTGAGGTAGTGTCTGTCTTTGTCTCTGAGGTGTGTTTCCTGTAGGCAGCAGAATGCAGGGTCCTCGTTGCGTATCCAGTTTGTTAATCTATGTCTTTTTATTGGGGAGTTGAGGCCATTGATATTGAGAGATATTAAGGAATAGTGATTATTGTTTCCCTTTATATTCATATTTGGATGTGAGGTTATGTTTGTGTGCTTTCATTCTCTTTGTTTTGTTGCCAAGACGATTAGTTTCTTGCTTCTTCTAGGGTATAGCTTGCCTCCTTATGTTGGGCTTTACCATTTATTATCCTTTGTAGTGCTGGATTTGTAGAAAGATATTGTATAAATTTGGTTTTGTCATGGTATATCTTGGTTTCTCCATCAATGTTAATTGAGAGTTTTGGTGGATACAGTAACCTGGGCTGGCATTTGTGTTCTCTTAGGGTCTGTATGACATCTGTCCAGGATCTTCTAGCCTTCATAGTTTCTGGAGAGAAGTCTGGTGTGATTCTGATAGGTCTGCCTTTACATGTTACTTGACCTTTTTCCCTTACTGCTTTTAATATTCTTTCTTTATTTTGTGCGTTTGGTGTTTTGACAATTATGTGACGGGAGGTGTTTCTTTTCTGGTCCAATCTATTTGGAGTTCTGTGGGCTTCTTGTATGCCTATGGGTATCTCTTTTTTTAGGTTAGGGAAGTTTTCTTCTATGATTTTGTTGAAGATATTTACTGGTCCTTTGAGCTGGGAGTCTTCACTCTCTTCTATGCCTATTATCCTTAGGTTTGATTTTCTTATTGAGTCCTGGATTTCCTGTATGTTTTGGACCAGTAGCTTTTTCCGCTTTACATTATCTTTGACAGTTGAGTCAATGATTTCTATGGAATCTTCTGCTCCTGAGATTCTCTCTTCCATCTCTTGTATTCTGTTGGTGAAGCTTGTATCTACAGCTCCTTGTCTCTTCTTTTGGTTTTCTATATCCAGGGTTGTTTCCATGTGTTCTTTCTTGATTGCTTCTATTTCCATTTTTAATTCCTTCAACTGTTTGATTGTGTTTTCCTGGAATTCTTTCAGGGATTTTTGTGTCTCCTCTCTATGGGCTTCTACTTGTTTATTTATGTTTTCCTGGAATTTTTTCAGGGATTTTTGCGATTCTTTCAGGCATTTTTGCGATTCCTCTCTGTAGGCTTCTACTTGTTCTCTAAGGGAGTTCTTCAAGTCTTTGTTGAAGTCCTCCAGCATCATGATCAAAAATGATTTTGGAACTAGATCTTGCTTTTCTGGTGTGTTTGGATATTCCATGTTTGTTGTGATGGGAGAATTGGGCTCCGATGGTGCCATGTAGTCTTGGTTTCTGTTGCTTGGGTTCCTGAGCTTGCCTCTCGCCATCAGATTATCTCTAGTGTTACTTTGTTCTGCTATTTCTGACAGTGGCTAGACTGTCCTATAAGCCTGTGTGTCAGGAGTGCTGTAGACCTGTTTTCCTCTCTTTCAGTCAGTTATGGGGACAGAGTGTTCTGCTTTCGGGCGTGTAGTTTTTCCTCTCTACAGGTCTTCAGCTGTTCCTGTGGGCCTGTGTCTTGAGTTCACCAGGCAGCTTTCTTGCAGCAGAATTTGGTCTTACCTGTGGTCCTGAGGCTCAAGTTCACTCGTGGGGTGCTGCCCACGGGCTCTCTGCAGCGGCAGCAACCAGGAAGACCTGTGCCGCCCCTTCCGGGAGCTTCAGTGCACCAGGGTTCCAGATGGTCTTTGGCTTTTTCCTCTGGCGTCCGAGATGTGTGTGCAGGGAGCAGTCTCTTCTGGTTTCCCAGGCTTGTCTGCCTCTCTGAAGGTTTAGCTCTCCCTCCCACGGGATTTTGGTGCAGAGACCTGTTTATCCGGTCTGTTTCTATCAGGTTCCGGTGGTGTCTCAGGCAGGTGTCCTGCCGCTCCTGGGCCCTCCCCCACGGGAGCCCAGAGGCCTTATACAGTTTCCTCTTGGGCCAGGGATGTGGGCAGGGGTGAGCAGTGTTGGTGGTCTCTTCCGCTCTGCAGCCTCAGGAGTGCCCACCTGACCAGGCGGTTGGGTCTCTCTCTCACCGGGTCTCTAATCAATTCTTTATTAATTAGGCATCTATATGCATTATCTTAAACCATACTTAACACCTGAATAAACAGTAATAAGGCAATAGATCCTATCTGTGTCAGACAACTGTCTTATATGTAGTTGAAAAACACAAATGTTTTCTCCAGAAGAGGATATAACATCTTTAGTGTTTTACATTTTCTTCATTTGTCATCCTTTAACTTAAATATTGTGACTTAAACTTAATATTTCTTCATTTGTGAGAGGAACTTCATGCAACTTATGTTAACTGATAAGGGAATAAGAGAGGAAAGGAAACAAAGATGTTTTCTTAGTCAAACCTGGTATTTATGCTACTTTTTTAAAAACCCATTTTGTGTTCCTGTTGCCTATAGAAACCACTTCAGCATGTTGTGTTTTTATTTTACCTGGTGGAATGACCCAAATCTTTACTCTGAGGGTCTACGTTATTTGTCATTCTGTCTGGCTTGCCATGTGATTATCCAGTGATATTAATCTGGGGCATGATAGCATTAAAGATGTCATTAAGTATCCTTTGCATTCAGGACCCACACTCTTTTACTCCCTTGGAACCCTTATTTTAGATCAGTAATCCCATGGAGGTCCTAAAGTGGCCTAGGGGTGATTTAACTCCCAGTTTAATTGAATTGTAGCTGTATCTCCTAGAGAAGGCCTACTTCCTCTGTAACTAAGAATTCCAGCCTAGCAGGGTATAGTTTCAAGATCAGGAAAGCAAAATGGTTGCTGGGAAATCACTTCCATTTGACACTGAGTCAAAGACAAAATATAATATGTATATTATATATGTAGATAATAAAGTTATATATAACAATATATATACATATATACACATATATATATACATATATATACACACATATATATACATATATATATATATAAAACATTATATATAATGCTAGAGAATCTAACCCAATCCTGTTGCTAACTTTTTCCTTCATCATAAGCAGTGCTGTGTGGGCATCATAATGATAGGTCAGTCATTTTATTAGTTCATGTGATGCCATTTTTTTCAGAATCATGACATGTAGAGAAGGAAAATGCATGTCCTGGATGTCTATTCAAATAATGAAACAATTATTCTGGTACTCTTATGACAAAAGCACTTTAACATAATTTACCCACCACCAGATAACCTGCATACTACCTCATGTAATAGTATAAGGATTAATTAATAGATGTTGGAGGGGTTAAAGCAGGTACTATACTATCTGCTGCAATGGGTTCCCTCATCCAAGAAGGCTAGACTGCAAGTTCTTAGGAGTATCTAAGTCCAATTGTCCCAGCCTTTTCTCTGAGACATGCATTTAATTTTTGCATGACTTGGTAGTGCAAATGATGTGTGAAGTAAGTTCTGATATTTTTCTGTCACAGTGCAAAATTGTGCAAATCTGGGGAAATAGTTAGCTACACTACACAAGCCTTTTCAAAGTCACTACTGGGGAAAAATAATTCCATTATAAGTGCTAAATGAGGATCGTAATGAGATATTCAAAGTCTTGCCAAGTGAATTTAATCACTTTCTGATCCCAACAGCCACACAATTCAACTCTTTCTTAGCATAATTAAGCAAGTGACAATGAGGATACTATTCTAAGACATTGTAATGAGATGCTGAGGGGCCTGAATTCCTACTAAACGTTTATTATATATGCAAGTTCTTTAATAGCTAGAACAATAGAAAAGGAAATTTAGTTAAGTGAGGTCCATTTCCTTTGAAATTAAACGTTAAGAACAGAAGCTGCTGGATCACTATTTGTAGGTACCTTTATCATTCTAGCCTGAAGGCTTGGCTAGACTGTATAGCTATAAAACTCCTAGGTGAGTAGAAGACATCATGAAAGAGACTTTGGGGGATGATGGCACTTTCAAGGAGAGAAGTAGTGAGGTACTAGATTGGAGGTTGGTGTGAGATTTGCAGTCTGTCTAGAACTCATGTTTGAATTTGACTTACAAATTTAGGTGTGTGTGAGTGTGTGTGTGTGTGTGTGTGTGTGTGTGACTTTAAATTACTCACTACAATGTTCTATGCCTACATTCTACTGTACTTTATAAACTATGAGAGACAGTTAATGCATGTAGACTCAGCTAAACCCAAATAATGTGGTAGAAGGGTTATTTGAACCCAGGAGCTGCAGACCAGCCTAGGTAGCATATTTCAACCCCATCCCTCCCCTCCTTCAAATATAAATGGCTTTATTCATAGCTACTTCACCAAATTATTTTGAGAACTGAATTCAGCAATGGTCCTGAAAATGCCTTAGAAACTGGAAAGAACTATAAACACAGACTAAGGGCTCACTAAATCCTTTAATCCCTGAGGGGGAAATCTCTCCTGGTGCTAGCAAGTTCTTAGCACAATTCTAGCACCTCATTCAGTTGTCACTCAGGGAGAAAACATTTGGAGTTGGCTGGAGGATTGCAGTTCTGTTGCACATTGACATTTTTCTCCCTGGTAAAGGACAGCCAGCACACTTACAAGGTTCAATATCATATTTCGATCAGCATGAAAACATAATGTAGGCTGTGTTCAATGAGTTCTGTGGATGTTGTCCTTGGCAATGAAACCCTGCTGTCTGTTTGCTGAAGGCAACCTTTTGTGTTGACATCAGCCAAAGCTGTTTGGGGGTTTTCCTGTGACCCCATTGGAAAATAACTCAGTTGAATGTAACCTAGGAGTCCTCATTAGGATCACATTCATAGATTCCAGGAAGTTTCCTCTACACTAGGTTTCCATACCTTCCAAAGCTCTACCACCCCAACTGTGGCCATCTCTGCCTACACTCTCACCCTTGGCCTCACCTGTCCCACGATGTGATTGAACCCCCCTACTTTTATCCCCTTCTATTTTCAGTGAACCCATAAAATGTATTTCCCCATCTTATGGAGAGCCATATTCCCTCCACCTGTAGACTGCTCCACTTTACCTAAACTCTCTGAGTCTATAGGTTGTATCATAGATATCATTTACTTAAGTGTTAGTATCCACTTATAAGTGAACATATACCAAAATTATCTTTCTGGTCTGGATTACCTCACTTAGGATGGTTTTTCTTTTCTAGTTTTATCCATTTGCCTACAAATTTCATGATGTAATTTTTTAACAGCTAAGCAATATTCCATTGTATAATGTATCACATTTTTTAAACCCATTCTTCCTTTGGGGGGCAGTTAGTTTTTTCCAGTCTCAGGATATTGTGAATAAAGCTCTAATGAATGTGGTTGAACAAGTGTCCTTGTGGAAGGATGAAAAAATCCTTCAGTTATATGCCCAGGAGTGATATAGCTGGTTTTAACATAGATGGGTTCACAGTTTTCTGAGGAACCGCCATATTGATTTCTATAGTGGCTGTACACGTTTTTATTCAAACCAACTATAAACCAGTATTCTATGTGTTTCACATCCTTGCCAGCATGAGCTGTCACTTGTATTATTGACCTTAGCCATTCTGACAGATGTAACATGGAATCTTATAGTTATTTTGATTTGCATTTCTCTGATGGCTAAGGGTTTTGAATATTTCTTTAAGTGCTTTTCCGCCATTGGAGTTTTCTCTGGAGAATTTTGTTTGGGTCTGTAACCAGTTTTTAAATTGTATCATTTAGGGTTTTGATATCTAGTTTCTTGAGTTCTTTTCATACTTTAGCCTTTTGTCAGGTAGATACTTTTTCCAATTGATGGTGTCCATTGCCTTATAGAAGATTTTCAGTTTTAAGAGGTCCCATTTGTTAGTTGTTGATCCAGAAAATTATCTCTTGTTTCAATGTGTTCAAGGCTATTCCCCACTTCCTTGTTTATCAGGTTCAGTGTATCTCATTTTATGCTGAGGTCTCGGTCCACTTGAACTTGAATTTTATGTAGGGTGATAATTATGGATCTATTTGCATTTTTCTACATGCAGACATCCAGTTAGACCTGTACCATATGTTGGAGTTGCTATCTTTTTCCATTGTGTATTTCTGGCTTTTTATTTGTCCCAAAAAGTCAGGTGTCCATATGTGTACAGATTTGTATCCAGGTCTTCGATTCCATCGACCTGTCTGTTTTCATGTTAATACCATGCAGCTTTTTATTACTATAGTTCTAGCTCTAGTATAACTTAAAATTGAGGATAGTGAGGCCTCCAGGAGTTTGTATTGTTCAGGATTGTTTTATATGTTTTTGTTTTGGGTTGAAAAGTGTCCTTTCAGTATCTGTAAAGAATTATACTAAAATTTTGAAGGGGATTGTATTGAATATGTAGATTGCTTTTGATAAAATGATCATCTTTACTATGTTAAATCTACTGATCTATGAGCATGGAAGATCTTTCCACCTTCTGATTTCTTTCAATTTCTTCTTTCTCAAATATTTGCAGTTTTTAATCATACAAATTTTTCACTTGAGTGGTTAGAGTTACCACATGATATTTTAAATTGTCTGAGGCTTTTGTGAAAGGTGTTGTTTCCCAAGGTTTTTCTCAGTTCATTTGTCATCTTTATCTAGCAGGGCTGCAGGTTGTTTTGGAGATAATCTTATATCCAGCATTTTTGCTGAAAGTGTTTATCAGCTGTAGAAGTTGTCTGGTGGAATTTTTAGGGTGACTTATGTATACTATCATATCATCTGCAAATAATTATACTCTGGCTTCCTCCTTTTCAATTTGTGTCCCCTGATCTTTTTCAGTTTTCTTATTACTCTATCTAGAACTTCAAGTACTATATTGAAGAGATATGGGAAGGGGGGGGGCAACCTTGTCTTCTTCCCAATTTTAGTGGAATTGTTTTGAGTTTCTCTTCATTTAAGTTGATGTTGGTTATTGTCTTGAGGTATATTGCCTTTAGTATATTTAGGTATGTCCCTTGTATAAATAATCTCTCTAGGACTTATATTCTGAAGAAGGGGGTGTTAGATTTTGTCAAAGCCCTTTTCTGAACCTAATTAGATGATCCTGTGGTGTTTTTTTTCAGTTTATTTATATGGTGGATTATGTTGATGGATATTCCTATTTAGAACTACCCGTACATCCCGGGGATGAAGCCTACTTGATCAGGGTGGATGATGTTTTTAATGTTTTCTTGTACTTGGTGTGTGAATATTTTATTGAGGATATTTACATCTATGTTCATATGGGAAATTGGCTTATACATCTGTTTCTTTGTTAAGTCTCTATTTGGTTTGGGCATGAGAGTAACAATGGCCTAATAACTGAACAATGGTCCTTATTTTTCGGTTTTGTGGAATAATTTGAGGAGTATTGGCATTAACTCATCTTTGAAAGTTTGGTAGAATTCTGCATTAAAACCATCTGGCCCTGTCTTTTTTGATAGGTTGTGTGTGTGTGTGTGTGTGTGTGTGTGTGTGTGTGTGTGTGTATGTGTGTGTGTTTTAATGACTGTTTCTACTTCACTAGAGGTTATAAGTATATTTAAATTGTTTATTTAATCTTGATTTGACTTTGATAAGTGGTTCTTATTGAGAAAGTTATCCATTTCATGTAAAATTTCCAATTTTTGTGGGGTACAGGCTTTTGAATTAAGACCTAATGATTCTTTGAATGTCTTTAGCGTCTGTTTTGTTTTGTTTGGTTTTGTTTTGTTTTGTTTTTTTTTTGGAGCTGGGGACCGAACCCAGGGCTTTGCACTTGCTAGGTAAGCTCTCTACCGCTGAGCTAAATCCCCAACCCGGTTAGTGTATGTTTTTATGCCTCCTGTTTCATTTCTTGTTTTGTTAATTTATATACTGTCTCTCTGCCTTTTAGTTAGTTGGGATAAGGTTTTGTCTATCTTGTTGATTTTCTCAAAGAACCAGCTATTGGTTTCATAGATTCTTTTTATTGTTCTCTTTGTTTCTAATAGTTTGATTTGAGCCCTGAGATTGATTATTGATTATTTTCTGATGTATATTCCTCTTGCATGTGTTTGACTATTTTTTATCAAGAGCTCTCAGGTATACTTTTAAGATGCTAGTATGAAAACTCTCTAATTTCTTTATGGAGGCAATTAGTGCTATGAACTTTCTTTTTAACATTACTTTCACTGTGTCCCATAAGTTTGGGCATATTATGCTATCAGTTTCATTGTATTCTAATAAGTCTTTACTTTCATTATTTCTGTTTTGACCCATTTTTATTCAATAATGTGTTGTTTAGTTTCCAAGAGTTTGTAAGCATAATGTTGTTTCTATTGTTAATATACAGCTTTAATCCATGGTGGTATGTTTTTATAGAATTAGTTATTTCAATTTTCTTGTACCTGTTGATATTTAATTTGTGTCCAAGTATGTGGTCAAATTTGGAGAAAGTTCCATGAGGGGTAGGAAAGTAAACATATTCTTTTTAATTTTTTTTTAAATTAAAAAAAAATCTTTAATCATTTTTTTACAGTCCAGACTTTATCCTCCTCCCAGTCCACCCTCCAACTGTTCCACACCCCACACCCCTCCTCCCATCTTCAAGAGGATGTTCCCATACCCCAACCAGACCTCACCACTCCCTGAAGCAAACCCCAAGTCTCAGGAGGGTTAGGAGCATCTTCTATGACTGAGTCCAGACCCAGCAGTCCTCTGCTGTATATATGTTGGGGGCCTCATATCAGTTGATGTATGCTGCCTGGTTGGTAGTTCAATGTCTGAGAGATCCAGGGGATCCAGGTTAAGTGAGACTGCTGGTCCTCCTATAAGGTCTCCTTCCTCCTCAGCTATGTGATATCTGTCAGGTCCATTTGATTTATAACATGTTATCTCCAGTGTGTCTCTGTTTAGTTTTTCTCTGGATGACTCTCCATTGGTGACTGGGTATTAAAGTCTCTGGCTATCTCCCTGTGTGAAGTTCAGTATATGTTTTAAGCTGTATTATTATTATATTTTTACAAAGGTGGATTCCTTTGCATTTGGAGAATAGATATTAAGAAGCAAAATTTCATCTTGATGTTTTTATTCCTTTCATTAATATGTCTTTCCCTATCTCTTTCGATTAGTTTTGGTTTGAAGTATTTTTTGTTGGACAATAAAATAGCTATGCCAGCTTGCTTCTAAGGTACATTTGCTTGAAATATTTTTCCAAACTTGTACTCTGAGGTTATGTTTATTCTTGATGTTGAGGTATGTTTCATGGATTCAGTGGAAGGATGAACCTGATCTTTTTATATCCATTGTGTTAGTCTGCGTCTTTTTATTGGTGAAATGAGACCAATATTAAAAGAGATCATAGACCAATGTTTATTGATTCATATTGCTTTGTTTTTGATGGTGGCAGTTGTGTGTGTGTGTGTGTGTGTGTGTGTGTGTGTCTATCTGTCTGTCTGTCTGTGTGTCTGTGTGTTTCCAGTCTTTTGATTTTGCTGGCTTGAGATTTTTTATTTCCTTTGTTTTCATGGGTATAACTAATATCCCAAATAGTGGACTTTTCCTTCTACTACCTTCTGTAGGATTTGTGTGTGTGTGTGTGTGTGTGTGTGTGTGTGTGTGTGTGTAATTTGACTTTATTATCGAATATCATATTTTTGCCATCTATAGTAATTGAAGGTTTGCTGGACATTGTAATCTGGGCTGGCATCTGTGGTCTCTTAGCATCTGTTGCACATCTGTCCAGGCCCCTCTGGCTTTTAGATTCTCCATTGTGAAATCAGGTGCAATTTTAATAGGTCTGACTTTATAAGTTACTTAGTCTTTATCCCTTGCAGCTTTTAATATTCTTTCTTTGTTCTATATGTTTGATGTTTTGATTATTATGTGGTGAAAGTACTTTCCTTGCTAGTCTAACGTATTTTGTTTTCTATATGCTTCCTGTACCTTTACAGGCATCTCCTTCTTTAGGTTATAAATTTTTTCTTTTATAAGTTTACTGAAATAATTTCTGGTACTGTTTTTCTGGGACTCTTCTTCTTCTATTTCTATTATTCTTAGGTTTGGACTTTTCATAGTGTCCCAGATTTCCTGGATGCTTTGTGTCAGAATGTGTGTTTGCTTTCTTTCTTTCTGTCTTTCTTTCTTTCTTTCTTTCTTTCTTTCTTTCTTTCTTTCTTTCTTTCTTTCTTTCTTTCTTAGATTGAACAGTTTCTTTGACTGCTGTAGCCATTTTTCTCATTGTATCTTTCACATAAAAAATTCTCTCTTCCATCTCTGATATTCTGTCTGTGAAGCTTTCCTCTGTAGTTTCTGTTTAAATCCTAATTTTTTCATTTCCATAAATTTCTCAGTTTTGGTTTTCTTTGCTGTTTCTATTTCCAATTTCAGGTCTTAAACAGTTTCATTCATTCCCTTCAACTATTTGCTTGAGTTTTCTTTGATTTCTATAAGAGATTTATTCATTTTCTCCAACTTTTTATTTGTAATTTTCTGGATTTCTTTAAGGGATTTTTTTCTTTTCCTCTTCAAGGACCTCTATTGCCTTCATAAATGCTGTTTTCTTGCCTTTCACCTATATTTCAACCATGTGGGAATAGGCAGGGCCTGCTCTAGTATGATAACTGAGCTCTGTTAGATATGTGACCTTACTCTTATTGGTTATATTCTTATGCTGATCTCTAGGCACCTGGGTTTGGGGTAATTATATGTCTAGGTACTAATTACTGAGTTTGTCTTTGTTAGGTGGGTGTTTCACTTCTTGGTTTCTCTTTACTTTCTGGAGTTTTGGAGAGTGTGGATTGCTGTGTATTGTTTGTTTCACTGGCCTGCTCACCTGTTGTCTTTACAGGGAATGCCTGCTGGTATTGGAGGTGAATTGAGGGAAGGAAGGTTGGAGGAGAAGGTTTTTGGGATCTGTCTGCATGAGGTCAGTGAACAATGGAGATGACAGTTGGTTTCCTGTTAAAAAGCTGAGGACGAGACTGGGGATGGGGATTAATCTACAGGGCAGTAGGAGAGGTGTGGGTCTGCCTGCAGCCTACTTGTTGCCCTGGGAGAAGGGGCCCTTGGTATATTAGGGGGTGACTGCTGGGGTTGGAGTCTGGGAAAAAGCAACACATAGGAAGAGGAAGCTTAGAGGTGGGAAGTTCTGTGGAATCCATAGGAGATAGGGGTATGAGGGAGGAAGAATGTCATGGGTGTTTTGCTGGGAAGGTGAGGATGAGACTGGGGGAGTGGGACTGGGGAGGCAGAGTGGGAAGAGAAGATCCATGGACAACCTACCTATATTTCCTGTAGGTGTGGCCTGCGGATTAGCTGGGAATGACTGCTAGATTTGGGGGCTGGGAAAAAGAAAGAATGGGCAGAGGGAAGTTAGAAGAAGAAGATGGAGAAGGTGAAGAAGGAGGTGAAGAAGGGGAAGACGATCTGTGATATTCATATGCTATGGGAACAAAGAGGTGGGGCAGCATCATGGAAAGGTGTGACAGGTGTCCTGCTGCAGAGCTAAGGATGAAACTAGCGGATTGGGTCTGGGGATCAGAGGGCTTCTTGTTCTGTCCTAATAGGTAAACAGAACCTTTTGTTTGTACTACAGCTGATGCTTCTTGTTTTCTAGAATCAATTAAATCAGCTTTGTTACTCTTTGAATACTCTCACTGTTGTCCCAACATGAGTCTAATTCGATATACCAAGAGTTCCATAAGGCAGTCACTGTGGCTATCACTTATATACAAGGTCTTACTATCCTGATAATTTTCAAGTTCTGAATAAAAGCGACAGGTAAGAGCCATAGAAATTTCCAGAATTTCTACTATAATAACTTTTCTTTCTAATGAAGGAGAAGCAGGCAATGATGTGAGCTAAGGTTAAGTTTGAATTCAGGAGAAGAAGTTTCAAGTCTCCTCGGGGATGTGGATCAGAAGTATGAGTAATCTCGTCATCACCCAAGCTGAGGGAATTTGGTTTCAGAAACCATTGCCAATGCCCATACCCATAGAAACAGGCTAGCAACAAGAGACCACGTCCTAAATCAGAATATGGGATCCAGCAGCATCCCTGGAGCCCTGGAACTGCAGACTTAACACAACATTCGAGAAAGGGCTACAGATGACATGCATGTTCATTCCAGTGTAATGAAATGTACCTCTCCGCGCTTTCTATGTGAGCCACTGTAGGTATGAGGCCCCCTCACATGAATTGCTCATAGACATAGCTGACACAATAAGCTTATAAGAAAGAATGGAGGAGAGTAGATGATGAATGCTCAGGATTTCCTCTTGTCTGTAATTAGATGCCTATTGGTTTAGCTTTTCACATAGTACCTAAATTTTTCTATGTGCCATGCACTTGAAAGCACACAATGTGTGTTCACATGTCATTCAGTTGGGTTCTCAATTCTGCTGCTTTGTCCAGGTTCATACCCTTCATTTTGTAGATGAGGAGATGTTGGTTAACATATTTGCCTATGGTAATCTAGTCTGAAGTGGCACAGCTACATTTTTTACGTTCATCCATTATTTTACTAACACAATTTATCTTCTATTAATTAGTTTTCTATTGAATCATTTATTTATGCCCCAGCTTTCTTGACATATAATTGACAACTATAATACATACATGCTGGGGCTGCACATTGCAGAATGTCATTTTGTAGTTTAAACAGTGGCCCTGTGATAATCAGTTTGAGACTTTCTGTAAAATCACCACTTCTTCCACCTCTAATTTTTGAGCCATAACCTATAACCATGTTTGGGTGTTTTCTATGAACCTTTTAAACACTAAGAAGTGTGGCTGCAAAAATATTGGCTTTTAACAATTGTGCTTCACACGTAAACCCTTGGTCAGAAGAAGAAGAAAACCATTCATTAAAACATTTAGATCAACTACTGTAGCAATAATTAAATACTTGTAATATTACGAAGCTGCATTTTAGACTGCTATGAGTCCTAAGGTTATTTTAGATAAAGTTATCTTCATTCATTTAGGAAAGGAGCTTCTGCTGAACATCTGTAGGTTATTGAGCACAGGAGACAGAGCAGTGGGAGTTTGTTGAATCGGTTCTCACTCCCCTGAGAAATAAAAGGTAGGCAGTCCCAAGAGACAAATCTTTCTTTCTTTCTTTTTTTAATCTTTATTAACGAGTATTTCTTATTTATATTTCAATTGTTATTTCCAGGCCAACATGCCTCTAACCCTTCACCCTCCCCTTCTTTATGGGTGTTCCCCTTCCCATCCTTGCCCCACTACTGCCCTACCCCCAACAATCACGTTCACTGGGGGTTCAGTCTTAGCAGGACCAAGGGCTTCCCCTTCCAGTGGTGCTCTTACTAGGCTATTCATTGCTACCTATGCAGTTGAAGTCCAGGGTCAGTCCATGTATAGTCTTTGGGTAGTGGCTTAGTCCCTGGAAACTCTGGTTGGTTGGCGTTGTTGTTCATATGGGGTCTCAAGCCCCATCAAACTCTTTCAGTCCTTTCTCTGATTCCTTCAACAGGGGTCCCGATCTCAGTTCAGTGGTTTAATGATGGCATTTGCCTATGTATTTGCTGTAATCTGGGTGTGTCTCTCAGGAGAGATCTACATCCGGTTCCTGTCGGCCTGCACTTTTTGCTTCATCCATCTTATCTAGTTTGGTGGCTGTATATGTATGGGCCACATGTGGGGCAGGCTCTGAATGGGTGTTCCTTCAGTGTCTGTTCTAAACATTGTCGCCCTATTCCCTGCCAAGGGTATTCTTGTGTCCCTTTTAAAGAAGGAGTGAAGCATTCACATTTTGGTCATCCTTCTTGAGTTTCATGTGTTCTGTGCATCTAGGGTAATTCCAGCATTTGGATTAATAGCCACTTATCAATGACTGCATACCATGTGTGTTTTTCTGTGATCGGGTTACCTCACTCAGGATGATATTTTCCAGTTCCATCCATTTGTCTGTGAATTTCATAAAGTCATTGTTTTTGATAGCTGAGTAATATTCCATTGTGTAGATGTACCACATTTTCTGTATCCATTCTTCTGTTGAAGGGCATCTAAGGTTATTTCCAGCTTCTGGCTATTATAAATAAGGCTGCTATGAACATAGTGGAACATGTGACTTTTTTTTTTTTATTAACTTGAGTATTTCTTATATACATTTCAAGTGTTATTCCCTTTCCCGGTTTCCGGGCAAACATCCCCCTCCCTCCTCCCTTTCCTTATGGGTGTTCCCCTCCCAATACTCCCCCCATTGCCGCCCTCCCCCCATAGTCTAGTTCACTGGGGGTTCAGTCTTAGCAGGACCCAGGGCTTCCCCTTCCACTGGTGCTCTTACTAGGATATTCATTGCTACCTATGGGGTCAGAGTCCAGGGTCAGTCCATGTATAGTCTTTAGGTAGTGGCTTAGTCCCTGGAAGCTCTGGTTGCTTGACATTGTTGTACTTTTGGGGTCTCGAGCCCCTTCAAGCTCTTCCAGCTCTTTCTCTGATTCCTTCAATGGGGGCCTATTCTCCGTTCAGTGGTTTGCTGCTGGCATTCGCCTCTGTATTTGCTGTATTCTGGCTGTGTCTCTCAGGAGCGATCTACATCCGGCTCCTGTCGGTCTGCACTTCTTTTTTTTTTTTTTTTTCATTGCTATTTTTTTTTATTAACTTGAGTATTTCTTATATACATTTCGAGTGTTATTCCCTTTCCCGGTTTCCGGGCAAACATCCCCCTCCCCCCTCCCCTTCCTTATGGGTGTTCCCCTCCCAACCCTCCCCCCATTGCCGCCGTCCCCCCATAGACTAGTTCACTGGGGGTTCAGTCTTAGCAGGACCCAGGGCTTCCCCTTCCACCGGTGCTCTTACTAGGATATTCATTGCTACCTATGGGGTCAGAGTCCAGGGTCAGTCCATGTATAGTCTTTAGGTAGTGGCTTAGTCCCTGGAAGCTCTGGTTGCTTGGCTTTGTTGTACTTTTGGGGTCTCGAGCCCCTTCAAGCTCTTCCAGTTCTTTCTCTGATTCCTTCAACAGGGGACCTATTCTCAGTTCAGTGGTTTGCTGCAGGCATTCGCCTCTGTATTTGCTGTATTCTGGCTGTGTCTCTCAGGAGAGATCCACATCCGGCTCCTGTCGGCCTGCACTTCTTTGCTTCATCCATCTTGTCTAATTGCGTGGCTGTATATGTATGGGCCGCATGTGGGGCAGGCTCTGAATGGGTGTTCCTTCAGTCTCTGTTTTAATCTTTGCCTCTCCCTTCCCTGCCAAAGGTATTCTTTTTCCTCATTTAAAGAAGGAGTGAAGCATTCACATTTTGATCATCCGTCTTGAGTTTCATTTGTTCTAGGCATCTAGGGTAATTCAAGCATTTGGGCTAATAGCCACTTATCAATGAGTGCATACCATGTATGTCTTTCTGTGAATGGGTTAGCTCACTCAGGATGATATTTTCCAGTTCCAACAATTTGCCTACGAATTTCATAAACTCGTTGTTTTTGATAGCTGAGTAATATTCCATTGTGTAGATGTACCACATTTTCTGAATCCATTCCTCTGTTGAAGGGCATCTGGGTTCTTTCCAGTTTCTGGCTATTATAAATAAGGCTGCGATGAACATAGTGGAGCATGTGTCTCTTTTGTATGTTGAGGAATCTTTTGGGTATATGGCCAAGAGAGGTATAGCTGGATCATCAGGCAGTTCAATGTCCAATTTTCTGAGGAACCTCCAGACTGATTTCCAGAATGGTTGTACCAGTCTGCAATCCCACCAACAATGGAGGAGTGTTCCTCTTTCTCCACATCCTCGCCAGCATTTGTTGTCACCTCAGTTTTTGATCTTAGCCATTCTCACTGGTGTGAGGTGAAATCTCAGGGTTGTTTTGATTTGCGTTTCCCTTATGACTAAAGATGTTGAACATTTCTTTAGGTGTTTCTCAGCCATTCGGCATTCCTCAGCTGTGAATTCTTTGTTTAGCTCTGAACCCCATTTTTTAATAGGGTTATTTGTTTCCCTGCGGTCTAACTTCTTGAGTTCTTTGTATATTTTGGATATAAGGCCTCTATCTGTTGTAGGATTGGTAAAGATCTTTTCCCAATCTGTTGGTTGCCGTTTTGTCCTAACCACAGTGTCCTTTGCCTTACAGAAGCTTTGCAGTTTTATGAGATCCCATTTGTCGATTCTTGATCTTAGAGCATAAGCCATTGGTGTTTTGTTCAGGAAATTTTTTCCAGTGCCCATGTGTTCCAGATGCTTCCCTAGTTTTTCTTCTATTAGTTTGAGTGTGTCTGGTTTGATGTGGAGGTCCTTGATCCACTTGGACTTAAGCTTTGTACAGGGTGATAAGGATGGATGGATCTGCATTCTTCTACATGTTGCCCTCCAGTTGAACCAGCACCATTTGCTGAAAATGCTATCCTTTTTCCATTGGATGGTTTTGGCTCCTTTGTCAAAAATCAAGTGACCATAGGTGTGTGGGTTCATTTCTGGGTCTTCAATTCTATTCCATTGGTCTATCTGTCTGTCTCTGTACCAATACCATGCAGTTTTTATCACTATTGCTCTGTAGTACTCCTTGAGTTCAGGGATAGTGATTCCCCCTGACGTCCTTTTATTGTTGAGGATAGCTTTAGCTATCCTGGGTTTTTTGTTATTCCAGATGAATTTGCAAATTGTTCTGTCTAACTCTTTGAAGAATTGGATTGGTATTTTGATGGGGATTGCATTGAATCTGTAGATTGCTTTTGGTAAAATGGCCATTTTTACTATATTAATCCTGCCAATCCATGAGCATGGGAGATCTTTCCATCTTCTGAGGTCTTCTTCAATTTCTTTCCTCAGTGTCTTGAAGTTATTATTGTACAGATCTTTTACTTGCTTGGTTAAAGTCACACTGAGGTACTTTATATTATTTGGGTCTATTATGAAGGGTGTCGTTTCCCTAATTTCTTTCTCGGCTTGTTTCTCTTTTGTATAGAGGAAGGCAACTGATTTATTTGAGTTAATTTTATACCCAGCCACTTTGCTGAAGTTGTTTATCAGCTTTAGTAGTTCTCTGGTGGAACTTTTGGGATCACTTAAATATACTATCATGTCATCTGCAAATAGTGATATTTTGACCTCTTCTTTTCCGATCTGTATCCCCTTGATCTCCTTTTGTTGTCTGATTGCTCTGGCTAGAACTTCAAGAACTATATTGAATAAGTAGGGAGAGAGTGGGCAGCCTTGTCTAGTCCCGGATTTTAGTGGGATTGCTTCAAGTTTCTCTCCATTTAGTTTAATGTTAGCAACTGGTTTGCTGTATATGGCTTTTACTATGTTTAGGTATGGGCCTTGAATTCCTATTCTTTCCAGGACTTTTATCATGAAGGGGTGTTGAATTTTGTCAAATGCTTTCTCAGCATCTAATGAAATGATCATGTGGTTCTGTTCTTTCAGTTTGTTTATATAATGGATCACATTGATGGTTTTCCGTATATTAAACCATCCCTGCATGCCTGGGATGAACCCTACTTGATCATGGTGGATGATTGTTTTGATGTGCTCTTGAATTCGGTTTGCCAGAATTTTATTGAGTATTTTTGCGTCGATATTCATAAGGGAAATTGGTCTGAAGTTCTCTTTCTTTGTTGTGTCTTTGTGTGGTTTAGGTATAAGAGTAATTGTGGCTTCGTAGAAGGAATTCGGTAGGGCTCCATCTGTTTCAATTTTGTGGAATAGTTTGGATAATATTGGTATGAGGTCTTCTATGAAGGTTTGATAGAATTCTGCACTAAACCCGTCTGGATCTGGGCTCTTTTTGGTTGGGAGACCTTTAATGACTGCTTCTATTTCCTTAGGAGTTATGGGGTTGTTTAACTGGTTTATCTGTTCCTGATTTAACTTCGATACCTGGTATCTGTCTAGGAAATTGTCCATTTCCTGAAGATTTTCAAGTTTTGTTGAATATAGGTTTTTATAGTAAGATCTGATGATTTTTTAATTTCCTCTGAATCTGAAGTTATGTCTCCCTTTTCATTTCTGATTTTGTTAATTTGGACGCACTCTCTGTGTCCTCTCGTTAGTCTGGCTAAGGGTTTATCTATCTTGTTGATTTTCTCAAAGAACCAGCTTTTGGTTCTGTTGATTCTTTCTATGGTCCTTTTTGTTTCTACTTGGTTGATTTCAGCTCTGAGTTTGATTATTTCCTGCCTTCTACTCCTCCTGGGTGTATTTGCTTCTTTTTGTTCTAGAGCTTTTAGGTGTGCTGTCAAGCTGCTGACATATGCTCTTTCCTGTTTCTTTCTGCAGGCACTCAGCGCTATGAGTTTTCCTCTTAGCACAGCTTTCATTGTGTCCCATAAGTTTGGGTATGTTGTACCTTCATTTTCATTAAATTCTAAAAAGTTTTTAATTTCTTTCTTTATTTCTTCCTTGACCAGGTTATCATTGAGTAGAGCATTGTTCAATTTCCACGTATATGTGGGCATTCTTCCCTTATTGTTATTGAAGACCAGTTTTAGGCCGTGGTGGTCCGATAGCACGCATGGGATTATTTCTAACTTTCTGTACCTGTTGAGGCCCGTTTTTTGCCAATTATATGGTCAATTTTGGAGAAAGTGCCATGAGGTGCTGAGAAGAAGGTATATCCTTTTGCTTTAGGATAGAATGTTCTATAAATATCTGTTAAGTCCATTTGGCTCATGACTTCTCTTAGTGTGTCGACATCACTGTTTAATTTCTGTTTCCATGATCTGTCCATTGATGAGAGTGGGGTGTTGAAATCTCCCACTATTATTGTGTGAGGTGCAATGTGTGTTTTGAGCTTTAGTAAGGTTTCTTTTACGTATGTAGGTGCCCTTGTATTTGGGGCATAGATATTTAGGATTGAGAGTTCATCTTGGTGGATTTTTCCTTTGATGAATATGAAGTGTCCTTCCTTATCTTTTTTGATGAATTTTAGTTGGAAATTGATTTTATTTGATATTAGAATGGCTACTCCAGCTTGCTTCTTCTGACCATTTGCTTGGAAAGTTGTTTTCCAGCCTTTCACTCTGAGGTAGTGTCTGTCTTTGTCTCTGAGGTGTGTTTCCTGTAGGCAGCAGAATGCAGGGTCCTTGTTGCGTATGCAGTTTGTTAATCTATGTCTTTTTATTGGGGAGTTGAGGCCATTGATATTGAGAGATATTAAGGAATAGTGATTATTGCTTCCCGTTATATTCATATTTGGATGTAAGGTTATGTTTGTGTGCTTTCATTCTCTTTGTTTTGTTGCCAAGACGATTAGTTTCTTGCTTCTTCTAGGGTATAGCTTGCCTCCTTATGTTGGGCTTTACCATTTATTATCCTTTGTAGTGCTGGATTTGTAGAAAGATATTGTGTAAATTTGGTTTTGTCATGGAATATCTTGGTTTCTCCATCAATGTTAATTGAGAGTTTTGCTGGATACAGTAACCTGGGCTGGCATTTGTGTTCTCTTAGGGTCTGTATGACATCAGTCCAGGATCTTCTGGCCTTCATAGTTTCTGGAGAGAAGTCTGGTGTGATAGTGATAGGTTTGCCTTTATATGTTACTTGACCTTTTTCCCTTACTGCTTTTAATATTCTTTCTTTATTTTGTGCGTTTGGTGTTTTGACAATTATGTGACGGGAGGTGTTTCTTTTCTGGTCCAATCTATTTGGAGTTCTGTAGGCTTCTTGTATGTCTGTGGGTATCTCTTTTTTTAGGTTAGGGAAGTTTTCTTCTATGATTTTGTTGAAGATATTTACTGGTCCTTTGAGCTGGGAGTCTTCACTCTCTTCTATACCTATTATCCTTAGGTTTGATCTTCTCATTGAGTCCTGGATTTCCTGTATGTTTTGGACCAGTAGCTTTTTCCGCTTTACATTATCCTTGACAGTTGAGTCAATGATCTCTATGGAATCTTCTGCTCCCGAGATTCTCTCTTCCATCTCTTGTATTCTGTTGGTGAAGCTTGTATCTACAGCTCCTTGTCTCTTCTTTTGGTTTTCTATATCCAGGGCTGTTTCCCTGTGTTCTTTCTTGATTGCTTCTATTTCCATTTTTAATTCCTTCAACTGTTTGATTGTGTTTTCCTGGAATTCTTTCAGGGATTTTTGTGTCTCCTCTCTATGGGCTTCTGCTTGTTTATTTTTATTTTCCTGGAATTCTTTCAGGCATTTTTGCGATTCCTCTCTGTAGGCTTCTACTTGTTCTCTAAGGGAGTTCTTCACGTCTTTCTTGAAGTCCTCCAGCATCATGATCAAAAATGATTTTGAAACTAGATCTTTCTTTTCTGGTGTGTTTGGATATTCCATGTTTGTTTTGATGGGAGAATTGGGCTCCGATGGTGCCATGTAGTCTTGGTTTCTTTTGCTTGGGTTCCTGCGCTTACCTCTCGCCATCAGATTATCTCTAGTGTTACTTTGTTCTGCTATTTCTGACAGTGGCTAGACTGTCCTATAAGCCTGTGTGTCAGGAGTGCCTCAGACCTGTTTTCCTCTCTTTCAGTCAGTTATGGGGACAGAGTGTTCTGCTTTCAGGCGTGTAGTTTTTCCTCTCTACAGGTCTTCAGCTGTTCCTTTGGGCCTGTGTCTTGAGTTCACCAGGCAGTTTTCTTGCAGCAGAAAATTTGGTCTTACCTGTGGTCCTGAGGCTCAAGTTTGCTCGTGGGGTGCTGCCCACAGGCTCTCTGCAGCGGCAGCAAGCAGGAAGACCTGTGCCGCCCCTTCCGGGAGCTTCAGTGCACCAAGGTTCCAGATGGTCTTTGGCTTTTTCCTCTGGCGTCCGAGATGTGTGTGCAGGGAGCAGTCTCTTCTGGTTTCCCAGGCTTGTCTGCCTCTCTGAAGGTTTAGCTCTCCCTCCCACGGGATTTGGGTGCAGAGAACTGTTTATCTGATCTGTTTCTTTCAGGTTCTGGCAGTGTCTCAGGCAGGGGTCCTGCCGCTCCTGGGCCCTCCCCCACGGGAGCCCAGAGGCCTTATCCAGTTTCCTCTTGGGCCAGGGATGTGGGCAGGGGTGAGCAGTGTTGGTGGTCTCTTCCACTCTGCAGCCTCAGGAGTGCCCACCTGACCAGGCGGTTGCGTCTCTCTCTCACCGGGTCTCAACATGTGACTTTTTTTATATATTGGAGCATCTTTTGGGCATATGTCCAAGAGAGGTATAGTTGGGTTCTCAGGTAATTCAATGTCCAATTATCTGAGGAACCTCCAGACTGATTTCCAAAGGGTTGTACTAGTCTGCAATCACACCAATAATGGATGAGTGTTCCTCTTTCCCCATACCCTCAACAGCATTTGCTGTCACCTGAGTTTTTGATCTTAGCCATTCTCTTTATATATATATATATATATATATATATATATATATATATATTAACTTGAGTATTTCTTATTTACATTTTGAGTGTTATTCCCTTTCCCGGTTTACGGGCCAACATCCCCCTAACCCCTCCCGCTCCCCTTCTTTATGGGTGTTCCCCTCACCATCCTCCCCCCATTGCCTCCCTCCCTACAACAATCACGTTCACTGGGGGTTCAGTCTTAGCAGGACCCAGGGCTTCCCCTTACACTGGTGATCTTACTAGGATATTCAATACTACCTATGAGGTCAGAGTCCAGGGTCAGTCCATGTATAGTCTTTAGGTAGTGGCTTAGTCCCTGGAAGCTCTGGTTGCTTGGCATTGTTGTTTATATGGGGTCTCGAGCCCCTTCAAGCTTTCCAGTTCTTTCTCTGATTCCTTCAACGGGGGTCCTGTTCTCAGTTCAGTGGTTTCCTGCTGGCATTCGCCTCTGTATTTGCTGTATTCTGGCTGTGTCTCTCAAGAGAGATCTACATCTGGCTCCTGTCTGCCTGCACTTCTTTGCTTCATCCATCTTGTCTAATTGGGTGGCTGTATATGTATGGGCCACATGTGGGGCAGGCTCTGAATGGGTGTTCCTTCTGTCTCTGTTTTAATCTTTGCCTCTCTATTCCCTGCCAAGTGTATTCTTGTTCCCCTTTTAAAGAAGGAGTGAAGCATTCACATTTTGATCATCCGTCTTGAGTTTCATTTGTTCTAGGCATCTAGGGTAATTCAAGCATTTGGGCTAATAGCCACTTATCAATGAGTGCATACCATGTGTGTTTTTCTGTGATTGGGTTAGCTCACTCAGGATGATATTTTCCAGTTCCAACCATTTGCCTACAAATTTCATAAAGGCATTGTTTTTGATAGCTGAGTAATATTCCATTGTGTAGATGTACCACATTTTCTGTATCCATTCCTCTGTTGAAGGGCATCTAAGGTTCTTTCCAGCTTCTGGCTATTATAAATAAGGCTGCTATGAACATAGTAGAGCACGTGTCTTTTTTATATGTTGGGGCATCTTTTGGGTGTATGGCCAAGAGAGGTATAGCTGGATCCTCAGGCAGTTCAATGTCCAATTTTCTGAGGAACCTCCAGACTGATTTCCAGAATGGTTGTACCAGTCTGCAATCCCACCAACAATGGAGGAGTGTTCCTCTTTCTCCACATCCTCGCCAGCATTTGTTGTCACCTCAGTTTTTGATCTTAGCCATTCTCACTGGTGTGAGGTGAAATCTCAGGGTTGTTTTGATTTGCATTTCCCTTATGACTAAAGATGTTGAACATTTCTTTAGGTGTTTCTCAGCCATTCGGCATTCCTCAGCTGTGAATTCTTTGTTTAGCTCTGAATCCCATTTTTTTTTTGATACGGTTATTTTTCTCCCTGCAGTCTAATTCCTTGAGTTCTTTGTATATTTTGGATATAAACCCTCTGTCAGTTGTAGGATTGGTAAAGATCTTTTCCCAATCTGTTGGCTCTCGTTTTGTCCTAACCACAGTGTCCTTTGCCTTACAGAAGCTTTGCAGTTTTATGAGTTCCCATTTGTCGATTCTTGGTCTTAGAGCACAAGCCGTTGGTGTTTTGTTCAGGAAATTTTTTCCAATGCCCATGTGTTCGAGATGCTTCCCCACTCTTTCTTCTATTAGTTCAAGTGTATCTGGTTTGATGTGGAGGTCCTTGATCCACTTGGACTTAAGCTTTGTACAGTGTGACAAGCATGGATCGATCTGCACTCTTCTACATATTGACCTCCAGTTGAACCAGCACCATTTGCTGAAAATGCTATCTTTTTTCCATTGGATGGTTTTGGCTCCTTTGTCAAAAATCAAGTGACCATAGGTGTGTGGGTTCATTTCTGCGTCTTTAGTTCCATTCCACCTGTCTATCTGTCTCTGTTTGTACCAATACCATGCAGTTTGTATCACTATTGCTCTTAATACTGCTTGAGTTCAGGGATAGTGATTCCCTCAGAAGTCCTTTAATTGTGGAGGATAGTTTTAGCTATCCTCGGTTTTTTCTTATTCTGGATGAATTTGCAAATTGTTCTGTCTAACTCTCTGAAGAATTGGATTGATATTTTGACGGGGATTGCATTGAATCTGTAGATTGCTTTTGGTAAAATGGCCATTTTTACTATATTAATCCTGCTAATCCATGAGCATGGAAGAGCTTTCCATCTTCTGAGATCATCTTCAATTTCTTTCTTCAGAGGCTTGAAATTCTTATACAGATCTTTCACTTGCTTGGTTAAAGTCACACCGATATATTTTATATTATTTGGGACTATTAAGAAGGGTGTCGTTTCCCTAACTTCTTTCTCAGCTTGTTTCTCTTTCGTGTAGAGAATGGTTCTGATTTATTTGAGTTAATTTTATACCCAGCCACTTTGCTGAAGGTGTTTAACAGGTTTAGTAGCTCTCTGGTAGAACTTTTGGGATCACTTAAACATACTATCATATCATCTGCAAATAGTGATATTTTGACTTTTTCTTTTCCAATCTGTATCCCTTTGATCTCCTTTTATTGTCTGATTGCTCTGGCTAGAACTTCAAGAACTATATTGAATAAGTAGGGAGAGAGTGGGCAGCCTTGTCTAGTCCCTGACTTTAGTGGGATTGCTTCAAGTTTCTCTCCATTTAGTTTAATGTGAGCGACTGCCTTGCTGTATATGGCTTTTAGTATGTTTAGGTATGGGCTTTGAATTCCTATTCTTTCCAGGACCTTTATCATAAAGGGGTGTTGAATTTTGTCAAATGCTTTCTCAGCATCTAATGAAATGATCATGTGGTTTTGTTCTTTCAGTTTGTTTATATAATGGATAATGTTGATGATTTTCCGTATATTAAACCATCCCTGCATGCCTGGGATGAAGCCTGGTTGATCATGGTCGATGAATGTTTTGATGTGCTCTTGGATTCGGTTTGTCAGAATTTTATTGAGTATTTTTGCATTGATATTCATAAGGGAAATTGGTCTGAAGTTCTCTTTCTTTGTTGGGGCTTTGTGTGGTTTAGGTATAAGAGTAATTGTGGCTTCATAGAAGGAATTCAGTAGTGCTCCATCTGTTTCAATTTTGTGGAATAGTTTGGATAGTATTAGTATGAGTTCTTCTATGAAGGTCTGAGAGATTCTGCACTGAACCCATCTGGACCTGGGCTCCTTTCGGTTGGGAGACCTTTAATGACTGCTTCTATTTCTTTAGGAGTTATGGGGTTGTTCAAATGGTTTATCTGTTCCTGATTTAACTTCTGTATCTGGTATCTGTCTAGGAAATTGTCCATTTCCTCCAGATTTTCAATTTTTGTTGAATATAGGATCTGATGTTTTTTTTTAATTTCCTCTGATTCTGTAGTTAGAGACAAATCTTTCTAATGATGACTGGTTCGTCACTTGCTTTTGACCTTTGGATGTTGCAGGGCTCCAGGACATGTACCAAAATGTACCAAAAAGATGTTTGCAAATATTTCTTTGCTGTCCGTGCCATAGATTGTCCTACACTGATGCTAAAGGGAACACCTTTCTAGAGTGGCTGCTGAGACATAGACATGAGCTGGAACTCAAGGCTTTGTGAGTTGATCTTTTGACAAGTTCCATTGGACTCTGAGAGATCATTTGTTGGAGCATGTAATTGGTAGTCCCCCATAGCTAGAAGAGATTGACTCATGCTCTGTGATCTCATGTTGAGCTCTATTCTAGATTCTTGTCTCCTGCATCTTGTATCTAATTTTTAATATCACTTTGTTATTGTTTGGATATGAAATATTCTCTAAAAAGGATCATTTGTTGAAGATGTTGTCCCTGATGCAGATAGTATTCAGAGGCGGAACTTTGAGGATGTGGTTATGTAATGAGAGTCCTATCTTACTCAGTGGATCAGCTCATTGATGTGTTCAAAATTCAAATAACCTTATTGAGATAAAACTATGAATTGTAGCCCCTAGTTGTAGTAAGTTGGCTGCTGGGGAATACTCTTGAAAGTTATACCTTGTTTCTGACTCCTTTCTGACATTCTTTTTACTGCTTTGCTAACACAAAGTGAACAGTTTTTACCATACTTCTACTGTCATAAGGTTATACCTCACTTTATGCCCAAAGTACTGAAATCTTGGGCCTGTGTAATCAAAACTCTGAAACCATGAACCAAAATAAATCTTTCTTTAAATGATTTAATTCCGATATTTTCACAATTATGAAAAGCTGAGTGTAGTGGCTATTCCTGGATGTCAACTTGACTATATCTGAAATTAACTACAGTCTAGAATTGGAAGGCTCACCTGTTACCCAGATCTTGAAGCTGTGAGATACAAGTTATTGATCTGGATCTTGACATGGATATCTTTTTTTTTTTTTTTTTTTTTTTTTAGAATGAACCAACTTAAATTTCTATTTATTGTGATATCTATTATATATGTACAGATTTTGTGTAATATTCAAAGAGTAACATTTATTTAACTTGTAGTTCTCTCTTTTTTTTTTATTATCTTGAGTATTTCTTATATACATTTCAAGTGTTATTCCCTTTCCCGGTTTCCGGACAGACATCACCCTCCCCCCTCCCCTTCCTTGTGGGTGTTCCCCTCCCAAACCTCCCCCCATTGCCACCCTCCCCGCATAGTCTAGTTCACTGGGGGTTCAGTCTTAGCAGGACCCAGGGCTTCCCCTTCCACTGGTGCTCTTACTAGGATATTCATTGCTACCTATGGGGACAGAGTCCAGGGTCAGTCCATGTATAGTCTTTAGGTAGTGGCTTAGTCCCTGGAAGCTCTGGTTGCTTGACATTGTTGTACTTTTGGGGTCTCGAGCACCTTCAAGCTCTTCCAGTTCTTTCTCTGATTCCTTCAACGGGGGACCTATTCTCAGTTCAGTGGTTTGCTGCTGGCATTCGCCTCTGTATTTGCTGTATTCTGGCTGTGTCTCTCAGGAGCGATCTACATCCGGCTCCTGTCGGTCTGCACTTCTTTGCTTCATCCATCTTGTCTAATTGGGTGGCTGTATATGTATGGGCCACCTGTGGGGCAGGCTCTGAATGGGTGTTCCTTCAGTCTCTGTTTTAATCTTTGCCTCTCCCTTCCCTGCCAAGGGTATTCTTTTTCCTCATTTAAAGAAGGAGTGAAGCATTCACATTTTGATCATCCGTCTTGAGTTTCCTTTGTTCTAGGGATCTAGGGTAATTCAAGCATTTGGGCTAATAGCCACTTATCAATGAGTGCATACCATGTATGTCTTTCTGTGAGTGGGTTAGCTCACTCAGGATGATATTTTCCAGTTCCAACCATTTGCCCACGAATTTCATAAACTCGTTGTTTTTGATAGCTGAGTAATATTCCATTGTGTAGATGTACCACATTTTCTGTATCCATTCCTCTGTTGAAGGGCATCTGGGTTCTTTCCAGTTTCTGGCTATTATAAATAAGGCTGCGATGAACATAGTGGAGCACGTGTCTCTTTTATATGTTGAGGCATCTTTTGGGTATATGCCCAAGAGAGGTATGGCTGGATCCTCAGGCAGTTCAATGTCCAATTTTCTGAGGAACCTCCAGACTGATTTCCAGAATGGTTTTACCAGTCTGCAATCCCACCAACAATGGAGGAGTGTTCCTCTTTCTCCACATCCTCGCCAGCATCTGCTGTCACCTGAGTTTTTGATCTTAGCCATTCTCACTGGTGTGAGTTGAAATCTCAGGGTTGTTTTGATTTGCATTTCCCTTATGACTAAAGATGTTGAACATTTCTTTAGGTGTTTCTCAGCCATTCGGCATTCCTCAGCTGTGAATTATTTGTTCAGCTCTGAACCCCATTTTTTAATAGGGTTATTTGTTTCCCTGCGGTCTAACTTCTTGAGTTCTTTGTATATTTTGGATATAAGGCCTCTATCTGTTATAGGATTGGTAAAGATCTTTTCCCAATCTGTTGGCTCTCGTTTTGTCCTAACCACAGTGTCCTTTGCCTTACAGAAGCTTTGCAGTTTTATGAGATCCCATTTGTCGATTCTTGATCTTAGAGCATAAGCCATTGGTGTTTTGTTCAGGAAATTTTTTCCAGTGCCCATGTGTTCCAGATGCTTCCCTAGTTTTTCTTCTATTAGTTTGAGTGTGTCTGGTTTGATGTGGAGGTCCTTGATCCACTTGGACTTAAGCTTTGTACGGGGTGATAAGCATGGATCGATCTGCATTCTTCTACATGTTGCCCTCCAGTTGAACCAGCACCATTTGCTGAAAATGCTATCTTTTTTCCATTGGATGGTTGTGGCTCCTTTGTCAAAAATCAAGTGACCATAGGTGTGTGGGTTCATTTCTGGGTCTTCAATTCTATTCCATTGGTCTATCTGTCTGTCTCTGTACCAATACCATGCAGTTTTTATCACTATTGCTCTGTAATACTGCTTGAGTTCAGGGATAGTGATTCCCCCTGAAGTCCTCTTATTGTTGAGGATAGCTTTAGCTATCCTGGGTTTTTTGTTATTCCAGATGAATTTGCAAATTGTTCTGTCTAACTCTTTGAAGAATTGGATTGGTATTTTGATGGGGATTGCATTGAATCTGTAGATTGCTTTTGGTAAAATGGCCATTTTTACTATATTAATCCTGCCAATCCATGAGCATGGGAGATCTTTCCATCTTCTGAGGTCTTCTTCAATTTCTTTCCTCAGTGTCTTGAAGTTCTTATTGTACAGATCTTTTACTTGCTTGGTTAAAGTCACACCGAGGTACTTTATATTATTTGGGTCTATTATGAAGGGTGTCGTTTCCCTAATTTCTTTCTCGGCTTGTTTCTCTTTTGTATAGAGGAAGGCAACTGATTTATTTGAGTTAATTTTATACCCAGCCACTTTGCTGAAGTTGTTTATCAGCTTTAGTAGTTCTCTGGTGGAACTTTTGGGATCACTTAAATATACTATCATGTCGTCTGCAAATAGTGATATTTTGACCTCTTCTTTTCCGATCTGTATCCCCTTGATCTCCTTTTGTTGTCTGATTGCTCTGGCTAGAACTTCAAGAACTATATTGAATAAGTAGGGAGAGAGTGGGCAGCCTTGTCTAGTCCCGGATTTTAGTGGGATTGCTTCAAGTTTCTCTCCATTTAGTTTAATGTTAGCAACTGGTTTGCTGTATATGGCTTTTACTATGTTTAGGTATGGGCCTTGAATACCTATTCTTTCCAGGACTTTTATCATGAAGTGGTGTTTAATTTTGTCAAATGCTTTCTCATGATCTAATGAAATGATCATGTGGTTCTGTTCTTTCAGTTTGTTTATATGATGGATCACGTTGATGGTTTTCCTTATATTAAACCATCCCTGCATGCCTGGGATGAAGCCTACTTGATCATGGTGGATGATTGTTTTGATATGCTCTTGAATTCGGTTTGCCAGAATTTTATTGAGTATTTTTGCGTCGATATTCATAAGGGAAATTGGTCTGAAGTTCTCTTTCTTTGTTGGGTCTTTGTGTGGTTTAGGTATAAGAGTAATTGTGGCTTCATAGAAGGAATTCGGTAGGGCTCCATCTGTTTCAATTTTGTGGAATAGTTTGGATAATATTGGTATAAGGTCTTCTATGAAGGTTTGATAGAATTCTGCACTAAACCCGTCTGGATCTGGGCTCTTTTTGGTTGGGAGACCTTTAATGACTGCTTCTATTTCCTTAGGAGTTATGGGGTTGTTTAACTGGTTTATCTGTTCCTGATTTAACTTCGATACCTGGTATCTGTCTAGGAAATTGTCCATTTCCTGAAGATTTTCAAGTTTTGTTGAATATAGGTTTTTATAGTAAGATCTGATGATTTTTTGAATTTCCTCTGAATCTGTAGTTATGTCTCCCTTTTCATTTCTGATTTTGTTAATTTGGACGCACTCTCTGTGTCCTCTCGTTAGTCTGGCTAAGGGTTTATCTATCTTGTTGATTTTCTCAAAGAACCAACTTTTGGTTCTGTTGATACTTTCTATGGTCCTTTTTGTTTCTACTTGGTTGATTTCAGCTCTGAGTTTGATTATTTCCTGCCTTCTACTCCTCCTGGGTGTATTTGCTTCTTTTTGTTCTAGAGCTTTTAGGTGTGCTGTCAAGCTGCTGACATATGCTCTTTCCTGTTTCTTTCTGCAGGCACTCAGCGCTATGAGTTTTCCTCTTAGCACAGCTTTCATTGTGTCCCAGAAGTTTGGGTATGTTGTACCTTCATTTTCATTAAATTCTAAAAAGTTTTTAATTTCTTTCTTTATTTCTTCCTTGACCAGGTTATCATTGAGTAGAGCATTGTTCAATTTCCACGTATATGTGGGCATTCTTCCCTTATTGTTATTGAAGACCAGTTTTAGGCCGTGGTGGTCCGATAGCACGCATGGGATTATTTCTATCTTTCTGTACCTTTTGAGGCCCGTTTTTTGACCAATTATATGGTCAATTTTGGAGAAAGTACCATGAGGAGCTGAGAAGAAGGTATATCCTTTTGCTTTAATAGAATGTTCTATAAATATCCGTTAAGTCCATTTGGCTCATGACTTCTCTTAGTCTGTCTACATCTCTGTTTAATTTCTGTTTCCATGATCTGTCCATTGATGAGAGGAGGGTGTTGAGATCTCCCACTATTATTGTGTGAGGTGCAATGTGTGTTTTGAGCTTTAGTAAGGTTTCTTTTACATATGTAGGTGCCCTTGTATTTGGGGCATAGATATTTAGGATTGAGAGTTCATCTTGGTGGATTTTTCCTTTGATGAATATGAAGTGTCCTTCCTTATCTTTTTTGATGACTTTTAGTTGGAAATTGATTTTATTTGATATTAGAATGGCTACTCCAGCTTGCTTCTTCTGACCATTTGCTTGGAAAATTGTTTTCCATCCTTTCACTCTGAGGTAATGTCTGTCTTTGTCTCTGAGGTGTGTTTCCTGTAGGCAGCAGAATGCAGGGTCCTCGTTGCGTATCCAGTTTGTTAATCTATGTCTTTTTATTGGGGAGTTGAGGCCATTGATATTGAGAGATATTAAGGAATAGTGATTATTGCTTCCTGTTATATTCATATTTGGAAGTGAGGTTATGTTTGTGTGCTTTCATTCTCTTTGTTTTGTTGCCAAGATGATTAGTTTCTTGCTTCTAGGGTATAGCTTGCCTCCTTATGTTGGGCTTTACCCTTTATTATCCTTTGTAGTGCTGGACTTGTAGAAAGATATTGTGTAAATTTGGTTTTGTCATGGAATATCTTGGTTTCTCCATCAATGTTAATTGAGAGTTTTGCAGGATACAGTAACCTGGGCTGGCATTTGTGTTCTCTTAGGGTCTGTATGACATCTGTCCAGGATCTTCTGGCCTTCATAATTTCTGGCGAAAAGTCTGGTGTGATTCTGATAGGTCTGCCTTTATATGTTACTTGACCTTTTTCCCTTACTGCTTTTAATATTCTTTCTTTATTTTGTGCGTTTGGTGTTTTGACAATTATGTGACGGGAGGTGTTTCTTTTCTGGTCCAATCCATTTGGAGTTCTGTAGGCTTCTTGTATGCCTATGGGTATCTCTTTTTTTAGGTTAGGGAAGTTTTCTTCTATGATTTTGTTGAAGATATTTACTGGTCCTTTGAGCTGGGAGTCTTCACTCTCTTCTATACCTATTATCCTTAGGTTTGATCTTCTCATTGAGTCCTGGATTTCCTGTATGTTTTGGACCAGTAGCTTTTTCCGCTTTACATTATCTTTGACAGTTGAGTCAATGATTTCTATGGAATCTTCTGCTCCCGAGATTCTCTCTTCCATCTCTTGAATTCTGTTGGTGAAGCTTGTATCTACAGCTCCTTGTCTTTTCTTTTGATTTTCTATGTCCAGGGTTGTTTCCATGTGTTCTTTCTTGATTGCTTCTATTTCCATTTTTAATTCCTTCAACTGTTTGATTGTGTTTTCCTGGAATTCTTTCAGGGATTTTTGCGATTCCTCTCTGTCGGCTTCTACTTGTTCTCTAAGGAAGTTCTTTGTCTTTCTTGAAGTCCTCCAGCATCATGATCAAATATGATTTTGAAACTAGGTCTTGCTTTTCTGGTGTGTTTGGATATTCCGTGTTTGCTTTGGTGGGAGAATTGGGCTCCGATGATGCCATGTAGTCTTGGTTTCTGTTGCTTGGGTTCCTGCGCTTGCCTCTCGCCATCAGATTATCTCTAGTGTTACTTTGTTCTGCTATTTCTGACAGTGGCTAGACTGTCCTATAACCTGTGTGTCAGGAGTGCTGTAGACCTGTTTTCCTGTTTTCTTTCAGCCAGTTATGGGGACAGAGTGTTCTGCTTTCGGGCGTGTAGTTTTTCCTCTCTACAGGTCTTCAGCTGTTCCTGTGGGCCTGTGTCTTGAGTTCACCAGGCAGGTTTCTTGCAGGGGAAAAGTTGGTCCTACCTGTGGTTCCAAGGCTCAAGTTTGCTCGTGGGGTACTGCCCAAGTCCTCTCCGCTGTGGCAGCAACCGGGAAGATCTGCGCCGCTCCTTCCGGGAGCCTCCGTGCACCAGGGTTTCAGATGGCATTTGGTGTTTTCCTCTGGCGCCTGGATGTGCACAGAGTGCAGTCTCTTCTGGTTTCCCAGGCGTGTCCGCCTCTCTGAAGGTTCAGCTCTCCCTCCCACGGGATTTGGGTGCAGAGAACTGTTTATCCGGTCTGTTTCCTTCAGGTTCCGGCAGTGTCTCAGGCGCAGGGGTCCTGCCGCTCCCGGGCCCTCCCCTACGGGAACCCAGAGGCCTTATACAGTTGCCTCTTGGGCCAGGGATGTGGGCAGGGGTGGGCAGTGTTGGTGGTCTCCTCCGCTCTGCAGCCTCAGGAGTGCCCACCTGATCAGGCGGTGAGGTCTCTCTCCCACGGGGTTTGGGAGCAGGGAGCTGCTGCTTGACATGGATATCTTGAGGCAAGTGGCTAAGAATCCAAGGCAAGGAGATCTCTGAATTCAAGGTCATATGGGACAAAGCAAATCCCAGATCCAGGTGCAGTGGTACACACCTTTAATCTGGGCCACATCTTCTGCTGGATACCTACATAAGAACATTGGAAGAAGAAAGATGCTCTCTTCTTTGCCTTTTTGCCTCATGGGATTGGAACTGCTAGATCCTTGGACTTCCATTCACAGCTGCTGCTGACCATTGTTGGGTTGTTGGACAACAGACTATAAGTTGTCAACAAATTCCCTTACTATATAGAGATTACCTATAAATTCTATGACTCTAGAGAACCCTAATACTGACTAATACACTGAGTGATACTAATGTATATTATATTATATTATATTATATTATATTATATTATATTATATTATATTCAGACTCTTTCATCTATTCTTTGATTTCTTCATTCAGCTCAAGGAAACACGTGCATCTCCTTTTATCTGACATGCTTGTAAGAGAGTAATTTTCAAATTACTCTAATTTTATCATTGCATTTTGTAATAAATATGATCAAAATAAAGTATTGCAAAGGGTCTTAAAATAAAATAAACTACTTCTATATCATATCCTTTCCAACTCCTATCCTGATGCCTTAGGTTTAAGTACCAGGAATTGCTACACACACACACACACACACACACACACACACACACACACACACACATACACACACACACACATGTATATATATATATATGTATGTATAAATATGGGTTTTATGATCTTTTAACTATTTTATATATTGTCTATTGACTCAATGCAATGGAATAGCAATAGAATTATTGAAATTACATCTCAGCTCCTGGGAATAGTCAGGTGACCCCATGATCCTTACTTTCTGAGATTCATATTTTTGTGTAATTCACTTCCATATTGTACAAGTATGCCAAAGTTCAACTGTGTGCCTAACAGCATATGGTTGAAATGACACTATGCCACTTCTGAAGTTAGTTTTTATTAAAGATACTTAGACTTCACTGTGATATCTCAACTGTGGAATCAGTTGTCAGGTATTGACTCCAATACCTGGTGAAACCAGTTTTCTGCTAGCAGCTTTCAGATGAAGATGTAGAACTCTCAGCTACTCCTGCACCATGTCAGCCTGGGTGCTGCCATGCTCCCACCTTGATGGTAATAGGATTAACCTCTGAAACTATAAGCCAGCCCCAATTAAATGGTGTTCTTTATAAGAATTATCTTGATCATGGTGTCTGTTTGCAGCAGTAAAATCTACTAAGACAGAAGTTGGTACTTCGACTGGGGTATTGCTGTGATAGGCCTGACCATGCTTTTGTTTGGAAGAATGTGAATTTTGGGACTTTGGATTCAGAAAGCAGTAGAATGCTTAAAGTTGGGCTTAATGGGCTATCCTACTAGGAATATGGAAGAGTTTGTTACTGAGAGTGATTTGAATTGTGCAGACTTGGTTCAAGAAGTTTCAGGAGAGAATTTCAATATGTAGCTTGGAGATTGTTTTGTGGTATTTTGGTGAAGTATGTGACTACTTTTTGGCCTTGTCTGAAGAATCTGCTTGAGGATAAGGTGAAGAGACTCAGATTAATTGTATTGACAAAGGAAGTCTTAGAAATGCCCATCATAGACTTTGTTCTTTTCTTAAGTCTCCAGAAGAGCATTTTAAACAAGCATAGCAAGCTAAGAAAGGAAAAGAATAAAATATATGGTTTGAGTATTAAAGGGGTACCAGGAATTGAAATGGAGCTGAATCCTTTGTTCATGGAGATAACAAATTATGGGAGTGGAACTTTGGGACAAGAACCTACCCATCTAAGTTTAGATCCAGGCATGGTAGTACATACCTTCAATCCTGGGAGATAGCCATGCACATCTCTGAGTTTAAGATCAATATTCAGAGCAAGATTCAGGACAGAGGAGCTTAGGCATAGGAGTTCGAAAAGTGGAAGCTAATGATAATATAATAGATCAAGGGGCCATATTCCAGCTCCAGCAAGCAGCAGAACTCAGCACCTTTGGCCATGTTTCTCTGGCTTCATATTCAAGAGAAGAAGGAGACTATTAGGACAACTGATGCTGGTTAGCTGGAGCTAAGAAATTAGTGATGATTAAGAAGAGACCAGCAACACTGAGGTGAAATCTTCTGGCAAGTGTTTTCTGAGAGCACAAAGAAGCTGTGTTCCAGTGATAGCCACGGTTGTCCCGTGTGCTGCAGCTGGACTTGGTAATGTATCAGAGTCACCCAGGTGGTACTGGTTTTGAAGGAATGAAGGGGTCGTGAAGAGCAACTAAGGCTTGGTACTGTGAGAGGCCAGGGAAGGCCATTGGTGCCCCAAATGCAGTCAATAGCCTTGGACTGAAGGAGTCATGCAAAGAAGTTGAGGTTTGGCATCATGAAGAGAACCTATGAGAGTCTATTGGTGAAGCCTATACAGCAGAAGACCCAGTGCATTGGAGATGCCAGTATCACAGGTTAACTACCAAGAACAGCAGCAGTAGGGGAACAGAGTCAACCAGAGCCTAGAGTGCTACAGAAGACAGAGCTCAAGAAGTGACCCAAGCCCTTTGGAGGATCCCAGAAGATCATGCATGGATCCCAGATATTGAAACAAGAAGCTATAATCTTGAAGACCCCAGGATGTTCAAGATACCAGAGTCATGGGCTGTCTGTTGAGGAAAGCTGCTAAAGAAGTTTGTTGCAGTCAACAAAGATGAAAACTGAGTTGGAGATCTGAAGGCCACCTTGAAATCAGACATGGAGATGCAGAGTTTGGAGTTTGCCCAGCTGGCTTCCTGTCTTGCTTTATCAATTACAGTTAACTGATTGGATGAATCTCAGAAGAGACTGAAATTTGGACTTTTAACTTTGTTGATACTGTGTAGACTATGGGGACTTTGAAAGTTGAACTAAATGCATTTTGTATTGTGCTATGTTTAGGTATTGCCCCCATAGACTCATATGTTTGAACAAGCCTATGGGGGCCTGGGATTGGAATGTGAGGTTTTCTCAGCCCAGAGAGTAGCACTATTAGAAGATGTTGCCCTGTTGGAATAGGTATGTCACTGTGGCTGTGGGTTTTAAGACACTCATTCTAGCTTCCTAGTATTCTGCTAGAAGCCTTCAGATGAAGATGTAGAACCCTCACCTGCTCATGCACCATGCCTGCCTAGATGCTACCATGTTTCTGCCTTGCTGTTAGTGGACTGAATCTCTGAATCTATAAGCCAGCTCCAATTAAATATTGTCCTTATAAGAGGTGCCTTGTTCATGGTGTCTGTTCACATCAGTAAAACCCTAAATAAAACAGTATCCCTTTAAAAATTCTATCTTCTATATTATTTTTTGTTTATAACCTCGAAGTCCAGTTATTGCTGGCCAAATGACCATGAATCTAGTAGGGCTGCTTCCTTGAATATGGGCAATCTATAAGATGCCACTTCTTTGAAGAAAACTGACTCTTCCTTAGCAGCCATCAACTGCTACTGTCTTTCAATTAGGGGTGGAGCTCTATGAGACCTTCCCTCATCACAGTGGACTGCTGACTGATTTGATCCTGTTCAGAGAACAATAGCTACTGGGAATTCATGATTGCAACAGCCCTGTCAATGTTCCAAAGACCTATTTTACAGGGAACCTCCCTGCCAACTGATAATCTTTCTGCCTTGCCTTCCAAGATGTTCCCTGAGCCTTGAGTTGAGTTGGTGATGTAGATGTCTCATTTGGAACTATACACTCTATAGCCTGTTATTCTCTGTCCTTTGACTAGTCCTGACCATCACCTATAAGACATTTCTTTGATGAGAGTTGAAAGCTCTACTAATTTATGAATCTAAGACCAACATCTCACAGAAGTGATTCTTAACCTTCCTAATCTTTAATGTACAGTTTCATGTTGTTGTGACCCAAACCATAAAATTATTTTGTTGCTACTTTGTGACTTCAAAAATTAATTTTGCTACTGTTATTAATCTTAATATGCAGGACATCTGATATGTGATCCCTGTGAAAGGGATCGATATCAGATCTCAAAGGGGTTATGACCCACAAGTTGAGAACCATTGATTTAGTCCATTTCCTTGTCTAGGAATGTCCTTCAAGTTGAGATTCCAAGAGGTGTCCCATTATTTCTTCTAGTATTCTTGATATCTATACCCATTTGTTTGGGCCATGGTATTTATCACAATTTAAAACCAAATCTATACCTTGTCCTTTGTAGTTGACCCATGACCACCAGTCAATGTAGATACCTTGAATGGGAGTCTGAGAATTAAAGGACAAAGAGAGAGAAGAATGGAGCCAAGACAAAATTCTAATCAAGGCTCAACTTTATTGCAAGGCAGCAGGTTTATAAAGGCAAAACCCATAAGCCCAGCCCCTAGACATGAATGATTATGTAAATCACCTCACGCCTTTCTCTGCACAGGCCTCTGTTATCAGGCCAAAAGCGAACTCCCAGCTTGGGCAGGGAAATTCCACCAAGTGGTGTGATAGCAAACATTGCTGATGCTGCAACTCCTGCTGTGCAGGTCAGGGCAGAGCCTCCACAGTCCTTGTTGTCTCCACTTCTCTACTCTAAGCTATGCAGAGGAAGAAATCATGTTTAATTTTTAGCAACTATTTTTCATTTTTCATTTGGATTATAAATTGGCAAATTATAGCTGCATATATTTATGTAATATGAAGTGGTGCTATGATTAAAAATACTAATGGAATAAAGTAATAAACTTATGATCATATCTACTACTTCAAAATCCATCTATGTATCCTTTAGTCTAACAAAATAAAAAGGGATTCTAAATATTTTCTCAAGGGAGAGAGACCCTAAATAATGTTATAAATAAATAGGGTAGGAGGTATAGTTGCTAAAACATTGAATCTGTCTCCGTATGCTAAAGACTTTTAAATTAATATTATGGCTATATTTTACCTTGCATGGTCCTATGTGATTTATGAGGGAATGCTGAAACACTTGCTAGAGAGTTTGTTAGTCAGGATTCTCTAGAGCAATGGTTTTCAACTTTCTTAAAACTGTGACCCTTTAATACAGTTCCTCATGTTGTGGTAATCTCCAACCATAACATCATTTTCATGGCTAGTTCATATGTAAACATCTATTTTTAATGATCTTAGGTGACCCCTGGGAAAGGTTAATTCTTTCCTCAAAGATTAGCTACTGCCTTACAGAGAGGTTCTTGGTTTTCAATTTCAAAAAATAAAATAAAATAAAATAAAATAAAATAATTGACTTCTCTTTGTGTAGGATGAAGATAATGTTAAGTCCTTTCCTCTTCCTTGTTCTTTCCTCTACCTCTTTATCGCTTTTGCTAGGTAGACCTCTATTTTTAAAATTATTGGGAACTTATGATCCATGAACCTAGAGAACAGTATGACAAATCTCTACATATCCTCCAATCTGCTTTGATAATGGCCAGCCAGTTAGTTTTGTTGTATCTATCCTATATTGTTTTAAAACAAATCTTAGGACATTGAATCATGTGCTCTGTAAATATTTGATATACATTGTTAAGTATCGTGACATTTCACAGTATAACAACAATATTGTAAGTTAGATTGAATCAAACTAAATGTAAAGGTACTAGTAATTTCTTATTATACTACTATAAAATACTTTGCTGATGTTTAGATTTTTCAGTCATGCACTTGTGCACACACACACACGCACACACTGCAATTTGCTTTAATTGAGTTAAATGCATTACTTTTACTTCAGAGATTTTTTAAAACTATAAGAACACTGATCATCTTTTTACCTTCATAATTTATTTGCTGGAGAAAACAATGTACTTCCTCTAGAAATTCTCAAAATGTGGACTTTTGTTTTTAAACCCCTATGGTATAGGCTAAGACATTAACTTGCCCTTTGTATTTATGAGTTGATGCTTAGATCTATACCCTGGATCTGGTTCAAATTAGATTTGGTTGAAGACAAGAATAATATGTAGCAGGTGATTTTGATTAACCCTTTCCGAATCAGATCATATCAAGATTTGTTTCAAGTAGCAATTATTATTGGTCAAAATCTAAATATATTACTTTGTTAGGGGTTATAATATGGGAATACTCTAATTCTAATTACAACTTCAATAAAGAAAATTTTCTTTCTGTTATCCTATTGCTCTATGTTATAATTCTCATATAAATACAGAACAATGTCTGACTCATTTTAATCACAAAATAAAAAAATAAATTGGTTCTGTATTATCATGAAATTGACCAGTTTTTAAATAATAACATAATAGATTTAAACATGTGTGATGTGTATCCTCTATCATGGTCATTGCACTTCTTATACTCCAGTTGTTTTATGTAAGGCCAGCATGTTGATCATTGAGTCATTTTGCTGTGTTCAGATATCCTTGATATTGAGTGCATTTACTATGTAGAGTTTTCTTGTACACTACCTTCCCTAGACCAGTAACCAGCTATTTCTGTAGGAAGCCCTTGTTTCTTTATGAGAAATGCTATTTTAGAACCATCCTTTACATTTTAAAGACGTTCATTTACTATATTAGGCATTATTTCTGGAAAATTTCAGTAGAAGAGCTAGGAAATGGATTTTCGTACCAATTTAAATTTGGGGATATATGGTGCTTATGTAACTTCTGTCTTGCATTCGTATTTCCTTACTTCCATACTGTAAATCACAGTTTTGAAAGCCACAGGGGATGATAAAATAAAGAAATCACACAATTTCATATTTATCTTTTTCTTATAACAACTGTTTCAGAATAAGAATATAAATGCTTCTGCCACCAATGACTACTAATAACACTTTGTAATTTTGATAACTTTTATGTTCTTAAAATAAATCCCTCCAGAGATGTATTATCAAATTATTGTGCTTAGATTTCACATGAAAAGTTTCTCCCTGCTACCAATTACTTATATAAATTATTCTTTTATAGGTAACATTATGTGACTGTGTTTTGGTATTTATTTTTCTTTTATTTATTTTTAATGTCCTAACAAGTATTTTATTTGTTTTTAATGATATACTAAGCATACAAAATAATGGATTTATGGCATTTTTATGAGTGTATATGATTATGATTTGGTTCTATTTGCCTCTATCACCCTAACTTTTCCTCCTCCCTCTCCCCACTGGTCATCCCTTCATCACCTCATTGTTTATATATGTATATTAATCTCAATTCCTTGTCAGAGATTCTACATTGTGACTGTTTTCTCTCCTATCATTCATTCTTGGTCTTAATTTCTCCTGCCTTTCTATCCTTTGTTCTCTCCAAATAATTATATATATATATATATATTCTTCCATATATGAGGGATAATATATAAGTTCTGTCTTTTGAGTCTGGCTTATTTCAGTTAGATAATCTATAGCTCTATCAATTTTCCTGAAAATGACATCATTTCATTTTAATGGATGAATAAAACCCAATTTTGATTGTTATAATTACCACATTTTCATTTTTCATCTGTTGATGAACATGTAGGTTGATTCTACGTCCTGGCTATTTTGAATATGACAGTAATAGAGCTATACAAGCATTTCTGTATATTGTAAATTGCCTATAAAATTATGAGTATACCTGTAAATGTCACCTTAGATTTCTTTGCCTACATAACCAAGAATGGTTTGTATGTTATGTATGTATGTGTGTATGCATATATGTTATGCATGTATTTCTATATTTTTGTCATTGAGTCTATGAGGTAGGTGTGATATATAGTGTCAGGGCAAAAAGTAAAGACTTTTTTTGCTAATATTGTCAAACTTTCATTAGAAGGGTTGCATCTTGTATCCGCACGGAAGAACTGATCACATTCCCATAGTCTAGATTTCTGTTACCTTCCAGTACCTTGCGTTGGCAGCACACAGTTCATCTAGGCCTGACATGCTCCCTGTCCCTGATCTTTGCACATCATTTGTGCTCTTTCCCTTGTAGCCTCCATCCTGGCTTTTATTTGTTTTTTGTTTTTTGTTTTTTGTTTTTGTTTTTTTTGGCTACATAGAAAAAAATGAGTAACTGGTTGACATTTTCTGTGTGTAAACTGAAAAAAAAAACAATAACTTGAACTCTAGAACATTTTTGCTTCCTAGTAGAGAAGATTTTTCTTTCTTGATTAATGATTTCTAGGTCTGTTTTCATCACATGGTCATCTCATCAATTAGAGCTCTTCTAGATATTGGCTATTGAACAAGCCAAATTAGTACATAATTCATTTTTATTACAAATTATTTTAATGTACTTAAATTATGAATGAATATGCCTACAAATTTTTATAATCTTTCTATAACATAAGATTAAAGCATGTAGGATCTTAAACTTGCCAAATATATATAATCCTTTTAGAAAACACATAAAATTATACCTTTCCACCCCAAAGGCCTGCTCAACTCCACTTAGAATTGCCTTCCCCATAACTCCATTTAGGTGTGTTCCTTCCCACCAGAACCTCTAGGACCTCTCCATCTCCTATTAATCAGGTATGCTTAGGTTCTCTACACCGTGGAGGAATTTCATGTTCTCTGTGATTTTTCTTCTCTGAGTTTCTCATATAGATTTTTCTATATAACTCCACAGGACTCCCAAAATTAAAACATCTTACTTCCAAGTACTATCAATTTCTCTCGATTCTCTAGACTCACTTCTCCATACTGCAGACCATATACACTCCTTTCCACATTATAATGACTTGTTTCTCTTGGGTCTCGGTTTCTAATATTTATAAGTAGGCCCTATGTCTCCTGACCCCACAGACCTCCTGATTACACATCTATTTTTTAACCAAGATTTCTTGATTCCAATTGTCAGTGGACCAGAGCTTATTCAGGAGATAGCCACTAGAGTTGAATATCCATACCAGAAACTATCTGAGGAGAAGACCTGTAAGGAAGTGCCAACTCTTGGAAAGTGTTTATCCATTTCGATAGCAAAGGCATTTCAAAGGAAGACCCAAGACACTCACTGTATTGCTCAAAACTACTTTCCTGAAAGAAAACAATGTCTCAATATTACAATTCGATTTTCTCCTGAATATTATACATGACTACACTGAAATAAGAAGGTGATTTGAGCTAAAAAACCCAAACAAACAAACAAACAAACAAACAAAAACGAGCTAACAAACTACTCCAGATTCACAACTCTAAGCACAGAAACAAAAGTAACCTGACAAACCAAGATAGACTGATTCCCTCCAGAATGAATACTCCTACAGTGATGGACCTAAGTGAGAATGGCTTGGAAAATCTTGCAGAAAAATAATTCAAAACAAATCATTATAAATATGTTCAAAGAAGACAAAAATGAGCTGAATAAAAAAAAGGAAGTCAGTCCAAGATACAAAAATAGAATTCAATGAAGAAATAGAATTGCCTAAGAACAGCCAAAAGGAAATGATGCTGGAAATGAAAAAAAAAAAAAACAAAAACAAATCCAAACCTCATTGTGGAGCCTTCCAACAGAATGGATCATGTGCAAAACAGTATCTTGGGGCTGGAAGGAAAAGTGGACAAATTGGACCATTCAGTAAAATGTCAATGGATAATTTTTAAAAATGAAATGAACATGAGAGATCATTGAGAAATCACAAAAATACCTAAACTTTCAATTATGGGCAGAAAGAAAGAATACTGTGGCAAATGCATGCATATTCTCTCTTTTTTCTTTTTTTCCCCACCTTTATTAAATTGGGTATTTCTTATTTACATTTCAAATGTTATTCCCTTTCCCATGCCAACATCCCCCTAACCCCTCCTCCTTCCATTCTATATGGGTGTTCCCCTCCCCATCCTCCCCCCATTACTGCCCTACCCCAAGAATCCTGTTCACTGGGGGTCCAGCCATAGCCGGACCCAGGGCTTCCCCTTCCACTGGTGCTCTTACTAAGATATTCATTGCTACCTATGAGGTCAGAGTCCAGGGTCAGTCCATGTATAGTCTTTAGGTAGTGGCTTAGTCCCTGGAAGCTCTGGTTGCTTGGCATTGTTGTTCATAAGGGGTCTCGAGCCCCTTCAAGCTCTTCCAGTTCTTTCTCTGATTCCTTCAACGGGGGTCCTATTCTCAGTTCAGCTGCTGGCATTCGCCTATTTATTTGCTGTTATTGTTTTTGATTAGCTGAGCAGTACTCCATTATATAGATGTACCAGATTTTCTATATCCATTCTTCTGTTGAAGGGCATCTGGGTTCTTTCCAGCTTCTGGCTATAAATACATAAACATAAATAAATAAGGCTGCTATGAACATAGTGGAGCATGTGTCTTTGTTATATTTTGGAGCATTTTTTTGGGTATATGCCCAAGAGAGGTATAGCTAGGTCCTCAGGTAGTGCAATGTCCAATTTTCTGAGGAACCTCCAGACTGATTTCCAGAATGGTTGTACCCCCAGTCTGCAATCCCACCAACAATGGAGGAGTGTTCCTCTTTCTCCACATCCTCACCAGCATCTGCTGTCACCTGAGTTTTTGATCTTAGCCATTCTCACTGGTGTGAGGTAGAATCTCAGGGTTGTTTTGATTTGCATTTCCCTTATGACTAAAGATGTTGAACATTTCTTTAGGTGTTTCTCAGCCATTTGACATTCTCAGCTGTGATTTCTTTGCTTAGCTCTGAACCGCATTTTTAATAGGGTTATTTGTCTCCCTGCAGTCTAATTTCATGAGTTCTTTGTATATTTTGAATATGAGGCCTCTATCAGTTGTAGGATTGGTAAAGATCTTTTCCCAATCTGTTGATTGAAGTTTTGTCCTACCAGCAGTGTCCTTTGCCTTACAGAAGCTTTGTAGTTTTATGAGATCCCATTTGTCGATTCTTGATCTTAGAGCATAAGCCATTGGTGTTTTGTTCAGGAAATGTTCTCCAGTGTCTATGTGTTTGAGATTCTTCCCCACTTTTTCTTCTATTAGTTTGAGTGTATCTGGTTTGATGTGGAGGTCCTTGATCCACTTGAACTTAAGCTTTGTACAGGGTGATAAGAATGGATTGATCTGCGTTCTTCTACATGCTGACCTCCAGTTGAAACATCACCCTTTGCACCCTTTGCTGAAAGTGCTATCTTTTTTCCATTGGATGGTTTTGGCTCCTTTCTCAAAAATCAAGTGACCATAGGTGTGTGGGTTCATTTCTGGGTCTTCAATTCTATTCCACTCGTCTATCTGCCTGTCTCTGTACCAATGCCATACAGTTTTTTATCACTATTGCTCTGTAATACCACAAAACGATTAGTTTCTTGATTTTTCTAGGGTGTGGCTTGCCTCCTTGTGTTGGGTTTTACTATTTATTATCCTTTGTAGGGCTGGATTTGTAGAAAGATATTGTGTAAATTTGGTTTTCATGGAATATCTTGGTTTCTCCATCTATGTTAATTGAGAGTTTTGCTGGATACAGTAACCTGGGACGACATTTGTGTTTTCTTAGGGTCTGTATGACATCTGTCCAGGATCTTCTGGCCTTCATAGTTTCTGGCGAAAAGTCTGGTCTGCCTTTATATGCTACTTGACCTTTTTAGCTTACTGCTTTTAATATTCTTTCTTTGTTTTGTGCATTTGGTGTTTTGACTATTATGTGATGGGAGGAATTTCTTTTCTGGTCCAATCTATTTGGAGTTCTGTAGGCTTCTTGTATGTTTATGGGAAGCTCTTTCTTTACGTTAGGGAAGTTTTCTTCTATGGTTTTGTTGAAGATATTTACTGGTCCTGTGAGTTGGGAGTCTTCACTCTCTTCTATACCTATTATGCTTAGGTTTGGTCTTCTCATTGTGTCCTCGATTTCTGTATGTTTTCAACCAGTAGCTTTTTCCGTTTTACATTATCTTTGACAGGTGTGTTGATGATTTCTATGGAGTCTTCTGCTCCTGAGATTCTCTCTTCTTTCTCTTGTATTCTGTTGGTGATGCTTGTATCTATGGCTTCTTGTCTCTTCCTTTGGTTTTCTATATCCAGGGTTGTCTCCCTTTGTGCTTTCTTTATTGTTTCTATTTCCACTTTCAATTCCTTTACCTGTTTGATTGTGTTTTCTTGTAATTCTTTCAGGGATTTTTGTGTTTCCTCTCTAAGGGCTTCTACTTGTTTACTGTGTTTTCCTGAATTTCTCTAAGGGAGTTCTTTATGTCTTTCTTAAAGTCCTCCATCATCATGATCAAATGTGATTTTAAATCTAGATCTTGCTTTTCTGGTGTGTTTGGGTAATCAGTGTTTGCTTTGGTGGGAGAATTGGGCTCTGATGATGCCATATAGTCTTGATTTCTGTTGCTTGGCTTCCTGCACTTGCCTCTAACCATCAGATTTTCTCTGGTGTTACTTGTTCTGCTATTTCTGACAGTGGCTTGGCCATCCTATAGGCTTTTTTGTCATGTGTGCTGTAGACCTGTTTTCCTGTTTTCTTTCAGCCAGTTATGGAAACAGAGTGTTCTGCTTTCAGGCGTGTAGTCTTTCCTGTCTACTTGTCTTCAGTTGTTCCTGTGGGAGTGTGTCCTGAGTCCATGAGGCAGGTCACTTAGAGCAGAAAAGTTGGTCTTACCTCTGGTCTCAGGACTGAAGTTGCTCTTTGGGTCTAGGTTACAGCTCTCTGTGAAGGTAGCAATCAGAAGGGCCTGCCCCTATTTATGGGTCCCTGGGCACAGGGGGCCCTAATGGCACTAGTTGTTTTCCTGTAGAGTCAGAAATGCGGACAGAGAGTATTCTCTGGTTTCCCAGGTGTGTCTGCCCCTATGAATGTCTAGCTCTCCCTTCCACGGGATTTGGGTGCAGGGAGCTGTTTGACCGGGTCTGTTCAGATCTGGGTGCAGTCTGGACCACAGGACTCCTGCAGCTTGACTGCCCCTATCTTCCTGTACCCAGAGGCCCTATACAGTTTCCTCTTGGGCCAGGGATGTGGGCAATGGTGGGTAGAAGTGACAGTCTCTCCTGCCCTGCAGTTTCAAGATTGCCCACACGTCTGGGCCATTCGTTGTTTATATTTTTACATTTTTTATTTTTTATTGTTGATAGGTGCAGCTAACTTTATTGATGGCATTCAAGAGAATAGATAAGTCTCCCTAGGCCCCTCCTGTTATTATGGGAGTCTGGGGTGGAAATTGTGAGGGAGATGCTCATTGTTGGGGGCCGAGTTGGGACAGGGACTCCTCTGCAACCGAGGACCTCTCTCTTGCTCTCAGTGTCCTTGCCGGGGTGGGTGGTCTAGGGTTTTTTACTCCTTGGACAGCGTGTAGGCCATGAGGCCCACCACTCTGTTGCCGTAACTGTATTCATTGTCATACCAAGAAACAAGTTTTACAAAGTTATTATTGAGAGCAATGCCAGATCCAGCATCAAAGGTGGAAGAGTGGGAGTTACTATTAAAGTCACAGAAGACAACCTGGTCCTCAATGTAGCACTGGATGACCTTTAGTAGGCCCTAGGATGCCTGCTTCACCACCTTCTTGAATTCATCATACTTGGCAGGTTTCTCTAGGCAGCATGTCAGATCCACAATGGATACATTGGGGATAGGAGCATGGAAGGCCATGCCAGTGAGCTTCCTGTTAAGCTCTGGAATGACCTTGCCCACATCCTTGGCAGCACCATAGAATGCAGGGATGATGTTCTGGGCCGCCCCACAGCCATCACACCACTACTTTCCAGGGGGGCCATTCATAGTCTTCTGAGTGGCAGTGATGGCATGGAGTGTGGTCATGAGCTTTTCCACAATGCCAATTTTGTCATGGATGACCTTGTCCAGGGAGGCTAAGCAGTTCGTGGTGTAAGGTGGATTGCTGACAGTCTTGAATGAGTTGTCATATTTCTTGTGATTCACACCGATCACGGCTGAAGGGGCAGAGATGATAACCCTTTTGGCCCCACCCTTCAAGTGGGCCCCAGACTTCTCTATGGTGGTGAAGACACCAGTGGAACCCATGACATATTCAGCACCAGCATCACTCCATTTGATGTTAGTGGGTCCTCGCTCGGAAGCTGGTGATGGGCTTCCCACTGATAACAAGCTTCTCATTCTCAGCCTTGACTATGCCATTTAATTTGACATGGGTAGAGTCATACTGAAGCATGTAGACTATGTAGTTGATGTCAATGAAGGTTTCGTTAATGACAATATTTTCCACTTTACCAAGTGTAGAGCTGAAGAAGGCAGCCTTGGTAACCAGGTGCCCAAATGGCCAAATCTGTTCACACCAACCTTCCCCATCTTGTCTAGAGGATGAGGCTGGCAGTGCATGAGAAGATGCAGCTGTCTTTGGAATGAGTAGCAACAGAGACTGTTTATATTTTTAATTCTGTATGTTTCTGCTTTAATTTAAAAGTGAACATTTTCCAACCATTATAAATTAAAACATTGAATTGAAAGTGAGGAGGAAAATTGTCTATACCTCATCATTGCAAAGACTATGGAAGACAAAAAAAATTAAAGAAGAAAGAGAGAGAGAGAGAGAGAGAGAGAGAGAGAGAGAGAGAGAGAGAGAGAGAGAGAGAGAGGCAGAGTCAAATATTCAACAAAAGTTTTCTTTTTCAAAACCTGTCTACTCCAATTTGGAAATCATTATCTGACAATCAGTTATATTCTTTTTTTTTTTTTATTAACTTGAGTATTTCTTATATACATTTCGAGTGTTATTCCCTTTCCCGGTTTCCGGGCAAACATCCCCCTCCCCCCTCCCCTTCCTTATGGGTGTTCCCCTCCCAACCCTCCCCCCATTGCCGCCCTCCCCCCATAGACTAGTTCACTGTGGGTTCAGTCTTAGCAGGACCCAGGGCTTCCCCTTCCACTGGTGCTCTTACTAGGATATTCATTGCTACCTATGGGGTCAGAGTCCAGGGTCAGTCCATGTATAGTCTTTAGGTAGTGGCTTAGTCCCTGGAAGCTCTGGTTGCTTGGCATTGTTGTACTTTTGGGGTCTCGAGCCCCTTCAAGCTCTTCCAGTTCTTTCTCTGATTCCTTCAATAGGGGACCTATTCTCAGTTCAGTGGTTTGCTGCTGGCATTCGCCTCTATATTTGCTGTATTCTGGCTGTGTCTCTCAGGAGCGATCTACATCCGGCTCCTGTCGGTCTGCACTTCTTTGCTTCATCCATCTTGTCTAATTGGGTGGCTGTATATGTATGGGCCACATGTGGAGCAGGCTCTGAATGGGTGTTCCTTCAGTCTCTGTTTTAATCTTTGCCTCTCCCTTCCCTGCCAAGGGTATTCTTTTTCCTCATTTAAAGAAGGAGTGAAGCATTCACATTTTGATCATCCGTCTTGAGTTTCGTTTGTTCTAGGGATCTAGGGTAATTCAAGCATTTGGGCTAATAGCCACTTATCAATGAGTGCATACCATGTATGTCTTTCTGTGATTGGGTTAGCTCACTCAGGATGATATTTTCCAGTTCCAACCATTTGCCTACGAATTTCATAAACTCGTTGTTTTTGATAGCTGAGTAATATTCCATTGTGTAGATGTACCACATTTTCTGTATCCATTCCTCTGTTGAAGGGCATCTGGGTTCTTTCCAGCTTCTGGCTATTATAAATAAGGCTGCGATGAACATAGTGGAGCACGTGTCTCTTTTATATGTTGAGGCATCTTTTGGGTATATGCCCAAGAGAGGTATGGCTGGATCCTCAGGCAGTTCAATGTCCAATTTTCTGAGGAACCTCCAGACTGATTTCCAGAATGGTTTTACCAGTCTGCAATCCCACCAACAATGGAGGAGTGTTCCTCTTTCTCCACATCCTCGCCAGCATCTGCTGTCACCTGAGTTTTTGATCTTAGCCAATCGCACTGGTGTGAGGTGAAATCTCAGGGTTGTTTTGATTTGCAATTCCCTTATGACTAAAGATGTTGAACATTTCTTTAGGTGTTTCTCAGCCATTCGGCAATCCTCAGCTGTGAATTCTTTGTTTAGCTCTGAACCCCATTTTTTAATAGGGTTATTTGTTTCCCTGCGGTCTAACTTCTTGAGTTCTTTGTATATTTTGGATATAAGGCCTCTATCTGTTGTAGGATTGGTAAAGATCTTTTCCCAATCTGTTGGTTGCTGTTTTGTCCTAACCACAGTGTCCTTTGCCTTACAGAAGCTTTGCAGTTTTATGAGATCCCATTTGTCGATTCTTGATCTTAGAGCATAAGCCATTGGTGTTTTGTTCAGGAAATTTTTTCCAGTGCCCATGTGTTCCAGATGCTTCCCTAGTTTTTCTTCTATTAGTTTGATTGTGTCTGGTTTGATGTGGAGGTCCTTGATCCACTTGGACTTAAGCTTTGTACAGGGTGATAAGGATGGATCGATCTGCATTCTTCTACATGTTGCCCTCCAGTTGAACCAGCACCATTTGCTGAAAATACTATCTTTTTTCCATTGGATGGTTTTGGCTCCTTTGTCAAAAATCAAGTGACCATAGGTGTGTGGGTTCATTTCTGGGTCTTCAATTCTATTCCATTGGTCTATCTGTCTGTCTCTGTACCAATACCATGCAGTTTTTATCACTATTGCTCTGTAATACTGCTTGAGTTCAGGGATAGTGATTCCCCCTGAAGTCCTTTTATTGTTGAGGATAGCTTTAGCTATCCTGGGTTTTTTGTTATTCCAGATGAATTTGCAAATTGTTCTGTCTAACTCTTTGAAGAATTGGATTGGTATTTTGATGGGGATTGCATTGAATCTGTAGATTGCTTTTGGTAAAATGGCCATTTTTACCATATTAATCCTGCCAATCCATGAGCATGGGAGATCTTTCCATCTTCTGAGGTCTTCTTCAATTTCTTTCCTCAGTGTCTTGAAGTTCTTATTGTACAGATCTTTTACTTGCTTGGTTAAAGTCACACCGAGGTACTTTATATTATTTGGGTCTATTATGAAGGGTGTCGTTTCCCTAATTTCTTTCTCGGCTTGTTTCTCTTTTGTATAGAGGAAGGCAACTGATTTATTTGAGTTAATTTTATACCCAGCCACTTTGCTGAAGTTGTTTATCAGCTTTAGTAGTTCTCTGGTGGAACTTTTGGGATCACTTAAATACACTATCATGTCATCTGCAAATAGTGATATTTTGACCTCTTCTTTTCCGATCTGTATCCCCTTGATCTCCTTTTGTTGTCTGATTGCTCTGGCTAGAACTTCAAGAACTATATTGAATAAGTAGGGAGAGAGTGGGCAGCCTTGTCTAGTCCCTGATTTTAGTGGGATTGCTTCAAGTTTCTCTCCATTTAGTTTAATGTTAGCAACTGGTTTGCTGTATATGGCTTTTACTATGTTTAGGTATGGGCCTTGAATTCCTATTCTTTCCAGGACTTTTATCATGAAGGGGTGTTGAATTTTGTCAAATGCTTTCTCAGCATCTAATGAAATGATCATGTGGTTCTGTTCTTTCAGTTTGTTTATATAATGGATCACGTTGATGGTTTTCTGTATATTAAACCATCCCTGCATGCCTGGGATGAAGCCTACTTGATCATGGTGGATGATTGTTTTGATGTGCTCTTGAATTCGGTTTGCCAGAATTTTATTGAGTATTTTTGCGTCGATATTCATAAGGGAAATTGGTCTGAAGTTCTCTTTCTTTGTTGTGTCTTTGTGTGGTTTAGGTATAAGAGTAATTGTGGCTTCATAGAAGGAATTCGGTAGGGCTCCATCTGTTTCAATTTTGTGGAATAGTTTGGATAATATTGGTATGAGGTCTTCTATGAAGGTTTGATAGAATTCTGCACTAAACCCGTCTGGACCTGGGCTCTTTTTGGTTGGGAGACCTTTAATGACTGCTTCTATTTCCTTAGGAGTTATGGGGTTGTTTAACTGGTTTATCTGTTCCTGATTTAACTTCGATACCTGGTATCTGTCTAGGAAATTGTCCATTTCCTGAAGATTTTCAAATTTTGTTGAATATAGGTTTTTATAGTAAGATCTGATGATTTTTTGAATTTCCTCCGAATCTGTAGTTATGTCTCCCTTTTCATTTCTGATTTTGTTAATTTGGACACACTCTCTGTGTCCTCTCGTTAGTCTGGCTAAGGGTTTATCTATCTTGTTGATTTTCTCAAAGAACCAACTTTTGGTTCTGTTGATTCTTTCTATGGTCCTTTTTGTTTCTACTTGGTTGATTTCAGCTCTGAGTTTGATTATTTCCTGCCTTCTACTCCTCCTGGGTGTATTTGCTTCTTTTTGTTCTAGAGCTTTTAGGTGTGCTGTCAAGCTGCTGACATATGCTCTTTCCTGTTTCTTTCTGCAGGCACTCAGCGCTATGAGTTTTCCTCTTAGCACAGCTTTCATTGTGTCCCATAAGTTTGGGTATGTTGTATCTTCATTTTCATTAAATTCTAAAAAGTTTTTAATTTCTTTCTTTATTTCTTCCTTGACCAGGTTATCATTGAGTAGAGCATTGTTCAATTTCCACGTATATGTGGGCATTCTTCCCTTATTGTTATTGAAGACCAGTTTTAGGCCGTGGTGGTCCGATAGCACGCATGGGATTATTTCTATCTTTCTGTACCTGTTGAGGCCCGTTTTTTGACCAATTATATGGTCAATTTTGGAGAAAGTAACATGAGGAGCTGAGAAGAAGGTATATCCTTTTGCTTTAGGATAGAATGTTCTATAAATATCCGTTAAGTCCATTTGGCTCATGACTTCTCTTAGTCTGAATTAACTGAATAAACATCACTGTTAATTTCTGTTTCCATGATCTGTCCATTGATGAGAGTGGGGTGTTGAAATCTCCCACTATTATTGTGTGAGGTGCAATGTGTGTTTTGAGCTTTAGTAAGGTTTCTTTTACATATGTAGGTGCCCTTGTATTTGGGGCATAGATATTTAGGATTGAGAGTTCATCTTGGTTGATTTTTCCTTTGATGAATATGAAGTGTCCTTCCTTATCTTTTTTGATGACTTTTAGTTGGAAATTGATTTTATTTGATATTAGAATGGCTACTCCAGCTTGCTTCTTCTGACCATTTGCTTGGAAAGTTGTTTTCCAGCCTTTCACTCTGAGGTAGTGTCTGTCTTTGTCTCTGAGGTGTGTTTCCTGTAGGCAGCAGAATGCAGGGTCCTCGTTGCGTATCCAGTTTGTTAATCTATGTCTTTTTATTGGGGAGTTGAGGCCATTGATATTGAGAGATATTAAGGAATAGTGATTATTGCTTCCCGTTATATTCATATTTGATGTGAGGTTATGTTTGTGTGCTTTCATTCTCTTTGTTTTGTTGCCAAGACGATTAGTTTCTTGCTTCTTCTAGGGTATAGCTTGCCTCCTTATGTTGGGCTTTACCATTTATTAACCTTTGTAGTGCTGGATTTGTAGAAAGATATTGTGTAAATTTGGTTTTGTCATGGAATATCTTGGTTTCTCCATCAATGTTAATTGAGAGTTTTGCTGGATACAGTAATCTGGGCTGGCATTTGTGTTCTCTTAGGGTCTGTATAACATCAGTCCAGGATCTTCTGGCCTTCATAGTTTCTGGCGAGAAGTCTGGTGTGATTCTGATAGGTCTCCCTTTATATGTTACTTGACCTTTTTCCCTTACTGCTTTTAATATTCTTTCTTTATTTTGTGCGTTTGGTGTTTTGACAATTATGTGACGGGAGGTGTTTCTTTTCTGGTCCAATCTATTTGGAGTTCTGTAGGCTTCCTGTATGTCTATGGGTATCTCTTTTTTTTAGGTTAGGGAAGTTTTCTTCTATGATTTTGTTGAAGATATTTACTGGTCCTTTGAGCTGGGAGTCTTCACTCTCTTCTATACCTATTATCCTTAGGTTTGATCTTCTCATTGAGTCCTGGATTTCCTGTATGTTTTGGACCAGTAGCTTTTTCCGCTTTACATTTTCTTTGACAGTTGAGTCAATGATTTCTATGGAATCTTCTGCTCCTGAGATTCTCTCTTCCATCTCTTGTATTCTGTTGGTGAAGCTTGTATCTACAGCTCCTTGTCTCTTCTTTTGGTTTTCTATATCCAGGGTTGTTTCCATGTGTTCTTTCTTGATTGCTTCCATTTCCATTTTTAATTCCTTCAACTGTTTGATTGTGTTTTCCTGGAATTCTTTCAGGGATTTTTGCGATTCCTCTCTGTAGGCTTTTACTTGTTTATTAATGTTTTCCTGTGCTTCCCTAAGTGTGTTCAGGTCTTTCCTGAAGTCCTCCAGCATCATGATCAAATATGATTTTGAAACTAGATCTTGCTTTTCTGGTGTGTTTGGATATTCCATGTTTGTTTTGGTGGGAGAATTGGGCTCCGATGATGGCATGTAGTCTTGCTTTCTGTTGCTTGGGTTCCTGCGCTTGCCTCTCGCCATCAGATTATCTCTAGTGTTACTTTGTTCTGCTATTTCTGACAGTGGCTAGACTGTCCTATAAGCCTGTGTGTCAGGAGTGCTGTAGACCTGTTTTCCTCTCTTTCAGTCAGTTATGGGGACAGAGTGTTCTGCTTTCGGGCGTGTAGTTTTTCCTCTCTACAGGTCTTCAGCTGTTCCTGTGGGCCTGTGTCTTGAGTTCACCAGGCAGCTTTCTTGCAGCAGAAAATTTGGTCTTACCTGTGGTCCCGAGGCTCAGGTTTGCTCGTGGGGTGCTGTCCAGGGGCTCTCTGCAGCGGCAGCAACCAGGAAGACCTGTGCCGCCCCTTCCGGGAGCTTCAGTGCACCAGGGTTCCAGATGGTCTTTGGCTTTTTCCTCTGGCGTCCGAGATGTGTGTGCAGGGAGCAGTCTCTTCTGGTTTCCCAGGCCTGTCTGCCTCTCTGAAGGTTTAGCTCTCCCTCCCACGGGATTTGGGTGCAGAGAACTGTTTATCCGGTCTGTTTCCTTCAGGGTCCGGCGGTGTCTGTGGCAGGGGTCCTGCCGCTCCTGGGCCAATCAGTTATATTCTTAAATCTTTGGGATTTTTTTCTGATTTGCATACAGAAGAGAAATTCTTATCTAGATTTTTCAGACTTAAGATCTTTCTGATTCCACTCTGAAAGATTTTTATGACCATTTTGACACAATCTGAATAAAGTAGATATCTCTGGGAGAAGTTATATATCTCATAAACAAGCACCTAGATTTATATTTTTATCTGAATAATGAAATTTAAAAAATCGATTCATAAATATAATGGACACTTATTGATTTAAAAAAATCAATGAGTTAAAATTGTCTGCTTAATTTACTTTTATGAGAAAATTGACTTAGATATACCTGTTCTTTCCCTTTAATGATTATCATGCTGTGAAGTTTTTACAGTTGTAATGGGCATGTGATTTTATAATCATAATCATAATAATGATTTTTAGCATCTTAAATGCACTGCTCTGTTACATTAAAATCAATAGCAAGTTGTTTTGGCTTTCCTTCCATAACGTAGCTATCACTTTTCTCTCTATTGTATCTGCCATTTTTTCCATCAAGCCACTGCCATCTTTCCTGTCATACTTGAAATTCTTGATGGTGCCCTGATTCTGCCACCCCCATAAGTCCATTCCATGTGTAATAGTGAAGGAAAGCCTCTTAAATTGTAAGCTATATTTCATTACTTATGTAGAAAAAGTCCAACAGTGATCTTGTAGGTCCATATTTAAAGTATGGTACTCGGAGGACTTGCCTAACAATTACCTAAAGCATTTCTTTACCTGGGCTCTGTTCAAGACCTACTTACTAAAAATTGTCTATATAAAACAGAATATTTCAGTTTATTTTATTTTTTAATATATTTTAATTGAAGTAGAGTTTTATTACCTTCCTTTCTCCCTTTCTTTTCCCTAACCCTTCCCAGTTAACCCCCCTTGAATCTCTCCTGTGTCCCCAATTTTAACTTGATAAGCTATCTTTCTTTGGTGATTTTGTGATATGTATATTTGTACACATACATATATCTACATATTTATATAACTTTATCTGTATATTTCTATTGGTAATATGTAAATGGTTTTAAAGAGTGACTCTGGTTTTGTCCCTGGAAGTTCTGGTGTGTCTGATTGGTTGATATTGTTGTTCTTCCTATAGGGTTTCAAACCCCTGCAGCTCCTTCAGTCTTTTCCATAATTCCTCCACTGGGGTCCCATACTCAGTCCATGGTTGGATGTGAATATTTGTCAGGTTCTGGCAGAGCCTCTCAGGAGACAGCCATATCAGCATGCTCCTGTCAGCATGCACTTCTTGGCATCAGCAATAGTGTCTGAGTTTGGTGACTGTATGTGGGATGGATTCCCAGGTGAGGCAGTTTTTGGATGGCCTTTCCTTCAGTCTCTGTTCCACACTTTGTCTTTGTATTTCCTCCTGTGAGTATTTTGTTCCCTCTTCTAAGAAGGACTGATACATTGACATTTTGGTCTTGCTTCTTCTTGAGCTTCATGCGGTCTGTGAATTTTTATCTTGGATATTCTGTGCTTTTGGGCTAATATTCACTCAATCAATGAGTACATACCATATGTGTGTATTTTTTTGTGACCTCATTCAGGATGATATTTTCTAGTGCCATCCATTTGCCTATGAATTTCATGAAGTCATTGTTTTTAATAGCTGAGTAGTACTCCATTGTGTAAATGGACCACATTTTCCCACATCCATTTCTCTGTTGAAGGACATCTGGTTTCTTTCCATCTTCTGGTTATTATAAATAAGGCTGCTGAGAACATAGTGGAGTATGTTTCCTTGTTATATGTTGGAGCATCTTTTGGGTATATGCCCAGGAGTAGTATAGCTAGGTCCTCAGATAGTACTATGTCCAATTTTCTAAGAAAACGCCAGACTGATTTCCAGAGAAGTTGGTTGTAGTAGCTTGCAATCCCACCAACAATAGAGGAGCATTGCTCTTTCTCCATATCCTTTCCAGCATCTGCTGTCACCTGAGTCTTTGATCTTAGCCATTCTGACTGGTGTGAGGTGGAATCTCATGGTCATTTTGATTTGCATTTCCCTGGTTGCCATTTTAAGACCTCTCATGCTCACCGATTGGCAGAATTAATATAGTAAAAATGGCCATCTTGCTGAATGCAATCTACAGATTCAATGCAATCCCCATCAAAATTCCAACTCAATTCTTCATAGAGTTAGAAAGAACAATTTGCAAATTCATTTTGAATAACAAAAACCCCAGTAAAGGGAAAACTCAACAACAAAAGAACTTCTGGGGGAATCACCATCCCTGACCTCAAGCAGTGTTACAGAGCAGTAGTAATAACTGTATGGTATTGGTACAGAGACAGGCAAGTAGATCAGTGGAATAGAATTTAAGATCCACAAATGAACCCACATACCTATGGTCACTTGATATTTGACAAAGAACCTAAAAACATCCAGTGGAAAAAGGATATCATTTTCAACAAATGGTGCTGGTTCAACTGACAGTCAGCATGTAGAAGAATGCAAATTGATCCATTCGTATCTCCTTGTACAAAGCTCAAGTCCAAGTGGATCAAGGACTTCCACATAAAACCAGATACACTGCAACTAATAGAAGAGAAAGTGGGGCAGAGCCTCGAACACATGGGCACTAGGGAAAATTTCCTCTAAGATCAAGAATCAGCCAATGAGACCTGATAAAATTGCAAAGCTTCTGTAAAGCAAAGGATACTTATTGTACTTTTATGTGTATATTTTTAGGCTGATAATCATTGTGACTCATAGATGTTGCTTTTGTGTAGGACTGTTCAGTTGCATCCCTTCCCTGTCAGCTTGCTTTCTGGAACCGTGGATGTTAAACCACAGGAGGAGACTTTCAGACTAAATTCAGCTTCAATTATCTGAGTCTTATGTCCAACTGTGGTATTATTCTTACATTTAACATTCTGAGAACTCTCATTGATAAACTGGACTATTTAAGATTTCAGTGAAAGCATGGTTCAAAAGATTAATACACGATAGTCCTCAAACAAATATTACCCTTCATTCAGAGAATATAATTAGAATTCTGGGAACTCATCAGTGAGGACTCTTCTACCAGGTCAAATGTTTCAAAACACATCATGCTAACAGAATGCAGTCCAGTTTTGACAAGTCATAGAACTTGACAGAAAAGATTATGAATTGCCCCAATTGGTCATGCAAACTATCAGAGTAAACTGAGCAAGTATTATAATATTGTATAATATAATATACTAGTGACTGATGAAGGCATTATTTCTGTTCCCTTGGAGCTTAAACTCAGTTCTCCTTAATAATCTTGTTTTCCTGCCTCCAAATAAATGCCTTACTCTTTTATCCTCATTCTTTTTGTGCCAACAATGGTTTTTGGTATTTGTGGAAGATGCCTAACTTTACTTGTTTAGTTAAAGATACTTCTTTTTCAAGATAAATGTGCAATGTGATTTTTAAATCACTACCCACAGCATGCTTTTAAATTTAGCATTTATTTAGTGTTCCATATCCTATCTTCTCTTGCAATATACTTGAAATCACATTCTTGCTCATAACCAGAATGCAGATAGGGTATTTGTCCCCACACCCAGAATAGTAGCTATTTACAAAGCATTAAAAGGAAAGGAATAAGTTAGTGGGGAATGCTATCATGGTATTTGAAGACTATTTGATTTGTTTTTATGCACTACCATGTGTCCAAGCTAGCACCAAACTTTGGTTCTGTAATCTGTTTGTAATTTTGCATGATTTCACCTCATTGACAATACCTACCTACTGAAAAACATAAGACAAACACCAACTTCATAGAACCAGAGCCTCTTCTCTGTCTGGAGTTTCCAAGAATGAGTCATTGTATGGTGTTATACATATGAATACCTCTATTAAGAAGTGCACACAGACCACAGTGCTCTGTAGAGCAACTGATACGATCTTAGATCTTATTAGCCTTGAGCTCTGTGAGCTCTGTGGCCTGCCTGGGCTCCATGTTAGACAACTACCCTCAGATCTAAGAACTTCCTGAAACAGTAAAATGGAAAGACTTCAAGATCTGTTTTCTCCTAGTCTACCGGACAAGATCTTATGGTGGTGAACAGAAGTTTTCAGTACCTCATTTATTTATTTATTCATTATTTTTATGAATATGTGCAGGTGGTTCAAGACTGTGGGCATTGAGGGGCAAAGACATTATTCAGAGAATGAGCCCTATCCTTCCTCATTTCAGAAATACTGAGACTTCTCATGTGACAGTCTGTGTCACTGCTTTGCCTTTAATGGAGTGAGCAGATCGCAGGAAGAATATGATGCTGCTCAGTAAATTGAATGACTTTATGAAGATAAATGTTTTCCTTCCGAGGCTCCTTCTTGTCAGAATACATTTAGTACCGCCATTCCTTTGAGAACTAAATTCCTGGAGCACTTTGCAGCATATTAACATGTTTTCCTCACCACATGAAATTGCACTTCAAGCAAGAAATAATAATGTTTCTGCCTCCCCTTGTACATTTTTATTACTGCCAATGAATAGGAGTAAATTAAAGATTATGGCTAACATTATTCATGGGGACAAATTCCTAACTCATTTTACAGAGAATAATAAATAACTGAATGAATAAGATGCCTTTAATTTCACATGTGAGTTATTCAAGATTCCTCAGAGTAACCGGAGAGAGGCCATCGTGTTTATACACAACATACAAATATGCATCCATTGCTTGCCATCACAGTCTATACCACGTAATAGTCATAACGCTTCTTTGAATTTGTGGGATCGAATTCCCATGCATTGATTACCTACCGATATATAAAACATACTCTAGTTATACAACAGGACAACTATATTTAGCCTTTATAAATGCTAGGTACAATTTTGGTCCAGGTATTTATTGCTTCATTCCATAAGCAACCTGAATACTGGGTAAATCTTGTTCCTGCTAATGAAATTACAAAGCAAATTCCATTCAAATGGAAGCTGCCAGTCCTGGCCAGGGGCTCTTTTACTTGGAACAACCTCCAAAATACCCACATTCCAACGCAATGACATAATTTTAACACCCTCTTCCCTGTTCTAATGGAATTGTTGCTGTGCCATAAATTGTCAAGGACTTGAAAGGTACAGGCGTCCAGAGTAATAGGGAACAGAGCAGAATACATACCCTTTTGGGATAGTCCACATAACGACGTTCCCAGATCTCCATGTCTGTACTGCCACATCTGTGCCTTCCCTGCCAGATATCTGTGCTGAAGTGCAGGAGAGAAGCTGAAGGATTTATAGCTTCACTGGCAAGGCATATACTTCCTGGTATTCTTGGTTGACTGCCTAAATAGGGATAGAAGCTGGACCTCTGTGGGGTGGGTTAGGGGGTGAGTTAGGCTGTGAGGGAAGGTGAACAGCACCTTGGGGTAACAAGGGCAGGGCAGGGCAAGAAGGCTTTCCAGGCAGGCATACACCAGAAATAGGTGTATGTGGGCAGGAGTTTGCTAGGAGTGCAAGGGCAGAGGGCTAGGAGGAGGCTATTCTGTTTGAGTGGTGCTGAAGAATCCTGGGATAAGAGTGGTCATAAAACCAACTATCTTCCAGGATGCTTGGATGAAAGAAGAGAGGACTATAGTTCTTCTGAACCCTGAGAAACTAGCAGAACATTTACATAGATTAAGACCTAATAACACATGGGTATCTTGAGACAAGTCCTTTATTATCCCATGTTAGATTTAAGTGTAGCTGAGGATGACCTTGAACTTTTGAACTTGCTGCCTCTACCTTCCCAGCACTGGGATTATAGGCTGTACCACCAATACTTTTCCCCTCTGCTGATTTTCCTTCATGCTCTCCTTTCTCTTTTTTCACGTCAGTAACTGAGATAAGGACCTTGCTCTGAGTAGGTGTTTTATGACCAAGCCAAACTAATAACCCCACATTAGAATAATTTTATGTATTCTGTTTTTATTTCTTTTTTCCTTTTCTTTTTTCTTTAAAAATATTGCAGACACCTAGTTAGACCAGCAACAGTTATTGAAGATGCTTTCTTTTTCCCATTGTATGGTTTTGCCTTCTTTGTCAAAAATCAAGTGTCTATAGTAATGTGGGTTTATTTCTGGGTCTTCAATTCAATTCCATTAATGAAGGTGTCTGTCCCTGTACCAATACCATGTGGTTTTTAATCACTATTGCTCTGTAGTACAGCTTGAGGTCAGGGATGGTGATTTCCCTCCAGAAGTTCTTTAATTGTTCAGATTTTTTTTGGCTATCCTGGGTTTTTTGTTTTTCCTAATGAATTTGCAAATTGCTCCTTCTAACTCTATGAAGAACTGATTTGGAATTTTAATGGGGATTGCATTGAATCTGTAACTTGCTTTTTTTAAGAAGGCCATTGTCACTATGTTAATCCTACATATACATGATCATGGGAGATCTTTCTATCTTCTGATATCTTTTTTAATTTCTTTCTCCAGGCACTCGAAGTTCTTGTCATACTTATCTTCACTCGTTCGGCTAGCATTACTCCAAGATATTTTATATTACTCACACTATTGTAAAAGTTGTTATTTTCCTAATTTCTTTTTTAGCCTGTTTATCATTTGTATGAAGGAGGGATATTGATTTCTTTGAGTTAATTTTGTATCTAACCACTTTGCTGAAGGTGTTTATCAGCTGTAGGAATTCTCTGGTAGAATTTTTGGATCAACTTATATATATTATCAGATCATCTACGAGTAATTATACTTTGACTGCTTCCTTTCCAATTTGTATACCTTGATCTCCCTTAGCACTCTTATTGTCTAATAGCTAGAACACCAAATACTATATCGAATAGATAGGGAGAGAGTAGGCAGTGTTGTCTTGTTCCTGATTTTAGTGGAGTTGTTTTAAGTGTCTCTCCATTGAATTTATTGTTGGCTATTGGCTTTCTGAATATTGCCTTTACTGTGTTTAGGCATAGGTTTTCTATCCCTGCTCCCTCAAAGACTTTTAACATGAAGAGGTATTGGATTTTTGTCAAAAGGTTTTTTTTTTTCAGCATCTAATGAGATGATCATGTGTTTTTTCTTTCAGTTTGTTTTTATAGTGGATATTGTTGATTGATTTCCATATATTGACCCACTCCTGAATCTCTGTGATGAAGGCTAATTGATCATGGTCAACGATGCCTTTGATATATTCTTGGATTCAGCTTGTGGGTATTTGATTGAGTGTTTTTGCATCAGTGTTCATAAGTGAAATTGGTCAGAAATTCTCTTTCTTTGTTGAACCTTTGTGTGATTTAGATACCAGCGTGACTGTGGCCTCATAGAATGTGTTTGGCAATGTTTCTTCTATTTCTATTTTGTGGAATAGTTTGAGGAGTATTGGTATGAGCTCTTCATTGAAAGCCTGGGAGAATTCTGCATTAAATCCATCTGGCCATGGGATTTTTTTGGTTGAGAAACTTTTAATGACTGCTTCTATTTCCTTAGGGGTTATGGGAGTATTTAGACAGTTTACCTGGTCTTGATTTAGCTTTGGTAATTGATATTTCTCTAGAAAATCAGCCATTTCATTTAGATTTTCCAATTTTGTGAATTACAGGCTTTTGAAGTATGATCTAATGATTCTTTGAATTTCCTCAGTGTTCATTTTTATGTCTCTTTTCATTTCTGATTTTGTTAATTTATATACTGTCTCTCTGCCTTTTAGTTAGTTGGGATAAGGGTTTGTCTATGTTGTTCATTTTTTCAAAGAACTAACACTTGCTTTCATTGATTCCTTATATTGTTTTATTTATTTTTTATTCAGTACTTTCAACCCCGAATTTGATTATTTTCTGCTTTCTACTCCTCTTGGGTGTGTTTGCTGCTGTTTTCCCTAGAGCTTTCAGGTGTTCTTTTAAATTGTTAGTATGAGAACCCTCCAATTTATTTATGAAGGCACATACTGCTATAAACTTTCCTCTTAGCAGTGCTTTCATTATGTCCTATAAGTTTGGGTATGCTGTGCCTTCAAAATAATCAATTTCTGGAAAGTCTTTAATCTCTTTATTTGTTTATTTAATCTGGGTCCCAGGCTAGTGACCATTGAGTAGAGAGTTGTTTCATTTCCATGAGTTTGTAGGCTTTCTGATGTTTCTGTAGTTGAATTACAGCTTTCATCCATGGTGATCTGTTAAGTGAGGTTATTTTAATCTTCTTATATCTTTTGAGGCTTGCTTTGTGAGTGATGATGTGGTCAATTTTGGAGAAGGTCCCTCAGAGTGCTAAAAAGTTATATTCTTTTGTCTTTGGATAAAATGTTCTGTATATATCTGCTAGGTCCTTTTGATTCATAACTCAGTTTCATTATTTCTCTGTTTATTTTCTGTCTCAATGACCTGTCCATTGGCAAGAGTTGTCTGTTGAAGTTTCCCACGTTGAAGTTTCCCACTATAATGTGAGGGTTAATGTGTGATTTAAACTTTAGTGATGGTTCTTTTACAAATGTGGATGCCCTGGCAGTTGCTTGCATTTGGGGCATAGATGTTCAGAATTTAGAAGTCCTCTTGGTGGATTTTTCCTTTGATGAGAACTTTGAAGTGCACCTGTTTCTTTTGATACATTGGTTGAAAGTCTAATTTATTACATGTTAGAATTGGTCTTCTAGCTTGTTTCTTGGGATTCTTTTGCTTTGAAAATCTTTTACCAGCCCTTTACTGTGACGTAATGCCTTTTCTGCTTAGGTGTGTTTCTTGTATGCAGCAGAATGATGGATCCTATTTCTGTATCCATTCTGTTAGTCTGTCTCTTTTTATTGGGGAATAATTCCATTGATGTTAAAAATATTAATGACTAATAACTATTAATTTCTGTTATTTTGATGTTGGTAGTAAACGTGTGCATGAGTTAGTGAGTGTGTATTTATCTTTCTCTCTCTTTTTTGTTTCAATGGTGTGAAACTTTTTTATTTTTTGTGCTTTCTTGAGTGTAATTAGCCTGATTTGGTTGGATTTTTCCTTCTACTGTTCCATTTAGGGCTTGGATAGTAGAAATTTTTTATTTAGTTACGGTTTTGTTGTGGAATATCTTGATTTTTTTCATCTATAGTGATTGAAATTTCTGTTGTGTATAGTACTCTGGACTTATTTCTGTGGTCTCATAGGGTCTGCAAGACATCTGCCCAGAGCCTTCTGGCTTTTAGAGTTTCTGTTGAGAAGTCAGGTGTAATCCTGATAGGTCTGCTTTTTTATGTTACTTGGCCTTTTTTTCTTGCAATTTTAAATATTCTGTCTTTGTCATGTACATTCATGCTTTGATTATTATGTGGCATAATTTTCTTCTCTCGTCTATCTATTTGGTGTTCTGTAAACTTTTTGTATATTTATAGCCATCTATTTCTTTAGGTTAGCAAAATTTTCTTCTATGATTTGTTGAAATGTTTTCTGGGTCTTTAATCTGAGAATCTTCTCCTTCAGGTCCTATTGGTCTTAGTTTTGGTCTTTCCATAGTGTCCCAAATTTCCTGGATGTTTTGTGTCATGAACACTTTAGATCTTTGCATTTTCTTTGACTGATGTATCAAATTCTTCTTTGGTATTTTCTACACCTGATATTCTCTCTTCCATCTCTTGTTTTCTGTTGATGATGATTCTGTCTGTAGTTCCTGTTCTCTTACCAAGGTTTCCCATCTCCAGGATTTCCTCAGTGTGTGTTTTCTTTATTGCTTCTATTTCTGTTTTCAGTTCTTGGACAGTTTTATTCATATCCTTTACTTGTTTGATTATATTTTTCTTTATTTCCTCATTTTTTGTTCATTTCCTCTTTAAGAGCCTCTACTTATTTCAATGTGTTTTCCTGTATTTATTTAAGGGATTTATTAATTTCCTTTAAAGGTCTCTGACATCTTTATATTTGGATTTAAGATCATTTTCTTGTTCTTATGCTTTATTAGGATATCAAGGGCTTGCTGTAGCAGGATAGCTGGGCTCTGGTGGTGACATATTGCCCTGCCTTTTGTTGATTGTATTTTTTTTTTTAAAAGAGAAATTATTTTAATTGTAACATTTTCATCTTTTTTTTGTTTTTTTTGTTTTTTTTATTTATTTATTTTTTTTATTAACTTGAGTATTTCTTATATACATTTCAAGTGTTATTCCCTTTCCCGGTTTCCGGGCAAAATCCCGCTCCCCCCTCCCCTTCCTTATGGGTGTTCCCCTCCCAACCCTCCCCCCATTGCCGCCCTCCCCCCATACTCTAGTTCACTGGGGGTTCAGTCTTAGCAGGACCCAGGGCTTCCCCTTCCACTGGTGCTCTTACTAGGATATTCATTGCTACCTATGGGGTCAGAATCCAGGGTCAGTCCATATATAGTCTTTAGGTAGTGGCTTAGTCCCTGGAAGCTCTGGTTGCTTGACATTGTTGTACTTTTGGGGTCTCGAGCCCCTTCAAGCTCTTCCAGTTCTTGCTCTGATTCCTTCAACGGGGAACCTATTCTCAGCTCAGTGGTTTGCTGCTGGCATTCGCCTCTGTATTTGCTGTATTCTGGCTGTGTCTCTCAGGAGCGATCTATATCCGGCTCCTGTCGGTCTGCACTTCTTTGCTTCATCCATCTTGTCCAATTGGGTGGCTGTATATGTATGGGCCACCTGTGGGGCAGGCTCTGAATGGGTGTTCCTTCAGTCTCTGTTTTAATCTTTGCCTCTCCCTTCCCAGCCAAGGGTATTCTTTTTCCTCATTTAAAGAAGGAGTGAAGCATTCACATTTTGATCATCCGTCTTGAGTTTCATTTGTTCTAGGGATCTAGGGTAATTCAAGCATTTGGGCTAATAGCCACTTATCAATGAGTGCATACCATGTATGTCTTTCTGTGATTGGGTTAGCTCACTCAGGATGATATTTTCCAGTTCCAACCATTTGCCTACGAATTTCATAGACTTGTTGTTTTTGATAGCTGAGTAATATTCCATTGTGTAGATGTACCACATTTTCTGTATCCATTCCTCTGTTGAAGGGCATCTCGGTTCTTTCCATTTTCTGGCTATTATAAATAAGGCTGCGATGAACATAGTGGAGCACGTGTCTCTTTTATGTGTTGAGGCATCTTTTGGGTATATGCCCAAGAGAGGTATAGCTGGATCCTCAAGCAGTTCAATGTCCAATTTTCTGAGGAACCTCCAGACTGATTTCCAGAATGGTTTTACCAGTCTGCAATCCCACCAACAATGGAGGAGTGTTCCTCTTTCTCCACATCCTCGCCAGCATCTGCTGTCACCTGAGTTTTTGATCTTAGCCATTCTCACTGGTGTGAGGTGAAATCTCAGGGTTGTTTTGATTTGCATTTCCCTTATGACTAAAGATGTTGAACATTTCTTTAGGTGTTTCTCAGCCATTCGGCATTCCTCAGCTGTGAATTCTTTGTTTAGCTCTGAACCCCATTTTTTAATAGGGTTATTTGTTTCCCTGCGGTCTAACTTCTTGAGTTCTTTGTATATTTTGGATATAAGGCCTCTATCTGTTGTAGGATTGGTAAAGATCTTTTCCCAATCTGTTGGTTGCCGTTTTGTCCTAACCACCGTGTCCTTTGCCTTACAGAAGCTTTGCAGTTTTATGAGATCCCATTTGTCGATTCTTGATCTTAGAGCATAAGCAATTGGTGTTTTGTTCAGGAAATTTTTTCCAGTGCCCATGTGTTCCAGATGCTTCCCTAGTTTTTCTTCTATTAGTTTGAGTGTGTCTGGTTTGATGTGGAGGTCCTTGATCCACTTGGACTTAAGCTTTGTACAGGGTGATAAGCATGGATCGATCTGCATTCTTCTACATGTTGCCCTCCAGTTGAACCAGCACCATTTGCTGAAAATGCTATCTTTTTTCCATTTGATGGTTTTGGCTCCTTTGTCAAAAATCAAGTGACCATAGGTGTGTGGGTTCATTTCTGGGTCTTCAATTCTATTCCATTGGTCTATCTGTCTGTCTCTGTACCAATACCATGCAGTTTTTATCACTATTGCTCTGTAATACTGCTTGAGTTCAGGGATAGTGATTCCCCCTAAAGTCCTTTTATTGTTGAGGATAGCTTTAGCTATCCTGGGTTTTTTGTTATTCCAGATGAATTTGCAAATTGTTCTGTCTAACTCTTTGAAGAATTGGATTGGTATTTTGATGGGGATTGCATTGAATCTGTAGATTGCTTTTGGTAAAATGGCCATTTTTACTATATTAATCCTGCCAATCCATGAGCATGGGAGATCTTTCCATCTTCTGAGGTCTTCTTCAATTTCTTTCCTCAGTGTCTTGAAGTTCTTATTGTACAGATCTTTTACTTGCTTGGTTAAAGTCACACCGAGGTACTTTATATTATTTGGGTCTATTATGAAGGGTGTCGTTTCCCTAATTTCTTTCTCGGCTTGCTTCTCTTTTGTATAGAGGAAGGCAACTGATTTATTTGAGTTAATTTTATACCCAGCCACTTTGCTGAAGTTGTTTATCAGCTTTAGTAGTTCTCTGGTGGAACTTTTGGGATCACTTAAATACACTATCATGTCATCTGCAAATAGTGATATTTTGACTTCTTCTTTTCCGATCTGTATCCCCTTGATCTCCTTTTGTTGTCTGATTGCTCTGGCTAGAACTTCAAGAACTATATTGAATAAGTAGGGAGAGAGTGGGCAGCCTTGTCTAGTCCCTGATTTTAGTGGGATTGCTTCGAGTTTCTCTCCATTTAGTTTAATGTTAGCAACTGGTTTGCTGTATATGGCTTTTACTATGTTTAGGTATGGGCCTTGAATTCCTATTCTTTCCAGGACTTTTATCATGAAGGGGTGTTGAATTTTGTCAAATGCTTTCTCAGCATCTAATGAAATGATCATGTGGTTTTGTTCTTTCAGTTTGTTTATATGATGGATCACGTTGATGGTTTTCCGTATATTAAACCATCCCTGCATGCCTGGGATGAAGCCTACTTGATCATGGTGGATGATTGTTTTGATATGCTCTTGAATTCGGTTTGCCAGAATTTTATTGAGTATTTTTGCGTCGATATTCATAAGGGAAATTGGTCTGAAGTTCTCTTTCTTTGTTGTGTCTTTGTGTGGTTTAGGTATAAGAGTAATTGTGGCTTCGTAGAAGGAATTCGGTAGTGCTCCATCTGTTTCAATTTTGTGGAATAGTTTGGATAATATTGGTATGAGGTCTTCTATGAAGGTTTGATAGAATTCTGCACTAAACCCGTCTGGACCTGGGCTCTTTTTGGTTGGAAGACCTTTAATGACTGCTTCTATTTCCTTAGGAGTTATGGGGTTGTTTAACTGGTTTATCTGTTCCTGATTTAACTTCGATACCTGGTATCTGTCTAGGAAATTGTCCATTTCCTGAAGATTTTCAAATTTTGTTGAATATAGGTTTTTATAGTAAGATCTGATGATTTTTTGAATTTCCTCTGAATCTGTAGTTATGTCTCCCTTTTCATTTCTAATTTTGTTAATTTGGACGCACTCTCTGTGTCCTCTCGTTAGTCTGGCTAAGGGTTTATCTATCTTGTTGATTTTCTCAAAGAACCAACTTTTGGTTCTGTTGATTCTTTCTATGGTCCTTTTTGTTTCTACTTGGTTGATTTCAGCTCTGAGTTTGATTATTTCCTGCCTACTCCTCCTCCTGGGTGTATTTGCTTATTTTTGTTCTAGAGCTTTTAGGTGTGCTGTCAAGCTGCTGACATATGCTCTTTCCTGTTTCTTTCTGCAGGCACTCAGCGCTATGAGTTTTCCTCTTAGCACAGCTTTCATTGTGTCCCATAAGTTTGGGTATGTTGTATCTTCATTTTCATTAAATTCTAAAAAGTTTTTAATTTCTTTCTTTATTTCTTCCTTGACCAGGTTATCATTGAGTAGAGCATTGTTCAATTTCCACGTATATGTGGGCATTCTTCCCTTATTGTTATTGAAGACCAGTTTTAGGCCGTGGTGGTCCGATAGCACGCATGGGATTATTTCTATCTTTCTGTACCTGTTGAGGCCCGTTTTTTGACCAATTATATGGTCAATTTTGGAGAAAGTACCATGAGGAGCTGAGAAGAAGGTATATCCTTTTGCTTTAGGATAGAATGTTCTATAAATATCCGTTAAGTCCATTTGGCTCATGACTTCTCTTAGTCTGTCGACATCACTGTTTAATTTCTGTTTCCATGATCTGTCCATTGATGAGAGTGGTGTGTTGAAATCTCCCACTATTATTGTGTGAGGTCCAATGTGTGTTTTGAGCTTTAGTAAGGTTTCTTTTACATATGTAGGTGCCCTTGTATTTGGGGCATAGATATTTAGGATTGAGAGTTCATCTTGGTGGATTTTTCCTTTGATGAATATGAAGTGTCCTTCCTTATCTTTTTTGATGACTTTTAGTTGGAAATTGATTTTATTTGATATTAGAATGTCTACTCCAGCTTGCTTCTTCTGACCATTTGCTTGGAAAGTTGTTTTCCAGCCTTTCACTCTGAGGTAGTGTCTGTCTTTGTCTCTGAGGTGTGTTTCCTGTAGGCAGCAGAATGCAGGGTCCTCGTTGCGTATCCAGTTTGTTAATTTATTTCTTTTTATTGGGGAGTTGAGGCCATTGATATTGAGAGATATTAAGGAATAGTGATTATTGTTTCCCGTTATATTCATATTTGGATGTGAGGTTATGTTTGTGTGCCTTCATTCTCTTTGTTTTGTTGCCAAGACGATTAGTTTCTTGCTTCTTCTAGGGTATAGCTTGCCTCCTTATGTTGGGCTTTACCATTTATTATCCTTTGTAGTGCTGGGTTTGTAGAAGGATATTGTGTAAATTTGGTTTTGTCATGGAATATCTTGGTTTCTCCATCTATGTTAATTGAGAGTTTTGCAGGATACAGTAACCTGGGCTGGCATTTGTGTTCTCTTAGGGTCTGTATGACATCAGTCCAGGATCTTCTGGCCTTCATAGTTTCTGGCGAGAAGTCTGGTGTGATTCTGATAGGTCTCCCTTTATATGTTACTTGACCTTTTTCCCTTACTGCTTTTAATATTCTTTCTTTATTTTGTGCGTTTGGTGTTTTGACTATTATGTGACGGGAGGTGTTTCTTTCTGGTCCAATCTATTTGGAGTTCTGTAGGCATCTTGTATGCCTATGGGTATCTCTTTTTTTAGGTTAGGGAAGTTTTCTTCTATGATTTTGTTGAAGATATTTACTGGTCCTTTGAGCTGGGAGTCTTCACTCTCTTCTATACCTATTATCCTTAGGTTTGATCTTCTCATTGAGTCCTGGATTTCCTGTATGTTTTGGACCAGTAGCTTTTTCCGCTTTACATTATCTTTGACAGTTGAGTCAATGATTTCTATGGAATCTTCTGCTCCTGAGATTCTCTCTTCCATCTCTTGAATTCTGTTGGTGAGGCTTGTATCTACAGCTCCTTGTCTCTTCTTTTGGTTTTCTATATCCAGGGTTGTTTCCATGTGTTCTTTCTTGATTGCTTCTATTTCCATTTTTAATTCCTTCAACTGTTTGATTGTGTTTTCCTGGAATTCTTTAAGGGATTTTTGCGATTCCTCTCTGTAGGCTTTTACTTGTTTATTAATGTTTTCCTGTGCTTCCCTAAGTGTGTTCATGTCTCTCTTGAAGTCCTCCAGCATCATGATCAAATATGATTTTGTAACTAGATCTTGCTTTTCTGGTGTGTTTGGATATTCCATGTTTGTTTTGGTGGGAGAATTGGGCTCCGATGATGGCATGTAGTCTTGGTTTCTGTTGCTTGGGTTCCTGCGCTTGCCTCTCGCCATCAGATTATCTCTAGTGTTACTTTGTTCTGCTATTTCTGACAGTGGCTAGACTGTCCTATAAGCCTGTGTGACAGGAGTGCTGTAGACCTGTTTTCCTCTCTTTCAGTCAGTTATGGGGACAGAGTGTTCTGCTTTCTGGCGTGTAGTTTTTCCTCTCTACAGGTCTTCAGCTGTTCCTGTGGGCCTGTGTCTTGAGTTCACCAGGCAGCTTTCTTGCAGCAGAAAATTTGGTCTTACCTGTGGTCCCGAGGCTCAGGTTTGCTCGTGGGGTGCTGTTCAGGGGCTCTCTGCAGCGGCAGCAACCAGGAAGACCTGTGCCGCCCCTTCCGGGAACTTCAGTGCACCAGGGTTCCAGATGGTCTTTGGCTTTTTCCTCTGGCGTCCGAGATGTGTGTGCAGGGAGCAGTCACTTCTGGTTTCCCAGGCTTGTCTGCCTCTCTGAAGGTTTAGCTCTCCCTCCCACGGGATTTGGGTGCAGAGAACTGTTTATCCGGTCTGTTTCTTTCAGGTTCCGGCGGTGTCTCAGGCACAGGGGTCCTGCCGCTCCTGGGCCCTTTCCCACGGGAGCCCAGAGGCCTTATACAGTTTCCTCTTGGGTCAGGGATGTGGGCAGGGGTGAGCAGAGTTGGTGGTCTCTTCCGCTCTGCAGCCTCAGGAGTGCCCACCTGACCAGGCGGTTGGGTCTCTCTCTCACCGGGTCTGGGAGCAGAGAGCTGCTGCGGGCCGGGATCCGCGGGTGTGGGACTTCCGGTAAAAACAGAACGTGCCCGGTCCTAGTGAAATTCTGCTTTCCTGTGTCCCAAGCTCACCAGGCAGCTTTCTTGCAGCAGAAAATTTGGTCTTACCTGTGGTCCCGAGGCTCAGGTTCGCTCGTGGGGTGCTCCCCACGGGCTCTCTGCAGCGGCAGCAACCAGGAAGACCTGTGCCGCCCCTTCCGGGAGCTTCAGTGCACCAGGGTTCCAGATGGTCTTTGGCTTTTTCCTCTGGCGTCTGAGATGTGTGTGCAGGGAGCAGTCACTTCTGGTTTCCCAGGCTTGTCTGCCTCTCTGAAGGTTTAGCTCTCCCTCCCATGGGATTTGGGTGCAGAGAACTGTTGTTGTTGATTGTATTTTTATGCTGTTCTATATACATTTGTTTTCCCAGGTATTGGATAGATGATCATGATGCCAGCAGGACTTCTCAGAAAGGCACAGGGAGCCTTGGGCCAGACAATGGAGGTCAGAGGACTGGACTTTGCAGGCTGTGCCTCAGCTGGATCCAACTGGCAATGGATTGGTAAAGCAGGGTTTCAATCTGGCTGTTCTTGGGGCCCCAGAGTCATCCATAGGGAAGTAGGAAGCTCTTGGGTCCCCCAGGGAAAGCCCCGTGTCAGACAGTAGTACAATATACTTGTTCAATTTTATATACTTGCATGTTTAAATTTTTGCCAACTTGATGGGTAAGTACTGCTGCCTCTTTTCTTTCTATTTCTTTAATTACCAGTTGTATGGACTTTGTAGTATTTGCTGAACATATGATATCTATTCTGTAATTTTCTCCTTGGTATTTTTGGCTGATTTATGCTGAGCTTTTATTATTATTTTTTGTTTGGAATACATATTTACTTTCTGATTTGCTTCATTTTCTTTTGTTAAGTTGAACTCGATAATCATAAACTTATCTTATAAAGTGAGTAGAATCATGCCACAAATAATGTCTGGCATGTGCCTGGTGCTCATTGAAGATAACTGTGACTATATTTGCCCCCAATCAGACTTACAATTCACACTTTATGGATATGACCTTTTTTTCAACATTTTTGGACTTTACCATGGCAAATTCTTTGGTTAGAGGAAGAGAAGGCTTTTGGTGGTGCTTTCTTTATGTCTGGAGTTGTTGGCTTTCCTATGTGTCTGATCATATTTAAATCAGAGCTGTATGGGAAAAAAAGCCTCAGTCAAGAATCTCATTATCCCACCATCCTGAGTCCAAGCATGCCTTCATCTTTCATCATCCATAATCTTCTCATATTTGTTAAAAAAAGTATTCAGGACATAGGGTTTTCAGCTGCACTTGAATAAGGAATAGGCCCTTTTGCCCAGGAAATGGAAGTCTGCAATGGAAATGCTTTCTTACACAAATTGAAGAAAACTCTCCAGTTTTAATTTGCAGTCCATTCTGTCTCTCTGTCTCTGTTTCTGACAGGTCTCATTTTGAGGTTCAGCAAGGTCTCAAATTCACTATGTAGAGCAGGCTTAGCTCAAACTTGGAGCAATCCTTCTGCTACAGCCTCCTGAGTTCTGAGAGTACAGGCTTGGGTTATTATACCTGACTCACACATGTGTTCCATTTTTTTGGAAGAGCTGCAGATAAAATTCAGAGCCTCCCATAGGCCAGGCAAGCACTGTACTGTTGAGCTAAGTCACAGGGCTTTGGTGCTTCTCTGAAAGTGAGTAAATTGACCACCTTCTCATATGCTTAAGGGTTGTTGTGTATGCATTTGAATACTTAGTGGTGATAGTGGCAGAAGGGGGTCATTTTTAGCTCTTCTATTTTCAACTTCTGAAACAAGGTGCATTCCTCAAACATTTGTTAGTTTGTGTAGAGCTCCTCAATTGCAGCCTTCTCTCTAAAATAGATCTTAATATACTCCCATTTATTTTCTTCTTTTCTCCATAACTCCCAGGAGTAAGCAAGGCCCACATCTTTTATTTACTTTTTTAAAACTGAGATTATTATATAATGGCAGACAATTTTCCCTTTCTTTTTCTTCTCTCTCAACCTGCCTATATTATCTATCTCCTTGCTCTCTTTCAAACTCATGGCCTCTTTTACTTTATTTGTTGCTTTACATACACAAAACACACACACACACACACACACTCACACACACAAATACATACATAAATATTGAATGAGGAGGCTGGTGCTAAATAGGGGTTGGGTGAAAAAACTGTCATATCAAACAAAAATGGGGGAATTAGAAAATGTGAGGTTTATAAATTTCCAATGAAAGTAATTATGTACCCATTCAGTCCATGGCTGAAATGAATTGTGTTGGAGTAATCCTTTACATCAACACTATACACGATATACTCTTTTGGTTTTGTGGAAAAGGTAAGTTAGACATTTACATTTAAGAATAGGTAGCAAATCTAATGGTTTTAAAGGAAAATACCTGTGGGAAAATGCCCTTTAAGACTCAGAATGCCATTAATGTCATTCGGTGTAAAAGAAACTTAATACTCACTATCAAAAGTCTTTTTCAATATCTTCAGCCTTGTTTTGTTATCATTGGTCTGTATCAAAGGCACGGATGCTAGTTCTGTGGTCAAGGGTCATTTCCTACAAGTTCCCACTTGACTGGCCTGTTTTCAAGCCCTATGCCAGATCCCATAGTACTAGAGACAAGACAAGTATGATGGATGAGAAATACTAGTTACAGGATAAGTTTCATTCACAGCAAAGGTAGACCTTTCTAGTCTTTTTCCTACTTCTTTTATTGTATTTTAGATTTTTAAAATCATTCTATTTGTATGAGTGTTTGCTTGCATGGGTACAGTATTCAGAGAGGCCAGAAAAGGGTATGTGAGGCAGCAGATCAGTGCTGGGAACTGAACCTATGTCATCTGTAAGACCAGTATGTTCTTTACCTCTGAACTATCTCTCTAGCCCTTTTATCTTTAGATTTGTATTCCAAACTCACCTAACATTCCAGTCAGTAGAAGACTGCTCTACTTTAAGATTTTAGAATGGTCTGAATGATTCTGTATAAACACCCTCATCTCTTTAGGAAGGCTGTCCAACCTCCAAGAGTCATTTTAATGGGAATTGTCTCCTATTCTGTGGAACTGATCACATTGTACTCCTATGTAAATTTTTCTTTGGGTTTCTCCTCTATATTTGTTATGTGAGGTCTCCTGTGAGAATGCTTTTTAAGGACAGGCATCATACTTGATTTGTCTCCAGAGTTCTGGGACCTGGCAAAGGGCTTGATGAAGTGGACAAGTACAGCCCTGGAGATTTTAAGAGGAAAACAAGACACATCACATGGTATATTGCCACAATTATGTCAGTAGTTTTTGTCAGTGCAATTTTCTTTTGCTAAGTGCAGTCTTAGATGCTAAAGTGTCCACTGCTAAATGTCACATGAATCAGCCAGAAAAAGACTAGTTGGTTTCCCTTATGTTCAGAGAACCCCCCTGTGGATTGCTGCCTGGTGGACTTGGTAATTTCCTCAGGGGATCAATAGCTCATCACTTTGTTGTGTCCAGCAGTGTCAGATACTTTAAAATACCTCCCAGCTTCCACATTGTTATCACATCTGTGTTTTCAGGTCACTTACACACACACACACACACACACACACACACACATACACACACATCTATATCTAAATATCCTTTTATGTTTGATAGTGCTAAAGTTCTTTCACTTAAAATTAAGGCATCCATGTCTTTTCAATATTATATTTGGGTATTTTATTCATTAATCAATACAAGATGATGATTTTAAAACTTTGAGAAACAGACAGCATTTTTGAGTAACTATATATACAAAATATACCTATGATATTTTGATTTGATAGACACTGTCTCCTTTCCTAGACATTTTCCCTACCATCTCATTTTGGACATGCTGTGGCTGTATTTGTTGACACTCTTTTATTGCATGATTTTTTTTTAAAACTCAATAGCTGCATCAATATCTCTGTACAGAACTGCCTGAAACATAGCTTTTCAGCTTGAATTGTAGTACAAAAGAAATAATTTTGTCTGTGGGAGGATGTCCCATGGACATCTAGACCAACTGTGCTTCAGGAATCTACACAGCCAGAATACAGCAAACACAGAGGCGAATGCCAGCAGCAAACCACTGAACTGAGAATAGGACCCCCGTTGAAGGAATCAGAGAAAGAACTGGAAGAGCTTGAAGGGGCTCGAGACCCCATATGTACAACAATGCCAAGGAACCAGAGCTTCCAGGGACTAAGGCACTACCTAAAGACTATACGTGGACTGACCCTGGACTCTGACCTCATAGGTAGCAATGAATATCCTAGTAAGAGCACCGGTGGAAGGGGAAGCCCTGGGTCCTGCTAAGACTGAACCCCCAGTGAACTAGACTGTTGGTGGGAGGGCGGCAATGGGGGGAGGATGGGGAGGGGAACACCCATCAAGAAGGGGAGGGGGAGGGATTAGGGGGATGTTTGCCCGGAAACCGGGAAAGGGAACAACACTCGAAATGTATATAAGAAATACTCAAGTTCATGGAAACAGAAATTAAACAAAGACGTAGACAGACTAAGAGAAGTCATAAGCCAAATGGACTTAACAGATATTTATAGAACATTCTATCCTAAAGCAAAAGGATATACCTTCTTCTCAGCTCCTCATGGTACTTTCTCCAAAATTGACCGTATAATTGGTCAAAAAACAGGCCTCAACATGTACAGAAAGATAGAATAATCCCATGCGTGCTATCGGACCACCACGGCCGAAAACGGGTCTTCAATAACAATAAGGGAAGAATGCCCACATATACGTGGAAATTGAACAATGCTCTACTCAATGATAACCTGGTCAAGGAAGAAATAAAGAAATTAAAGACTTTTTAGAATTAAATGAAAATGAAGGTACAACATACCCAAACTTATGGGACACAATGAAAGCTTTGCTAAGAGGAAAACTCATAGCACTGAGTGCCTGCAGAAAGAAACAGGAAAGAGTATATGTCACCAGCTTGACAGCACACCTAAAAGCTCTAGAACAAAAAGAAGCAAATACACCCAGGAGGAGTAGAAGGCAGGAAATAATCAAACTCAGAGCTCAAATCAACCAAGTAGAAACAAAAAGGACCATAGAAAGAATCAACAGAACCAAAAGTTGATTCTTTAAGAAAATCAACAAGATAGATAAACACTTAGCCAGAAAACGAGAGGACACAGAGAGTGTGTCCAAATTAACAAAATCAGAAATGAAAAGGGAGACATAACTACAGATTCAGAGGAAATTCAAAAAATCATCAGATCTTACTACAAAAACCTATATTCAACAAAACTTGAAAATCCGCAGGAAATGGACAATTTCCTAGACAGATACCAGGTACCAAAGTTAAATCAGGAACAGATAAACCAGTTAAACAACCCCATAACTCCTAAGGAAATAGAAGCAGTCATTAAAGGTTTCCAAAGAAAAAGAGCCCAGGTCCAGACGGGTTTAGTGCAGAATTCTATCAAACCTTCATAGAAGACCTCATACCAATATTATCCAAACTATTCCACAAAATTGAAACAGATGGAGCACTACCGAATTCCTTCTACGAAGCCACAATTACTCTTATACCTAAACCACACAAAGACACAACAAAGAAAGAGAACTTCAGACCAATTTCCCTTATGAATATCGACGCAAAAATACTCAATAAAATTCTGGCAAACTGAATCCAAGAGCACATCAAAACAATCATCCACCATGATCAATAGGCTTCATCCCAGGCATGCAGGGATGGTTTAACATACGGAAAACCATCAATGTGATCCATTATATAAACAAACTGAAAGAACAAAACCACATGATCATTTCATTAGATGCTGAGAAAGCATTTAACAAAATACAACACCCCTTCATGATAAAAGTCCTGGAAAGAATTGGAATTCAAGGCCCATACCTAAACATAGTAAAAGCCATATACAGCAAACCAGTTGCTAACATTAAACTAAATGGAGAGAAACTTGAAGCAATCCCACTAAAATCAGGAACTAGACAAGGCTGCCCACTCTCTCCCTACTTATTCAATATAGTTCTTGAAGTTCTAGCCAGAGCAATCAGACAACAAAAGGAGGTCAAGGGGATACAGATCGGAAAAGAAGAAGTCAAAATATCACTATTTGCAGATGATATGATAGTATATTTAAGTGATCCCAAAAGTTCCACCAGAGAACTACTAAAGCTGATAAACAACTTCAGCAAAGTGGCTGGGTATAAAATTAACTCAAATAAATCAGTAGTAGCCTTCCTCTACACAAAAGAGAAACAAGCCGAGAAAGAAATTAGGGAAACGACACCCTTCATAATAGACCCAAATAATATAAAGTACCTCGGTGTGACTTTAACCAAGCAAGTAAAAGATCTGTACAATAAGAACTTCAAGACACTGAGGAAAGAAATTGAAGAAGACCTCAGAAGATGGAAAGATCTCCCATGCTCATGGATTGGCAGGATTAATATGGTAAAAATGGCCATTTTACCAAAAGCAATCTACAGATTCAATGCAATCCCCATCAAAATACCAATCCAATTCTTCAAAGAGTTAGACAGAACAATTTGCAAATTCATCTGGAATAACAAAAAACCCAGGATAGCTAAAGCTATCCTCAACAATAAAAGGACTTCAGGGGGAATCACTATCCCTGAACTCAAGCAGTATTACAGAGCAATAGTGATAAAAACTGCATGGTATTGGTACAGAGACAGACAGATAGACCAATGGAATAGAATTGAAGACCCAGAAATGAACCCACACACCTATGGTCACTTGATTTTTGACAAAGGAGCCAAAACCATCCAATGGAAAAAAGATAGTATTTTCAGCAAATGGTGCTGGTTCAACTGGAGGGCAACATGTAGAAGAATGCAGATCGATCCATGCTTATCACCCTGTACAAAGCTTAAGTCCAAGTGGATCAAGGACCTCCACATCAAACCAGACACAATCAAACTAATAGAAGAAAAACTAGGGAAGCATCTGGAACACATGGGCACTGGAAAAAATTTCCTGAACAAAACACCAATGGCTTATGCTCTAAGATCAAGAATCGACAAATGGGATCTCATAAAACTGCAAAGCTTCTGTAAGGCAAAGGACACTGTGGTTAGGACAAAACGGCAACCAACAGATTGGGAAAAGATCTTTACCAATCCTACAACAGATAGAGGCCTTATTTCCAAAATATACAAAGAACTCAAGAAGTTAGACCGCAGGGAAACAAATAACCCTATTAAAAAATGGGGTTCAGAGCTAAACAAAGAATTCACAGCTGAGGATTGCCGAATGGCTGAGAAACACCTAAAGAAATGTTCAACATCTTTAGTCATAAGGGAAATGCAAATCAAAACAACCCTGAGATTTCACCTCACACCAGTGCGATTGGCTAAGATCAAAAACTCAGGTGACAGCAGATGCTGGCGAGGATGTGGAGAAAGAGGAACACTCCTCCATTGTTGGTGGGATTGCAGACTGGTAAAACCATTCTGGAAATCAGTCTGGAGGTTCCTCAGAAAATTGGACATTGAACTGCCTGAGGATCCAGCTATACCTCTCTTGGGCATATACCCAAAAGATGCCTCAACATATAAAAGAGACACGTGCTCCACTATGTTCATCGCAGCCTTATTTATAATAGCCAGAAGCTGGAAAGAACCCAGATGCCCTTCAACAGAGGAATGGATACAGAAAATGTGGTACATCTACACAATGGAATATTACTCAGCTATCAAAAACAACGAGTTTATGAAATTCGTAGGCAAATGGTTGGAACTGGAAAATATCATCCTGAGTGAGCTAACCCAATCACAGAAAGACATACATGGTATGCACTCATTGATAAGTGGCTATTAGCCCAAAAGCTTGAATTACCCTAGATGCCTAGAACAAACGAAACTCAAGACGGATGATCAAAATGTGAATGCTTCACTCCTTCTTTAAAAGGGGAATAAGAATACCCTTGGCAGGGAAGGGAGAGGCAAAGATTAAAACAGAGACAGAAGGAACACCCATTCAGAGCCTGCCCCATATGTGGCCCATACATATACAGCCACCCAATTAGACAAGATGGATGAAGCAAAGAAGTGCAGGCCGACAGGAGCCGGATGTAGATCTCTCCTGAGAGACACAGCCAGAATACAGCAAATACAGTGGCGAATGCCAGAAGCAAACCACTGAACTGAGAATAGGACCCCCGTTGAAGGAATCAGAGAAAGAACTGGAAGAGCTTGAAGGGGCTCGAGACCCCAAAAGTACAACAATGCCAAGCAACCAGAGCTTCCAGGGACTAAGCCACTACCTAAAGACTATACATGGACTGACCCTGGACTCTGACCTCATAGGTAGCAATGAATATCCTAGTAAGAGCACCAGTGGAAGGGGAAGCCCTGGGTCCTGCTAAGACTGAACCCCCAGTGAACGTGATTGTTGTAGGGAGGGCGGCAATGGGGGGAGGATGGGGAGGGGAACACCCATCAAGAAGGGGAGGGGGAGGGATTAGGGGGATGTTTGCCCGGAAACCGGGAAAGGGAATAACACTTGAAATGTAAATAAGAAGCACTCAAGTTAATAAAAAAATATAAATACAAAATAGAGTAATTTCTGATAAACTCCTCCCTGACCCCAGCTCTGCAATTAAAACTGATGCAAGGCCAAATGGCCAAATTCTTTATCTAATCACTCCAACTTCCAGGGCCAAATCCCATTTCATCAGCTGGTCTATTGGGGGAACATCTGCCACATTTGCATAAGACCTTAGGGGCATCCAGAGTATGGCCATATTCTTGCAACTCTGTCACTCAGTTTCTGCCTACTGAATGCCTTCTCTGGCACATGTGCTCCCTTTTGTCCTATAAAGCCTTTGACGGGAATTACCTTGATTTCAACTATCTAAGACTGCTGTTCCCAAGGGATCTTAGGCCAGAGCACTAGATCTCTATCTATGTAAGCCTTTGTTCATGCTATATCTGTTGTTTATTTGTGGCCTCATATTTTTATTTACATCAAACAGTGAGCTCTGGGCAGGTGAACATAGTGTCTTCTGCTTCTTCATGTCCTCCTCTGAGAGCCTTCATAGAGCAGCTGCTTGACAAATCCAAGAAACCTTGAATTAAAACAAAGACTTTAAAATAAACCACCCTCATTCCTTAAGCTGCTTTATTCTGTATCACATGTTCAAATGAAAGACAATTTGTCTTCTAATTATCTTTTAATGAATTGCACTTGACCTTTGAGCTCTACTTCCAACCTTGAGAGCAGGCAGTGAATGTGTAAATTCCAAGTCTTGATTTAATAATAAAAGTCACTTCCATTTGTCTAGCATTTTGCAGCCTTCAAATTACCCTGTCTTCCTTCCTCTTATATAAGACTGTGAGGTAGACAGAGATAAACCCAACAGCTGAGACAGGGAAACTATCAGGCAAGTCAAAGGTCCAGCACCAGGATTGTTCAGATCATCGCAGGTAAACCAGAGAATCCAGAGGGGTTGTCAGGATCCCGCAGCATGCTTTCCTGAAAGAGAATATGATAACTTACAAGGCAAAATGAAATATTAATCATTAGGGGTAATGGAAAGTTTAATTTGGAAACTGTATGGAATGAAAGTGAGTCCCTTATCCTGTTCTTTCCATTTGCTATGAGTGATGTCTCTTTGGGACATTTCTCAGTGCTCACTGGGACCTTGGAAGACATTTCCCAATGTTTTTCAAAACCAATTTGTGTGTTTGCTGACAGTAGTGGCTCTAATTTGCCTGTGGCAACTTCCCTTTCAGTTCTGGGCTCCTGCCATAAATTATTTGACATGTTTTCTTACAAAATGGCAAGGCTGGACTACAGGGAAAGTGACTAGTGAGAGAGAAAAACAATGGCTCTTTCTCAAACCAGTAATAGTAAGTAGTCCATTGGCTCATGCACCTATTTGATTATTATAATAATAATTTTATAATTCATCACTGGGTATCTGCTAACTCTACATTTGCATTTCAGGATAAATAAAGAGGAACACACATCATTATCTTGATATCATTGATGGATTGGCAATCAAAGATTAGGTTAGCCTCTCTTTGTAATGAGGGACTTATGGCCAGCGCTGCTACATAATTACTTCTTACTTTGTTATATCCTCCTCAGCTTTCAGTCTTGTTTCACATCCTCCCAAAGACTTATAAGATTATTCAGTCCTCTTCTGAGGCAGCAGAGCTGTAGATTACAGACCAGTAGTACATCAGGAAGGATGGTTCCCTATGCACCTTGTGACTTCTTACAACTAACAGTCACGTGAAACTGGCAGAGCTCTGCCTTTTATGTTCACTGTGTAGTCAAGGAGCCTGAGGTACAAGATGTTGCATATTATGTTCAATGTGACACAGACAGTGTACATGGTACAACTTCTATGACCTATTTTTGTAGCCCATTTTCTACTTCGATCACAGCCTATGACATGTCTCTTACAGAAGAGGATCTGTGAATGTTCATTGATGTATTCTCAATGCCAACTCTTGGCTTTGTGTCTGGCAGTGGATTTATCCAAAGAATAATGGGATAAGCAGCAATTTATCCAGAAAGGGAAAAGTTTGCTGGCAAGCACTTTTGTAGACAATCTGCCAGATAGAATTGGTGCAACTTTAAATGATTTTGGAAACATATATTTGCCATATAGCCAACTCTTGGCTCCAAAGCAGATCACATATCCACAAGGGAGGATTGGAGAGCATTAAAAATCTGGCCTCTTAATTTGACTCCTGTTTTGTAATGATATTGCCTGAGCCTTATGTTACACCATTCGTTTAGTCTTGTCAAATTCTAAACCACGAGGATGGTATTGTTATGGTCATTTAAGACAACAAAATCTACCTGCTATCTTGCTTGCATTCATTGTACTCGCAGCTCACATTCATACAGCCAGACCCAGCCATAAGTTTGTATAGTGTTTTATTTCTTGTTCAGCATATTTCATTACTGCTTCTTTTAAAAAGTTCTTACTCACATTAATTAACTGTGTCTAATAATGGTTCTCATTATAGACATTTTCATATTTACCCTCACCCATTACCCTCTCTTGACACCCTCTCACTTCTCAGCCATATTTCTGTAAGCAACTGTAATTAAACTCATTGGAACAGACATGTGCGTGTGTGCCTCACACATACCCCCACACAAATATACCTCCCCCCATACAGGGTGAGGATAGAGAGAGGGTAAAAGGAGGGAGTGACTTGGACAGAGTCTTTTTAAATGGAAAAAAGGTGAATTTACAGAGGCAGTTGCTAAACGTGATTCAGTGTTTGCTCCTTCTTGAGCCTGTAGCCCTGACAACAGTAAACAACAGCCCTCCTAGCCATATATATATATATATATATATATATATATATATATATATATATATATATATATATATTGCCAGCAAGGGGTGTGGGACAGATGGTGTACTTCTATAGTGGTGGCACTGGACAGTTTACTGAAAGTCCTTTTGTTCAATAATTTCAAGCAAGTGTGTTTTGAGTGTGTGCATAGCTTTATGAACACAAATGTGCCTATGTGTTGGGGGTGTGGTTGGATGAAAAACTGGGGAAGGGGAGAACAGTTGCATGAGTAATTCATTGGGGGCTCAAAGGCCAGAGTTGTGGAGTCCTGTGTGCCTTGGTACTTGGTAGGATGAGACACAGCTGGATGTCCTGGATGCCAGGGTTTTCTTTCTTTTAACCAGGGAATTAAATCAATAACCTGTGTCAGTAAAAACATAAAATAATAAAATAAAATAACCTTCTTCCCTTAATACAACTCTAAGTCTTATACCAGGCAAAAATTTTCAGACACTGGTAGAACTCCAAAACAAATCTAAGCTGGCCCCATGAGGGCTTTCACCCTAGAGAAGGTCACCTTTGCAGATTTCTGTACAACAAGCTTTGATGACTGGTGGAAAGCAAACAGAAAAGTAGGACAGAAAAATATTTGCATCTGTTACATTTGTCACACAAATCACAGACCCTCTCTGTCTAAAGAGAGATCAGAACCAGGCTTGCTGAATGACTCTCAGGGAATGAATGAGATGATTTAAGCACATAAGCATCTGGTTTATTTTATGTTTGGTGTTTTTCTGAAGATTTGTAGTACTGGGAATGAAAAGTGCACAAAAGACTGTGGAAGGAAGAGAAAGCTTCAGGTCCTCTAGGGAGCATGCAGAGGTGGCTATTGGAGGCTACATAGTTTAAAGGGGCCCATACCCTGGCAGCATGCCAGGCTCCATCTGGAATTGCTAGTGGAGATAATGATGATGTATGGTTATGAGTGCCTACTGTATACTAGGTTCCATGATGTTCGTTTTGCATGTGTAATTCTCATTAATTTACTCTATGAACCACTCCAGTAGAGTCATCAGTTTCAACTTATGGATAAGGAAGCCTAGGCTGAGAGAGTTGAACTGTTTCTTAGGATACGTATATACATGAGATGTGGAACCAGGGTTCAAAATCCTCAGTATGAAAAACGTTGAATGTGTATGTATATTTTTGCAACATCTCACTAGTATGATGTCCTTTACTATGTAGAGGATGCAAATTTGAGACTTAGTTCTACAAAATAGAGGCTGTGTGATGTTGGCAAGTGGTTTAGCCTCTCTTGAGTCTTTAGTTGTTTTACTGAAAAAAATCTTTGCACTTCATCATACGATGAATGCAAGACTAAAAAAGAGGAAAGAAAAAAGAACAATCTTCTGTATTTGGTGAAGTACTCTATGCATGACAAGTAGGAGAGCTGGTTCCAGACCCAGGACCCCATAAAATCAAAGGAGGAAAGGTCAGGTAGTATTTCGAATGCCTGTGTTCCCTCTATAGCAAAGATGGTGCAGATCAGAATCTGTGAGATGGCAGATAGCCCTTAGAGACCATATGCTCTCAGCCCTGATTGAAGAAGAGGCCACCTAGGACCCAGAGAAAGGGGAAGGACCTTGCTTAAGTTCACAGACAAGGAGATTGTTCATTTACCTATCTCCAACATGAAGTATTTCATTTCAGTGTGGAATTGCATGGTGCTGGTCTCATTGAACTGCATGCACACATAATAATCAGTTCATAAAATTATTACAGTATACACTGAGAGATAAATGGTCATGGCATTTGTTAATACTGCAAACATCATTTGTTGGCAAATGATAAGCTTTCCTGATGCCCTAATATATGTATTAGCAGAACAATGCACCACAAAATGTTAACATCTGTCGACACAGTACAAACAATTATAAGTAACTTTCTTTTAATGTAAAAATTATACAATAACAAAAGGTATGGCTGTGAATTAATACGATACAGAGCCTGGTTTATGTGTTAGAGGCATAAATAATAATTTTACACAGGAAGCAAGCAAAAGTTCTTTTAAGCCTTGCTTTGTTAAAAAATGACTCTGACACCAAATACAAGAGAAAGTCAGGGAATTGAGATGGTTATTAAATCTGACCTTGATCAGATTTTTATTATGTCAGAAAAAAATGGTTCTTAAGAGAGAGAGTTGTCTTGGGATTAGAGTCCATCTACAGCGAGATGTTTCCATGGCAACAAATCAAACACCATTTCCTCTGACTCCAGTCTCCTGCTTCAGAAGTATAAACTTAGCATTGAATAATTAGAATGAGACACAGTAATGTTGTGTAAAGACAAAGAAAAAACCAGAAGAATCAATCTGGAGGCAGTGAATTATTTTCAAATGGCAATTAACCCCATCAACGTGACTGTCTGCAGCCCAGGCTGGCCATGACAGGCCCCAGGTAGGTATTTGGTTTTACAAATTGAAATCACAATGTTTTGTTATACACTACTTTAATAAAAAACTGAGCTGTACCGTAATTCTACCTGAATTAATGAAGACTGCAATTATGGATAAGGCCATAATAGAAATTCATAGCTGTGTTTGAGGCTTCAGAGGGTGGTAACATGTGATTCTGTACCTGAATTCTCCTCATGTTTGAGGGATCTAAAAACATACTTTATGCTGGTGCATGGTTAGTGTCCCACAACCAATGAGCTATCTAAATTCATAGGCTCCAATGTCACACTCCTAAAATCTTGGTTGAAAGCTAAACTGGTGCATACAAAGCTTTGCTTGGCTTACCATACTGTCATCTAATTGCTTTAAGAGTATATTGTTCTTCCTTAGGAAATGTCAGGAAATGTATCTGAGGCGCTCATCTGGCGAGGGGTATCTGATGTTCTCTGCTGGGTTGTGTTTTTCTCCAGATGTTTCCCATTTCTCAGAAATGTTTCCTAGCCACAGGGTGAGATGAAAATCCAAGATCTGCACTTGTTCCAGGAGAACATGTTGTCTTTCCTGTGTCACCCAAGACATAATGATTGTACTCATCAACAAAGCAAATGTGTCTCATGAAGTCTGTTTCTATAAAAATTCTTGGGGCCCTGGGTGTTCCCCAACCACACTGATTCATTCCTGAAACTCTTTTATCCCATTTGGGTCTCACGCAATTCACTGTCAGAGACCCATCTACTATATCATTCCCTCCACCTTCCATAATGATGTTTAACTGTGTGAAAGTTGAAGAAATATTTATGCTGATTTTTGTACACATCAAGGAAAGACTGTGTAATTAGGCATTTGTAGAAGAACACTAACTCTGAGAGTAAAATGCCTTGCCTGTGGCCTAGCCTGAAAGGCTGAACTGGGTTTGTTTTAAAGGAATTTGTCTGTTCTTTGCTTGTATTTATTTCAAGGATTTCTTTGGCCCTGGCTCTTTGTGCAAACAAGATACAAATCTTGGCTGTTATTATAGATGAAAGAGCCCTGGAAACTTAAAAATAGGAAGCAAGGGAATATCCACCAAGCTTATTATTCCTGGATTTCTTCATTCATTACATATATACAGTGTAGTCACACTTATAAAGTATCCTGAGGTGTTAATCCACACAGGAATGTAAATTACAGAGTTAGCAGAGCATGTTGCTCTCCCATTTGAAGGCTAAAGTATGCTTAAAGAGACTCATTCTCTAAAATGAATATTTCCACTCATCATGTTTAATTGGATAAAAGTGTTGGACTGGCTTATTAGTGGGCCAAGTGTGAGATAATATATGAAAAGTATTTAGTGATTTATATAATGGTGAGTTTGTGCTCTTCCTCATCTACACATGAGAGAAAGCTAGCCTGAGATTCTTTAGCATAACACACAGACACACAAATGCAAAGACAGACAGCAGACAGACAGACAGACACACACACACACTTACTATCATTTACTTTGGTTGACTGGTTATCAGACAAAAGGGTTAAATCTTGCCTGTACTTCATCTGGGTTCAGTTATCTCATCTTTAAAGTATTGCTAAGGTCATCTTCCCATCAGGTTGTTGCCAGTAACACAGAAGAGAAAATACAGTGTACCTAGTGTGTGACTTGCCATAGAGCTTCATGCATGTTGAGAGGAATACTGATACATTAGTTGTCAATTTTATTTTCTTTTACAGCCAAAAATGAGGGTATATTTTATGAATGTCAGTAGATGGATCTAGGTGGACTATTTAAATGCCAGCATAAAATGGGTAGCTTACAAAACTCCATTGTTTGTATGGCCTTTGGAAAGAGAAGACAAACATTTATCTCATCTTCATTTTAAAATTTATCTCATTGCCTGGAATATCTTACACACAAACATTAATTGCTTTAAAAAAATGGAACAGCTACTCACTTAAGTTCCTGACCTCTTATATTTGAACACTCTCACAATTTCTTTTATTCCAGAACAACTTAAAAGCTGTCTCTATGTTAATGGTGAAATAGTTTAGGTCCATTCTAATGCTTTTAATAATTGCCAACAGCTAGAAAGATGACAAATGAAAATGTCCCCAAACGAGTATTGTGTCACAGGTCTTTCATAAGAAACACTTGCAATTGGCTAAAACTGACAAGCATCTTGGCACAGGGGTCAGTTGGTTCTAAAGGATAGAAGACATGATTTTGGAGAACATCTGATCTCCTGGGAGTTAAATATATGAACATTGTTTTTCTGAGTAACAAACAACTTCTGCAACTCTGATGTATCAGAGCTTCTCAAAAGTCAACTAAGCTTGGATACTTGTTTCTAAAGACTTCATTTATCTTCTAAAAACTCAAATTTGGATGTGTTGTCATCTGTTAGTATTAATCAGGGGTGCAAGAATCAAACATATCCTTCACCTTTGCCCTTACCTACCACTTCCAAAACAAGTACAAAAAGTGCCTGCATTAGTACACATAGTAGGCTTTTACTTCATGTCCATGTGTGTTTTCTGCCCTACCAGTGGAGGAAAATGGCATCGAGATATTGAGGAATTTGTTTCCCATAGTAGGCTTTCAAGCAGTATAAAATTATTACAGATAGGAAGATACAATTTTTTATAAAGCCCATACTGGATATTCCTCCTTTGAAGCAAGGCAATGCCTTTAGGAGGGCCCTGTTGACAATACTAAGGAACCATGTAAGCTAGTCAACTACTCTACCCACTTTGTAGCATGGTCAGCAGGCTAGCATGCTGGAGGGAAATTTCAACAGGAGGAAGAACAATGAGATTAAACATTCTCATGATCTGTAACTTTCATAAGATGCTGGGAACTGGACTTCAGGTTGTTTCTAGCTCACTGCATGCCCTGGGTTGGATAATATCTTACTCTTTGGACAACTCACTCTCCATGTAGGGTTGAGAAGACTTGCAGTGATGTTTTAGAATTCAGTTGCATTATTCTACAGAGAACCATAGTTATATGAGCTGAGGTCCACAAGTTCTACTAATTAATCAGAAGGAAAATGACTGGTTTAATGTTGGAAATGCAACATTTTAGAAAGAGATTTGGCTGCATACTGATGGCCATGTAGTTCTGACTGCCTGTGAGTACATGGGGATGGGAAGAAAAGGGCAGGAAGAGTTACTGTTTCACCATGGCTACTTCAGTAACTCTAGTTACCCCACGCTTTAGTATTAGAAATCATTTCATTTAACTTCTTTACTGATAACCCAAAGAGAGAGGGACAGGGAAATTGCTGAGGTCCATGCAGGAAGAATGACAAGTGGCTTTACAACTCATAAAAAGCAGCCCACTGGTTAGAACGGTCACATGTGAAAGTCTGATGTGGCATGGTCCTGACGACCTCGTGTCCTGAGGACTTCATGCTGTTATGGAGTTCTGCTTTGCTTGCTGCCCTCACATCCCTCTTAATCTAGGAATTGTACGAAAACTCTAAGTGGCTTCCACCCCCTGACTGGGCAGTATCCCTGGCACTCAATAATAGTGCTTGATCTTTTTCCGGTATTGTTGCTGGAGCAGATTCATGATTTAGTCACCACCCTAGAGAAGAACAAAGAGGGGTTAGGGATTTTGGCTCAGTGGTAGAGCGCTTGCCTAGCAAGCGCAAGGTCCTGGGTTCGGTCCCCAGCTCCAAAAAAAAAAAAAAAAAAAAAAAAAGAATAGAAAAAAAAGAACAAAGAGTTACAGGTTGTCAGCAATGACCACCACCCTTAGAAAGCATTTGGAAAAATAAAGTTGTTAGTGAAGCCAGGTTGAGATGATTTTACTACTGGATTTAATGTAGAAAAATCTTAGGGAATAATGTGAAGTTCATAAAAGAACACTCTTTTTAGTTAAACTGAAAGACCCCCTCCCAGAAAGGGAATTGTACAAGCCCAAGGCCCTCAACTATAGAAGTAAAAAGTAAGTTTTTAGATATGTGGGACAAGCTGACCCAACATTTAGACAAAATAGCCCAGAAAAGAAAACAAAATGCAGAAACCAGACTAAATTATGGGCACTGCTCCATGGGCCACCTGGCAGGAAAAAGAAAAAGTCCCTGACCCCCCGGAAGCCCTGACCACCATGTACTTTTTGCTAACTCATTGTTATGATTATAGCCAAAATAAGTAACATACACGTATGCCTCATTTACTCCACCAATCACATCCCTGTAACCATGCATCTGCTTCTGTAAGCCTGCTTCTGCTCCCCAAAATACTATAAAAAGCCCACCCTGGCTCTGCTAGGTGCGCCAGTCTTCCGAATTGACTGGGACGCCCACAGATACCTGTGTATCCTGATCAATAAAAATCCTCTTGCTGATTGCAGCCTGTGGACTCGGACTGGTCATTGGGCTTGAGGATCTCCCTCCTGAGGGAAGATTCTCTCTGAGAGTCTTACATATGGGGGCTCGTCCGGGATCGGAGATCCTCTGCCTAGAGACCACCAACCACCCACCGGGAGGTAAGCTGGCCAGTGTTTGTCTTGTCCTGTCTTGTCTTGCTTTGTGACTTGTTCTGTAAATGCTTAGTTACTTGGCTTGGGTCTAGACCGTTTGTATTTGGGCGGGCCAGAGAAGGAGCTGACGAGCTCAGACTTCTCCCCCGCAGCCCTGGAAGACGTTCCAAGGGTGTTTAGAGCCCGGTTTTTCGGGGCTCAGCCTGTATCGGAAGGATACGTGGTTTTGGGTTGGAGGAGAGAGGAGAGAGCTGGATCCACTGAAGGATCCGGACCCTTGTCGCCTCTGTCTGAATTTTTGGTTTCAGTTTGACACCGAAGCCGCGCGGTGCGTCTGTCTGTCTGACTGTTGAAATTGTTTGTCTTCTTTGTGTCCTAATTTTCTTTGAATATCTGTGGAAATTGGTTATAGGATGCTTTGTCTTGGTCTTGTTTGTCTGGTTTGTTTTCTGTGGTATTGTCCAGTGTCTTTTTGGCTTTTGTTTCGTTTTTGAACTTTGGATAGACGACTGTGTTTAAAATCTTGGACTGACGACTGTGTTTAAAATCATGAAACTGTTTGCTTTGTTTGTCAAGGAGTTTTACTTGGTCCTCTTGGTGCTTAACTTGGAAATAATTTGCTTGAGAAAAATTGTTTTCTGCCGGGGAGTTTTATCTTTCTCTCTTGAGCCTCCTCCCCAAGGAGAGATGCCCCTCCCTTTGCTCCCCTTGTCCAGTCTAGCTGCTGTTAACCGTTGTGTATGAAGAACTCCAGGTTAGCGAGTAACCCTGTCTGAAGCAGGTATTAACAAGAGCCTGAAAGCTTTACCTTAGATCCTGAAGAAAAATTCTCCCTGTTGCTTAAACATTCACAGCTTCTAAGGAAGGGACAGCACAGAGTAGGAAAATATAGGGGCTGAGGGTGACAAGCATGCAGGCCTGCTAGCAAGCTGCAGGCTGCGCGTGGGCAGTGGCGCAGCTCAGGCGAAGTCAGCGTAAGAGGAGTTTCAAGGTGATGAGGCCGGCCGGGGTTGACGCTTTGACAACAATAAGATAATATAGAGTTAGTGGTTGTTTTTATGAGACTTTTGGCCCTGAGAAAAAAAATAATAATTCCAGTTGCTGCTTTCAGTGGCCAGACCTTCAACACTTGCTCACAGAAGGAGAGTGTTCATTAAGAGAAGTTCTTTAAGGGAGCCTGCCTTATCTGCTGGCCCTATTCCAAGAGAGGAGTTGATCTCCAACATTAAGTAACCTTCCCTGTTAGTCATCATTGACATGGAGAGTGCCTTTGATCCTATCCCCACAGCAGCCAGTTCCTGCCCCTGTGGTCAAAATGCCCCAGGTTGGGGGACAGAGAAGCCCCTGAGATAGTTTCGGAGGGAATCTACAACAAACTGTGAAGAACTTTGTTTTGCCAGTCAAAATTTAGAATTCAGGCTTTGGCTGTGGCCAAGGTCAGGATTAATGTTTTCTTTTCCATGGGCCTTTAGCCCACTGAGACAGTTTGGTAAAGGGCTGCTACTGAGCTCCTGAAAGTCCCAGGAGAACTGGTTACAATTCTTTTGTCAGCCACTTGGTATCTAGCACCCAGGTCCTAACCATCTCTCCATCCTTTTGTTATTAGTTCTTAAGTCCAGAGAGATGGTCGGTAACAGATCAGCTCCCTCTGCTTGCCGTTCTGTTTCACAGACACAAAGCTTGTGCTTATTTTTACAACAGCCTTTTTGTCCCAAAAAGTCCTCCTGGTTTAGCTGTGTGACTAAATGCTATTTGTCCTCTTCAGTGGACCTCTATTCTCAAGATTCTCTTGTTTTCTCACCATCCCATTTGAGATGCTTGTTAGTAACTGTTACAGGTCTTCTTTACCACTGAGGAAAGACGGAATCCTACTGGAGGCCAGAAAGAATGTTCCAGACATGGATGGAAGACCCTCACTCCTGACTGTTGACTTGAATACCCCTGAAGGTAGGGAGTGCTCCAGGTCTGCCACCAGGCTCCAAGGGTGGGTCTCTGAGGGGCTGGAAAATGCCCCACCAATCTGGCTAAGATAAGGAAAAGATATAAAGAGAGAAAGTTACAGAAATTTGAAGGGTTAAGCTAAGTTGCTGAGAGTTAGTGTAAGTTGCAGAGAAAGTAAAGTTGAAGTGTAGTTACATAAGTGGACAGCATCTAATAGCTGTAGAGGAAGAGGAAGATGCAGAAGATATGAGAGAGAGACTGAGGAAGAGAAAGAGGAAAGAAGGTAAAAAGAGCAGGAAGCTAAGGAAGAAAAGAAGAAGCCAGAGAGCTAAAGAGAGATAAAAGACAAGAGAGAAATATATACTGGCCACAGTAGTTAGGGAACCTAGGAAGACAGTACCTGGCAACAGAAGAGAATTCCTAGCTAAAGATCAGTGTGCCTATCGCAAGGAAAAAGGACACTGGGTCAGGGACTGCCCCAGGAAGAACAAGAGGGGCCTCTCCAGCAGCCCGGAAGGCAAGCCTCTTGGTCCTAGAGTGCTGGCTATGCGCTAAGATAGAAGGGAAGCTCGCCCAGCTGTTTTGTGAATATGGGGGCCCAACACTCTGTGCTCCTCCACCCAAATGGGCTAGTGTCCAGCAAAAGACCTTGAGTACAGGGGACTACCGACAACAAATGATACTCATGGACTACCCGAAGAACAGTGGACCTTGGCGTGGGCCGGGTATCCCACTTGTTCCTTGTGATTCCAGACTGCCCCTACGAGTCTAAACCCTGCAACCCTGCTCCCGGACCCCGACCTAGACACCCCCCTTCATGACTGTCAGCAGGTGCTCACTAAAGCACAGGAGTGGCATAAAGATCGGACTGATCAGCCAACAGATGGGGTAGATGCCATCTGGTTCATAGATGGGAGCAGCTTCTTAGAGAAGGAAAAAGATGGGCTGGGGCAACAGTGGTAGATGGAAACAGAATCATATGGGCTCAGGCCCTACCAGAAGGCACTTCTACTCAGAGGGTAGAGCTCGCTCCCCTCACCAAAGCCCTTGGGCTGAGAAAGAGACTTAACATCTATGTGGACAGCACGTATGCCTTTGCTACAGCCCATCAGCAGAGGGGCCTGCTGACATCTGAGGGCAAGAAAAAAAAGAGATTCTGGCTATGTTAAGGGCCCTCCATGACCCAGCCAGGCCGAGGAAGAGACTCTGGTACACCTCAACGAGAAAGAAGATCCTGCTACAAAAATAGGCAGAGGCCATGATAAAACAAATGCATCAATAGACTCACTTAGGGGTAAGCAAACTCATCCAGACATTTTCAAAAACTAAATATTATGTCACAGGTCTCAAGTATCTCGTGGAACAGATAGTGCACTGATGTATACCATGCCAAAAGGTAACTGTTTTCAGGAAAGTTGACTGTGGTAGGAGGCTCCGTGGGGAACGGCCTGGATCCTACTGAGAAGCGGACTTCACAGAGATAAAACCAGGAAAATATGGGTATAAATGTCTCCTAGTATTTATAGATATCTTTTCAGGAATAAGTAGAAGCTTTCCCCACCAAGCAAGAGACGGCCTCAATAGTCATCAAGAAGATACTGGAAGAAATCTTCCCCCGATTTAGAATGCCCAAGGTAATCTGGTCAGACAACAGCCCTACTTTCGTTGCCAAGGTAAGCCAGGGTGTGGCCAAGTATTTAGAGGTCAATTGAAAATTACGTTATATTTACAGACCTCAAAGTTCAGGACAGGTAGAATAAATAAATAAAATTTTAAAAGAGACCCTGACCAAATTAACCATGGAGACTGGCACAGACTGGGTGACACTCCTTCCCTCTTGCTCTCTTTAGAGCAAGAAATACCCCTTCCAGATTCAGCTTTACCCCCTTTGAGATCTTATATGGGGCCTCAGCTCCCCTGACTATATTAGATGATGTTACTGAACCAACATGTCATAGTAATAATGATTTATATGCCAGGCTAAAAGACCTACAGGTGATACAGAAAGAAATCTGCTCACAGCCGACAGCAGCCTATGCCCCGGAGACCCCCGAGACATGTCATCAGTTCCAGGTTAGAGACTGCAGCTACACTGAGCCCAGACACTCGAGCCTCGATAGAAAGGACCGTACCTGGTGCTGCTGACCACCCTGACAGCCGTCAATTCTCAGCCCTCACCAGCAGCGTACTAGTTGTTGGGGCTGAGAGCTGGGACCTAGAGGGACACTCAGATCTTCAAAAAGCTCCCTAGACTTAAGTGACTGGGAGGTTGCTATAATGCTTACTTGAGGAGTGTGTTTTAGAAACAAGAATTTCATGTTTGCCTGTTTGCCCTGGGTTCCCTCGGAATAGGTGTAAGGATAGGCTTGATTTTTATTACAAATGATGTAACATTACATATGTTAGTACTCCTAACACTTCTTGGGACTGTGCCTCAGGGATCACAACCTATATAAGTTTAGAAGTTCTAAAAGACCTTGGTGTATAGGTTCAGATAGTGTCCAGATTAGAATCCTGATGCTAAAGACTTAATAAGACACAAAAGAGAGTTGAGAATTATTTAAGGCTATCTAGGTGCTACAAGGACAGCACAAGGACATCTGCTGTTGCCCTACAATGCAAGGCTTATAGAGAATTCAGAACTGCCATTGACTCAGATATAAAAAGAGTAAAAAAGACTTTTTAGCTGACCTCCAAGAATACCTAACCTCCCTCTCAGAGGTAGTCCTTCAAAATAGGAAAAGATTAGACCTGATATTCCTTAAAGAAAGAGTCTGTGTGCTACACTAAAAGAAGAATGTTGTTTCTATGCAGATCAGACAGGAATAATAAGAGATACAGACTTTCAGTCATTCAAACTTTTGTGCTGAGACAACAGTATCAGATGGTGAAACAACAAAAAACAGAGGTACCTTAACCAAGTTGAGTGGAAGATTCCACTCAAGGACAAAAAGAAAATGGGGGAATGAAAGACCCCCTCCCAGAAAGGGAATTGTACAAGCCCAAGGCCCTCAACTATAGAAGTAAAAAGTAAGTTTTTAGATATGTGGGACAAGCTGACCCAACATTTAGACAAAATAGCCCAGAAAAGAAAACAAAATGCAGAAACCAGACTAAATTATGGGCACTGCTCCATGGGCCACCTGGCAGGAAAAAGAAAAAGTCCCTGACCCCCCGGAAGCCCTGACCACCATGTACTTTTTGCTAACTCATTGTTATGATTATAGCCAAAATAAGTAACATACACGTATGCCTCATTTACTCCACCAATCACATCCCTGTAACCATGCATCTGCTTCTGTAAGCCTGCTTCTGCTCCCCAAAATACTATAAAAAGCCCACCCTGGCTCTGCTAGGTGCGCCAGTCTTCCGAATTGACTGGGACGCCCACAGATACCTGTGTATCCTGATCAATAAAAATCCTCTTGCTGATTGCAGCCTGTGGACTCGGACTGGTCATTGGGCTTGAGGATCTCCCTCCTGAGGGAAGATTCTCTCTGAGAGTCTTACAAAACTAGGGAGTTTTTATGGTCAGGGAACAAGAACAATGGCAGAACTGGCTGATGTGATTCTCACTAAGGCTGGACTGTGATAATTGATTTCTTATATCTATTTTTGTCCTTAGTTTCTTCATATGATTTAATAAGAATTGCTGATGAATACATGAACACTCTTAGGATTTAATGTAGATATCATAAGACTACTTTTAAAGATAAAATAATTAATCCTTTCTTTGTGACCACAAATTGCTGCCTACAAGTATGAGAAACTGGCAGAAAGAAAACAAGTTGCTTGCTCATACTTGTTAATCTATAACAAGTTGCATAGTTATGAATGTATGTGGGTTCTTGGGAATAATTTGTTTTCTTTTTTTTTTTCTCAGTCTCTCCATAGACTGTATTTACAGTTTAAAGTTTTTTTTTTTTTATTATTAACTTGAGTATTTCTTATATACATTTCGAGTGTTATTCCCTTTCCCGGTTTCCGGGCAAACATCCCCCTCCCCCCTCCCCTTCCTTATGGGTGTTCCCCTCCCAACCCTCCCCCCATTGCCGCCCTCCCCCCATAGACTAGTTCACTGGGGGTTCAGTCTTAGCAGGACCCAGGGCTTCCCCTTCCACTGGTGCTCTTACTAGGATATTCATTGCTACCTATGGGGTCAGAGTCCAGGGTCAGTCCATGTATAGTCTTTAGGTAGTGGCTTAGTCCCTGGAAGCTCTGGTTGCTTGGCATTGTTGTACTTTTGGGGTCTCGAGCCCCTTCAAGCTCTTCCAGTTCTTTCTCTTATTCCTTCAACAGGGGACCTATTCTCAGTTCAGTGGTTTGCTGCTGGCATTCGCCTCTATATTTGCTGTATTCTGGCTGTGTCTCACAGGAGCGATCTACATCCGGCTCCTGTCGGTCTGCACTTCTTTGCTTCATCCATCTTGTCTAATTGGGTGGCTGTATATGTATGGGCCACATGTGGGGCAGGCTCTGAATGGGTGTTCCTTCAGTCTCTGTTTTAATCTTTGCCTCTCCCTTCCCTGCCAAGGGTATTCTTTTTCCTCATTTAAAGAAGGAGTGAAGCATTCACATTTTGATCATCCGTCTTGAGTTTCGTTTGTTCTAGGGATCTAGGGTAATTCAAGCATTTGGGCTAATAGCCACTTATCAATGAGTGCATACCATGTATGTCTTTCTGTGATTGGGTTAGCTCACTCAGGATGATATTTTCCAGTTCCAACCATTTGCCTACGAATTTCATAAACTCGTTGTTTTTGATAGCTGAGTAATATTCCATTGTGTAGATGTACCACATTTTCTGTATCCATTCCTCTGTTGAAGGGCATCTGGGTTCTTTCCATTTTCTGGCTATTATAAATAAGGCTGCGATGAACATAGTGGAGCACGTGTCTCTTTTATATGTTGAGGCATCTTTTGGGTATATGCCCAAGAGAGGTATAGCTGGATCCTCAGGCAGTTCAATGTCCAATTTTCTGAGGAACCTCCAGACTGATTTCCAGAATGGTTTTACCAGTCTGCAATCCCACCAACAATGGAGGAGTGTTCCTCTTTCTCCACATCCTCGCCAGCATCTGCTGTCACCTGAGTTTTTGATCTTAGCCAATCGCACTGGTGTGAGGTGAAATCTCAGGGTTGTTTTGATTTGCATTTCCCTTATGACTAAAGATGTTGAACATTTCTTTAGGTGTTTCTCAGCCATTCGGCATTCCTCAGCTGTGAATTCTTTGTTTAGCTCTGAACCCCATTTTTTAATAGGGTTATTTGTTTCCCTGCGGTCTAACTTCTTGAGTTCTTTGTATATTTTGGATATAAGGCCTCTATCTGTTGTAGGATTGGTAAAGATCTTTTCCCAATCTGTTGGTTGCCGTTTTGTCCTAACCACAGTGTCCTTTGCCTTACAGAAGCTTTGCAGTTTTATTAGATCCCATTTGTCGATTCTTGATCTTAGAGCATGAGCCATTGGTGTTTTGTTCAGGAAATTTTTTCCAGTGCCCATGTGTTCCAGATGCTTCCCTAGTTTTTCTTCTATTAGTTTGAGTGTGTCTGGTTTGATGTGGAGGTCCTTGATCCACTTGGACTTAAGCTTTGTACAGGGTGATAAGCATGGATCGATCTGCATTCTTCTACATGTTGACCTCCAGTTGAACCAGCACCATTTGCTGAAAATGCTATCTTTTTTCCATTTGATGGTTTTGGCTCCTTTGTCAAAAATCAAGTGACCATAGGTGTGTGGGTTCATTTCTGGGTCTTCAATTCTATTCCATTGGTCTATCTGTCTGTCTCTGTACCAATACCATGCAGTTTTATCACTATTGCTCTGTAATACTGCTTGAGTTCAGGGATAGTGATTCCCCCTGAAGTTCTTTTATTGTTGAGGATAGCTTTAGCTATCCTGGGTTTTTTGTTATTCCAGATGAATTTGCAAATTGTTCTGTCTAACTCTTTGAAGAATTGGATTGGTATTTTGATGGGGATTGCATTGAATCTGTAGATTGCTTTTGGTAAAATGGCCATTTTTACTATATTAATCCTGCCAATCCATGAGCATGGGAGATCTTTCCATCTTCTGAGGTCTTCTTCAATTTCTTTCCTCAGTGTCTTGAAGTTCTTATTGTACAGATCTTTTACTTGCTTGGTTAAAGTCACACCGAGGTACTTTATATTATTTGGGTCTATTATGAAGGGTGTCGTTTCCCTAATTTCTTTCTCGGCTTGTTTCTCTTTTGTATAGAGGAAGGCAACTGATTTATTTGAGTTAATTTTATACCCAGCCACTTTGCTGAAGTTGTTTATCAGCTTTAGTAGTTCTCTGGTGGAACTTTTGGGATCACTTAAATATACTATCATGTCATCTGTAAATAGTGATATTTTGACCTCTTCTTTTCCGATCTGTATCCCTTTGATCTCCTTTTGTTGTCTGATTGCTATGGCTAGAACTTCAAGAACTATATTGAATAAGTAGGGAGAGAGTGGGCAGCCTTGTCTTAATTTGTTTTCTTTACCTGTACTATGTAATGTTACTTGTAAAGGTATTGGGGAACATACTGCTTTTTCATAGTTATTTACTAGAAGAAAAATAGAATGCAATCACATCATAATCTTATACTGCCTTAAAAGTTTTGCTGTGATATATAAGATATGGGAAAAAATAAGGTTGTTGGAACTTTACTCCATTTATCAAATCTGATATTACAAACACATACACACACACACACACACACACACACAGTTTGTGTGTATATGTGTATATATGTGTATTGTGAAATGCTTGAAGTGTGATTATTAGAGCTTTGTTTCATTCATTCTGTGTGTGGATATGTATAGGTCTGTCTGTATGCATGTGTGTATGCATTTGTATGTATGAAGTTATTGAGTCAGCCTTTTGCCTCAACCACTCTGTGTATGTGTGTGTTTAAGAATTTTCTCTCTTCCCCTTTCTTTCCCTTCAGCCCCTAAGAGTTAAAAGAGTTCAGAGTTTTTCCTCAGGCTACAGGAGTGCCAGCCCCAGTGAAACAAGCTTTGTTCCCTCAGAGAAAAGTCTGCTGGATAATTTCCCTAATCACCAGCTGCCATAGGCAGCAGCCTCTGTTGGTTGCTCTCTGAACTGACCCTGGACAGCTGCTCTTAGTGCTGACCCCTGTTAATTGTCTCAGCACTGATCTCCCTCAGACTTCACACCTGGCTGCCTGCCTCAATTTACCTTCATCCCCATCTGAGATGTCAATGCAGGTCTTTGGTATCTCTGACATTTTTTGACAGGAAACCTAGAAGATGTAGGCAGAAAGGCCTTCTCTATCTCTTAAGAAGGCACAGGAGCTCTTGTGACTTTACAGTTTGTGACCTATGGCTTCCAAATAAGGGAGTGTGCTGGATTCCTATTCCCCATTACCTGTGGATTTGACCCTCAAGGAAACTGAGCCCAAAATGTTTCCTAGACATGGCGAAGATAATTGGCAAATTCCTCAGGACTTTAGAAACTTTGAGCAAATCCTCCATGCAGTGGTAAAGGGGTGGTTGAAAATATATCCATAGCAGAGGATAGCCTTGTTGGGCACCAATGGAAAGAGAAGCCCTTGGTCCTGCCAAGGCTGGACTCCCAGTGTAGGGGAATATCCAGGGAGAGGGAGGAAGGAGGGAGGAAGGGGTGAGGTGGGGAGGGGAACACTCTTATAGAAGAAGGGGAGGGGGTGTGATAGGTGGCTTATGTCCAGGAAACCAGGAAAGGGAATAACATTTGAAATGTAAATAAAAATATCCAATCAAAGAAAAAGAAAAAAAGAAAAAAAAAGAAAAAAAAGAAAAAAAAGGAAAAGAAAATATACCCATCTGAAGGTTTTATCTTCCACGCTCTGATACACCTCATTGATGCTGTACCATGTTCTGACAGATGATTGTCCAGACTTCAGAGTCAAACAGACACTAAATATATCCATTTCTTTTTGCTGAGGTCCTGAATTGGGTAGACCTCTGAGAGTGGGTGTTATGTACAGTGGATGTAGCAAAACATAGAAGAGTTTGTAGTCTCAGTGCTGACATACAATAGGTGATAATCTGAGATGCCTATTTGTCAGCCACTTCCACCCACAATCTACTACCCAAGATAAAACTACCTAATATTCCAGGTAGCACTGAGGAAGGTATGTTCACATAGGGACACATGCTACCTTTCAGTCCTCCTTAACACTCTACTACTACTAGTTAAGATGGTTATCTACTGGCCATTCTTGGCATCTTCGTCTAATTGTAAGCACCCTGAAGAACTATGTGATTTTTGGTTGATGATGTTCACAAACATCAGGCAGCATAATCACTGGATCTTGATCATACATGTCAACCCTTCTGTGGAACCTTTTTCTGTCCTATGGAGATGGGGTCTGTGGAATGTGATGCTGAGGAACAAGTCTAGGGTAGGGTGCAATGAGGTAGGCTATTATCCATGGCCTATTCCTTCCAGTACAGGTGCCAGCCACAAAGATTATTTCATTAAATAAAGTAGAAAAATTATCTGGGAGTAGTAGAGTAATAATGATTATCGTCTTCCAATAATAAAAATGTAGAACTGTTGCACATCTGAGTTGATAGTATGGGGAACATCAGGTCTGTCAGCAGGAGCACTGACAAGCTGCTGGAGAGTCCTGGATTCTGTGGTAGGAAGAGAACAGCCATCTTGAAGAACCCCAGTGTCCCAGGGAAAACCTTCATTTGGAGAGCTCATTATTTTACATACCCTCTAAAAACAAGCAAAATAAAACATGCCCATTGACCCTTAATGAGTACATCCCACTGTGGACATGACTTGTACATTCATAGGACAAATTTATGACAGCCTTGGGAGGCTCTTATGTGACCAGGAGGAACAAAGGTAAAAGTTCAAGACGTTCAGATCAGCAGGTGGCCCTGTGATTGGATACTTTTTGATATGATCCTCTGTAGATATTACATGCTGCTGCCTACCCCTACTAATAGATGAGGGGACTGCTGGGAATCCAGAGCTCAGGTTAAAATACTCTTTATGCTTTTTCTGCCTTTAGACTTTTGTATACATGGTTTTCTGACAGATGTCCTGCCATCTTTCCTATTGCTTTTTATCAAAACCTTACTCTACCAAAAGACCTTCTTAAGTGATATTTCTTCTAGAGACCATTCCTAGGAGACCATGTTGCTCCTGCTGACATCCGCCCTTATGCTTTTATGTAAATTAATATTATCCTATATTCTGTAACTCGTAAGATCTTGACAGTTCTATTTGGAAATTTCTCACTGTGTCATGGTCCTATTTCCTCTATTAAACTCTCCACTTGTTGGACATGAATACCATGTTTGCCTTGTCTCTAGAACTCTCTAGGCACTAACCTGGCTCCACCTGGAGTGTGGTATACAATATGGTGAGCTCTATTTTGAACTTAGTGCCTCAGACTCAGTCTGATGGAGGAGGTTGCGATGGGGTCATATGTAGTACTTTATTTTCACCCTGTTACCTGGCATGAATCCTGTGCATTCTGGTGGAAATACAGCATGGCCAAGCCGTACTTGGTTAAGCCAGCCCTCTGCTACTCCTTCCTTGAAAAAAATAGGTGCCAGACTCACACCCATCTTAAGGTGGCAACAGGCTTTCATATGTGCTGTGCCACCTCTGTTATATAAATGATTGACAACATGTATTCATGGCTTAGAGTGGTTGTAGGAAGGTGGTGTCTTCCTGCCTCTGCCTCCTTCAGCAAATCCTACCGGTGTGCGCCACCACAACCGGCAGGAAGGTGGTTTCTTAAGATCATTTAGTTTTTAATTCTGGTGATCTCTGCAAGGCCCAAAACAATTTGACTGCATAAACTTGCAGCACTCTAGGATTGGAAGGTCCATGGAAAACAAGTAGCATAACTCTTGCAGTACAAAGTTTAACAGTACACAGAATTTATACTGCCTGCAGGTCATATAGCACACCTATCATATCATAAGTAAGAAACCCAGGGTCTTTAACTTTGGTCTTTCATCCTGCCTCTGCTTGCTGATCACTCTACTGGCCAGCCACCATCAAGAATTTAGGTGGACTGTTGGAGGGTGTTTATCTTGGACATGTGGGATTCATAAAATTAACAAATTAATTCCTAAAATTTATATGTAATCAATACAATAGATGAAATCATTATATCAATATATGAATCATACATATATAGATAGTTTATCACAATTTGTAATTGATACATAATGCCATTTTAATATGTGAAAAAGATTGTTAGAAATAATTTACTAGATTGCATATTTCATTAAGTATGCATATTAATAAGAGAGTTGGAATTCTAAGATGCCAGAGCACAATGTCAGAAGCTTCATCATCAAAATTCTGACTGCTGTCATTATAGATAAGCCTGCAAGAAGATTGGAACATTTGGATGCTTCTATAGCTTCTACAGATTAGAACAAGCCCTTAGGGTTGCTTTGCATGACATTTACTAATCAGGCACTTTCATTCACTCTTTCATTCATTGAACCAACCATTAGGTGTAAGCTGAGCTATAACGAAAGACAGCTACTGTCATTTGAAATCCTACTTTCTTTAAGCCTGGCTGTGAAATGGTACTGTTCCAGTTATTCCTAAAGACAAAGTTTGAAATCTTAAAGTGGCCATTGTAATGTTATTCATAGCAGTGGTGTATAGGCAGTATGGGAAGATGACTGTTGAAATCAGTCAGGGACATTATTAGAAGATTATATAGTAATTATAACAGTTGGCTGTGAAGACATGTACAATCATGGAAAATGTTTATGGTCAGTTTAATAATAGCTTCTACAAAGCAGGACTATCTGATGTACTGGTGTACACATAAAAAATGTGAGCACCTTGGAAAAGAGTCTGGGCACAGATTCTTCAAGATGGAAATGACTCAGTGTTGGGGTATGTATTTTTTAATACGTATTTTCCTAATTCAATATGATGTTGCCTGATTGAGTCAACCTATTCATTTCAAAGGAAACAAAGCCTAATGCCCACAGTCCAGACAATATAGTGCAATTTTGGTGCTCTGCCAGCAGATGGAGATAACCTACTTTCTGTTTTCTAGAAGGCAAGTTACAGAAGGAAAGCTTTGGTATCTATCAGAAGGTTCTGCAGATTTTCTGCATTTTTATTCAAATCTCCAGCTATGATTTTTTCCAGTACCCAATGAACCCTGAAAGTTATTTTTGATCAGCTATGTGGCTCCATGGGAACAGATCCAAGTTTTATAGGACCTGTAGGGAGCCTCTGAGAAAAACAGTTCAAAGTTACAAATGCAAAATTAAATGCTGATCTTTGAAAGGGATTTCTGTGAAGATGGCCCATTTAGCCAGTCTCTATTACCTTTCCAATAATCTACCTGGAATCAATTGCTGGTTTTATACAGTCCAGCCTAACATTGATAGGCATTACCGTGGAAAGCTCTCTGTGGAACTGGACATGTTCATTCCTATCAGACATTGGCAAACAAGTTGTCTTTCTTGATCTTTTCAACATAATGACTAATGTCAGATATATAATCAGTGAATGTCAAATGAGAGGAAGCAGATACATAGTAGCTGCCAGGGGAGGACATGAACCTACCTTGTATGGAAGGGGAAGTTTGATAATGATGCCTCTTCACCTGATTCTTCTTAGACCTCCTCTGGCTATCTGGGTGGCAAAGATCCCAAGCAATATTCTGTTGTACTTTTAACTCCATAGCTGCCTGATTCAATTAATCTCCAGCTCTCATGAGTTCTGCCTTGTGGAGTCTTAATTCTACAAAGGGTTGGAGAGCTTAAAAGACATACAAAGCATGAAATATTTAGGAGCTTTTTTTTTCAAGTTAAGTTTAAATTCAAATTCAAATTCAAATTGATGCAGATAAATATTCATACATTTTTAAATTTTATTTATTCATCTCATATATTATTACATCCAGACTGCAGTTTCTATCCCCTCTACTCCTTCCGCCCCTTTCTCTTCTTTTCCAGATCTTGTAACTTGATATGACTTGTTTGTTTGAGAAAGTCATATCTTTAATTCACATAAATTGTCGTGTTTCACTTCATTCCTATGTTATAATCACAGGTGTATTCCAATACCCCATAATGCTCATTAACAATATTCCTTGACCATTTTATTCTGAATTTTTTATCCATAGCAATAGTCTGCTCCCTTCTCAAAGCCATGGCATCTCCATTTAACATTATGGCACACATTTGTTCTGTTTTGTGTTGGTCAGTCAACATTGATATTTGACTTTTATAATATTTATAACTTATTTCTAGTGACAATCCATGCTGAATAAATTCTTCATTGTTCTGATTCCCCCTGAAATTAATCTGAGGCACACTCTTGCACACATGGGGGGGGCAGAGACATAGATGGAGACAGACAAACAGACAGAGACACAGAGACCAAGAGACAGAGGGAGACTGAGAGAAAAACAGAGAGACTGCGGTCCATAAATATGAATTTAATTTTTGTTTATGTAAGTATCCAGACTAATCCCAGATGGGCAAGGAAATTTTTTTCACAAGTTATTCAGAGGTCCATGCTAAATAATCTCTAGCTTTAATGAAAACATTTAAAAAACACTTTGTGTTAACACGGCTATCTTCAACATGTCAAGCAAAGGGAAGAAAGAAAGCAAAATGCATGTTTGTGTTTTTTAGTGGAATGGGAATCAAACTGGCATACCTTGTGTTTGCTTTTTTCCCCCCACTTTGCAGTTGCAGGATGGCCTTGAATTCTTGATCCTTTTTGCCTCTATTTCCAAGTGCTGGGGTTATAAGTATGTACCCCTGTACGTGTTTTATAGGGCACAGGGATCAAACCTGCTGCCTTGGGCATGCCAAGCGATGATTCCATCAGCTGAGCTGCACCCCAAACCCTGCTTGTCTTCAGATTTTATCAGCTCAGTCTCAATTACATGGCTATATAAAATCACAAGGGTGTGGCTGGGTAATGTTTTACTGGATATAAAAGAAAAATAAATAGAATAGTTCACAGGTAGTATATAGTATATCATATCAAATATGGTACAGTAGCATTAGAGATTGGTTAAAGTCTCATCAGACATTAATTTTTAATATCTTACAGTAAGTCAATCTTTATTTCTTCTCTCTGAACTCAACCTTAGAAAGATGATAAAAACCACATTCGTATTTGAGTTAAAATGAGGAAATAGCAAATCATGAATTGCACAGTTAATATTGGTGTTATGTACAGCTAACAATGTACTGAAAGCTATAGTGATTTTACTAGAGAATAAATATCTTTAAAGATCTTGGAGACAGCTAGTAGGGCACAAGATTCTCTGAAATCAGCACTGTACTGTAAAGGGAAATGACAAACATTTGTTGGAACTATAAGATCTGGGTGAATGCTTGGCTATACAAATCTCCCCCAAATATTCCTGAATATAATAAATTGACAGGCAGAATTGAGATGATATAAGAGAACACTCACAGATACTGTATCATTGTACACTTGCAGCATGTGGGAGAAAAAACTGTAGGTGTTAAGCCACTCTGCAGCAGCCATTCTTCATGAGCAAAAAGGAAAAGAAAAAATTTTATTCTCTTTATCACACACAAAGCACATTCAGAAAACACCTCTTGCCAACTTCTCCTGCAAAACTACAAATCTTAAAGGATCTTACTAAGAATCAAGGATTTTCTGCTCTCCCATGTCATTGTCCTGGCCCCTCTTTTAAAATATACTGTCCAAATACCTGGACTAAAGGATTTATGCTCACTCAAGGATGACTACTAATGAAAGAGGGCAAGGAATCTATAAGAAAACACCATGAAATAGTGAAAAATAATAGGATAAAAGATAAACTAAGCTTACATAATATTAATATTTTGATGTTACATTTGTAAAAATTATGATCCAATACTGCTTGAACAACCCAACAAAAATTGTTTCTTGTGAATTATAAGCCTAATGAAGAAAACATCAAGAAAAGATAAAAATGAGTTCTGTTTTATACACAAAGTGGATAACAAATTAAAATTATTACAGAGCTTGTCACTAAATTATAAATAATGGCATCTGACAAAGTACCATCAGATTTACTGAAGTGCTAGCAAGGACTGATAGAAATAGATGGCAATCTTGAGATAATTTAGGAAAATGAAACAGAAATTTTAAAAATGATTAGAGAAAAATTATAGAAAGCAGGCAAAGTCGAGATAATGTAAGCATATTTGTACTTCCTTTTAGAAAAAATTAAGTTAGAAAGATATTAGAAAATGCATGTTAAAACTTAATATTAATGGAGAATATGATTTTTAAAGGGTACATTGTATCTTGTGGAAATGAATTTTAGTAAGCATTTAATCATAATCTAATACAGTTTCCTCAGTATTGTAGAAAGAAAGTAATTTGTGAGTACTGAAACAAAAATGGTCAAACAACATAGAACAGTAAAATAGAAAAACAGGCTAGCCACAATGACAAAATAAACTGTACTGTTTGAATCAAATTTATCATTGAAATAATGGAGGAATATAAAAATACAAATTAACTTAGCCCTAGAATTCCATGACTGTAAAAAATAATTAATTGTTCAGGATTTACCAAGTTAACACAGTAGATAAAAACCTTGATGTTTAAATTACTTAATTTATACCTAATCAGTGGGGCATACATTTCAAAGACTCATAGAATAATAACAAGATAGATGATAACATTGGACAGTGAAACAGTCTTGAAAGCAAAATTTAGTGTCATTTTTACTCTTTGGAGAAACTAGGGAGTACATTTCCTAGAATCAGCAAGGGGTTTGGGTTCATTTAGCCATGTGACAGGAAGTCTCCTGAGACCGAGGAGATGGAAGAGGGAGGGACCATTTGTCTATGGAAGCAGGATCAGTAATCATGGGCAAATGAGAGTGCTATGATAGTATCTGAGTGATGTGGCAACCATCCATTTCTGTACTTGGCCTTGAGGATTTCATGTCTACATTTCATACTTCCATGCCGCTGGTTGCCACACTCACTGCATACAAGTTCCTCAAACTCATTTAATATTTAAGTCTCTAATTTCATTTTATAGAATGAATCCAGATTGGTGGATGCAAAGGAAAATTAAATTCAACATCTAACAATCAAAATTTAATCAAAATATTTGCAAGAACAAGACTGAGATGTCTACTTTTATCACATTATTCAATGTAGTATTGGAAATCCTTATCAAAGAAATCTGGCATGCTAATAAAAGGAAATCTAAACTGAAAAGAAAAAAGCCAGCTTGTCGTCACTATATATATATATATATATATATATATATATATATATATATATATATATGCAAGATAGATCTATCTATATATGATATATATATGATATATATGCAAGGTAGAAGGTAACAGTGATTAGAAATCTACATTATCATGATTATTGCAACAAACAGTCTTAAGGCTCTCAAAAATTGAAAATAGAACCTGCAATATGATACATCAATGCTACTAGAACCAAAGGACAATGTATCAGAGTCTTTCATGCTTTCATGTTTATATTAAATCTTCTATGTTTATTTTAAAACCATTCACCATAGTCTAGAAATGTAAGTAGTGTGTGACCATCAAATGATGAATGACTATAAAAAACATGTGTGAACAGTGAACATGTATACACACACACACACACACACACACACACACACACACAAGAATACTGTTTGGCCATATAAAGATTAAGTTCTGTCATTTGTGCTAAAGTAGATGAAACTGGAGAACACTATGTCACATAATACAAACCAGGCATACAAAAAATGTACTACATGATTGCTTACACATATGGAATCTAAAAAGTTGATCTCGTAAAATTTAAGAGTAGAGAAGTTGTTAAACCAGAGAATAAGAGAGAAATAGAGATGGAAAAAGTTGAGTAACAGATAGTAAATTTTAGTAAAAAAGATAAATGCTGTGTTTTCTTGCTCAGTATTATGACTAATGACTGTGTCTATTATATTTCAAAAGAGTAAGGAGATATTTTAAATGTTTTTATCATAAAGAAATGATAAATGTCTGAGGAAACAATGCGCTCAATATAATGTAAACATTTATATAGTATGTTACCCAACACCCAGTTAATAATATTGTAAACCATATTAGTGTGCTACTCTTTCTCAAATTCTTTTTAAGTTCAGTTATGAAGTAGTAAGCATCTATATGGCTTTACATAGCCCCATTTGAGAACTTGGTCTTCCCCTTTCCCCTTCTCTTTTCCTGTAATCCCACCCCTTCCTGCCTAAGCCTTTCTGCCTCTAGGGTTGCACATTCAGGACTGCAGCTTTCTACTTTTGTTTTACTTCTAGTCTCTCATGCCCGCCTCATGAACACACCCTGAATACCCCCCCCCTTTTACTTTCCTGGCTTCTATTTGTTCTTCAGATTACACAAAGTAAAAGATTTACAACTATGGTCCATCTTGAGAGAGAATGTACAGTCTTTGTCTTTCTGAGCCTAAGTTAAAATATTTAGATATACTTGAAATACTTATGAAAAACATTAAAAATCTATTAAAAATTAGTTAAGTCCTACTGTAGAGACTTAACACACAAATATCAATAACTTCTCTTTCACAAACAAGTTCAAAAGCATGAAGCAGATAATGACAATTTTTTTCTTTAAATATACAGTATATATTTTTGGCTTTCTAGACCACAATAGTCTGTTATTTGATTAATTAATTCTTCTATTGTAACCCAAAGGCAGCTAGAAATAATATATAAATGATGGGTATGGTTATTTCAAATGTATTAGAAAAAATGAAAACAGCTAATGGCATGGATTTATGCCTTGGAACATAGTTTAATGATCCCCGGTGAAGAACAGAGTGAGAAAAGAAGGACATTAAAAAAACAAGAATGAAATTAATTAGAACTATATAAACTTCTTTGTAGGAAACTGTTGAAGGATATGAACTTGAAATATATGAAAAGACATTAGATAGGATGGCTCAACATGAAAATGGCAAGCCATCCTACATTAATTTAGTTTCAAACTGTAAAAAAATATTTAAAGAATGGCTACCATTACCATTTGCATACAAGCAAAGAGTAATCTGTAAAACACATTTATCTACCCCCAAACAAACTGACCAGCCAACCAAATGAAAAACAAATAGCAAGACAAAAGTACAAAGCCAAGAAAACATGATAGACAAGTTGGCTAAACACATCACCTGGCAAGGTAAAACAGAAAGGCAACATCTAGCCCCTCTTAAGGTCAGAGAAGCATTATTATCAAAGACAGACTCTTCAAGCACTCACAAAGTTACAGAAGACACTCATATACTCCTTCAATCACAATAATATAAAGAAGAATTAGAAACATTGCGCTAATATATATTGTCAAGGTGTAACCCTGTATGTCAAGCTCAAGCCTATGGGAAGTAATAATGTTAATAGCACAATAGTGCCTATGGAATGTGTTTAGTATGCCCTCATTATTTTGCAAATAGTTAACTCCTCATGGGAACTCTATGCCAAAGCTCTTATTATCCACTGGGTAAGAAAACGGTGAGAGGAAGAAAATGTTCTAAAGGAAGAAAAGAAATATGGACAGAATTCAGATTTAAAGGTGGAGGACTTCTTGAGTACTATGAATTACTGTTTCTAGTCAATGTGGAGAACAAACTGTTGAAGTTACCCATCTGTGTTTTTCAGTCCATATAGGAAGTGTACAGAGTGAAATAAGGGAGAAGCTAACTTCTCCACACATCTCTGTAAGCAACTGGGCTAGAGTGAACTGGGCAACCGGCAATGGTACTTGATCATAGTAGGACATTGAATTAGAAGCGGAAATCTTAGTTTGGAGAGCCTCTGAGGTTTGTTTGTTTGTTTGTTTGTTTGTTTCTTTTTTTTTTTTTTACTATGCAGAGGATTTTTATTTTCAGTAGAGCTGATTGCAGGTTGGACAGGGAACTCCATAGTTGGTGCGTTGATGAGCCATTACTCATGCCAAGAGGGAATTTTAGTGATGCAGGTGTAATAGACACAGAGGTGCTTTTATAAGTTACTCCTCACCCATGTTTCTGCAAGTAATCCTCATAAATGCACTGACTTGACTCACTTGGATGGAATTCTTTCTTTCATATGTCATTGGTACCCTACTGACTGACATAAGTAGACCTTTGTTTGTATTTTCCATGAAAGAAATGCTTCATAATTAGACACTTTCTGAGGAACTAAATGAACCAGAGAGGAGTTGAAGAATATGGTGTCTAAAGTTGATAATAAGACATGTATCCAGATTTCATCTGTCTGTAGGTGTTCTATCTCTGAAAGCAATCTTTTTTTTTTTATTTTCTTTTTTTTATTAACTTGAGTATTTCTTATATACATTTCGAGTGTTATTCCCTTTCCCGGTTTCCGGGCAAACATCCCCCTCCCCCCTCCCCTTCCTTATGGGTGTTCCCCTCCCAACCCTCCCCCCATTGCCGCCCTCCCCCCATAGACTAGTTCACTGTGGGTTCAGTCTTAGCAGGACCCAGGGCTTCCCCTTCCACTGGTGCTCTTACTAGGATATTCATTGCTACCTATGGGGTCAGAGTCCAGGGTCAGTCCATGTATAGTCTTTAGGTAGTGGCTTAGTCCCTGGAAGCTCTGGTTGCTTGGCATTGTTGTACTTTTGGGGTCTCGAGCCCCTTCAAGCTCTTCCAGTTCTTTCTCTGATTCCTTCAACAGGGGACCTATTCTCAGTTCAGTGGTTTGCTGCTGGCATTCGCCTCTGTATTTGCTGTATTCTGGCTGTGTCTCACAGGAGCGATCTACATCCGGCTCCTGTCGGTCTGCACTTCTTTGCTTCATCCATCTTGTCTAATTGGGTGGCTGTATATGTATGGGCCACATGTGGGGCAGGCTCTGAATGGGTGTTCCTTCAGTCTCTGTTTTAATCTTTGCCTCTCCCTTCCCTGCCAAGGGTATTCTTTTTCCTCATTTAAAGAAGGAGTGAAGCATTCACATTTTGATCATCCGTCTTGAGTTTCGTTTGTTCTAGGGATCTAGGGTAATTCAAGCATTTGGGCTAATAGCCACTTATCAATGAGTGCATACCATGTATGTCTTTCTGTGATTGGGTTAGCTCACTCAGGATGATATTTTCCAGTTCCAACCATTTGCCTACGAATTTCATAAACTCGTTGTTTTTGATAGCTGAGTAATATTCCATTGTGTAGATGTACCACATTTTCTGTATCCATTCCTCTGTTGAAGGGCATCTGGGTTCTTTCCATTTTCTGGCTATTATAAATAAGGCTGCGATGAACATAGTGGAGCACGTGTCTCTTTTATATGTTGAGGCATCTTTTGGGTATATGCCCAAGAGAGGTATAGCTGGATCCTCAGGCAGTTCAATGTCCAATTTTCTGAGGAACCTCCAGACTGATTTCCAGAATGGTTTTACCAGTCTGCAATCCCACCAACAATGGAGGAGTGTTCCTCTTTCTCCACATCCTCGCCAGCATCTGCTGTCACCTGAGTTTTTGATCTTAGCCATTCTCACTGGTGTGAGGTGAAATCTCAGGGTTGTTTTGATTTGCATTTCCCTTATGACTAAAGATGTTGAACATTTCTTTAGGTGTTTCTCAGCCATTCGGCATTCCTCAGCTGTGAATTCTTTGTTTAGCTCTGAACCCCATTTTTTAATAGGGTTATTTGTTTCCCTGCGGTCTAACTTCTTGAGTTCTTTGTATATTTTGGATATAAGGCCTCTATCTGTTGTAGGATTGGTAAAGATCTTTTCCCAATCTGTTGGTTGTCGTTTTGTCCTAACCACAGTGTCCTTTGCCTTACAGAAGCTTTGCAGTTTTATGAGATCCCATTTGTCGATTCTTGATCTTAGAGCATAAGCCATTGGTGTTTTGTTCAGGAAATTTTTTCCAGTGCCCATGTGTTCCAGATGCTTCCCTAGTTTTTCTTCTATTAGTTTGAGTGTGTCTGGTTTGATGTGGAGGTCCTTGATCCACTTGGACTTAAGCTTTGTACAGGGTGATAAGCATGGATCGATCTGCATTCTTCTACATGTTGCCCTCCAGTTGAACCAGCACGATTTGCTGAAAATGCTATCTTTTTTCCATTGGATGGTTTTGGCTCCTTTGTCAAAAATCAAGTGACCATAGGTGTGTGCGTTCATTTCTGGGTCTTCAATTCTATTCCATTGGTCTATCTGTCTGTCTCTGTACCAATACCATGCAGTTTTTATCACTATTGCTCTGTAATACTGCTTGAGTTCAGGGATAGTGATTCCCCCTGATGTCCTTTTATTGTTGAGGATAGCTTTAGCTATCCTGGGTTTTTTGTTATTCCAGATGAATTTGCAAATTGTTCTGTCTAACTCTTTGAAGAATTGGATTGGTATTTTGATGGGGATTGCATTGAATCTGTAGATTGCTTTTGGTAAAATGGCCATTTTTACTATATTAATAATGCCAATCCATGAGCATGGGAGATCTTTCCATCTTCTGAGGTCTTCTTCAATTTCTTTCCTCAGTGTCTTGAAGTTCTTATTGTACAGATCTTTTACTTGCTTGGTTAAAGTCACACCGAGGTACTTTATATTATTTGTGTCTATTATGAAGGGTGTCGTTTCCCCAATTTCTTTCTCGGCTTGTTTCTCTTTTGTATAGAGGGAGGCAACTGATTTATTTGAGTTAATTTTATACCCAGCCACTTTGCTGAAGTTGTTTATCAGCTTTAGTAGTTCTCTGGTGGAACTTTTGGGATCACTTAAATATACTATCATGTCATCTGCAAATAGTGATATTTTGACCTCTTCTTTTCCGATCTGTATCCCCTTGATCTCCTTTTGTTTTCTGATTGCTCTGGCTAGAACTTCAAGAACTATATTGAATAAGTAGGAAGAGAGTGGGCAGCCTTGTCTAGTCCCTGATTTTAGTGGGATTGCTTCAAGTGTCTCTCCATTTAGTTTAATGTTAGCAACTGGTTTGCTGTATATGGCTTTTACTATGTTTAGGTATGGGCCTTGAATTCCTATTCTTTCCAGGACTTTTATCATGAAGGGGTGTTGAATTTTGTCAAATGCTTTCTCAGTATCTAATGAAATGATCATGTGGTTCTGTTCTTTCAGTTTGTTTATATAATGGATCACCTTGATGGTTTTCCGTACATTAAACCATCCCTGCATGCCTGGGATGAAGCCTACTTGATCATGGTGGATGATTGTTTTGATGTGCTCTTGAATTCGGTTTGCCAGAATTTTATTGAGTATTTTTGCGTCGATATTCATAAGGGAAATTGGTCTGAAGTTCTCTTTCTTTGTTGTGTCTTTGTGTGGTTTAGGTATAAGAGTAATTGTGGCTTCGTAGAAGGAATTCGGTAGGGCTCCATCTGTTTCAATTTTGTGGAATAGTTTGGATAATATTGGTATGAGGTCTTCTATGAAGGTTTGATAGAATTCTGCACTAAACCCGTCTGGATCTGGGCTCTTTTTGGTTGGGAGACCTTTAATGACTGCTTCTATTTCCTTAGGAGTTATGGGGTTGTTTAACTGGTTTATCTGTTCCTGATTTAACTTCGATACCTGGTATCTGTCCAGGAAATTGTCCATTTCCTGAAGATTTTCAAATTTTGTTGAATATAGGTTTTTATAGTAAGATCTGATGATTTTTTGAATTTCCTCTGAATCTGTAGTTATGTCTCCCTTTTCATTTCTGATTTTGTTAATTTGGACGCACTCTCTGTGTCCTCTCATTAGTCTGGCTAAGGGTTTATCTATCTTGTTGATTTTCTCAAAGAACCAACTTTTGGTTCTGTTGATTCTTTCTATGGTCGTTTTTGTTTCTACTTGGTTGATTTGAGCTCTGAGTTTGATTATTTGCTGCCTTCTACTCCTCCTGGGTGTATTTGCTTCTCTTTGTTCTAGAGCTTTTAGGTGTGCTGTCAAGCTGCTGACATATGCTCTTTCCTGTTTCTTTCTGCATTCACTCAGCGCTATGAGTTTTCCTCTTAGCACAGCTTTCATTGTGTCCCATAAGTTTGGGTATGTTGTACCTTCATTTTCATTAAATTCTAAAAAGTTTTTAATTTCTTTCTTTATTTCTTCCTTGACCAGGTTATCATTGAGTAGAGCATTGTTCAATTTCCACGTATATGTGGGCATTCTTCCCTTATTGTTATTGAAGACCAGTTTTAGGCCGTGGTGGTCCGATAGCACGCATGGGATTATTTCTATCTTTCTGTACCTGTTGAGGCCCGTTTTTTGACCAATTATATGGTCAATTTTGGAGAAAGTACCATGAGGAGCTGAGAAGAAGGTATATCCTTTTGCTTTAGGATAGAATGTTCTATAAATATCCGTTAAGTCCATTTGGCTCATGACTTCTCTTAGTCTGTCGACATCACTGTTTAATTTCTGTTTCCATGATCTGTCCATTGATGAGAGTGGTGTGTTGAAATCTCCCACTATTATTGTGTGAGGTCCAATGTGTGTTTTGAGCTTTAGTAAGGTTTCTTTTACGTATGTAGGTGCCCTTGTATTTGGGGCATAGATATTTAGGATTGAGAGTTCATCTTGGTGGATTTTTCCTTTGATGAATATGAAGTGTCCTTCCTTGTCTTTTTTGATGACTTTTAGTTGGAAATTGATTTTATTTGATATTAGAATGGCTATTCCAGCTTGCTTCTTCTGACCATTTGCTTGGAAAGTTGTTTTCCAGCCTTTCACTCTGAGGTAGTGTCTGTCTTTGTCTCTGAGGTGTGTTTCCTGTAGGCAGCAGAATGCAGGGTCCTCGTTGCGTATCCAGTTTGTTAATCTATTTCTTTTTATTGGGGAGTTGAGGCCATTGATATTGAGAGATATTAAGGAATAGTGATTATTGTTTCCCGTTATATTCATATTTGGATGTGAGGTTATGTTTGTGTGCCTTCATTCTCTTTGTTTTGTTGCCAAGACGATTAGTTTCTTGCTTCTTCTAGGGTATAGCTTGCCTCCTTATGTTGGGCTTTACCATTTATTATCCTTTGTAGTGCTGGATTTGTAGAAAGATATTGTGTAAATTTGGTTTTGTCATGGAATATCTTGGTTTCTCCATCAATGTTAATTGAGAGTTTTGCTGGATACAGTAACCTGGGCTGGCATTTGTGTTCTCTTAGGGTCTGTATGACATCAGTCCAGGATCTTCTGGCCTTCATAGTTTCTGGAGAGAAGTCTGGTATGATTCTGATAGGTCTCCCTTTATATGTTACTTGACCTTTTTCCCTTACTGCTTTTAATATTCTTTCTTTATTTTGTGCGTTTGGTGTTTTGACAATTATGTGACAGGAGGTGTTTCTTTTCTGGTCCAATCTATTTGGAGTTCTGTAGGCTTCTTGTATGCCTATGGGTATCTCTTTTTTTAGGTTAGGGAAGTTTTCTTCTATGATTTTGTTGAAGATATTTACTGGTCCTTTGAGCTGGGAGTCTTCACTCTCTTCTATGCCTATTATCCTTAGGTTTGATCTTCTCATTGAGTCCTGGATTTCCTGTATGTTTTGGACCAGTAGCTTTTTCCGCTTTACATTATCTTTGACAGTTGAGTCAATGATTTCTATGGAATCTTCTGCTCCTGAGATTCTCTCTTCCATCTCTTGTATTCTGTTGGTGAAGCTTGTATCTACAGCTCCTTGTCTCTTCTTTTGGTTTTCTATATCCAGGGTTGTTTCCATGTGTTCTTTCTTGATTGCTTCTATTTCCATTTTTAATTCCTTCAACTGTTTGATTGTGTTTTCCTGGAATTCTTTCAGGGATTTTTGTGTCTCCTCTCTATGGGCTTCTACTTGTTTATTTATGTTTTCCTGGAATTCTTTCAGGGATTTTTGTGTCTCCTCTCTATGGGCTTCTACTTGTTTATTTATGTTTTCCTGGAATTCTTTCAGGGATTTTTGCGATTCTTTCAGGCATTTTTGCGATTCCTCTCTGTAGGCTTCTACTTGTTCTCTAAGGGAGTTCTTCATGTCTTTCTTGAAGTCCTCCAGCATCATGATCAAATATGATTTTGAAAATAGATCTTGCTTTTCTGGTGTGTTTGGATATTCCATGTTTGTTTTGATGGGAGAATTGGGCTCCGATGTTGCCACGTAGTCTTGGTTTCTGTTGCTTGGGTTCCTGCGCTTGCCTCTCGCCATCAGATTATCTCTAGTGTTACTTTGTTCTGCTATTTCTGACAGTGGCTAGACTGTCCTATAAGCCTGTGTGTCAGGAGTGCTGTAGACCTGTTTTCCTCTCTTTCAGTCAGTTATGGGGACAGAGTGTTCTGCTTTCAGGCGTGTAGTTTTTCCTCTCTACAGGTCTTCAGCTGTTCCTGTGGGCCTGTGTCTTGAGTTCACCAGGCAGCTTTCTTGCAGCAGAAAATTTGGTCTTACCTGTGGTCCTGAGGCTCAAGTTCACTCGTGGGGTGCTGCCCACGGGCTCTCTGCAGCAGCAGCAACCAGGAAGACCTGTGCCGCCCCTTCCGGGAGCTTCAGTGCACCAGGGTTCCAGATGGTCTTTGGCTTTTTCCTCTGGCGTCCGAGATGTGTGTGCAGGGAGCAGTCTCTTCTGGTTTCCCAGGCTTGTCTGCCTCTCTGAAGGTTTAGCTCTCCCTCCCACGGGATTTTGGTGCAGAGAACTGTTTATCCGGTCTGTTTCTTTCAGGTTCCGGAGGTGTCTCAGGCATGGGTCCTGCTGCTCCTGGGCCCTCCCCCACGGGAGCCCAGAGGCCTTATACAGTTTCTTCTTGGGCCAGGGATGTGGGCAGGGGTGAGCAGAGTTGGTGGTCTCTTCCGCTCTGCAGCCTCAGGAGTGCCCACCTGACCAGGCGGTTGGGTCTCTCTCTCACCGGGTCTGGGAGCAGAGAGTTGCTGCCGCTTTCTTTCTTTCTTCCTCCCTCCCTTCCTTCCTTCCTTTCTTTCTTTCTTTCTATCTTTCTTTCTTTCTTTCTTTTTGTTACTTATTTGTTTATGTTTTGGAATTTTTTCCATCTTTATTAAATTGGGTATTTCTTCTTTACATTTCAAATGTTACTCCCTTTCCCGGTTTCCATGCTAACATCCCCCTAACCCCTCATCCTCCCATTCTATATGGGTGTTGCCCTCCCAATCCCCCTTCCTTTATGCCCCCCTCCTTCAAGAATCCCGTTCACTGGGGGTCCAGCCTTGGCAGGACCAAGGGCTTTCCCTTCAACTGGTGCCCTTACTAGGCTGTTGATTGCTACCTATACAGTTGGAGCCCAGGGTCAGTCCATGTACAGCCTCTGGGTAGTGCCTTAATCCCTGGAAGCTCCGGTTGGTTGGCATTGTTGTTCATATGGGGTCTCAAGCCCCTTGAGCTCTTTCAGTCCTTTCTCTGATTCCTTCAACAGGGGTCCTGTTCTCAGTTCAGTGGTTTGCTGTAGGCATTCGCCTATTTATTTGCTGTATTCTTGCTGTGTCTCTCAGGAAAGATCTATATCCGGTTCCTGTCAGTCTGCACTTCTTTGCTTCATCCATCTTATCTATTGGGTGGCTATTTATGTATGTATGGGCCACATGTGGGGCACACTCTGAATGGGTGTTCCTTCAGCCTCTGTTCTAAACTTTGCCTCCTTATTCCCTCCCAAGGGTGTTCTTGTTCCCCTTTTAAAGAAGGAGTGAAGCATTCACATTTTGATCATCCGTCTTGAGTTTCATGTGTTCTGTGCTTTTAGGGTAATTCGAGCATTTGGGCTAATATCCACTTATCAATGAGTGCATACCATGTGTATTTTTCTGTGATTGGGTTACCTAACTCAGGGTGATATTTTCCAGTTCCATCCATTTGCCTATGAATTTCATAAAGTCATTGTTTTTGATAGCTGAGTAGTATTCCTTTTTGTAGATGTACCACATTTTCTGTATCCATTCCTCTGTTGAAGGGCATCTGGGTTCCTTCCACCTTCTGGCTATTATAAATAAGGCTGCTATGAACATAGTGGAGTATGTATCTTTGTTATAGGTTGGGGCATCTTTTGGGTATATGCCCAAGAGTGGTATAGCTGGGTCCTCAGGTAGTGCAATGTCCAATTTTCTGAGGAACCTCCAGACTGGTTTCCAGAATGGTTGTACCAGTCTGCAACCCCACCAACAATGGAGGAGTGTTTCTCTTTCTCCACATCCTTGCCAGCATCTGCTGTTATTGAAGTTTCTGATCTCAGCCATTCTGAGTGGTGTGAGGTGGAATCTCGGGTTGTTTTGATTTGCATTTCCCTATTGACTAAAGATGTTGAACATTCCTTTAGGTGTTTCTCAGCCATTCGGTATTCCTCAGCTGTGAATTCTTTGTTTAGCTCTGAACCACATTTTTTTTCCTTTTTTTCTTTATTAACTTGAGTATTTCTTATTTACATTTTGATTGTTATTTCCTTTCCTGGTTTCTGGGCCAACATCCCCACCCCCCTCCCCTTCTATATGGGTGTTCCCCTCCCCATCCTCCCCCCATTACTGCCCTCCCCCCAACAATCACGTTCACTGGGGGTGCATTTGGTGTTTTGACTATTATGTGACGGGAGGAGTTTCTTTTTTGGTCCAATCTATTTGGAGTTCTGTAGGCTTCTTGTATGTTTATGGGAAGCTCTTTCTATAGGTTAGGGAAGTTTTCTTCTATGGTTTTGTTGAAGATATTTACTGTCCTGTGAGTTGGGAGTCTTCACTCTCTTCTATACCTATTATGCTTAGGTTTGATCTTCTCATTGTGTCCTGAATTTCCTGTATGTTTTTGATCAGTAGTTTTTTCCGTTTTACATTATCTTTGACAGGTGTGTCGATGATTTCTATGGAATCTTCTTCTCCTGAGATTCTCTCTTCTTTTTCTTGTATTCTGTTGGTGATGCTTGTATCTATGGCTTCTTGTCTCTTCCTTTGGTTTTCTATATCCAGGGTTGTCTCCCTTTGTGCTTTCTTTATTGTTTCTATTTCCACTTTCAATTCCTTTACCTGTTTGATTGTGTTTTCTTGTAATTCTTTCAGGGATTTTTGTGTTTCCTCTCTAAGGGCTTCTACTTGTTTACTTGTGTTTTCCTGAATTTCTCTAAGGGAGCTCTTTGTGTCTTTCTTAACATCCTCCATCATCATGATCAAATGTGATTTTAAATCTAGATCTTGCTTTTCTTGGTGCGTTTGGATATTCAGTGTTTGCTTTGGTGGGTGAATCGGGCTCCAATGATGCCATGTAGTCTTGGTTTCTGTTGCTTGGGTTCCTGTGCTTGCCTCTAGCCCTCAGGTTGTCTCTGGTGTTACCTTGTTCTGCTGTTTCTGTCATTGGCTTGACCATCCTATAGGCCTGTGTGTCAGGAGTGCTGTAGACCTGTTTTCTTGTTTTCTTTTAGCCAGTTATGGGAACAGAGTGTTCTGCTTTCAGGCATGTAGTCGTTCCTGGCTACTGGCGTTCAGCTGTTCCTGTGGGCCTGTGTCCTGAGTCCACCAGGCAGGTTGCTTGGAGCAGAAAAGTTGGTCTTACCTCTGGTCTCAGGCCTAAAGTTGCTCCTCGTGGCTAAGTTTCTGCTCTCCGTGAGGGCAGCAACCAGAATGGCCTGCCCCTACTTCTGGGTCCCTGTGCACATGGGGCCCAGATGGCGCTATGTGTTTTCCTGTAGAGTCAGAAATGTGGGCAGAGGGTCGTCTCCTCTGTTTTCCCAGGTATGTCTTCCCCTCTGAAGGTCTAGCTCTCCCTCCCACGGGATTTGGGTGCAGGGAGTTATTTGATTGAGTCCCTTCAGTCTGAACCACAGGGTTCTTGCAGCTTGAGTGTCCCTATCTTCCTGTTCCTAGAAGCCCTATACACTTTCTTCCTCTGAGGTTTCTTACCTGCCCACACACCAATCATGTCATGGTCAAAGATCAAAGGCTCTTTTCACGGTACATTGGTGTCCCTCAGCCTGTAATTTTCTGCCAGATCTACACAACTCTATTTCTTCCTTTATGTATATCTGCAACAAACTGCTACCTTATTGGTAAACCATTCATCTTCTCACTCTTTTAAATAGGAGCTCTTCAGTTTGGCACACTCTTCCTTTCTGGCAAAATTTATTCCCAGGTCTTCTGTAGTAGGACAGAAATAATATGTGATATTTAGTTGTGGTATAACTTACCCACAGTAAAAGTAGTAAATTAAAAATTCATCTGTAGATCCCCCTTCAATAAAACTTTCATGAAGAAAAGTGACAAGTCAAACATTGTAATTCCTATGTTTGCCAGGTTATAATGAGTTACACTCAAACACACATAATGGAAGCTGAAAATACAAGTAGGAGTCCAGTTCAAGATAGAGCCCACCAGCTCCCATCCTCTGCCATCAGCACAGTGGCAGCCCAAGAACATTAGAGGTAAGTTCCAGTCAAAGCATGAAGCTCAGAGAACCAGCAAAATGAAAGATTTAAGTTTTTTTTTATAATCTGAAGACCTGAAAATCAGTATTGACAATGTTTCATTGTAGGAATTCATTCATCTGCAGTTTTTTGTTTTATATGAATCTTTAACAGATTGATAATGTCCACTCACCTCAGGGGAGAAGAAATGTCCTTTTTAAATAAATAATTTTAGTTTTGTCTTATACATTAACTCCAGGCCTCAGTTTCTCTTCCTTTCACTCATCCAGGTCCTTACTGCCACTTCCTCTATGACTCAAATCCTTTCCTCCACCTTTTAAAAAATGACCAGTCTTCTTAGGGATATAAGCCAAACTCAGCATACCAAGATACAATAAGACTAGGTACAAACCTTTTTATCGAGGCTTCTTGAGGGAACCCAGTGTGTGGAAATGGGCCCCAAAGCAGACATAAGAGTCAGGGACAAACCCCATCCCACTGTTGGGAGTCCCACAAGAGAACCAAACTATACACAACCATAACATATCTGCAGAGGGCCTAGGTCAGTCCCACACAGGCTCTCTGGTTGTCTGTTCAGTCTCTGTGAGCCCGTATGAGCCCAAGTTTTTTGATTCTGTGGTTTCCTTGTGTCTTTGACCACTCTGGCTCCTACAATCTTTCCCCTCTCCTTCTGCAGAGTTCAACTTCATGTTTGGCCCTAGGTCTCTTTCTCATGTCCTATCAATTGCTGGATGAAGCCTCTCTCACTATAATTAGGATAGACAGTTATCTTTGAGTATAGCAGAATCTTACTTAGCCAGTCTACTGGTTTAAATTTTTGAACTTTCCAAATAATGTCTTTATAAACACACCCAGAAATTATTTTAACTAACCACCTTAGCCCAGTCAAATTGAAGCTTACAATTATTGTATGCTTCATTACACTAGATTTCATAGCTGTATCATTGATGCCTAAAACAGTGCCTGACACACAAGAGGAGCCCAGTTTTTCATGTTCTTTTTTTTTTCTTTATTAACTTGAGTATTTCTTATTTACATTTCGATTGTTATTCCCTTTCCCGGTTTCCGGGCCAACATCCCCCTAACCCCTCCCCCTCCCTTTCTATATGGGTGTTCCCCTCCCCATCCTCCCCCCATTACCACCCTCCCCCCAACAATCACATTCACTGGGGGTTCAGTCTTAGCAGGACCAAGGTCTTCCCCTTCCACTGGTGCTCTTACTAGGCTATTCATTGCTACCTATGAGGTTGGAGCCCAGGGCCAGTCCATGTACAGTCTTTGGGTAGTGGCTTAGACCCTGGAAATTCTGGTTGGTTGGCATTGTTGTTCATATGGGGTCTCGAGCCCCTTCAAGCTCTTCCAGGAAGAGCCCAGTTTTAAAGAAAAGTGATAGCAGAGGATTTTCAGAAGAGAAAAGCCGAGGCATGCTCTTTTAAAGAGATTATCTGGTTACTTAATTGTGTATAGAATACATTTAATATCTATGTGGCACAGCTTTTATATTGTTTTATTGGTGCCATGTATTTTCACTGGATAGAGGTACTGCAGTTGATTTAATGGGTCTTCTATTAATGAATATTTACATTGTTTTCCACAGTATGCTATTACAAATACTAATGTACCAGTGGAGCAATGTTGATGATTTCAATAAATTAAGCTAGAAAATGGAATATCCCAATGTGGGAAAGATGAATAGTTCCTATTGCCTTATTGCAATAAGAAATTAACTTAAAATGGATCATTGCTTTGGATGTAAAACTATTTTATAAACTCAAAAATATCCAGAATAAAACTTAAAGAGAAAATTGACCTTGGGCTTCTCAAATTTCTTATGTGTGACCCTAAAAGCAGAAGTCAAAAGAGAATAAAGTGGAACAAATTGAAAACTTACAGTTCATTCAAAGAGCATTCTTTAAAGAATGAAAAGGCAGAGGGTTTATTTGTAAAACGTTCATAATAAATGTCTTATAACTAGAGAATATAAAGAACTCTCAAATGTGTGTAATAAAAGATGAGTTGTTACTAGGAAGGCAAATTTCTTATTTTTTTTTCTTTTTTTTTTTTTTTTTTTTATTAACTTGAGTATTTCTTATATACATTTCGAGTGTTATTCCCTTTCCCGGTTTCCGGGCAAACATCCCCCTCCCCCCTCCCCTTCCTTATGGGTGTTCCCCTCCCAACCCTCCCCCCATTGCCGCCCTCCCCCCATAGACTAGTTCACTGTGGGTTCAGTCTTAGCAGGACCCAGGGCTTCCCCTTCCACTGGTGCTCTTACTAGGATATTCATTGCTACCTATGGGGTCAGAGTCCAGGGTCAGTCCATGTATAGTCTTTAGGTAGTGGCTTAGTCCCTGGAAGCTCTGGTTGCTTGGCATTGTTGTACTTTTGGGGTCTCGAGCCCCTTCAAGCTCTTCCAGTTCTTTCTCTGATTCCTTCAATAGGGGACCTATTCTCAGTTCAGTGGTTTGCTGATGGCATTAGCCTCTATATTTGCTGTATTCTGGCTGTGTCTCTCAGGAGCGATCTACATCCGGCTCCTGTCGGTCTGCACTTCTTTGCTTCATCCATCTTGTCTAATTGGGTGGCTGTATATGTATGGGCCACATGTGGGGCAGGCTCTGAATGGGTGTTCCTTCAGTCTCTGTTTTAATCTTTGCCTCTCCCTTCCCTGCCAAGGGTATTCTTTTTCCTCATTTAAAGAAGGAGTGAAGCATTCACATTTTGATCATCCGTCTTGAGTTTCGTTTGTTCTAGGGATCTAGGGTAATTCAAGCATTTGGGCTAATAGCCACTTATCAATGAGTGCATACCATGTATGTCTTTCTGTGATTGGGTTAGCTCACTCAGGATGATATTTTCCAGTTCCAACCATTTGCCTACGAATTTCATAAACTCGTTGTTTTTGATAGCTGAGTAATATTCCATTGTGTAGATGTACCACATTTTCTGTATCCATTCCTCTGTTGAAGGGCATCTGGGTTCTTTCCAGCTTCTGGCTATTATAAATAAGGCTGCGATGAACATAGTGGAGCACGTGTCTCTTTTATATGTTGAGGCATCTTTTGGGTATATGCCCAAGAGAGGTATAGCTGGATCATCAGGCAGTTCAATGTCCAATTTTCTGAGGAACCTCCAGACTGATTTCCAGAATGGTTTTACCAGTCTGCAATCCCACCAACAATGGAGGAGTGTTCCTCTTTCTCCACATCCTCGCCAGCATCTGCTGTCACCTGAGTTTTTGATCTTAGCCAATCGCACTGGTGTGAGGTGAAATCTCAGGGTTGTTTTGATTTGCATTTCCCTTATGACTAAAGATGTTGAACATTTCTTTAGGTGTTTCTCAGCCATTCGGCATTCCTCAGCTGTGAATTCTTTGTTTAGCTCTGAACCCCATTTTTTAATAGGGTTATTTGTTTCCCTGCGGTCTAACTTCTTGAGTTCTTTGTATATTTTGGAAATAAGGCCTCTATCTGTTGTAGGATTGGTAAAGATCTTTTCCCAATCTGTTGGTTGCCGTTTTGTCCTAAGCACAGTGTCCTTTGCCTTACAGAAGCTTTGCAGTTTTATGAGATCCCATTTGTCGATTCTTGATCTTAGAGCATAAGCCATTGGTGTTTTGTTCAGGAAATTTTTTCCAGTGCCCATGTGTTCCAGATGCTTCCCTAGTTTTTCTTCTATTAGTTTGAGTGTGTCTGGTTTGATGTGGAGGTCCTTGATCCACTTGGACTTAAGCTTTGTACAGGGTGATAAGGATGGATCGATCTGCATTCTTCTACATGTTGCCCTCCAGTTGAACCAGCACCATTTGCTGAAAATACTATCTTTTTTCCATTGGATGGTTTTGGCTCCTTTGTCAAAAATCAAGTGACCATAGGTGTGTGGGTTCATTTCTGGGTCTTCAATTCTATTCCATTGGTCTATCTGTCTGTCTCTGTACCAATACCATGCAGTTTTTATCACTATTGCTCTGTAATACTGCTTGAGTTCAGGGATAGTGATTCCCCCTGAAGTCCTTTTATTGTTGAGGATAGCTTTAGCTATCCTGGGTTTTTTGTTATTCCAGATGAATTTGCAAATTGTTCTGTCTAACTCTTTGAAGAATTGGATTGGTATTTTGATGGGGATTGCATTGAATCTGTAGATTGCTTTTGGTAAAATGGCCATTTTTACCATATTAATCCTGCCAATCCATGAGCATGGGAGATCTTTCCATCTTCTGAGGTCTTCTTCAATTTCTTTCCTCAGTGTCTTGAAGTTCTTATTGTACAGATCTTTTACTTGCTTGGTTAAAGTCACACCGAGGTACTTTATATTATTTGGGTCTATTATGAAGGGTGTCGTTTCCCTAATTTCTTTCTCGGCTTGTTTCTCTTTTGTATAGAGGAAGGCAACTGATTTATTTGAGTTAATTTTATACCCAGCCACTTTGCTGAAGTTGTTTATCAGCTTTAGTAGTTCTCTGGTGGAACTTTTGGGATCACTTAAATATACTATCATGTCATCTGCAAATAGTGATATTTTGACCTCTTCTTTTCCGATCTGTATCCCTTTGATCTCCTTTTGTTGTCTGATTGCTCTGGCTAGAACTTCAAGAACTATATTGAATAAGTAGGGAGAGAGTGGGCAGCCTTGTCTAGTCCCTGATTTTAGTGGGATTGCTTCAAGTTTCTCTCCATTTAGTTTAATGTTAGCAACTGGTTTGCTGTATATGGCTTTTACTATGTTTAGGTATGGGCCTTGAATTCCTATTCTTTCCAGGACTTTTATCATGAAGGGGTGTTGAATTTTGTCAAATGCTTTCTCAGCATCTAATGAAATGATCATGTGGTTCTGTTCTTTCAGTTTGTTTATATAATGGATCACGTTGATGGTTTTCCGTATATTAAACCATCCCTGCATGCCTGGGATGAAGCCTACTTGATCATGGTGGATGATTGTTTTGATGTGCTCTTGAATTCGGTTTGCCAGAATTTTATTGAGTATTTTTGCGTCGATATTCATAAGGGAAATTGGTCTGAAGTTCTCTTTCTTTGTTGTGTCTTTGTGTGGTTTAGGTATAAGAGTAATTGTGGCTTCATAGAAGGAATTCGGTAGGGCTCCATCTGTTTCAATTTTGTGGAATAGTTTGGATAATATTGGTATGAGGTCTTCTATGAAGGTTTGATAGAATTCTGCACTAAACCCGTCTGGACCTGGGCTCTTTTTGGTTGGGAGACCTTTAATGACTGCTTCTATTTCCTTAGGAGTTATGGGGTTGTTTAACTGGTTTATCTGTTCCTGATTTAACTTCGATACCTGGTATCTGTCTAGGAAATTGTCCATTTCCTGAAGATTTTCAAATTTTGTTGAATATAGGTTTTTATAGTAAGATCTGATGATTTTTGAATTTCCTCCGAATCTGTAGTTATGTCTCCCTTTTCATTTCTGATTTTGTTAATTTGGACACACTCTCTGTGTCCTCTCGTTAGTCTGGCTAAGGGTTTATCTATCTTGTTGATTTTCTCAAAGAACCAACTTTTGGTTCTGTTGATTCTTTCTATGGTCCTTTTTGTTTCTACTTGGTTGATTTCAGCTCTGAGTTTGATTATTTCCTGCCTTCTACTCCTCCTGGGTGTATTTGCTTCTTTTTGTTCTAGAGCTTTTAGGTGTGCTGTCAAGCTGCTGACATATGCTCTTTCCTGTTTCTTTCTGCAGGCACTCAGCGCTATGAGTTTTCCTCTTAGCACAGCTTTCATTGTGTCCCATAAGTTTGAGTATGTTGTATCTTCATTTTCATTAAATTCTAAAAAGTTTTTAATTTCTTTCTTTATTTCTTCCTTGACCAGGTTATCATTGAGTAGAGCATTGTTCAATTTCCACGTATATGTGGGCATTCTTCCCTTATTGTTATTGAAGACCAGTTTTAGGCCGTGGTGGTCCGATAGCACGCATGGGATTATTTCTATCTTTCTGTACCTGTTGAGGCCCGTTTTTTGACCAATTATATGGTCAATTTTGGAGAAAGTACCATGAGGAGCTGAGAAGAAGGTATATCCTTTTGCTTTAGGATAGAATGTTCTATAAATATCCGTTAAGTCCATTTGGCTCATGACTTCTCTTAGTCTGTCTACCTCACTGTTTAATTTCTGTTTCCATGATCTGTCCATTGATGAGAGTGGGGTGTTGAAATCTCCCACTATTATTGTGTGAGGTGCAATGTGTGTTTTGAGCTTTAGTAAGGTTTCTTTTACATATGTAGGTGCCCTTGTATTTGGGGCATAGATATTTAGGATTGAGAGTTCATCTTGGTTGATTTTTCCTTTGATGAATATGAAGTGTCCTTCCTTATCTTTTTTGATGACTTTTAGTTGGAAATTGATTTTATTTGATATTAGAATGGCTACTCCAGCTTGCTTCTTCTGACCATTTGCTTGGAAAGTTGTTTTCCAGCCTTTCACTCTGAGGTAGTGTCTGTCTTTGTCTCTGAGGTGTGTTTCCTGTAGGCAGCAGAATGCAGGGTCCTCGTTGCGTATCCAGTTTGTTAATCTATGTCTTTTTATTGGGGAGTTGAGGCCATTGATATTGAGAGATATTAAGGAATAGTGATTATTGTTTCCCGTTATATTCATATTTGGATGTGAGGTTATGTTTGTGTGCTTTCATTCTCTTTGTTTTGTTGCCAAGACGATTAGTTTCTTGCTTCTTCTAGGGTATAGCTTGCCTCCTTATGTTGGGCTTTACCATTTATTATCCTTTGTAGTGCTGGATTTGTAGAAAGATATTGTGTAAATTTGGTTTTGTCATGGAATATCTTGGTTTCTCCATCAATGTTAATTGAGAGTTTTGCTGGATACAGTAACCTGGGCTGGCATTTGTGTTCTCTTAGGGTCTGTATGACATCAGTCCAGGATCTTCTGGCCTTCATAGTTTCTGGAGAGAAGTCTGGTATGATTCTGATAGGTCTCCCTTTATATGTTACTTGACCTTTTTCCCTTACTGCTTTTAATATTCTTTCTTTATTTTGTGCGTTTGGTGTTTTGACAATTATGTGACAGGAGGTGTTTCTTTTCTGGTCCAATCTATTTGGAGTTCTGTAGGCTTCTTGTATGCCTATGGGTATCTCTTTTTTTAGGTTAGGGAAGTTTTCTTCTATGATTTTGTTGAAGATATTTACTGGTCCTTTGAGCTGGGAGTCTTCACTCTCTTCTATGCCTATTATCCTTAGGTTTGATCTTCTCATTGAGTCCTGGATTTCCTGTATGTTTTGGACCAGTAGCTTTTTCCGCTTTACATTATCTTTGACAGTTGAGTCAATGATTTCTATGGAATCTTCTGCTCCTGAGATTCTCTCTTCCATCTCTTGTATTCTGTTGGTGAAGCTTGTATCTACAGCTCCTTGTCTCTTCTTTTGGTTTTCTATATCCAGGGTTGTTTCCATGTGTTCTTTCTTGATTGCTTCTATTTCCATTTTTAATTCCTTCAACTGTTTGATTGTGTTTTCCTGGAATTCTTTCAGGGATTTTTGCGATTCCTCTCTGTAGGCTTTTACTTGTTTATTAATGTTTTCCTGTGCTTCCCTAAGTGTGTTCAGGTCTTTCCTGAAGTCCTCCAGCATCATGATCAAATATGATTTTGAAACTAGATCTTGCTTTTCTGGTGTGTTTGGATATTCCATGTTTGTTTTGGTGGGAGAATTGGGCTCCGATGATGGCATGTAGTCTTGGTTTCTGTTGCTTGGGTTCCTGCGCTTGCCTCTCGCCATCAGATTATCTCTAGTGTTACTTTGTTCTGCTATTTCTGACAGTGGCTAGACTGTCCTATAAGCCTGTGTGTCAGGAGTGCTGTAGACCTGTTTTCCTCTCTTTCAGTCAGTTATGGGGACAGAGTGTTCTGCTTTCGGGTGTGTAGTTTTTCCTCTCTACAGGTCTTCAGCTGTTCCTGTGGGCCTGTGTCTTGAGTTCACCAGGCAGCTTTCTTGCAGCAGAAAATTTGGTCTTACCTGTGGTCCCGAGGCTCAAGTTCGCTCGTGGGGTGCTGCCCAGGGGCTCTCTGCAGCGGCAGCAACCAGGAAGACCTGTGCCGCCCCTTCCGGGAGCTTCAGTGCACCAGGGTTCCAGATGGTCTTTGGCTTTTTCCTCTGGCGTCCGAGATGTGTGTGCAGGGAGCAGTCTCTTCTGGTTTCCCAGGCCTGTCTGCCTCTCTGAAGGTTTAGCTCTCCCTCCCACGGGATTTGGGTGCAGAGAACTGTTTATCCGGTCTGTTTCCTTCAGGGTCCGGCGGTGTCTGTGGCAGGGGTCCTGCCGCTCCTGGGCCCTCCCCCACGGGAGCCCAGAGGCCTTATACAGTTTCCTCTTGGGCCAGGGATGTGGGCAGGGGTGAGCAGTGTTGGTGGTCTCTTCCGCTCTGCAGCCTCAGGAGTGCCCACCTGACCAGGCGGTTGGGTCTCTCTCTCACCGGGTCTGGGAGCAGAGAGCTGCTGCGGGCCGGGATCCGCGGGTGTGGGACTTCCGGTAAACACAGAACGTGCCCGGTTCTAGAGAAATTCTGCTTCCGTGTGTCCCAAGCTCACCAGGCAGCTTTCTTGCAGCAGAAAATTTGGTCTTACCTGTGGTCCCGAGGCTCAAGTTCGCTCGTGGGGTGCCGCCCAGGGGCTCTCTGCAGCGGCAGCACCCAGGAAGACCTGTGCCGCCCCTTCCGGGAGCTTCAGTGCACCAGGGTTCCAGATGGTCTTTGGCTTTTTCCTCTGGCGTCCGAGATGTGTGTGCAGGGAGCAGTCTCTTCTGGTTTCCCAGGCCTGTCTGCCTCTCTGAAGGTTTAGCTCTCCCTCCCACGGGATTTGGGTGCAGAGAACTGTTTATCCGGTCTGTTTCCTTCAGGGTCCGGCGGTGTCTGTGGCAGGGGTCCTGCCGCTCCTGGGCCCTCCCCCACGGGAGCCCAGAGGCCTTATACAGTTTCCTCTTGGGCCAGGGATGTGGGCAGGGGTGAGCAGAGTTGGTGGTCTCTTCCGCTCTGCAGCCTCAGGAGTGCCCACCTGACCAGGCGGTTGGGTCTCTCTCTCACCGGGTCTGGGAGCAGAGAGCTGCTGCGGGCCGGGATCCGCGGGTGTGGGACTTCCGGTAAACACAGAACGTGCCCGGTTCTAGAGAAATTCTGCTTCCGTGTGTCCCAAGCTCACCAGGCAGCTTTCTTGCAGCAGAAAATTTGGTCTTACCTGTGGTCCCGAGGCTCAGGTTTGCTCGTGGGGTGCTGTCCAGGGGCTCTCTGCAGCGGCAGCAACCAGGAAGACCTGTGCCGCCCCTTCCGGGAGCTTCAGTGCACCAGGGTTCCAGATGGTCTTTGGCTTTTTCCTCTGGCGTCCGAGATGTGTGTGCAGGGAGCAGTCTCTTCTGGTTTCCCAGGCCTGTCTGCCTCTCTGAAGGTTTAGCTCTCCCTCCCACGGGATTTGGGTGCAGAGAACTGTTTATCCGGTTTGTTTCCTTCAGGGTCCGGCGGTGTCTCCGGCAGGGGTCCTGCCGCTCCTGGGCCCTCCCCCACGGGAGCCCAGAGGCCTTATACAGTTTCCTCTTGGGCCAGGGATGTGGGCAGGGGTGAGCAGTGTTGGTGGTCTCTTCCGCTCTGCAGCCTCAGGAGTGCCCACCTGACCAGGCGGTTGGGTCTCAAATTTCTTATTTTTTAAATGATTTTTGATGATTTGTAAATGTATATGTTTCCAAGTGTGGGTTGTGCATATACAGGCAGTACCTAGAGAGAATTCTTGGTATTGTATCTCTTGGAGCTGGAGTTACAAGTGATTAAGGATGTGATATGGGTCCTAGAACATAAATGTGGGTCCTTAGGAATGCCAGATTACACCTTAATTACTAAGCTGTCTTTCTGCTCCCTACCTTGGTTTCTCAATGGCTCCAAGCTTAGGTTTCCCAGAGAGCTGTTGCAAGCACTTATTTACCTTTAAAAAGTACATATTGAATATCTGTCCTGGGTCAAAATGTATTCAAGTGAAATGATGCAGCATTACATGGACACATGGACAGACCCATGACTCTACCTGAATATGGCCTTGTTGGGCACCAAAGGAAGGAGAGGCCCTAGGTCCTGCCAAGGCCGGACACCCCCCCCCCCCAGTGTAGGGGAATGTCAGGGTAGGTAGGCATGAAGGGGTGTTTGGTTGGGTGGGGTAAAAGGGATAACATTTGAAATGTTAATAAAAATATCCGATAAAAAAGAATACAGAGCAATTACATGAGAAATATCTAGACCTCAGTTATAGCACAGGGAACCACTCCAACTAATCCCTGTGATGGTAATTTTTTTCAGTGCTGGGATTCATACCCATGGCCTCATACATTCTAGGCACATGGTTGCTAGTGAACTCAATCCCCTTCATTTGATTGGAGACAAGGTATATATAGGATATGCAAGTAGCCTAGGCTGGCCTTGAATTTATAATCCTTTATCTCAAGCTTCCTGAGTCCTGAGATTATAAGGGAGAGCATCATATCTGACAGTTTTATACTAGGGAAGCTTGCTAATAAGTATAGGGGAGATTTTATGGCTCCACAGGACCAGGGATATCTTCCTTGGACTTCTGTCTGTGTAAGGAAACATGTCATCGGATTAGTATATCTCTGTGTTACAAACATAAGCAATTTTTATTAGAATAGTGTTACTTCTTATCACTTCTGGCTATTGTCCCCTTTCCCTACCCCATATATTTACCAAAATCTTTGGAACATAGTAAATGCTACATAAATATTCAAAGTAAATATGCTAAAGGAGGAAGGGAGTGGGCACAATAATGGGGAGAAGGAGAGAGAGACAGTATAGAGGGGAGAGATGTTTAGAGAGAGGGAAGAAGGGAGAAAGGACTCTTGTTAATGGACAGGGTCAGAATTTGGACCACAGAGTTGTCAAATCCCTGCTGTAACCAAGCACATTCCATTTGTCTTTCCCAAGGGGCAGTAAAGACCACTTTCTGTGAAGTTCCTCTTCCTTGATGCCAGACACCTACACTGTATCATTGCTCCATTGTACAGGCAGGAAAAAAATGCTATACCATAAAATAAGATCCCAGTACTTGAGCTTTTTAAAATTGATGCCCATGTTGTGGTGATGGCAAGGATGCCCATCTTTCTGAACATTCTGTTGTCCTTGTCTTATTCTCTCTTTTTATCCCAACTTTTCAGTGTACTGAGTTGTAGATAATACCTCTGTGAGCACTCAGAAGATGTTGACTGACTAGCTAAATTATGCTATTGATGTTGGCTTAATTAATACTAATGACTTATTATGAGAATTGCAGATATATATCCATGTCTAGAAAGCGTCAGTGACAAGAGAATTAAGGTGTCAGCTCTCATAAAACATGAGTAAAAATCTCCTCAGGGTAACTGGAGACAGTTACCTCCTCACTCAGAAAAGAAAATGTCCTTGAATTACATTGGTGCATGATAGTGAATCATGAATCTCTAGTCTTTAATCAGAGATGAATCTGGTGATAGCTAAATTTCACTTCTATAGCAGCCACACAGTTTTAAGTGAGAAGATAACAAGAAGGGTATAGATCCAGGTGGGAAGAATGCATAAAGCAATGCTGTTGATGGTTGTAGCATAACCAGGGAATCATAGGTAATGTATATTGAGGTAGATGAATGTATACATTAGCATCCTGGGGTTAACTTCACTCTGCAGATAATTAACATGTCCTTATTTTTTAAATAAATGCTTCTGCAGTTAAAATAAATGTATTTAATTAGTAGAGACAGTCCTGAAGTGGGAAGTGAATGTACTAATGGAATAAATGGTTGTATAAACAGTTTATATTCCTAAAAGCTAAATATACTGCCTTTAAGTTATTTGTAGGGGAGTTAGATCTATGGTTGTGAGAACTCATTGACAGGAGGCTGCACTGCACAGCGTGTGCCTTGTGGCAAGTTGCAGATTAGGATTACCCAATAGTGTGTGCTTTGATCACTGACAGTTCTGCCGTGGCTTAAGAGTTGACTTTGTCATATGAGAAATGTCACGTTGCTCTCGCCATTACTGAGTTGTGTTCTCAACTGTCTACTAGGTATTTCCACTAGGCTGGCTGCTGAGACCTCCAGTTCACCTGGTTAAGTTAAACCTCTGATTTCCTGTTTTGTCAATCTTTTGCATTCACTTCTGCAGAAGCCTATTCTGTGAATCTTCACATCCTGAGTCACTTTTGATTTGGGATTTCCTTCCATTCCTACCCATCCTCTCTTTGACACCTTGATCAGATTTACATCCCACAGTTATGTTCTACTTCTTGTAAGTCCTTCTTTTAATTTTTTCTGAATTACCTACTTTCCCCCATGTCAGTTACCGTATGTTCTAAATCTCTTCTTTGTTCCCTCATCCTTTAATCTTTTGTCCATTTAGTCTGTTACACACTGCTGCCAGAGTGACTTCAGATCCAGTGTTATCTCATTACCCCTTAGACTAACAGCTTTTATGAAGTAAAGATTTAGCTCAAATTGATATTAGGATAGAACCAAAATACTTAAAAAAACTAATTTAAATATTTCCACAACCTGGTCCCCATGTTCCTTCATTCATGTGTTTCTGATTCCTGGCTTCCATATACCTTCACACACATATGGACTCTCTGCTATAGTCTGGGGTAATCCCCAAGCATTTCAGTGTCAGTGACTATGTTCAGGCTATTGCTTTGTTATGGGATGATGGGTTCCCTGTGTTTATAACCTTGCCTTAGAGCAGAGGCTATGGATGTGCTTCTTGTCCAGCTCAGTCAATGGTTACCTGCTGGTGCCTCATCAGTAGATGAAATTAGTAGTGGAGACTCGTGAGGTAAGAGAAGATACCTTTCCCAGTGAAGCCCTTTTAGTGCTTGTATTGAAGATTGAAATTTTCTGCCATTTTACATTTTCTCAGACTCCATTGTTCCAAAATATAACCCAGGGGAAAAATTCTATCATTATTTCTACTGAATTTAAGATTTTGCTCCATAGCTCACATTTTTACTGGGACTTGCAGAAAAGTGATATGTATCTACCTGTTTGCATCTAGCATAGGACTAGTGATTTTTTTCTACTATTCTCAGGAACAACTCCTATGATATGTCCTCTCTAGTGATAGCACTCTGAGTCTCCTGCTTTATACTAATCTGTGACATTTGCATATAAAACAGCTGTATGTGTGGGTATTACTCCCCCTGTCCCCCTCTCACATACAGTTGGTTCCTCCCAGCTGAGGTATAGACTACAGACAAATTCCAAGAGAGATTCCCTAACACCTATATTTTAATGGTTCAGCTAAGCAAGCAGATGACAAAAATTATTTAGCACCATCATGGTCAGAGTCTTGGGCTGTGGAAGAGTCTGTTCAGAGACAAATTGAAGCTAGAAATTAGGGATCAGTGGAATTAAGATATCATATAGGTATTTATTAAACAACAATTATATACCAGTTAGTCAATATAAGATGGGATGAAACTGTGAATAAAACAAACATAACTTTTCATGGTACTTATGTTGAATTATCAAGTACTCATAGCTCTGCAGCATGAATAACTGAAGTGCACAACACCACTTATCCCCACTCATTCATTCATCATATCAGCCAATTTATTGTGTACTTGCTTTTCTGGAACTTAGAAGGTAATTAGGACGACAGATGTCAACCTCATTAAAAAAACATTTTAGACACACTCAAATAAAAGTCTGTTCAGAGTATACCTTGAGGACTCAAAGTAGGGAAATGTCAGAGTTGTCTTTCCTTTTAGGGTCAGTGCTAGCCAGGAAAGGCTCACAATCAGCACTCTTGACAGATGAGAAGGTACCCTTCAAGTGCTCAGGAAGCAGGGAAGGCAATGTGGTCCTGGGGTAATTCAGAGAACAGTCAGTGTTTCCAAATGACTGAAAGATAAAGCATATGGTGGACTTGACTTTTCCATGTAAATAGATTGAGCCACACTGCTGCTATTTGAGCTGGATGAATATCTGGAAGAGATAATTTAACAGTGAGAACAAAGAGCACAAAGTGTACACAATATGAACTCAGCTTTGTAACACAATGATCAATTACCTTAAATGTGTGTGTGTTTTCAAGCATGCTTGGGCCAATAAATAAAGTTGTATATGACTATCTGAGTATGTAGGAAACTTTGGAGTGGTACAATATGATTGTTGGTATGTTCTATGATAGATTATGCAGAAGGAGGAGGACCATAATAATCAAAGATTATGTCAGTTCTTTGGGGCTGAGAGAAAGGGATTTGAGTTTGGTGCTACCCTATGCTAGCTTAGGCTACTAAGCATGATCCCATCTCAGTGAAACAAAGTAACACCTACCTAATTGAGGCAGAAAGATTGTAGGAGCCAGAGGGGGTGGATGACATCATGAAGATGGTATCAGGCATAACAGGACTGACACATGTATGAATTCATAGATCACAGTAGTATGCACAGGGCCTGCATAGTTCCAAGAAAGATTGGGTCCCATCACTGAGACAGGGAAAGTAGATATGTGCCCTCATCCCTAATAATGAAGGTATCTACAATTGACAACCTCTTGTAAATGAAAATTGCTTTTCTCCAGGGAGGTCTCACTGGGCAGATAAACCACACTAAAGGGTAGGGTTAATGCCGAGAAGTAGAAGGCCAACACAAAGCACACTCAATGGTGTATTTGTAAATAGTCTCTCTAATATTATTTGGGCATTTTAAAAACTTACTGGTATTTTGCTTTGTGTTTTTATGGTGTGTATGTGTGTGTGTGTGTGTGTGTGTGTTTGTGTGTGTGTGTGTGTGTATCTGTCTGTCTCTGTGTGTGTTTCTGTGGTTTTCTTTTAAAATATTGTTTTATTTATATTTTCTAAAGACAAATTAAATTATGGAGTTGGATGAATAGGGATGTGGGAAGGATCTTGGAGATGAGGGAAGGGAATCCATGATCAGAACATATTGAATGAAAAGACTTATTTTCAAGAAAAACAGAACCGAATAACAGTAGGAAGAGGACATTAAGGAGGAATTAAGTGTCAACTGGATAATACTATGGATTGTGAATGAGTGAACATGTGCACGAGAGTCACTTGTAGTAGATTGTAATGATGCAACAAAAGCTTCCAAAATTAAAGTTCATCCTGAAAAATCTGTTCTGAGAATGAAGACAGGACTCCATGGGAGCCTTGAGGCTAGAAGAAGGGACATCTCTTTGTCCACATTGACCAGCTCCTGTTCCATCTCTGTAAGTTGTGAGCAATACAGAGGTGACTAAGAATCCCTGTCTTCCCACGATGGCCTAAACTGTAACTCCATGTGTCTATTTCTGCATATATCTCAGTGTGGGTGAACAATTAGACCCAGGGTCAGGTTTTGTGGACAGGGGCTCCAGTAACAGCAGTAGGGATTGTTATGAACCTGACTTTCTGTCCCTAGATGATATGGTTAAGATCTGATATCGAAAGTCTTGTGCTGGAAAGAGTTTGCCATGAGTGCAGTGGTGCTTGCCAGGGTTGAGTGTACTGGAGTTAGGGATACGCTCAGGCTCCTTCCTCTAAGAAGCTTGTGGCAAACTGAGGCTTTAAATACTTACTGTTAACCAGCAGGGGCTTATGATTACTTGTATTAGGGCATTTGAGTTCAGTGTTCTAGATTACCTAACCACTGATTAGCTGGGGCCTTTCAGTGCCTGCCTCTGTTTTGTCACATGTAAAATGAACTCCTTTATGAGCCATTGTTTCATAATTCTGTGTTTTTGCCCCTTCTGCTCCTTAGTCCTACAAAATCATTCCTGCCATCACTGTGGTGAGTGAGTGAATTAATACATGAGCATTGATTAGAAGAGAGCTTGGTATATAGTAGGTACTCCCCAAATTTTGGCCAAAAAGAGAAATAATGAACAATTTAGAGTTGAGGTTCTGCCACTGCTTTTTAATTAGATCTAGAAGAAAGAAAAGGAAAACAGCATTTACTAAGTTCCTGGCATGTTCATTGTAAGTAGTGTTCCTCACAGCCTTTGATGACAGCTGTATTGCTGCTATGCCTATTGTACAGGCATATGCAGCAAGGCTTAGCGGCAGGGGGTAGTGGGGACTGAGTGATGTCAGACAGCTAGCAAGAGGCAGAGATAAGATAGAACTCTGGCTTCATGCAAAGGCTTCTTTTGATTGACTTAATTCACATACAAATGGCACCTCAAATTCCTTCCTTTTACTCACTTTTCATATTCACAACAACAAAGAAATGAACACTGAATAAATGCCTAGTGGATGCTAGAGGGAAACTCTTGAAGGATTTACTGACTTTTCATCCTTCTTTTGGGTCTTGGACCTGAAATGAAGCTATGGCTTCCTTCCGCAGAAAAATCTGCACAGATCTGTATGCATAAAGTTTTGTGAATGTTTCTTGGCATCTGCCGATGTTTCGATGCCTCATTTTGCACCCTGCCTTAGATGTTGTTGCTGGATGGAGAAAGAAGAGTCTCCTGCCTTTAGAGGCTTGCAGCCCTCCTTACTGTGTTCTTTTATTCACTTTTACCTTCTAGCAACTTGTATTTCAGAGACAGACACTTTAAAGAACCAATATACACAGGATGCCCTTCTTTGGATATAGAAAATCAGGGATTGAGAAAGGCAATTATCTACCTCGGTGCCACGGGTGAACTGCCATATAGGAAGAGGGTGATGACAGCTACTGCCTGTAAATCTTTGCTCAGTGATCTGTTGTGTTACCTACATGAGCTTATTATAGCATGGCTCCTAGTGTGACGCTACTTATTTATGAGCCCTGTACACAAATTAGAAAATATTCCAAAGCCTTCCTAAACTAGCTGGAGAGTGAGTCACAAAGTCCTTGTGAGGATTCCTGTTTTACACCTGTCCCTGCGATGTGTGGCTGGCCTGCAGAAGTGATTTCTTGCTCCTCTTTCTCCACTATTTCTTAGTTAGAACATAGTCATTGATCACCAACAGAGGGAACACACCCTAATCTACAATGGAGAGGACTTTGAAATATACATCTAGATTTGCCTGGCAAGAAATATAAATGTATTTCTGGACACTCACATTTTGTGAGATGTTGAACAAAATATGCAGAGGACTCAAGACTCTCCCTTTCAGGGCCAGAGCACAACTGAGCAGGTGCCCAGAAAGACTAGGTGAAATAGAAATACAAAGAGAAGAAACTTCTGGATATCAGGAGCTAGTTAATCCCACATGAAAAAAAAATGAATAGTAGGAAAATGTCAGGTCCAATCAGCATTCCTATAAGCTAATGTAAGCTCTTTGGTGACACCAAAAATGCTGACTCAACATTTATTGAGTTAATGGGGAACTTAAGGTGGTCAAATCATATAACTTGGGTTGCACAATGATTATGTCTGCAGTTCCTTTTCACTCTGGATCTCTATGATCCCATTTGGTATTTGTCTCTGAGCCTACCTGGTAAAGTCTCCTGAAGGCAGAAGCACACAGATTTCTGGACCGCCCCATATTTATGAGTTTTGTACCTGTGCATTCTACCAATCTGGGACAAAATACTAGGGATAAATTTGTATCAATATTGGACATGTACAGACCTTTTTCTTGATCATTATTCCCTAAACAATATAGCAGAACAGCTATGTGAATAACTGCTTATATTGCATTATATGTGATAGGTATTTGAGAAATGATTTGAAGTATAATATATAGAAGGGATGCGGAGAATAGTTTCAGATACCATACTATTTAATATAAAGGACATAAGACTATCTATGCAAAGTCTCTTCAGTGATTATGAAAGCAAGCCTTCATGGATATGAAGGATGGCAAAACTTTCTACTTACTTCATGATTGCCTATTTGTTACCCCCCCCCTTTCCAGTTAGGTGAAAGAATAAACAAACAAGCTGCATCATGTACCCTGGTCTCAGGGACTCTCCTTTGGGGAACAATTTTCAGGAACGAGGACTGCTCTTCTCAACTCCTCTGTGTCTGTATGTCATGATGAGAGAAGTGTTGGGGGTAAGGGCAGAGGTGGATCTGTCCTTGCCCAGGTTAGCCAATGTAGACAGGCAGCTACTGGGAGTTTTCTCATTCATGATAAAGCCAGTGCTTCAGCTCCCATACTGCTCTAACACTGTGGGCCACCCACACAGTTCTCTGTCAGAGGCTGACTGTGTCACCTTAGTGGGGCTGCTGGAGCAGCCTTCCCAGCCCTCCCCTTTCAGCTAACACTAATGAAAGCTCTCTGGGAAACTAAGCTCAAGGCTAGAGGAGGTCATTCTAAAATAACCTAAGGAAGTTCTTTGAAGATATCACTGTCATGACAGATAAAGGAAACTCGGGGGCTATAGCATGCTTAGATTAAAAAAAAACCATCTGACAGTATTCGGCATCACAGATGAATGAGGGAGGTAAAGGGTAATAGGAGAGGCTGTCAGAAGGTGTGAAAGTTGAATTAAAAATAGCATTTGGCTGGCCCTTTTGTAAGTATCTTTGAAGGCTCTTTCTCATGAAATAGCTCTTGCCACACCCAGTTTCTCTTGAGCCATGATCCCCCATGAATCTCCTCATTGAGACTGCTCCCTGGGTATGAAATTTCATTGTTGATCTTTACAGTTGTTATTTAATACAATGGCCCTAGTAGAGATGTTACATGATATCAAGCTCTGTGTCCAATAAATGTTTTTTTCCCCAGTTCTTTCCAAGCATGTAATTGGCATAAACCAACAGATGCTCACTGAGGCACAACCCCTTAAAAGCTACAGTAGAATGGCTTTTGCACAGAAAAAAAAAATTCCCCATGTGACTTCATTCTCCTAATCACTGAGAAATGTTTCTTTATCTGGATGAATGCAGGAGATCAGGGTTGGAGTTGAAGCATTATCAATTGCTTGCTGTGTGTCCTGCAACAAATCTCTCCCCTAGCTGACCTTCCTCGTCTGCTGAATGATGATGTCTTGATGTCCGCAGCTCCTTTTCACTCTGAATCTCCATGCTCCCATTCTCGAGTTTCTCTCTGAACCTAAATCACCTGAAGTTAAAAGTGTGCAGATTTCTGGGCTCCTCCCTAGAAGGCGGAGCCAGTATTTCAATGGGTAGGGATTAGAAATGTTTGTCTAAAAGGTGCACAGGTGATTCTTATTCTTATTCTTATTGTTTTCACTTGTGTTCATAATGTGGCTGTTTCCAGCCTTGTGAGCAATGGAATTCAGTCAGCAGGAGCAGGTAGGCAGACCTTTCAATGAACCACACAGGCAGGAGAAACATAAAGGTATAAAGACTCCAGATTTGTTTCTTTGTTCTTGTTCTTTGAGCAGTGTCTAGCTCAGAGCAGGTACACAAAACGTTTTTGGTGTTTGAGTAGCTCTTAAGATCCCTTGCAATAAGCATTAGTCTAAAATAGTGTTAAACACCAGTTTCAAATAGTGCAGCCTGACAGCTTCCACATGCCTTCACCCACTCTGGCAATGTGGTTTCTTGGCTCTGAGAGTTTCTCCTTAGTGGTAGATTGGATAAGCTGGAATTGTCAAAGACAATTTTGACTATTAAACTGGTAAGGAATGTGTTGTTTAAGAATCCATCTGAATGTGAAAAAATGCTCTTTGTATTTCTTAGGCTTCTGGCTGTCAGACCCCAGTATTCTTAGAAGCAGAAAGAACCCGGCAATGCCGTGCACAGCTGCCTCGTCAACAGTCTCGGTTAGCCTAGAAGGAGTTCATAAATACAATTGCCATTAGCTCAATGGGTTCCTTTGAGAATGTGCTGCTGATAATCATTATCAGAGCAATATATGTATGACAACTGATATTTATTGGATGGGTTTATTAGGTATCAAGTTCTGTTCTGAGCATGTTCACAAATACAGTGTGAAATATGTTCTCTAAAAGTCTTTTATCACACCACTATGGCATAAGTATAGTTGTTCACAGGTATCCATTAGGGCCTGTTTCCAAACACTTCTCAGGTATTAATAACTGTAGATGCCCAAATCTCTTACATAAAGTGGTACAATATTTGTGAAAAAACCTATGCAGGTGCCACCCTCTCTATATTTTAAATCTTCACCAGATCACATATTATACTTAATACAATCTACATACTTAGTTAATAGTAACTGCAGTAGATTGTTTAAGAAATTCAGAAAAAATATTCACATACTCCTTTAAATGAAATTTTTCTAATTAAAACTCTCTGATTAGTTGAATCCAGGGATAAAATTTCATTCATTATTATATAGGAGTATATACAATAACATATATATGGTCACTTTTATATAGCAAATATATATACATACACAAAATATATATACTTGTGGAAATGTAAAATATCTTCCAGCATGCCATGCTCATGTATATTAGCTCATCTAAAAAGTTATAAGAAAGCATATTCATGTAAATTATATATACTCACATATTTCTTTCTGCGATAGTAGCATGCGTATATACATGTACAATGTCATCACCATTTGCACTCAATCGTTTACAGTTTTCCACACAGAAACATACCTCATTAATATGCTGACTTACATATATCTGTATATTTATTATCATTTAACTATATACACACACAAGCATATACCATACAAGCATGACTATCAGTCATACACTCTCAAAGATATATTTACTATCCCAATCATGTATGCATAAGTATATAACTCATATACTGTATTCAATAGACACATACAAAGATATATGCAGCCTTTATAGAAACTCTCAAACACACATACATATATTTTCTATCATAGCCTTACTTTCTAACAAACATATACATAGTTTTCAACTATTTTAGCCATGTACACACAAAATTAACTTGAAGATCCCACAATATTCATCATAGAAATTTATATATTTCCATTAATCAAAATTAACATAATTGCACACAAATACCTCCTCATCTACATACTCAAGTAAAATACTTGCACACACTGTAACAAAAACACCTAAAATAAATATATACCTTCACACTTCTCATTCATGCAAAAAATATGACATAATCCATGCACTCAAATACACACACACATACAAATACACACATGCATACACACATGTGTGTGTTGTATATATATATTATATATGTATAATATATATATACACATATATACATACATATATACATAATATATATATACTTCTCCCACACATTCTTTCTCACTCATACACATAATATCACCTACACATACATGAACAAGAAAACACCATACATTCACAGATTCTTTTTTCTCACATATATTAATACTTAAACACAGCACCTCTTACCTATACTCATGCACAAATACACATACATTTTGTACACATTTGTGTCTTTAGTATGTGTAAGGAATTTCCCATACCTAACAAAAGACACTCTTGTCCTTCTGGGTGTTCGTGGGCTCCAAGCTGAGGAGCATAGTGCTGTGCAGATAGTGAACTGGGAGTTCCCATCCTTCCTCTTTCCTCGTTAGCAAGCACAGGTGATATTTTTTGCATGCATCTTGCTGGTGGAGACAGAGGCATGTGGAATATCATTCAATATTAAGGTTAGATCTTGAAGACTGGGACTGGCCTTCTCACTTTTCAACATCCATGTAGAGATTGCTTAGGGCAACACGTTTGTTTCCCCATCCTTACTTTAGGATGCTAAAAGAGAGTAACTTGCCATGTTCTTACATTTCTATTTTTAATTACAACTAAGTAGGGACAAAAGTGAAACATTTTAGCAATTTAATCTTAGTGTAAAATGGTGTATTTTCAGTTCATTAACTAAAACGGAAATCAAGTAGCTTATCAAAGGTTCAGTTTCACATTTGCATATGGCTCTGGGATTCATGAAGCAGGATTTTCAAAAGCTATAAAGCCCCACAACTGTCTCTGGGGATGACTGGCTCTATCATTTTGACTGCAGCATTAAAAAATGACATTTGGATATTAAGTATAATGAGTATGCTTCCAGCCTTCATCATTGACATAGACTAACTAACTGGAGCTGCAAAGCTAGCTGCATCATATGTCTCTTAAAAAGAAATAAGAGGAAGCTTTAGCTGTGTATTAGTTATCCACTACTGCATAAAAATTCACCTCCAAACTTAGTGGCTTATCTCACAGTTTGTATGGGCAGGCAGATGGATACAGACTCTCTAGGGCTTCTAGCCAAATTCTATATTCTTTGCTATAAGGTGCAAGAAGGCCTGAGGAAAAAAGCATCTTCAAAGTTAGAGGATAAATATGGGCTCCTAGCTCCCTCTTCAGATTTTTCTTCCTTTCCCACTCTCCAGAACTTTTCTCCATATTCCAAAAGGCCAATGATTTATTTATGAGAGCACAACATTGATTATTTTGATCTCTGATTATTTGAAATCTTCTGCAGTAAAAGGAGATTGTTTTACTTTTTTTCTATTGTTCTGAAGAGACACTATGGCAAAAGTAACTTACAGAAGAAAGAGTTTAATGAAGGAGGGGGTTCACTTTCAAAGGCTGAGTTCACGATGATTGTAGTAAGTTGTATAGCGGCAGCCAGCCAGGCAGGTATGGTGTTGTAGCTGTAGCTGAGAGCCTCCATCTATTTCTGCAAGTAGGACACACACACACACACACACACACACACACACACACACACACACACACACACACACACAGGGGGGATGGGGGATGGGAAGGGAACAGTAACTGGGAATATTTTGAGAGTTTTGAAAATTTGAAATCCCACTCCCTGTGATGTATCTTCTCCTGCAAGGTCACATCTCCTACTCCTCCTCAACAGTTCCAACAATTATATTGGCCAATGAGTCCAGTCTCAACCACCACAGAGATGAATTCAGAGAAAACAAGAGGATGCACCTGTAGTAAGAATTTCAACTTTTATGTAAACCAGAAATCTGATATGTTTTCATTTTAATCTCAGGTGGGATATGGAGCTGCTTCAGACTGACTGCAGCAGCTATGATTTGCCTCCTGTTATAGCAGTGGGAAGTGTGGGTAAAGGCTAAATAAGTGTGGAAGAAAAAGGACCCCACAAACTACCAAAGACCGGCTTGTTATGAAAAAAAAGAGAAGCTGTCTTCAAAAATTAAATCACACATCAGGACAGGACAGAATTGATGATCAGGCACCATGAAAGGTGAGTTGGGGCTTCTTTCTGGTTTTAGAAGGAAGAGATTGGAGAACTCATTGCCTGAAAGTTAGTTTGAGATGTAGATGTAAAACGATGTCCTTAAAGGTTATTTTACTAAATGTGATAGAACATATCCCCCCCCCCAGTTACTTTGGATCCTTTTCAACATTCTCAAATCTTGCTTGACTCTTAAAACATTCTGAAATTGGATGTACGATCCTTTCACACAAACATCACAGACTGAAATGTGCTTCAGGATGGTGTTGCTTTATCACAGTTTGTTTTGAGATTCAGAAGTTAACTACTGGTCAATCTATTCTCATGTTTTGACCTAGTATAGTCAGAGATCAGATGTTATTGAGGGTGTTTCATGATTCACTTGTATGCCAACATTTCCATGAATCACTTATCATGTGCCAGAAATTGTGCTAAGTCATTTAAAAGGAAACAGAGGGCACAGAAACACCTCTTCTCCCTAGGAATGTAAGACAATGGGAAAAGATTCTCAATTATGAGCCCAAATAACAAGAATAGAAGTATTCCATGCCGTGTACCAAAATGGGTTAGATAAGGCAATGGATTTTGAGGCAAAGGCAAAATGATTAAATGACTGAACAAGGAGAGCACACATCATTTTCTGGAGGCAGTGGTAGTTGCACTTACACTTAGGGATAGTTAGCAAAGTGAGCTTCCAGAACAATAGAGTGATATAAACAAGTAAGATTTTATACTGGGATTCTGGGATCCCTAGTATGGATTAAGATCTAGAGTACACTCTCACCTGTCCACATTTACCTGTGTTAATGTATATTGATTATACAAGTAGGTCATACTGTCATCTAAAAAACTTTGAAGGGAACAGTGACAAGCTTAGATGGGCTTCGTAAGTTGTTCTGTGTTTGTTTGTTTGTTTGTTTTGTTTGTTCTTAAATATACTCACCTGTATTTTGGTCACCAAATATTTGTTAGCTGTCAATTCTGCCAGAGTTATAGTTATTATCTGGGTGAGAGATAATAGGTATCTGGTTCAAAGTAGTGGTTGGAGAGTGGTGAGCAAGATCAAGATGGGGCAGTATAACCTCACTCTGCTTCTTTAGGACGATCAAACAGACAAAAGTCAGGAAGCAAAGGTTCTCTTTAAGTATGGGCACATGTATGAACATGTATGAAAGTAATGATAGGCAGATGTGCATAGGGCTTGAGTAGAAATAATCAGGGGGCCAGGTAGCTAGCCAGCCTTATTAGGACAGTACTACATATAGCCTTGATTTATTTAGTAAGTAAAAAATGGAATATCCACTTTAAATTCTGTGTAAATATAAAATCAATTCTCTATGAATTAAAAGCAGTGCAATTATGGGATATACTTATGCTGATCTATTGTCATTCATCTACAATTCAAATCTTTAATATTTTTTCCCGAATCCTTCCTGACATGACAGAAGCCATGCCTCTTTAGGGAAGGACAGTTTAAAAATAGCACAGTTTAACTGCATGGGCCTTGCCTGGTGTCAGAGTAGCTGAATTCAAATCCAGTTTCCACTGCTTATTGGTTATATGACCTTGGTAAAGTGGTTCAATGTCCCAAAAACTCATCTAGAAATTGGGAAGATGACTTCTTTCTTGACCACCTACCCGGGTGAAACGGCAGCATGCCACAGTGCTTTGAAACCCACAGGGCATCGGGAGGCACTGTAATGATCCCTAAAGTAGATGAATACGATGGCCTCATTAAGAAGCCTGCAGGTTGGTGTGGGATTTGGGGGCTCTAATTAATTCTAAATATCAAATAGTAAGCTGCAGCTTTTCTCTTTCTTTCTCTTGGAAGCTGGCAGGAGTGGGGCGGGCAGACATTGTCCGTGCACCCACCTCGGAGATTTCATCATGTCCTAAGGAGAAATATTCTCCAAACAGCTTGCACTTAATTTCCCTGTAGCTGCCACGCTGCTGAAACTACAGCCTCAGGTCCTCCTGGGTACCTGTGTAATTGTCACATTGGCATTCCCCAATTCCATTTCTGCTCAGCAGCTGCTGAATGCTGGCTGGGGGAGGAGTGAGGAGACTAAGTTCTGAACACATCTCTCTGAAGGGGCAGGGCCCTCCATTCAAGCAGGGCTGTCATAGAACACAGGAACAAGACAAGCACCAGAATCGATCACAGACTGACATTTGAATGGAATTTGAGGGAAAGGCCATTTTTTTTAAAATCAGGAAACAAATAGAAGGGTGGCAGGTTCAGCACAAAAAGTATATGTAATTGTGATTTCCCTCCAAAGCATGACAAGCAAGTCAAGGCAACCTGAATGACAGCAAAAAGCCAAATTATTACAATTCAAATCCCATTTATTGCTTGAGAAGTGTAGCAGCCAGTGGAAAACCAACTCCAAAACAATGTCCCAAAACCCACAGTAACTAACTAGGCAGATGCAAAATGCTTTAAATCAAAATTCTCTGAATTTCATACCTGCCAAAGTGTGTGTGTGTGTGTGTGTGTGTGTGTGTGTGTGTGTGTGTCTTGAGAAAAGGGACATTTGTTTCCTGTGCTACATTCACTAGCGAATTGTTCTCCTTTGCACTAATAAGACTGTTCTGCTCTTTAGATAACCTCGATGATATGTTATTAGCTGATTTCACATGCTAAAATCTTGACCATCTGTATTTCATATTGTGACTATTTGGATATGGTGCCTTTGAAACAGTAAATGAAGTCCTAAGAGCAGGCTTTAATTCAATCTTACTGGTACCCTTCTAGGAAGAGCTTTGCCCAGAAAAAGTACACACAGAAAAAAAGTGTGTGGATACAGGGAGAATAATCCAAGTCCAATTGTAGGGGAGAGATCTTAGAAAAAAACTCACTTTAAGATTTCTAGTTTTGAGAAGTGGGACAAAAAATAAATGTCTGTTATCTGAACCACCCAATCAGTTGGTACTTTTATATGGCACTCTGAGCCACTGAGGTATGGTCCTAGGTGATAAGGACTATCTATGCTGGCCTTTTTCTGGTAGATTTATTCATTTGTAAAGCAATTTTTATTATAATGATTATTGAAGATATTCATGTATCTTGTTAAATGTATCCATTCTGCTTTCAGTATAATATACACCTATACATATGTATGCATACATAGTTACATATATTATAACATCAAAGACATATCTATTTTACAGTTATCTAAACAGGAATTAGAGAATAAGGAGTGATAAGTCATCAAAGTATATATATATATATATATATATATATATATATATATATATATATATATATATATATATATACTGCAAGCTACACAAATGTTAGGAAACATTTTTAAATTGTGTATTTCTTATTTACATTTCAAACATTAGTGCCTTTACTGGTTTCCATGCCAAAATCTCCCTAACCCCTCCCCCTTCCATTCTATCTGGGTGTTCCCCTCCCCATCCTCCCCCATTACCACCCTCCCCCCAACAATCACATTCACTGGGTGTTCATTCTTGACAGGACCCAGGGCTTCCCCTTCCACTGGTGCTCTTACTAGGATATTCATTGCTACCTATGAGGTCAGAGTCCAGGGTCAGTCCATGTATAGTCTTTAGGTAGTGGCTTAGTCCCTGGAAGCTCTGGTTGCTTGGCATTGTTGTTCATATGGGGTCTCGAGCCCCTTCAAGCTCTTCCAGTTCTTTCTCTGATTCCTTCAACGGGGGTCCTATTCTCAGTTCAGTGGTTTGCTGCTGGCATTCGCCTCTGTATTTGCTGTATTCTGGCTGTGTCTCTCAGGAGCGATCTACATCCGGCTCCTGTCGGTCTGCACTTCTTTGCTTCATCCATCTTGTCTAATTGGGTGGCTGTATATGTATGGGCCACATGTGGGGCAGGCTCTGAATGGGTGTTCCTTCAGTCTCTGTTTTAATCTTTGCCTCTCTCTTCCCTGCCAAGGGTATTCTTGTTCCCCTTTTAGAGAAGGAGTGAAGCATTCACATTTTGGTCCTCCTTTGTGAGTTTCATGTGTTCTGTGCATCTAGGGTAATTTGAGTATTTGGGCTAATATCAACTTATCAATGAGTGCATACCATGTGTGTTTTTCTGTGATTGGGTTACTTCATTCAGGATGATATTTTCCAGTTCCAACCATTTGCCTATGAATTTCATAAAGTCATTGTTTTTGATAGCACAGTAGTATTCCATTGTGTAGATGTACCACAATTTCTGTATCCATTCCTCTGTTGAAGAGCATCTGGGTTCTTTGCAGCTCCTGGATATTATAAATAAGGCTGCTATGAACATAGTGGAGCACGTGTCTTTTTTATATGTTGGGGCATCTTTTGGGTATATGCCCAAGAGAGGTATAGCTGGATCCTCAGGTAGTGCAATGTCTGTTCCTCTTTCTCCACATCCTCGCCAGCATCTGCTGTCATCTGAGTTTTTGATCTTAGCCATTCTCACTGGTGTGAAGTGGAATCTCAGGATTGTTTTGATTTCCATTTCCCTTATGACTAAAGATGTTGAACATTTCTTTAGGTGTTTCTCAGCCATTCGGCATTCCTCAGCTGTGAATTCTTTGTTTAGCTCTGAACCCCATTTTTTAATAGGGTTATTTGTCTCCCTGTGGTCTAACTTCTTGAGTTCTTTGTATATTTTGGATATGAGCCCTCTATCAGTTGTAGGATTGGTAAAGATCTTTTCCCAATCTCTTGGCTGCCTCTTTGTCCTATTGAGAGTGTCTGTTGACTTAGAGAAGTTTGTGGTTGTATTCCCATATGTTGATCCTACATCTTAGAGCATGAACATTGATATTCTGTTCAGGAAGTTTTTCCCTGTACCTATGTATTTGAGGCTCTGTCCCACTTTCTCTTATATTAGTGTCAGTATATCTGATTTTATGTGGAGGTCCTTGATCTACTTGGACTTGGACTTTGTACAAGGAGAATGAATAGATTGATTTGCCTTCTTCTGTATGCTGACCTCAAGTTCAACCTGAAACATTTGCTAAAAATGCTGTGTTTCTTGCAGTGGATAGTTTTACCTCTTTTGTCAAAGATCATGTAAAGTGGGTCTTCAATTCTATTCAATTGACTTCATGAAATTCATAGTCAAATGGATGGAACTAGAAAATATCATCCTGAGTGAGGTAACCTAATCACACTAAACACACACACACACACACACACACACACACACACACACACACACACACCACACACAAAACAGATGGTATTCACTCACTCATAAATGGATATTAGCTCAAAAGCTCGAGTTACCCAAGATTCAACCCACAAACCACATGTAGCTTAAGAAGGATGACCAAAGTGCAGATGGTTCAGTCCTTCTTAGAAGGGGGAACAAAAATATACATAGGAGGGGATATGAAGACAATTTTTGGAGCAGAGATGGAAGGAATGGCCATTCTGGTCTTGCCCCACCTGGGGATCCTGTCCATATATATACAGCCATCAAACCCAGACAATATTGATGAAGCTAAGAAATGCATGTCAGAGACAGCCTGGTGTAGCTGTCTTATGAGAGGCTCTGCCAGAGCATTACAAATACAGAGGTGAATGCTAGCAGCAAACCCATTGGAGGAGTTAGAGAAAGGATTTAAAGAGCGAAGGAGTTTGCAACCCCATAAGAACAATACCAACCAACCTGAGCTCCCAGGGACCAAACCACTACCCAAGGGCTATACATGGACTGACCCATGGCTCCAGCTGCATATGTAGCAGAGGGTGGCCTTGTTGGACACCAATAGAAGGAGAAGCCCTTGGTCCTACCAAGGCTGGAACCCCCAGTGTAGGGGAATATGAGGGCGGGAAATGGGAAGGGGTAGGGTTTGGGGAGGGGGAACACCCTCATAGAAGAAGGGGGAGAAGGTGTTAGAATGGGTTGTTTATTAATGGAAACTGTAAAAGGGGATAATATTTGAAATATAAATAAATATACTCAATAAAAAACGAAAAATAGGGTACAGTGCTAAACAAATAATTTTCAACTGAGGAATATCGAATGGCTGTGAAGCACCTAAAGAAATGTTCAACATCCAATTTCATTAGGGAGATGCAAATCAAAACAACCCTGAGATTCCAACTCACACCAGTTAGAATGGCTAAGATCAAAAGCTCAGGTGACAGCAGATACTGGGGAGGATGTGGAGGAAGAGGCAATTATATTATTGAGTTAAGGATGAGCCTTCCCTGCCATTTGTAGGAAACAAATCTCTCATAGCAATTTCTTTTGTCCTTTGACTTACAGTCCTCAACCCCCTACCTCTTGCAAAATGTTCCCTGAGTCTTAGATGTAGGACTTGTGTTGTAGATATGTCCATGTGAGCTTGGGATCCTATAATCTGTCATTCATTGTATTTTGATAAATTCTAATGTTCTGAAATTGCCTCTGTCTGTTGCAAAGGAAGATTTTGGTAAGGTGTGAGAGTTATACTTATATGTGAATGTAAATGGGATAACATTTGAAATGTAAACAAAAATTATCCAACAATAAATTGAACTTAGAAAATATTTTAGACAATTTACACTTGGCAATACCATTGTCACAAAAATCTGAATCTAATTAAAATCATTTCAATAAAGCAACAATGAATGCAGTTATTACTTATGCTTTAGTTTAAGAACATGGTAGCAGTGTGCCCTCCTCTAAGAGCCATGACCTCAGCAGCCCTGAGTAGCTTGGTCGGTTTCCATTACCAGACATAATTTCCCTCTTGTTGGCCTTAGGTCAAATTAAGCAGCTATTGATTACTGCAATATATGTGTATCACTACTCTACCCTTAGAGGCTGTATTACCCTGCTAGTCATTGAGATATATAGGAATCACAGCTGGATAGACAGTTGATTGTTTCCCTCATTTGGTTGCTTCCACTGAACCTTCTGTACCAGGAAAACTAATCCTCACAGGACTTTCAGATAGAATCCAGTTTGGATAATCTTTATATTACATCCAAATTGCATAGTGTCTTCAGCAATAGCACCCAAAGGCAGCACAAATACCTACTTCTTTTGCAAATCTCTTGGACTTTCCTGATCAAAAACTCAAAAGATGGTTTCTCATATCTGGTACTAGGATTTTTTTTAGATAGCCTATGGCTTGTAGGGTGAGTACTGTTAGTCCAAGTGGAAAAACATTATTTAAACTAATATGTATCTGTATAATTTTAGGTAAATATAAAGTAATATAATTTCCCTATGACTTTTAAAAAAATCCTTAATATGGAATGTATACGTGAGTACTACATTGTATTTTCGTTTTTTTTTTTATTTATTTATTTTTTTTTTATTAACTTGAGTATTTCTTATATACATTTCGAGTGTTATTCCCTTTCCCGGTTTCCGGGCAAACATCCCCCTCCCCCCTCCCCTTCCTTATGGGAGTTCCCCTCCCAACCCTCCCCCCATTGCCGCCCTCCCCCCATAGACTAGTTCACTGGGGGTTCAGTCTTAGCAGGACCCAGGGCTTCCCCTTCCACTGGTGCTCTTACTAGGATATTCATTGCTACCTATGGGGTCAGAGTCCAGGGTCAGTCCATGTATAGTCTTTAGGTAGTGGCTTAGTCCCTGGAAGCTCTGGTTGCTTGGCATTGTTGTACTTTTGGGGTCTCGAGCCCCTTCAAGCTCTTCCAGTTCTTTCTCTGATTCCTTCAATAGGGGACCTATTCTCAGTTCAGTGGTTTGCTGCTGGCATTCGCCTCTATATTTGCTGTATTCTGGCTGTGTCTCTCAGGAGCGATCTACATCCCGCTCCTGTCGGTCTGCACTTCTTTGCTTCATCCATCTTGTCTAATTGGGTGGCTGTATATGTATGGGCCACATGTGGGGCAGGCTCTGAATGGGTGTTCCTTCAGTCTCTGTTTTAATCTTTGCCTCTCCCTTCCCTGCCAAGGGTATTCTTTTTCCTCATTTAAAGAAGGAGTGAAGCATTCACATTTTGATCATCCGTCTTGAGTTTCGTTTGTTCTAGGGATCTAGGGTAATTCAAGCATTTGGGCTAATAGCCACTTATCAATGAGTGCATACCATGTATGTCTTTCTGTGATTGGGTTAGCTCACTCAGGATGATATTTTCCAGTTCCAACCATTTGCCTACGAATTTCATAAACTCGTTGTTTTTGATAGCTGAGTAATATTCCATTGTGTAGATGTACCACATTTTCTGTATCCATTCCTCTGTTGAAGGGCATCTGGGTTCTTTCCAGCTTCTGGCTATTATAAATAAGGATGCTATGAACATAGTGGAGCATGTGTCTTTGTTATATGTTGGGGCATCTTTTGGGTATATGCCCAAGAGAGGTATAGCTGGATCCTCAGGCAGTTCAATGTCCAATTTTCTGAGGAACCTCCAGACTGATTTCCAGAATGGTTTTACCAGTCTGCAATCCCACCAACAATGGAGGAGTGTTCCTCTTTCTCCACATCCTCGCCAGCATCTGCTGTCACCTGAGTTTTTGATCTTAGCCAATCGCACTGGTGTGAGGTGAAATCTCAGGGTTGTTTTGATTTGCATTTCCCTTATGACTAAAGATGTTGAACATTTCTTTAGGTGTTTCTCAGCCATTCGGCATTCCTCAGCTGTGAATTCTTTGTTTAGCTCTGAACCCCATTTTTTAATAGGGTTATTTGTTTCCCTGTGGTCTAACTTCTTGAGTTCTTTGTATATTTTGGAAATAAGGCCTCTATCTGTTGTAGGATTGGTAAAGATCTTTTCCCAATCTGTTGGTTGCCGTTTTGTCCTAACCACAGTGTCCTTTGCCTTACAGAAGCTTTGCAGTTTTATGAGATCCCATTTGTCGATTCTTGATCTTAGAGCATAAGCCATTGGTGTTTTGTTCAGGAAATTTTTTCCAGTGCCCATGTGTTCCAGATGCTTCCCTAGTTTTTCTTCTATTAGTTTGAGTGTGTCTGGTTTGATGTGGAGGTCCTTGATCCACTTGGACTTAAGCTTTGTACAGGGTGATAAGCATGGATCGATCTGCATTCTTCTACATGTTGCCCTCCAGTTGAACCAGCACCATTTGCTGAAAATGCTATCTTTTTTCCATTGGATGGTTTTGGCTCCTTTGTCAAAAATCAAGTGACCATAGGTGTGTGGGTTCATTTCTGGGTCTTCAATTCTATTCCATTGGTCTATCTGTCTGTCTCTGTACCAATACCATGCAGTTTTTATCACTATTGCTCTGTAATACTGCTTGAGTTCAGGGATAGTGATTCCCCCTGAAGTCCTTTTATTGTTGAGGATAGCTTTAGCTATCCTGGGTTTTTTGTTATTCCAGATGAATTTGCAAATTGTTCTGTCTAACTCTTTGAAGAATTGGATTGGTATTTTGATGGGGATTGCATTGAATCTGTAGATTGCTTTTGGTAAAATGGCCATTTTTACCATATTAATCCTGCCAATCCATGAGCATGGGAGATCTTTCCATCTTCTGAGGTCTTCTTCAATTTCTTTCCTCAGTGTCTTGAAGTTCTTATTGTACAGATCTTTTACTTGCTTGGTTAAAGTCACACCGAGGTACTTTATATTATTTGGGTCTATTATGAAGGGTGTCGTTTCCCTAATTTCTTTCTCGGCTTGTTTCTCTTTTGTATAGAGGAAGGCAACTGATTTATTTGAGTTAATTTTATACCCAGCCACTTTGCTGAAGTTGTTTATCAGCTTTAGTAGTTCTCTGGTGGAACTTTTGGGATCACTTAAATATACTATCATGTCATCTGCAAATAGTGATATTTTGACCTCTTCTTTTCCGATCTGTATCCCTTTGATCTCCTTTTGTTGTCTGATTGCTCTGGCTAGAACTTCAAGAACTATATTGAATAAGTAGGGAGAGAGTGGGCAGCCTTGTCTAGTCCCTGATTTTAGTGGGATTGCTTCAAGTTTCTCTCCATTTAGTTTAATGTTAGCAACTGGTTTGCTGTATATGGCTTTTACTATGTTTAGGTATGGGCCTTGAATTCCTATTCTTTCCAGGACTTTTATCATGAAGGGGTGTTGAATTTTGTCAAATGCTTTCTCAGCATCTAATGAAATGATCATGTGGTTCTGTTCTTTCAGTTTGTTTATATAATGGATCACGTTGATGGTTTTCCGTATATTAAACCATCCCTGCATGCCTGGGATGAAGCCTACTTGATCATGGTGGATGATTGTTTTGATGTGCTCTTGAATTCGGTTTGCCAGAATTTTATTGAGTATTTTTGCGTCGATATTCATAAGGGAAATTGGTCTGAAGTTCTCTTTCTTTGTTGTGTCTTTGTGTGGTTTAGGTATAAGAGTAATTGTGGCTTCATAGAAGGAATTCGGTAGGGCTCCATCTGTTTCAATTTTGTGGAATAGTTTGGATAATATTGGTATGAGGTCTTCTATGAAGGTTTGATAGAATTCTGCACTAAACCCGTCTGGACCTGGGCTCTTTTTGGTTGGGAGACCTTTAATGACTGCTTCTATTTCCTTAGGAGTTATGGGGTTGTTTAACTGGTTTATCTGTTCCTGATTTAACTTCGATACCTGGTATCTGTCTAGGAAATTGTCCATTTCCTGAAGATTTTCAAGTTTTGTTGAATATAGGTTTTTATAGTAAGATCTGATGATTTTTGAATTTCCTCCGAATCTGTAGTTATGTCTCCCTTTTCATTTCTGATTTTGTTAATTTGGACACACTCTCTGTGTCCTCTCGTTAGTCTGGCTAAGGGTTTATCTATCTTGTTGATTTTCTCAAAGAACCAACTTTTGGTTCTGTTGATTCTTTCTATGGTCCTTTTTGTTTCTACTTGGTTGATTTCAGCTCTGAGTTTGATTATTTCCTGCCTTCTACTCCTCCTGGGTGTATTTGCTTCTTTTTGTTCTAGAGCTTTTAGGTGTGCTGTCAAGCTGCTGACATATGCTCTTTCCTGTTTCTTTCTGCAGGCACTCAGCGCTATGAGTTTTCCTCTTAGCACAGCTTTCATTGTGTCCCATAAGTTTGAGTATGTTTTATCTTCATTTTCATTAAATTCTAAAAAGTTTTTAATTTCTTTCTTTATTTCTTCCTGGACCAGGTTATCATTGAGTAGAGCATTGTTCAATTTCCACGTATATGTGGGCATTCTTCCCTTATTGTTATTGAAGACCAGTTTTAGGCCGTGGTGGTCCGATAGCACGCATGGGATTATTTCTATCTTTCTGTACCTGTTGAGGCCCGTTTTTTGACCAATTATATGGTCAATTTTGGAGAAAGTACCATGAGGAGCTGAGAAGAAGGTATATCCTTTTGCTTTAGGATAGAATGTTCTATAAATATCCGTTAAGTCCATTTGGCTCATGACTTCTCTTAGTCTGTCTACATCACTGTTTAATTTCTGTTTCCATGATCTGTCCATTGATGAGAGTGGGGTGTTGAAATCTCCCACTATTATTGTGTGAGGTGCAATGTGTGTTTTGAGCTTTAGTAAGGTTTCTTTTACATATGTAGGTGCCCTTGTATTTGGGGCATAGATATTTAGGATTGAGAGTTCATCTTGGTTGATTTTTCCTTTGATGAATATGAAGTGTCCTTCCTTATCTTTTTTGATGACTTTTAGTTGGAAATTGATTTTATTTGATATTAGAATGGCTACTCCAGCTTGCTTCTTCTGACCATTTACTTGGAAAGTTGTTTTCCAGCCTTTCACTCTGAGGTCGTGTCTGTCTTTGTCTCTGAGGTGTGTTTCCTGTAGGCAGCAGAATGCAGGGTCCTCGTTGCGTATCCAGTTTGTTAATCTATGTCTTTTTATTGGGGAGTTGAGGCCATTGATATTGAGAGATATTAAGGAATAGTGATTATTGCTTCCCGTTATATTCATATTTGATGTGAGGTTATGTTTGTGTGCTTTCATTCTCTTTGTTTTGTTGCCAAGACGATTAGTTTCTTGCTTCTTCTAGGGTATAGCTTGCCTCCTTATGTTGGGCTTTACCATTTATTATCCTTTGTAGTGCTGGATTTGTAGAAAGATATTGTGTAAATTTGGTTTTGTCATGGAATATCTTGGTTTCTCCATCAATGTTAATTGAGAGTTTTGCTGGATACAGTAATCTGGGCTGGCATTTGTGTTCTCTTAGGGTCTGTATAACATCAATCCAGGATCTTCTGGCCTTCATAGTTTCTGGCGAGAAGTCTGGTGTGATTCTGATAGGTCTCCCTTTATATGTTACTTGACCTTTTTCCCTTACTGCTTTTAATATTCTTTCTTTATTTTGTGCGTTTGGTGTTTTGACAATTATGTGACGGGAGGTGTTTCTTTTCTGGTCCAATCTATTTGGAGTTCTGTAGGCTTCCTGTATGTCTATGGGTATCTCTTTTTTTAGGTTAGGGAAGTTTTCTTCTATGATTTTGTTGAAGATATTTACTGGTCCTTTGAGCTGGGAGTCTTCACTCTCTTCTATACCTATTATCCTTAGGTTTGATCTTCTCATTGAGTCCTGGATTTCCTGTATGTTTTGGACCAGTAGCTTTTTCCGCTTTACATTATCTTTGACAGTTGAGTCAATGATTTCTATGGAATCTTCTGCTCCTGAGATTCTCTCTTCCATCTCTTGTATTCTGTTAGTGAAGCTTGTATCTACAGCTCCTTGTCTCTTCTTTTGGTTTTCTATATCCAGGGTTGTTTCCATGTGTTCTTTCTTGATTGCTTCTATTTCCATTTTTAATTCCTTCAACTGTTTGATTGTGTTTTCCTGGAATTCTTTCAGGGATTTTTGCGATTCCTCTCTGTAGGCTTTTACTTGTTTATTAATGTTTTCCTGTGCTTCCCTAAGTGTGTTCAGGTCTTTCCTGAAGTCCTCCAGCATCATGATCAAATATGATTTTGAAACTAGATCTTGCTTTTCTGGTGTGTTTGGATATTCCATGTTTGTTTTGGTGGGAGAATTGGGCTCCGATGATGGCATGTAGTCTTGGTTTCTGTTGCTTGGGTTCCTGCGCTTGCCTCTCGCCATCAGATTATCTCTAGTGTTACTTTGTTCTGCTATTTCTGACAGTGGCTAGACTGTCCTATAAGCCTGTGTGTCAGGAGTGCTGTAGACCTGTTTTCCTCTCTTTCAGTCAGTTATGGGGACAGAGTGTTCTGCTTTCGGGCGTGTAGTTTTTCCTCTCTACAGGTCTTCAGCTGTTCCTGTGGGCCTGTGTCTTGAGTTCACCAGGCAGCTTTCTTGCAGCAGAAAATTTGGTCTTACCTGTGGTCCCGAGGCTCAGGTTTGCTCGTGGGGTGCTGTCCAGGGGCTCTCTGCAGCTGCAGCAACCAGGAAGACCTGTGCCGCCCCTTCCGGGAGCTTCAGTGCACCAGGGTTCCAGATGGTCTTTGGCTTTTTCCTCTGGTGTCCGAGATGTGTGTGCAGGGAGCAGTCTCTTCTGGTTTCCCAGGCTTGTCTGCCTCTCTGAAGGTTTAGCTCTCCCTCCCACGGGATTTGGGTGCAGAGAACTGTTTATCCGGTCTGTTTCCTTCAGGGTCCGGCGGTGTCTCAGGCAGGGGTCCTGCCGCTCCTGGGCCCTCCCCCACGGGAGCCCAGAGGCCTTATACAGTTTCCTCTTGGGCCAGGGATGTGGGCAGGGGTGAGCAGTGTTGGTGGTCTCTTCCGCTCTGCAGCCTCAGGAGTGCCCACCTGACCAGGTGGTTGGGTCTCTCTCTCACCGGGTCTGGGAGCAGAGAGCTGCTGCGGGCCAGGATCCGCGGGTGTCGTATTTTCATATTATGTCTCTCTCCCCTCCAGGTCCTCCCATGTTTTCCCCAATCTCCTCTCAAATCCATGACCTTTTCTTTTTTATTATATCTACACATATATATTTAAATGTAGTCCACTGAATCTGTTTAGTGTGTTCTATGTGTTTAGGGCTGACCACTTGGGATTGGATAACCTCTCCAGGGGCTTCATCCTTAGAAAAGATCTATTCTCCACCTCTCAGAAGCCATTAATTCCCTAAAGCTCTTCAGATAGGGAAAAGCCTTGTGAGATTTTCCCCACCCACATTGGAGAGTCAAATGTTGTTGCCATTGTGCAGGACCATAGTTTTGAGATTTCATGAGCATATCCCTGCCCCATCATCTAACTTACAGCAGACACCCTAGTCTCATTGTTTCTACTAATTTTTTCTTCTACTTTCAAAAAGTTCCCTGAGCTTTTAGGTGTAGTTATTATGTTACAGAATGTATCAAATGGGGCTGAGCACCCTGTGATCAGTTCTTCTCTGTATTTCGACTAGTTGTAGAGTTTTGTGATAGTCTTTTTCTGCTGCAAAAGCAATCTCCTGTGATGGTGGATGAGAGCTGTATTTACCTGTAGTTATAAGGAGAAATATTTAAAATGTAGTTAGAATTATACTTCTTTATGAGAGTGGCAATCATAGACCTGTAGGGTCTAAGACTCACCAGCCAAAGATTTATACTGGGGTATAAATTCCCTTCTGTTGAATTGGTCTTAAATCCAATTACTTAGCTGTTAGTTACCAGCAAGACAGAAGTGCCACCATTTCAGCATCAGTAACATCTTGCCATGGTGGTCATTGATGTGGCTCAGACATAATAACTGGGTGGACTATGATTGCTTTTGTTTATGGACAGCTTGCATAGCACTTTCTTTTTTTTTTTTTATTAACTTGAGTATTTCTTATATACATTTCGAGTGTTATTCCCTTTCCCGGTTTCCGGGCAAACATCCCCCTCCCTCCTCCCCTTCCTTAGGGGTTTCCCCTCCCAACCCTCCCCACATTGCCGCCCTCCCCCCATAGACTAGTTCACTGGGGGTTCAGTCTTAGCAGGACCAAGGGCTTCCCCTTCCACTGGTGCTCTTACTAGGATATTCATTGCTACCTATGGGGTCAGGGTCCAGGGTCAGTCCATGTATAGTCTTTAGGTAGTGGCTTAGTCCCTGGAAGCTCTGGTTGCTTGGCATTGTTGTACATATGGGGTCTCGAGCCCCTTCAAGCTCTTCCAGTTCTTTCTCTGATTCCTTCAATAGGGGACCTATTCTCAGTTCAGTGGTTTGCTGCTGGCATTCGCCTCTGTATTTGCTGTATTCTGGCTGTGTCTCTCAGGAGAGATCTACATCCGGCTCCTGTCGGTCTGCACTTCTTTGCTTCATCCATCTTGTCTAATTGGGTGGCTGTATATGTATGGGCCACATGTGGGGCAGGCTCTGAATGGGTGTTCCTTCAGTCTCTGTTTTAATCTTTGCCTCTCACTTCCCTGCCAAGGGTATTCTTTTTCCTCATTAAAAGAAGGAGTGAAGCATTCACATTTTGATCATCCGTCTTGAGTTTCGTTTGTTCTAGGGATCTAGGGTAATTCAAGCATTTGGGCTAATAGCCACTTATCAATGAGTGCATACCATGTATGTCTTTCTGTGATTGGGTTAGCTCACTCAGGATGATATTTTCCAGTTCCAACCATTTGCCTACGAATTTCATAAACTCGCTGTTTTTGATAGCTGAGTAATATTCCATTGTGTAGATGTACCACATTTTCTGTATCCATTCCTCTGTTGAAGGGCATCTGGGTTCTTTCCATTTTCTGGCTATTATAAATAAGGCTGCGATGAACATAGTGGAGCACGTGTCTCTTTTATATGTTGAGGCATCTTTTGGGTATATGCCCAAGAGAGGTATAGCTGGATCCTCAGGCAGTTCAATGTCCAATTTTCTGAGGAACCTCCAGACTGATTTCCAGAATGGTTTTACCAGTCTGCAATCCCACCAACAATGGAGGAGTGTTCCTCTTTCTCCACATCCTCGCCAGCATCTGCTGTCACCTAAGTTTTTGATCTTAGCCAATCGCACTGGTGTGAGGTGAAATCTCAGGGTTGTTTTGATTTGCATTTCCCTTATGACTAAAGATGTTGAACATTTCTTTAGGTGTTTCTCAGCCATTCGGCATTCCTCAGCTGTGAATTCTTTGTTTAGCTCTGAACCCCATTTTTTAATAGGGTTATTTGTTTCCCTGCGGTCTAACTTCTTGAGTTCTTTGTATATTTTGGATATAAGGCCTCTATCTGTTGTAGGATTGGTAAAGATCTTTTCCCAATCTGTTGGTTGCCGTTTTGTCCTAACCACAGTGTCCTTTGCCTTACAGAAGCTTTGCAGTTTTATGAGATCCCATTTGTCGATTCTTGATCTTAGAGCATAAGCCATTGGTGTTTTGTTCAGGAAATTTTTTCCAGTGCCCATGTGTTCCAGATGCTTCCCTAGTTTTTCTTCTATTAGTTTGAGTGTGTCTGCTTTGATGTGGAGGTCCTTGATCCACTTGGACTTAAGCTTTGTACAGGGTGACAGGCATGGATCGATCTGCATTCTTCTACATGTTGCCCTCCAGTTGAACCAGCACCATTTGCTGAAAATGCTATCTTTTTTCCATTGGATGGTTTTGGCTCCTTTGTCAAAAATCAAGTGACCATAGGTGTGTGGGTTCATTTCTGGGTCTTCAATTCTATTCCATTGGTCTATCTGTCTGTCTCTGTACCAATACCATGCAGTTTTTACCACTATTGCTCTGTAATACTGCTTGAGTTCAGGGATAGTGATTCCCCCTGAAGTCCTTTTATTGTTGAGGATAGCTTTAGCTATCCTGGGTTTTTGTTATTCCAGATGAATTTGCAAATTGTTCTGTCTAACTCTTTGAAGAATTGGATTGGTATTTTGATGGGGATTGCATTGAATCTGTAGATTGCTTTTGGTAAAATGGCCATTTTTACTATATTAATCCTGCCAATCCATGAGCATGGGAGATCTTTCCATCTTCTGAGGTCTTCTTCAATTTCTTTCCTCAGTGTCTTGAAGTTCTTATTGTACAGATCTTTTACTTGCTTGGTTAAAATCACACCGAGGTACTTTATATTATTTGGGTCTATTATGAAGGGTGTCGTTTCCCTAATTTCTTTCTCGGCTTGTTTCTCTTTTGTATAGAGGAAGGCAACTGATTTATTTGAGTTAATTTTATACCCAGCCACTTTGCTGAAGTTGTTTATCAGCTTTAGTAGTTCTCTGGTGGAACTTTTGGGATCACTTAAATATACTATCATGTCATCTGCAAATAGTGATATTTTGACCTCTTCTTTTCCAATCTGTATCCCCTTGATCTCCTTTTGTTGTCTGATTACTCTGGCTAGAACTTCAAGAACTATATTGAATAAGTAGGGAGAGAGTGGGCAGCCTTGTCTAGTCCCTGATTTTAGTGGGATTGCTTCAAGTTTCTCTCCATTTAGTTTAATGTTAGCAACTGGTTTGCTGTATATGGCTTTTACCGTGTTCAGGTATGGGCCTTGAATTCCTATTCTTTCCAGGACTTTTATCATGAAGGGGTGTTGAATTTTGTCAAATGCTTTCTCAGCATCTAATGAAATGATCATGTGGTTTTGTTCTTTCAGTTTGTTTATATAATGGATCACGTTGATGGTTTTCCGTACATTAAACCATCCCTGCATGCCTGGGATGAAGCCTACTTGATCATGGTGGATGATTGTTTTGATGTGCTCTTGGATTCGGTTTGACAGAATTTTGTTGAGTATTTTTGCGTCGATATTCATAAGGGAAATTGGTCTGAAGTTCTCTTTCTTTGTTGTGTCTTTGTGTGGTTTAGGTATAAGAGTAATTGTGGCTTCGTAGAAGGTATTTGTCAGTGATCCATCTGTTTCAATTTTGTGGAATAGTTTGGATAATATTGGTATGAGGTCTTCTATGAAGGTTTGATAGAATTCTGCACTAAACCCGTCTGGACCTGGGCTCTTTTTGGTTGGGAGACCTTTAATGACTGCTTCTATTTCCTTAGGAGTTATGGGTTTGTTTAACTGGTTTATCTGTTCCTGATTTAACTTCGGTACCTGGTATCTGTCTAGGAAATTGTCCATTTCCTGATGATTTTCAAGTTTTGTTGAATATAGGTTTTTGTAGTAAGATCTGATGATTTTTTGAATTTCCTCTGAATCTGTTGTTATGTCTCCCTTTTCATTTCTGATTTTGTTAATTTGGACGCACTCTCTGTGTCCTCTCGTTAGTCTGGCTAAGGGTTTATCTATCTTGTTGATTTTCTCAAAGAACCAACTTTTGGTTCTGTTGATTCTTTCTATGGTCCTTTTTGTTCTATTTGGTTGATTTCAGCTCTGAGTTTGATTTTTTGCTGCCTTCTACTCCTCCTGGGTGTATTTGCTTCTTTTTGTTCTAGATCTTTTAGGTGTGCTGTCAAGCTGCTGACATATGCTCTTTCCTGTTTCTTTCTGCAGGCACTCAGCTCTATGAGTTTTCCTCTTAGCACAGCTTTCATTGTGTCCCATAAGTTTGGGTATGTTGTACTTTCATTTTCATTAAATTCTAAAAAGTTTTCAATTTCTTTCTTTATTTCTTCCTTGACCAGGTTATCATTGAGTAGAGCATTGTTCAATTTCCAAGTATATGTGGACAATCTTCCTTGATTGTTATTGAAGACCAGTTTTAGGCCGTGGTGGTCCGATAGCACGCATGGGATTATTTCTATCTTTCTGTACCTGTTGAGGCCCGTTTTTTGACCAATTATATGGTCAATTTTGGAGAAAGTACCATGAGGAGCTGAGAAGAAGGTATATCCTTTTGCTTTAGGATAGAATGTTCTATAAATATCTGTTAAGTCCATTTGGCTCATGACTTCTCTTAGTCTGTCTACATCTCTGTTTAATTTCTGTTTCCATGATCTGTCCATTGATGAGAGTGGGGTGTTGAAATCTCCCACTATTATTGTGTGAGGTGCAATGTGTGTTTTGAGCTTTAGTAAGGTTTCTTTTACATATGTAGGTGCCCTTGTATTTGGGGCATAGATATTTAGGATTGAGAGTTCATCTTGGTGGATTTTTCCTTTGATGAATATGTAATGTCCTTCCTTATCTTTTTTGATGACTTTTATTTGAAAATTGATTTTATTTGATATTAGAATGGCTACTCCAGCTTGCTTCTTCTGACCATTTGCTTGGAAAATTGTTTTCCAGCCTTTCACTCTGAGGTAGTGTCTGTCTTTGTCTCTGAGGTGTGTTTCCTGTAGGCAGCAGAATGCAGGGTCCTCGTTGCGTATCCAGTTTGTTAATCTATGTCTTTTTATTGGGGAGTTGCGGCCATTGATATTGAGAGATATTAAGGAATAGTGATTATTGTTTCCCTTTATATTCATATTTGGATGCGAGGTTATGTTTGTGTGCTTTCATTCTCTTTGTTTTGTTGCCAAGACGATTAGTTTCTTGCTTCTTCTAGGGTATAGCTTGCCTCCTTATGTTGGGCTTTACCATTTATTATCCTTTGTAGTGCTGGATTTGTGGAAAGATATTGTGTAAATTTGGTTTTGTCATGGAATATCTTGGTTTCTCCATCAATGTTAATTGAGAGTTTTGCTGGATACAGTAACCTGGGCTGGCATTTGTGTTCTCTTAGGGTCTGTATAACATCAGTCCAGGATCTTCTGGCCTTCATAGTTTCTGGCGAGCAGTCTGGTGTGATTCTGATAGGTCTCCCTTTATATGTTACTTGACCTTTTTCCCTTACTGCTTTTAATATTCTTTCTTTGTTTTGTGCGTTTGGTGTTTTGACAATTATGTGACGGGAGGTGTTTCTTTTCTGGTCCAATCTATTTGGAGTTCTGTAGGCTTCTTGTATGTCTATGGGTATCTCTTTTTTTAGGTTAGGGAAGTTTTCTTCTATGATTTTGTTGAAGATATTTACTGGTCCTTTGAGCGGGGAGTCTTCACTCTCTTCTATACCTATTATCCTTAGGTTTGATCTTCTCATTGAGTCCTGGATTTCCTGTATGTTTTGGACCGGTAGCTTTTTCCGCTTTACATTATCTTTGACAGTTGAGTCAATGATTTCTATGGAATCTTCTGCTCCTGAGATTCTCTCTTCCATCTCTTGTATTCTGTTGGTGAAGCTTTTATCTACAGCTCCTTGTCTCTTCTTTTGGTTTTCTATATCCAGGGTTGTTTCCATGTGTTCTTTCTTGATTGCTTCTATTTCCATTTTTAATTCCTTCAACTGTTTGATTGTGTTTTCCTGGAATTCTTTCAGGGATTTTTGTGTCTCCTCTCTATGGGCTTCTACTTGTTTATTTATGTTTTCCTGGAATTCTTTCAGGGATTTTTGCGATTCTTTCAGGCATTTTTGCGATTCCTCTTTGTAGGCTTCTACTTGTTCTCTAAGGGAGTTCTTCATGTCTTTCTTGAAGTCCTCCAGCATCATGATCAAATATGATTTTGAAACTAGATCTTGCTTTTCTGGTGTGTTTGGATATTACGTTTTTGCTTTGGTGGGAGAATTGGGCTCCGATGATGCCATGTAGTCTTGGTTTCTGTTGCTTGTGTTCCTGTGCTTGCCTCTCGCCATCAGATTATCTCTAGTGTTACTTTGTTCTGCTATTTCTGACAGTGGCTAGACTGTCCTATAGGCCTGTGTGTCAGGAGTGCTGTAGACCTGTTTTCCTCTCTTTCAGTCAGTTATGGGGACAGAGTGTTCTGCTTTCGGGCGTGTAGTTTTTCCTCTCTACAGGTCTTCAGCTGTTCCTGTGGGCCTGTATCTTGAGTTCACCAGGCAGCTTTCTTGCAGCAGAAAATTTGGTCTTACCTGTGGTCCTGAGGCTCAAGTTCGCTCGTGGGGTGCTGCCCAGGGGCTCTCTGCAGGGGCAGCAACCAGGAAGACCTGTGCCGCCCCTTCCGGGAGCTTCAGTGGACCAGGGTTCCAGATGGTCTTTGGCTTTTTCCTCTGGCGTCTGAGATGTGTGTGCAGGGAGCAGTCTCTTCTAGTTTCCCAGGCTTGTCTGCCTCTCTGAAGGTTTAGCTCTCCCTCCCACGGGATTTGGGTGCAGATCACTGTTTATCCGGTCTGTTTCTTTCAGGTTCCGGCGGTGTCTCTGCATAGCACTTTCTAATACCAGGGAAACTATTCATAGAAGAAAATGCTTCCAGGTCACATCTGGTTTGATTTCTTCCAGTCCTATGTCCAAACTATATGGTGTTGTCAAAAATAGGACCTTATCTTCAAGTTCTGGGAGGTAACTGTTTTAAGAGGTTGTTGGACTCTTCTGACCAACAACTTGAAAAAAGTTTTCCCATGCCTATTTTCCATGTTGGGCACTGATATACATATATATATATATATATATCATATATTACAATGATATATATTATATATATATTATAATGTATATATATATATAACAAACAAATTACCTCCCCCTCTCTTTCTCTGTCTCTGTTTCTCTCTCTCTCTCTACACACACACACACACAAACACACACACACACACACACATATATATATACACATGCATACATATAGTGTATGTGTATAGTATTTTGAGCAAACATATGTGCTTGTCTCACTTTTTCAAACACCCTTAGTCTTATTTATATGTCTTTCCTCCCTCCTCCACGTTACTCTTCCCTTTTTGCATTTTCTTTTTCATGGCCTCTATGTCCTGTTGTCCTGTGATGTGGAGCCCTTTGCCTTCTCCTCTTCACGTTGGTTCTTTTTTTCTTTTTCTGGTTTCGTCAACTACTTCAGGTTATATAATGATAGCTAAAACATTAGCCCTACGATCTACAAATAAGAGAGAACATGGAATAATTTGTCTGGGTGAGTCTGGGTTACCTTACTTGGTATAAGAATCAAGAGAACAAATGACTCAATTGAAAATAGACTATGGATCTGAACAGAGGTCTCAAAAGAAGAAAAAAATGCTTAGAACTGTTTTAAAACATTGTTCAACACCCTTAGAAATTGGAGGAATACAAATAAAAACTCCCTTGAGATTTTATCTTACTCAAGTCAGAATAGATAAATAATAATAATAATAATAATAATAATAATAATAATAATAATAAACCTCAAACAACTGACAATGAATGGTGGCGAAGATGTAGGGGAAAGGGAAACCTCATACATTGTGGGAGTGCAATCAATCTCAGAATCAATACGGAAAATTCTCAAAAGCTTAAAGTGAATCTACCATGTGAGCCAGCAAGACCATTCCTTGGCATGTACATCCTACTTCACGAGTTCATCATACTCATCAATGTTCACTTCACAATAGCTAGGAAAGGGAAAGAGCCTAAAAGTCCTTTAACTGCTGAGTGGGAAATAAAAATGTGCCACATGCACACAGTTGAATATCAGTCAGATGTAAAGCCTTCACTTTTTATACCATGGTAGAAGAGCTAATTTGTTTTTGCCACATTTCTCCAATATACCAAAGATATATTATATTGACCTGTATAACAGAATATAGAAAAGGTAGACTAGTTATTCATTTATCCTGTTTCCTCTACATATGCTCAGAGTAAGACTACACTTCTGCCCCTCCCCCCATTGCTGGTTAAATGTGAGCAAATGTGACAGTGTGACACTTCTAAGCATGGCTAGAAAGTCTCTTGGATTGCTCTCCAAGCTTTTTAATCTTCTTTAGAGACCATGCAGGCTACATTTGGAAGACTGTAGCATCTGACAATAATTGCTGAATATTTGCAGTATTCCAAGATTGTTGTTTCGTGCTAGAGATGTGGCAATAAGTAAATCTTACTCATGTATAAGAATGCTATTATAGTGAGGAGAATAAACAGTAAGTAAATGATTGAACAAATCAAAAGAAAATTTCAGCTGTGGTAATCACTAATATAGAAAGGCACATGATATGAAAAGGATGTGGTCTGTTCTGTAGATGAAGGGGTTTACGGATAGTGCTATGGCTTATGCCTCCACAAAAGCTCATGTGTTGGAGGCTTGATACCCTGGGTGGTTTTGGAAAATAGTACAACCTTAAAGAAGTTTAAGTTAATGGGAGGTGTATATTGAGCTAACTTCTATAAGTACTTTTGTTTGATCTGGGGCAACTCACTGAATATTTTTTTCATATTTCTTTTTGAGATTATAAAGGCAACAGTTCTCTCTTCTCTCTCCTCCCTCCAAATCCTCATATACCTCTCCCCACTCTTCTTTGAACGCATTAACTCTTTTTCTGTAATTTTTATTGCCTGCAAATATATTCCTGCCTATAACCTTTTCAGCCTGTATTCCTTTAGAGAAGATTTCTGTATAAAGAGCAAGCCTGGATTCATCCTATGTTTCTTTTTATTATGCTACAACTTGCTTGTTTGTACATGTGCATGTGCTCATATCATACATATATGTTCAAGGTGATACAACCAAGGAGCAGTCTTCACTACAGAGCCTATACAACACTGGTTAAACTGGAGACCACAAAAGTATAAGCTAAACAAACTACTTTCTCTTTATAAAGAACTTGTTTCAAGTGCTTGATTAGAGTGCTATGACACTTAAAAGGATGAAAAATGAGTTCATACATCAGGTTATGGGTTGGCATTGGCAAGTAAGTATGGAAATATAGGGAGAAGTGCCTTTCAGAGAAGAAGAAACAGCATGTATATCAAGTAAAAAGAGCTAAGGTAGGGGCTGGAGAGATGGCTCAGTGGTTAAGAGCACTAACTGTTCTTCCAGAGGTCCTGAGTTCAAATCCCAGTAACCACATGGTGACTCACAACCATCTGTAATGGGACCAAATGTGTTCTTGTGTGTCTGAAGAGAGCAACAGCATACTTGCATACAATAAATAAATAAAGAGATAAATAAATCGATAGATAGATAGATAACTAAATAAATAAAATAAAAATGAGCTAGGGTGGATATGGGGAACTTTGAAGCTATAGGACTTAACTAGTTGAAAACTTTCTCGTTCCCTTTTTGAGGTAGAATCTCGTTTTCATCCTTATGAACAAGCTGCAGAAGTTACTTTATCCACATTTTGTATTACAGAGATGCTAAGTCAGAGAGAAACACAAATATTGTGAGATAAAAACTTTCTCAAGTTATCCCTTGGCATTGTCATGGTAGCAGGGTACATATTAATAATAAACTCTTCATTTGAAGTTATTGCAGTTTGTCATATCACAGCCTGCCCAATGATTATTGATACTAAAAGCTTCAAAGGTGTGCTATAGTCTGCTTTGATAACCCTAAATCCATGGGCTATTGACAGCACTGACAATAATGATGTCTTCTGACAGGAAGTAAAAAGTTACTTCAGTACTGCTGCAACACAGTAAAAATGGAAGTTGTAAACATGACAATGTGAATTAGTTCATTTTCTTTTTTATACAACAGATGTTTGACCTAGAAGTAGGAATAATATTATAGCATTGTTATCAGTCTGAAAGAAAAAATAAATATGTCTAAAAATAAATACAAATAGCAGCTGCTTGAATTGTCTTTCCAGTATATCATAGTTGACAGCATTTTCTTTTTCAATTGAGTTGGGATTTTCAAGGAGGCATTTCGAGAGTAAGATTTTTTTAAGAGCACATTCACCATTTGTTGCATTTGACCCTTTGGAACCAGGAGGTTTAACAATCTCAGTTTGTCTATAGATGCGGCATAATAATATGTAGATTCTGGGCTCTAGGGCATCTGATTCATATGAACATAGTACACATGGCATGGCTTAATTTTGCTTCTCTTTTCCTTCACTGTGCAACAGTCTCTCAACTTATCCCTGTCAGAATTTTTGATCCACATTTAATGACACAATTGTTCTCCTGTTGTCCCCTGCCATGGAATCTACTGCTACCCATGAATTTCAGGCTTGTGTCTGCTCCTATCCCCTAAGAATATATTGATAGGACTAGACAACTAGAAGCACCACATGGCATTTTTAGGTTGGGTTCTATCCCTGAGCCTGCAGGGAATAATTCTTCTATAAGTAGATCGTGAGCTTTTCAATCTTTCTTGCAGTGAAATCCTGAGCCTCAGTGGGTCTCAGCTTCCCTATCACCAAGAATGGCTTGTTCTTTCAGGTCCTGCTGTTAGGTTTTACCTTCTTGGGATTCTTGTTAGCAGCAATTTCTTTACTCATACCTGACATTACTTTCACCTCTGGAAATAGCTGGGTGAATGTAGATACAGAAATCTATTGTTTTCTGGCATGTGGTGTGGCATGTAGCTTTTAAAATACCTCTGCAATCTATCTACTTTCCACTATTCCTAAGTTCAGCATAGCATCACATCTTACCTGAACTCTTTTTACTATTGTTGTAAGTGTATGTGCACCGACTCTGATCTCTAAATTGACCCTCTAGAAATGGTTGGAGGGTTGTTTCTAGAATGGGAATCTAGCCATTTACTTCATTGACTAAATGAAATCTTTCAATAACTTTTCCTTGCTGAGATAACTCAAATATGGATGGTTTTGCTGTTAATTTGCTGCCAGTTTCTATAGCCTCATTTCTTTCTTATTGACCATCCATCAGACTAATTTTGGTTTTCATAAAAAGCATTTATTGTACTTACATACCTCTAAGATCTTGACCATGTGTTGTGCCTGTGTAAACTCTCTACCTCCTCTAATTCTCTTGCCTTTGTTGAGAAATAGTTTCTTAACTCTTGCATAATGGAGCATTTCATGTTACTGATTGAAGTCCTGAGTGTAAGCTGAATCCACAACTTCAGTCCAGACACAGATATTTAGGATTTTGCTTAAAATATTTAAACTTCAAACATATCTATACACACATAGAAACTAGCCTCAGCTCTGAAATACATTTCTTAAACTCAAAGGCTGACTCTCATTGTGAATACACATTGGCAGAATGCCATTTTCTCCTCATGTTTATGAGGTTCATTTGTTAGGACCACTGCCACTTTCTAAAAGGTCATCTTCCTAATAATCCTTTGGGTAAATCACCAGAATGTTTCGTGCTTTTATTTCTCTGGTATTTTCTTTGGCACAGTTCTGAGAAGATGTGTGGGAATTAACTGAGAGAAGCTTTTGTTCTACTGTGTTTGATAGTTAATCCAAGTCTGAATTAGACCCAGCAGAACATCCTGCAATAACACTTCTCCTTCTTCAAGATCAGAACCAGGCATTTCTTTGATTTTTATTTCATTTTATAGTCCATTTAACCTAGGGAGCCTGGTACCACTCTTACACTTTCTCTTATGTTAGCATAAAACCTGTGCCTACCACTATCACTATACTGGTATTATGAAATTTTAAGTAGGCTTGGCTGTCTGTGTCCCTGCTGTCTTGAGATTACATTGAGGGCCAGTACTAAATCGTGGACTATGATTTATTTGGACCCTATTCATTAAATAATGAATTCATGACTTCTTTTCAGTGGGTTACAAGATTGTCCACTATGGTATGTACAGAGAATAGTTATTGCATCAGTGGAAAAAAAATAATGGGGGTGCAACTTCAAGGTTTTTCAATGAATGGTCTATCCCTACATCATACCAGTGCCCCTGGTACTTCTTTCTTCTTTATGAAAATAAGAAAACGTTGCAGAAACAATGAGCTATTGTTGCCTATTCTAGTGAAAGGTAAAACTGTTTAGGATGTATGAATTTTTAGGACTTTCCTCCACTAAAAGGTTTTTAACAAGCAGACTGGTCTCTGGGGTAATTGACATGGGACAAGATTGCTGTGAAAATTTTACATTCCAGAGCAGGTGAAAGCCAGGTACAATCCATTTGTGTTTTCTACAAATGTGCTGAACTCCACCTCTGCCTTTGGCCTACCCAGTCTCAGAAGTGATTCACGGTGTTCACTTGTCATTTATTTATTTCTACTCTTGGGATTTGCAGAGAGAGGCATGCACATTTGATTGCTAGCCTGACTGCTAAAAAGGCCCCATTCTCAAGATGTACTCGGAAGCCTATGTATTTGGTGGCTCAGTTTAATCAGTGAAATGTAGCTTTGGTGTAACAGGAAAAGAAGCATTCATACTTATTAAGTCCATCCCAAGTAAACCTGCTGCATGATTTTAGGATACAGGGCTGGAAAAAGAATGGTCAGAACTGGAGGATTATTTCTCTTGCTAGCTACAATGATCTTTATGCAACAAACATTAACCCTAGTATACATTCTGTGCCAGTTCAGCCAGAGGTGCTGTCTTTGTTATACTCTCTGTTCTCAGGGAATCTTCTTATCTCTATACCATGCCTTTACAATCTGTAGCCCTTTCTTTTTCTAAAAAAAATGTCCATTCTATTGTTTCCTGCTAATTGGGATCTGGAAAACAGCACATTCTCATGAACACATACAATATTAGCCAATATCTGAAGTGTCTGGGGCTCAAGTGGCACTGGTGGCTGTTGGACGACCTGTCTGGGGGCCAACATGTCCTGCCATGGTTGTTTTAGATCATCTTCCCTGTTCACCAGTGAAGCCTACTAAGGAGCTAATTTCAGATCAAGCTCATCCTTTCTTCTGAGATAAAGAGATTTTATAGCTTGGTTTTCCATATCAAAATGAGATGAAATCTTTCTATATAGTCTATGTATTCTATACTCTGAATTCAACATTAAGGTTCATTATCTGAAGAAATTTTACAGTATTCTGGGGGAATATTTGTGCCATGATAATTATCATAAAGTTACAATGACAAGAGTGCCAAATGAAAGGCCTATAGACTTCTAATAATGAACATAGTTGAATGGCTTTCTGAGGAACTATTCTCTTTACTAAATATGGACTAATCATGATCTAATCAGCTATGTGGAGCTGATGGTGTTAGACCTGGATCAAAAGATAATTCCACAGTTGCCAGAAAACAAGAAAGGCTGCCTACAGACCTTTACCTCTGTCTCTGTTCTCTCACATCCAATTCCTCAGGCTTATCTCTAGCATTGCAACAGAAAACCACTTGCTGCCTTCCCTTCTCCTGCCCACATCTCCTGTGGATCACACAGAACATCCCTATCTAACTTTCCTCCTAGTCAATGCTCTATTTCAGCTCCAATTCTGGCAGGTACTCCTTGCTAAAACACAGGCCACACCTGCCAGCAAACAAGGTAGGATGCCCACAGACCTTTCTGCCAGTTCACCCATAGTCTCCAATCCCATGGTCTCCTTACTAGCATTGCAACCAAACATCCATGGTAGCTTTCTCTGCCCTCCTGTTCCTGTCTTCTGTGAATCCCATAGATCTTGCTCTTATAGCCTTCTTAACACAATTTGTTGCTTTCTCCCAGATTCCCAATCTGCCAGACAACCCCTGCTAATGCAAGGTCTGTTCCTTTGAGGACAATAATTAGATTGAAAGCAGAGCCACACCTCCCCTACTGCTCCTGAGATCCAATCCTCCAGTCTAATTCCCAGCTCTATAGCAGGAAAACTGCTGTGGCATTCATTTCTTCACTGACCACACCCAAAACAGACCACAAAGACCTTCTCCTCCAACTTTCCTTCCCCCTACTCATCCCAGTGTCCCAGCCCTAAACATCAGGAGACATTCATGTAAGCACAGCAGCTGAGCAGGTTAGGAAAAAAAGGCAACATAGAGCAATCACACTGTCCAAAAGTCCAGAGAGGAAGCAAGCACCAAAAAGCAAAACACCCTCCCAACAAAGACAAATTCAGAAACCAACACCTAGATCTATAATTACCACAAACACAGATACCTAGAGTCTAGCATAAAAACAAAACAAAACAAAACAAAACAAAACAAAAACAAAAACAAAAAGAAAATACCAGTAACATTCAGGGCAATATGTCTCTCCCAGAGCCCAGCAATCCTACCAAAATAGGTCCAAATGTTCCAACATAACTAAACAAAAGAACAAGATCTGAAAACTACCTCCTTGTTGCCCCCCTCACTGAGAGCTCAAAAGTAACACCCACGAGCAAACTTGAGACACAGAACCGCAGGTAAGACCAACTTTTCTGCTCCAAGGGACCTGACTGGTGGTCTCAGGACACACAGAGGCAAAATTCCTCTGGTACCTGACACTTCCGGTTTTTAGCTGAATTCCCAACCTCGCTGATGCCCGCCCGCAGCTCACTGCTCCTAAACCCCATGGGAGAGAGAGCTCACCTCCCGGACAGGTGGGCACTCCTGAGACTGCAGAGCGGAAGAGACCACCAACACTGCCCACCCCTGCCCACATCCCTGGCCCAAGAGGAAACTGTATACGGCCTCTGGGTTCCCGTGGGGGAGGGCCCAGGAGCTGCAGGACCCCTGCACCTGAGACACCACCGGAACCTGAAGGGACAGACCGGATAAACAGTTCTCTGCACCCAAATCCCGTGGGAGGGAGAGCTAAACCTACAGAGAGGCAGACACACCTGGGAAACCAGAAGAGACTGCACTCTGCACACATCTCTGACGCCAGAGGAAAACACCAAACGCCATCTGGAACCCTGGTGCACAGAAGCTCCCGGAAAGGGCTGCACAGATCTTCCTGGTTGCTGCCGCTGCAGAGAGCTCGTAGGCAGCACCCCACGAGCAAACGTGAGACTCGGGACCACAGGTAAGACCAACTTTTCTGCTGCAAGTGACCTGCCTGGTGAACTCAAGACACAGGCCCACAGGAACAGCTGAAGACCTATAGAGAGGAAAAACTACACGCCCGAAAGCAGAACACTCTGTCCCCATAACTGGCTGAAAGAAAACAGGAAAACAGATCTACAGCACTCCGGACACACAGGCCTATAGGACGGTCTAGCCACTGTCAGAAATAGCAGAACAAAGTAACACCAGAGATAATCTGATGACTAGAGGCAAGCGCAGGAACCTAAGCAACAGAAACCAAGACTACATGGCATCATTGGAGCCTAATTCTCCCATCAAAACAAACACTGAATATCCAAACACACCAGAAAAGCAAGATCTAGATTGAAAATCATATTTGATCATTATAGTAGAGGACTTCAAAAAAGACATGAAGAACTCCCTTAGAGAAACGTAGGAAAACATAAATAGATAAGTAGAAGCCTAAGGAGAGGAATCACAAAAATCCCTGAAAGAATTCCAGGAAAACACAATCAAACAGTTGAAGGAATTAAAATGGAAATAGAAGCAATGAAGAAAGAACACAGGGAAACAAACCTGGATATAGAAAACCAAAGGAAGAGACAAGGAGACATAGATACAAGCATCATCAACAGAATACAAGAGATAGAAGAAAGAATCTCAGGAGCAGAAGATTCCATAGAAATCATTGACAAAACTGTCAAAGATAATGTAAAATGGAAAAGGCTACTGGTCCAAAACATACAGGAAATCCAGGACTCAAAGAGAAGATCAAACTTAAGGATAATAGGTATAGAAGAGAGTGAAGACTCCAAGCTCAAAAGACCAGTAAATATCTTCAACAAAATCATAGAAGAAAACTTCCCTAACCTAAAGAAAGAGATACCCATAAACATACAAGAAGCCTACAGAACTCCAAATAGACTGGACCAGAAAAGACACACCTCCCATCACATAATTGTCAAAACACCAAACGCACAAAATAAAGAAAGAATATTAAAAGCAGTAAGGGAAGAAGGTCAAGTAACATATAAAGGCAGACCTATCAGAATCACACCAGACTTCTCACCAGAGACTATGAAAGCCAGAAGATCCTGGACAGATGGCATACAGACCCTAAGAGAACACAAATGCCATCCCAGTTTACTGTATCCTGCAAAACTCTCAATTAACAAAGATGGAGAAACCAAGATATTCCATGACAAAACCAAATTTACACAATTATCTTTCTACAAATCCAGCACTACAAAGGATAATAAATGGTAAAGCCCAACGTAAGGAGGCAAGCTACACCCTAGAAGAAGCAAGAAACTAATCGTCTTGGCAACAAAACAAAGAGAAGAAAAGCATACAAACATAACCTCACATCCAAATATGAATATAACAGGAAGCAATAATCACTATTCCTTAATATCTCTCAAAATCAATGGTCTCAACTCCCCAATAAAAAGACATAGATTAACAAACTGGATACGCAATGAGGACCCTGCATTCTGCTGCCCACAGGAAACACACCTCAGAGACAAAGACAGACACTACCTCAGAGTGAAAGGCTGGAAAACAACTTTCCAAGCAAATGGTCAGAAGAAGCAAGCTGGAGTAGCCATTCTAATATTGAATAAAACTGATTTTCAACCAAAAGTTATCAAAAAAGATAAGGAAGGACACTTCATATTCATCAAAGGAAAAATCCACCAAGATGAACTCTCAATCACAAATATGTATTCTCCAAATACAAGGGCACCTACATACATAAAAGAAATCTTACTAAACCTCAAAACACACATTGCACCTCACACAATAATAGTAGGAGATTTCAACACCCCACTCTCATCAATGGACAGGTCATGGAAACAGAAATTAAACAGAGACATAGACAGACTAAGAGAAGTCATGAACCAAATGGGATTAAAAGAAATTTATAGAACATTCTATCCTAAAACAAAAGGATATACATTCTTCTCAGCACCTCATTACTTTCACCTCAGTACTTTCTCCAAAATTGACCATATAATTGGTCATAAAACAGGCCTCAACAGTTACAGGAAGATAGAAATAATCCCATGCGTGCTATCAGACCACCACGGCCTAAAACTGGTCTTCAATAACAATAAGGGAAGAACGCCCACATATACATGGAAGTTGAACAATGCTCTACTCAATGATAACCTGGTCAAGGAAGAAATAAAGAAAGAAATTAAAAACTTTTTTAGAATTTAATGAAAATGAAGATACAACATATTCAACTTATGGGCCACAATGAAAGCTGTGCTAAGAGGAAAACTCATAGCGCTGAGTGCCTGCAGAAAGAAACAGGAAAGAGCATATGTCAGCAGCTTGACAGCACACCTAAAAGCTCTAGAACAAAAAGAAGCAAATACACCCAGGAGGAGTAGAAGGCAGGAAATAATCAAACTCAGAGCTAAATCAACCAACTAGAAACAAAAAGGACCTTAGAAAGAATTAATAGAACCAAAAGTTGGTTCTTCGAGAAAATCAACAAGATAGATAAACCTTTAGCCAGACTAACGAGAGGACACAGAGAGTGTGTACAAATTAACGAAATAAGAAATGAAAAGGTAGACATAACTACAGAATCAGAGCAAATTCAAAAAATCATCAGATCCTACTATAAAAGCCTATCTTCAACAAAACTGGAAGATCTCCAGGAAATGGACAATTTCCTAGACAGATACCAAGTACCAAAGTTAAATCAGGAACAGATAAACCATTTAAACAACCCCATAACTCCTAATGAAATAGAAGCAGTCATTAAAGGTCTCCCAACCAAAAAGAGCCCAGGTCCAGACGGGTTTAGTGCAGAATTCTATCAGACCTTCATAGAAGACCTCATACCAATACTATATAAACTATTCCACAAAATTGAAACAGATGGAGCATTATCGAATTCCTTCTATGAAGCCACAATTACTCTTATACCTAAACCACACAAAGACCCAACAAAGAAAGAGAACTTCAGACCAATTTCCCTTATGAATATAGACGCAAAAATACTCAATATAATTCTGGCAAACCGAATCCAAGAGCACATCAAAACAATCATCGACCATGATCAAGTAGGCTTCATCCCAGGCATGCAGGGATGGTTTAATGTACGGAAAACCATCAACGTGATCCATTATATAAACAAACTGAAAGAACAAAACCACATGATCATTTCATTAGATGCTGAGAAAGCAGTTGACAAAATTCAACACCCCTTCATGATAAAAGTCCTGGAAAGAATAGGAATTCAAGGCCCATAGCTAAACCTAGTAAAAGCCATATAGAGCAAAGCAGTAGCTAACATTAAAGTAAATTGAGAGAAACTTGAAGCAATCCCACTAAAATCAGGGACTAGACAAGGATGCCCACTCTCTTCCTACTTATTCAATATAGTTCTTGAAGTTTTAGCCAGAGCAATCAGACAACAAAAGGAGATCACGTGGATACAGATTGGAAAAGAAGTGAAAATATCACTATTTGCAGAAGATATTATAGTATATTTAAGTGATCCCAAAAGTTGCACCAGAGAACTATTAAAGCTGATAAACAACTTCAGCAAAGTGGCTGGGTATAAAATTAACTCAAATAAATCAGTAGCCTTCCTGTACACGAAAGAGAAACACACCGAGAAAGAAATTAGGGAAACGACACCCTTCATAATAGACTCAAATAATATAAAATACTTCTGTGTGATTTTAACCAAGCAAGTAAAAGATCTCCCATGCTCATGGATTGGCAGGATTAATAGAGTAAAAATGGCCATTTTACCAAAAGCCATTTACAGATTCAATGCAATCCCCATCAAAATACCAATCCAATTCTTCAAAGAGTGAGACAGAACAATTTACAAATTCATCTGGAATAACAAAAAACCCAGGATTGCTAATACTATCCTCAACAATAAAAGGACTTCAGGGGGAATCACTATCCCTGAACTCAAGCAGTATTACAGAGCAATAGTGATAAAAACAGTATGGTATTGGTACAGAGACAGACAGATAGACCAAAGGAACAGAATTGAAGACCCAGAAATGAACCCACACACCTATGGCACTTGATTTTTGACAAAGGAGCCAAAAGCATCAAATGGAAAAAAGATAGCATTTTCAGCAAATGGTGCTGGTTCAACTGGAGGTCAACATGTAGAAGAATGCAGATCGATCCATGCTTATCACCCTGTACAAAGCTTAAGTCCAAGTGGATCAAGGACCTCCACAACAAACCAGATACACTCGAACTAATAGAAGAAAAAGTAGGGAAGAACGTCGAACACATGGGCACTGGAGAAAATTTCCTGAACAAAACACCAATGGCTTATGCTCTAAGATCAAGAATCGACAAATGGGATCTCATAAAACTGCATAGCTTCTGTAAGGCAAAGGACACTTTGGTTAGGAGAAAACGGCAACCAACAGATTGGAAAAAGATCTTTACCAATCCTACAACAGATAGAGGGCTTATATCCTAAATATACAAAGAACTTTCAAAGTTAGACTGCAGGGAGACAAATAACCCTATTAAAAATGGGGTTCAGAGCTAAACAAACAATTCACAGCTGAGGAATGCCGAATGGCTTAGAAACACCTAAAGAAATGTTCAACATCTTTAGTCATAAGGGAAATGCAAATCAAAACAACCCTGAGATTTCACCTCACACCAGTGAGAATGGCTAAGATCAAAAACTCAGGTGACAGCAAATGCTGGCGAGGATGTGGGGAGAGAGGCACACTCCTCCATTGTTGGTGGGATTGCAGACTGGTACAACCATTCTGGAATTCAGTCTGGAGGTTTCTCAGAAAATTGGACATTGAACTACGTGAGAACCCAGCTATCCCTCTCTTGGGCATATACCCAAAAGATGCCCCAACATATAAAAAAGACACGTGCTCCACTATGTTCATAGCAGCCTTATTTATAATAGCCAGAAGCTGGAAACTACCCAGATGCCCTTCAATAGAGGAATGGGTACAGAAAGTGTGGTACATCTACACAATGGAATATTACTCAGCTATCAAAAACAATGACTTTATGAAATTCATAGGCAAATGGGTGGAACTGGAAAATATAATCCTGAGTGAGGTAAACCAAGCACAGAAAAACACACATGGTATGCACTCATTGATAAGTTGCTGTTAGCCCAAATGCTTGAATTGCCCTAGATGCACAGAACACATGAAACTCAAGAAGGATGACCAAAATGCAAATGCTTCACTCCTTCTCTAAAAGGGGAACAAGAATACCCTTGGCAGGGAAGAGAGAGGCAAAGATTAAAACAGAGACTGAAGGAACACCCATTCAGAGCCTGCCCCACATGTGGCCCATACATATACAGCCACCCAATTAGAGAAGATGGACGATGCAAAGAAGTGCAGGCCTACAGGAACCGGATGTAGATCTCTCCTGAGAGACACAGCCAGAATACAGCAAATACAGAGGCGAATACCAGCAGCAAACCACTGAACTGAGAATAGGACCCCCGTTGAAGGAATCAGAGAAAGAACTGGAAGAGCTTGAAGGGGCTTGAGACCCCATATGAACAACAATGCCAACCAACCAGAACTTCCAGGGACTAAGCCACTACCCAAAGACTATATATGGACTGACCCTGAGCTCCAACCTCATAGGTAGCAATGAATATCCTAGTAAGGGCACAAGTGGAAGGAGAAGCCCTTTTTCCTGTGAAGACTGAACCCCCAGTGAATGAGATTGTTTGGGGAAGGGCAGTAATGGGGGAGGATTGGGAGGAGAACACCCATATAGATTGGTAGGGGGAGGGATTAGGGGGTTGTTGGCCTGCAAACCGGAAAAGATAATAACAATTGAAATATAAATAAGTAATACCCAAGTTAATAAAGATGGAGTTGAAAAAAGTGTACAAAGCATATACCTAAACATAATTAAGTCAATTTTGAGCAAGCATATATTCAACATCAAATTTAATGGAGAGAAACTCAAAGTAATGCAATTAAACAAGACAGGCTTGTGCATTCACTCTATCTACTTAGTATAGTTCTTGAAGGTTCTAGCTAGAGTGGTAAGACAGCTAAAGATAAAGAGGATACAATTTGGAAAGGAAGAAGTCAAAGTGTTGCTATTTGCAGATTATATGCTAGAGTACATAAGTGTCCCTATAACATCCACCATGGAACTCCTACAGGTTAAACACATTCAACAAAGATGCTTGGTATAAGATTAACTTCAAAAAACCAGTAGCCTTCCTACATAAAAATAACCAATTGACTGAGAAAGAAATTGAGGGAAAAAACCCTTCACAATTAGCCTCAGACAATTCAAACTCTCTGGGGCTAATGAGTCAAGGAAGTGCTTTCTCTTGAATGATAACAATATCAAGTCTTTGAAGAAAGAAATTGAATAAGAGATCAGAAGGTGGGAAGAGCTTTCATGCTCATGAATTACTAAGTGGGATTGGCATAGTTAAAACGGCCATCCTAAGGTAAGCAATCTACAGATTTGATGCCATCCCCATCACAATCCCAACACAATTCTTTACAGACCTTGAAAGAACAATATTCAACATTATAAGGAAACACTAAGAAACCAAGATAGGTAAAACAATCTTGAATTATAAAAGAATTCCAGAGGTAACACTATCCTTGATTTCATGCTTTACTATGGAGCTATAGTAATAAATCCACATGGTATTGGAATAACACAGAAAAGTTGGTTAATGGAATTGAATTAAAGACCCATACATCAATGTCCACATATTTGAACATTTCAATTTTAATAAAGAGAAATACATCCTTGAAAAGGGAAAGCATGTTCTGAAATTATGATGGTCTAACTACAGGCCGTCAGGTATAAGCCTGCAAATAGATAATACTTATCACCCTGCACACAACTCAAGTCCAAGTGGATCAAACACCTAAAACTTAAACCAGCTACATTAAACCTAATAAGAGAGAAAGTTGTGGATAGCATTGAACTCATTGGCATAGGAGATGACTTTCGGAACACAAAACCACTAGTACAATCACTAAGACAATTAACAAATGGGAACTCATAATGACATCCAACAATGGGAAAATATTTTTTATCAACTCCACATCTGGTAGAGGATTAATATCTAAAACATGTAAAGAACTCAAGAGATTAGATATCAAAAACAAAAGAAAACAAATCAAAACAACAACAACAAAAACCAAAGTGAAATAATCCAATTTTAAAAAATGGTGTATAAGTCTAAAGCCAGAATACATAATAGGGGAATCTCAGACGGCAGAGAATATTTAACCAAATGTTCAACTAAATGCAAATTGAGATCCCATCTTACAGTTGTCAGAATTGCTAGGTTTAATAACAACAGCTCATGTCCGCAAGGCTATGGAGCAATGGAACACTCCCTTATTTTTGGTGGGAATGAAGTGTTGTACAGCAACTCTGGAAATCAATACAGTGTTTCATCAGAAGGTTAGGAATGTTTTTACCTCAACCTATAGCTATTCTACTCTTGTTCATATACTATACCCAAAGGACACTCCATCCTACCACAAGGACACTTGTTCAATCTTATTCATTGCAGCTTTATTTATAACAGCCAGAAAGTGGAAATAACATAGATGTCCCCCCAGGAGAAGAATGGGTAAAAATATGTAGTACATTTACACAGTGGAATACTACTCAGCTGTTAAAAAAATACATCATGAATTTTGCAGGTAGATGAATGGAACTTGGGGGAAAACGTTCTGAATGATGTGGCGAAGACAAGAAAGACAAATATTGTATGTAGTCACATATAAGTGCAAATTTCTTGATGTCATTGTTTTTAATTGCTGAGTAATAATTCATTGTGTAAATGTACCACATTTTATTTATAGAGTTTTTCAGTTGAGGGACATCTAGGTTGTTTCCAGTTTCTGGCTATTATGAATAAATATTATAAATAAAGCTGCTATGAACATAGTTGAGCAAGTGACCTTTTGGGGTGGTATAGCATCATTTGGGTATATGCCTGGCAGTGGTAGAACTGGCTCTTGAGGTAGATTGATCTCCAAATTTCTGAAAAACCTTCATATTGATTTTCAAAGTAATTGTACAAGCTGGAACACCCACCAGCTGTGGAGAGTACACCCCTTGCTCCCCATCCCCACTAGCATGAGCTTTTACTTGTAATTTTGGTCTTAGCCATTCTGGTAATTGTAAAATGGAATCTCAAAGTAGTTTTGATTTGTACATTCCTGATGGCTAAGGATGTTGAACATTTCTTTAAGTGCTTCTCTGCCATTTGAGATTCCTCTGTTGAGAATTCTATGTTGAGATCTGTATGCCATTTTAAAATTTGGATTATTTAGTTTTTTTGATGTCTAGTTTATTGAGTTCACTTATATATTCTATAAATTAGTTATCTGTCAGATGTGGAGTTGGTGAAATTACTTTGCCCATTCTGTTAACTGCTCTTTTGTGATTTCAGTTCCATGAGATCCCATTTATCAATTGTTGATCCTAGTACCTATGCTATTGTTGTTCTGTTGAGGAAGTTGTCTCCTGTGCCAATGAGTTCAAGGCTATTCTTCACTTTCTCTTCTTTCGGTGTATCTGGATTTATGATACCTCTGATCTACTTGGACTTGAGTTTTGTTCAGGGTAATAAATAAGGATCTATTTTCATTCTTCTTCCTGCCTACATGTTAGAATAGTACCATTTGTTGAAAATGCTTTCTTCTTTCTATTGTATAGTTTTGCCTTCTTTATCAAAAATAAGGTGTCCATAGGTGCATGGATTTATATCTTGGTTTTCGATTTTATTCCATGGAACAACTTGCCGGTTTTTATGTTAATACCATATATGTATGTATGTGTGTGTGTATATGTATATGTATGTGGCTGTGCATGTATGTATATATTTAAATATAGCTCTCTAGTAGAGCTTGAAATTAGGTATCATGATACCTCCAAAAGTGTTTTTCTTTTTTAAATCGTACAGGGTTGTTTTAAGTATCCTGATTTTTTTCTTCTTGCTTTTTTAACATATGAAGTTGAGAACTGATCTTTCAAGGTCTATAAAGAATTGTGTTGGAATTTTGATGGGAATCACATTGAATCTGTAGATTGCTTTTGGTGAGATAGCCATATTATTATGTTAATTGTACCAATTCAAGAACATGGGAGATCTTTCTATCTTCTGATGTTTTCTTTAGATTCATCATTCACACTTGAAGTTCTTGTCATACAGATCTTTGACTTGCTTGTTTCAAGTTACACAGAGATATTTTGTGTAATTTGAGGCTATTTTAAAGGGTACTATATCCATAAATTTTTTCTCAGTCCATTTATCGTTTGGATATAGTAGGGCTACTGTTTTCTTTGAATTAATTTTGTATCTACCCATGTTGCTGAAGGTGTTTATTATCTATATGAATTCTCTGGTAGAATATTTGAGCTTACTTATATCTACTATTATATCATGTGAATAATGATCCTTTGATTCCTTTGTTTCCAATGTATCTTGATCTCCTTTTGTTTTCTTATTGTTCTTGTTGGAAATTCACATACTATATTGAATAGATAGCGTGGTCAGCCTTGTTTTGTTTCTGATTTTAATACAATTTCAGCTTAGTGTTTTTATGGGACTCCTTATTATGAGAATGTGTGGGTCTCTTGCTTTTTTCCTCTGAACTTTTTTTTCCTGTTGAATTTCAGTATCTAATTAGATACGGAAATTTTGCTTCATCTTGCTTTATTTTATTTTATCATATTTGGTCTTTTTTTTCTTTTTTTTTTATTAACTTGAGTATTTCTTATATACATTTCGAGTGTTATGAGTGTTATTCCCTTTCCCGGTTTCCGGGCAAACATCCCCCTCCCCCCTCCCATTCCTTATGGGTGTTCCCCTCCCAACCCTCCCCCCATTGCCGCCCTCCCCCCATAGACTAGTTCACTGGGGGTTCAGTCTTAGCAGGACCCAGGGCTTCCCCTTCCACTGGTACTCTTACTAGGATATTCATTGCTACCTATGGGGTCAGAGTCCAGGGTCAGTCCATGTATAGTCTTTAGGTAGTGGCTTAGTCCCTGGAAGCTCTGGTTGCTTGGCATTGTTGTACTTTTGGGGTCTCGAGCCCCTTCAAGCTCTTCCAGTTCTTTCTCTGATTCCTTCAATAGGGGACCTATTCTCAGTTCAGTGGTTTGCTGCTGGCATTCGCCTCTGTATTTGCTGTATTCTGGCTGTGTCTCTCAGGAGCGATCTACATCCGGCTCCTGTCGGTCTGCACTTCTTTGCTTCATCCATCTTGTCTAATTGGGTGGCTGTATATGTATGGTCCACTTGTGGGGCAGGCTCTGAATGGGTGTTCCTTCAGTCTCTGTTTTAATCTTTGCCTCTCCCTTCCCTGCCAAGGGTATTCTTTTTCCTCATTTAAAGAAGGAGTGAAGCATTCACATTTTGATCATCCGTCTTGAGTTTCGTTTGTTCTAGGGATCTAGGGTAATTCAAGCATTTGGGCTAATAGCCACTTATCAATGAGTGCATACCATGTATGTCTTTCTGTGATTGGGTTAGCTCACTCAGGATGATATTTTCCAGTTCCAACCATTTGCCTACGAATTTCATAAACTCGTTGTTTTTGATAGCTGAGTAATATTCCATTGTGTAGATGTACCACATTTTCTGTATCCATTCCTCTGTTGAAGGGCATCTGGGTTCTTTCCATTTTCTGGCTATTATAAATAAGGCTGCGATGAACATAGTGGAGCACATGTCTCTTTTATATGTTGAGGCATCTTTTGGGTATATGCCCAAGAGAGGTATAGCTGGATCCTCAGGCAGTTCAATGTCCAATTTTCTGAGGAACCTCCAGACTGATTTCCAGAATGGTTTTACCAGTCTGCAATCCCACCAACAATGGAGGAGTGTTCCTCTTTCTCCACATCTTCGCCAGCATCTGCTGTCACCTGAGTTTTTGATCTTAGCCATTCTCACTGGTGTGAGGTGAAATCTCAGGGTTGTTTTGATTTGCATTTCCCTTATGACTAAAGATGTTGAACATTTCTTTAGGTGTTTCTCAGCCATTCGGCATTCCTCAGCTGTGAATTCTTTGTTTAGCTCTGAACCCCATTTTTTAATAGGGTTATTTGTTTCCCTGCGGTCTAACTTCTTGAGTTCTATGTATATTTTGGATATAAGGCCTCTATCTGTTGTAGGATTGGTAAAGATCTTTTCCCAATCTGTTGGTTGCCGTTTTGTCCTAACCACAGTGTCCTTTGCCTTACAGAAGCTTTGCAGTTTTATGAGATCCCATTTGTCGATTCTTGATCTTAGAGCATAAGCCATTGGTGTTTTGTTCAGGAAATTTTTTCCAGTGCCCATGTGTTCCAGATGTTTCCCTAGTTTTTCTTCTATTAGTTTGAGTGTGTCTGGTTTGATGTGGAGGTCCTTGATCCACTTGGACTTAAGCTTTGTACAGGGTGATAAGCATGGATCGATCTGCATTCTTCTACATGTTGCCCTCCAGTTGAACCAGCACCATTTGCTGAAAATGCTATCTTTTTTTCCATTGGATGGTTTTGGCTCCTTTGTCAAAAATCAAGTGACCATAGGTATGTGGGTTCATTTCTGGGTCTTCAATTCTATTCCATTGGTCTATCTGTCTGTCTCTGTACCAATACCATGCAGTTTTTATCACTATTGCTCTGTAATACTGCTTGAGTTCAGGGATAGTGATTCCCCCTGAAGTCCTTTTATTGTTGAGGATAGCTTTAGCTATCCTGGGTTTTTTGTTATTCCAGATGAATTTGCAAATTGTTCTGTCTAACTCTTTGAAGAATTGGATTGGTATTTTGATGGGGATTGCATTGAATCTGTAGATTGCTTTTGGTAAAATGGCCATTTTTACCATATTAATCCTGCCAATCCATGAGCATGGGAGATCTTTCCATCTTCTGAGGTCTTCTTCAATTTCTTTCCTCAGTGTCTTGAAGTTCTTATTGTACAGATCTTTTACTTGCTTGGTTAAAGTCACACCGAGGTACTTTATATTATTTGGGTCTATTATGAAGGGTGTCGTTTCCCTAATTTCTTTCTCGGCTTGTTTCTCTTTTGTATAGAGGAAGGCAACTGATTTATTTGAGTTAATTTTATACCCAGCCACTTTGCTGAAGTTGTTTATCAGCTTTAGTAGTTCTCTGGTGGAACTTTTGGGATCACTTAAATATACTATCATGTCATCTGCAAATAGTGATATTTTGACCTCTTCTTTTCCGATCTGTATCCCTTTGATCTCCTTTTGTTGTCTGATTGCTCTGGCTAGAACTTCAAGAACTATATTGAATAAGTAGGGAGAGAGTGGGCAGCCTTGTCTAGTCCCTGATTTTAGTGGGATTGCTTCAAGTTTCTCTCCATTTAGTTTAATGTTAGCAACTGGTTTGCTGTATATGGCTTTTACTATGTTTAGGTATGGGCCTTGAATTCCTATTCTTTCCAGGACTTTTATCATGAAGGGGTGTTGAATTTTGTCAAATGCTTTCTCAGCATCTAATGAAATGATCATGTGGTTCTGTTCTTTCAGTTTGTTTATATAATGGATCACGTTGATGGTTTTCCGTATATTAAACCATCCCTGCATGCCTGGGATGAAGCCTACTTGATCATGGTGGATGATTGTTTTGATGTGCTCTTGAATTCGGTTTGCCAGAATTTTATTGAGTATTTTTGCGTCGATATTCATAAGGGAAATTGGTCTGAAGTTCTCTTTCTTTGTTGTGTCTTTGTGTGGTTTAGGTATAAGAGTAATTGTGGCTTCATAGAAGGAATTCGGTAGGGCTCCATCTGTTTCAATTTTGTGGAATAGTTTGGATAATATTGGTATGAGGTCTTCTATGAAGGTTTGATAGAATTCTGCACTAAACCCGTCTGGACCTGGGCTCTTTTTGGTTGGGAGACCTTTAATGACTGCTTCTATTTCCTTAGGAGTTATGGGGTTGTTTAACTGGTTTATCTGTTCCTGATTTAACTTCGATACCTGGTATCTGTCTAGGAAATTGTCCATTTCCTGAAGATTTTCAAATTTTGTTGAATATAGGTTTTTATAGTAAGATCTGATGATTTTTTGAATTTCCTCCGAATCTGTAGTTATGTCTCCCTTTTCATTTCTGATTTTGTTAATTTGGACACACTCTCTGTGTCCTCTCGTTAGTCTGGCTAAGGGTTTATCTATCTTGTTGATTTTCTCAAAGAACCAACTTTTGGTTCTGTTGATTCTTTCTATGGTCCTTTTTGTTTCTACTTGGTTGATTTCAGCTCTGAGTTTGATTATTTCCTGCCTTCTACTCCTCCTGGGTGTATTTGCTTCTTTTTGTTTTAGAGCTTTTAGGTGTGCTGTCAAGCTGCTGACATATGCTCTTTCCTGTTTCTTTCTGCAGGCACTCAGCGCTATGAGTTTTCCTCTTAGCACAGCTTTCATTGTATCCCATAAGTTTGAGTATGTTGTATCTTCATTTTCATTAAATTCTAAAAAGTTTTTAATTTCTTTCTTTATTTCTTCCTTGACCAGGTTATCATTGAGTAGAGCATTGTTCAATTTCCACGTATATGTGGGCATTCTTCCCTTATTGTTATTGAAGACCAGTTTTAGGCCGTGGTGGTCCGATAGCACGCATGGGATTATTTCTATCTTTCTGTACCTGTTGAGGCCCGTTTTTTGACCAATTATATGGTCAATTTTGGAGAAAGTACCATGAGGAGCTGAGAAGAAGGTATATCCTTTTGCTTTAGGATAGAATGTTCTATAAATATCAGTTAAGTCCATTTGGCTCATGACTTCTCTTAGTCTGTCTACCTCACTGTTTAATTTCTGTTTCCATGATCTGTCCATTGATGAGAGTGGGGTGTTGAAATCTCCCACTATTATTGTGTGAGGTGCAATGTGTGTTTTGAGCTTTAGTAAGGTTTCTTTTACATATGTAGGTGCCCTTGTATTTGGGGCATAGATATTTAGGATTGAGAGTTCATCTTGGTTGATTTTTCCTTTGATGAATATGAAGTGTCCTTCCTTATCTTTTTTGATGACTTTTAGTTGGAAATTGATTTTATTTGATATTAGAATGGCTACTCCAGCTTGCTTCTTCTGACCATTTGCTTGGAAAGTTGTTTTCCAGCCTTTCACTCTGAGGTAGTGTCTTTCTTTGTCTCTGAGGTGTGTTTCCTGTAGGCAGCAGAATGCAGGGTCCTCGTTGCGTATCCAGTTTGTTAATCTATGTCTTTTTATTGGGGAGTTGAGGCCATTGATATTGAGAGATATTAAGGAATAGTGATTATTGCTTCCCGTTATATTTCATATTTGATGTGAGGTTATGTTTGTGTGCTTTCATTCTCTTTGTTTTGTTGCCAAGACGATTAGTTTCTTGCTTCTTCTAGGGTATAGCTTGCCTCCTTATGTTGGGCTTTACCATTTATTATCCTTTGTAGTGCTGGATTTGTTGAAAGATATTGTGTAAATTTGGTTTTGTCATGGAATATCTTGGTTTCTCCATCAATGTTAATTGAGAGTTTTGCTGGATACAGTAATCTGGGCTGGCATTTGTGTTCTCTTAGGGTCTGTATAACATCAGTCCAGGATCTTCTGGCCTTCATAGTTTCTGGCGAGAAGTCTGGTGTGATTCTGATAGGTCTCCCTTTATATGTTACTTGACCTTTTTCCCTTACTGCTTTTAATATTCTTTCTTTATTTTGTGCGTTTGGTGTTTTGACAATTATGTGACGGGAGGTGTTTCTTTTCTGGTCCAATCTATTTGGAGTTCTGTAGGCTTCCTGTATGTCTATGGGTATCTCTTTTTTTAGGTTAGGGAAGTTTTCTTCTATGATTTTGTTGAAGATATTTACTGGTCCTTTGAGCTGGGAGTCTTCACTCTCTTCTATACCTATTATCCTTAGGTTTGATCTTCTCATTGAGTCCTGGATTTCCTGTATGTTTTGGACCAGTAGCTTTTTCCGCTTTACATTATCTTTGACAGTTGAGTCAATGATTTCTATGGAATCTTCTGCTCCTGAGATTCTCTCTTCCATCTCTTGTATTCTGTTGGTGAAGCTCGTATCTACAGCTCCTTGTCTCTTCTTTTGGTTTTCTATATCCAGGGTTGTTTCCATGTGTTCTTTCTTGATTGCTTCTATTTCCATTTTTAATTCCTTCAACTGTTTGATTGTGTTTTCCTGGAATTCTTTCAGGGATTTTTGCGATTCCTCTCTGTAGGCTTTTACTTGTTTATTAATGTTTTCCTGTGCTTCCCTAAGTGTGTTCAGGTCTTTCCTGAAGTCCTCCAGCATCATGATCAAATATGATTTTGAAACTAGATCTTGCTTTTCTGGTGTGTTTGGATATTCCATGTTTGTTTTGGTGGGAGAATTGGGCTCCGATGATGGCATGTAGTCTTGGTTTCTGTTGCTTGGGTTCCTGCGCTTGCCTCTCGCCATCAGATTATCTCTAGTGTTACTTTGTTCTGCTATTTCTGACAGTGGCTAGACTGTCCTATAAGCCTGTGTGTCAGGAGTGCTGTAGACCTGTTTTCCTCTCTTTCAGTCAGTTATGGGGACAGAGTGTTCTGCTTTCGGGCGTGTAGTTTTTCCTCTCTACAGGTCTTCAGCTGTTCCTGTGGGCCTGTGTCTTGAGTTCACCAGGCAGCTTTCTTGCAGCAGAAAATTTGGTCTTACCTGTGGTCCCGAGGCTCAGGTTTGCTCGTGGGGTGCTGTTCAGGGGCTCTCTGCAGCGGCAGCAACCAGGAAGACCTGTGCCGCCCCTTCCGGGAGCTTCAGTGCACCAGGGTTCCAGATGGTCTTTGGCTTTTTCCTCTGGCGTCCGAGATGTGTGTGCAGGGAGCAGTCTCTTCTGGTTTCCCAGGCCTGTCTGCCTCTCTGAAGGTTTAGCTCTCCCTCCCACGGGATTTGGGTGCAGAGAACTGTTTATCCGGTCTGTTTCCTTCAGGGTCCGGCGGTGTCTCCGGCAGGGGTCCTGCCGCTCCTGGGCCCTCCCCCACGGGAGCCCAGAGGCCTTATACAGTTTCCTCTTGGGCCAGGGATGTGGGCAGGGGTGAGCAGTGTTGGTGGTCTCTTCCGCTCTGCAGCCTCAGGAGTGCCCACCTGACCAGGCGGTTGGGTCTCTCTCTCACCGGGTCTGGGAGCAGAGAGCTGCTGCGGGCCGGGATCCGCGGGTGTGGGACTTCCGGTAAACACAGAACGTGCCCGGTTCTAGAGAAATTCTGCTTCCGTGTGTCCCAAGCTCACCAGGCAGCTTTCTTGCAGCAGAAAATTTGGTCTTACCTGTGGTCCCGAGGCTCAAGTTCGCTCGTGGGGTGCTGCCCAGGGGCTCTCTGCAGCGGCAGCAACCAACCATATTCAATCTTATTGTATAAGTTCAAGATCTCCTTTACACTTTCCTTTCAGCCAGAATTGTGTCCTTCAACCATTATTTTCCAAACTTATTGCCATGTTCCTCTAAGAATGCAAGTCCATATTCATAAAATCCTTACAGAATATAAAAGTCTCAGATAAGTTAGAGTTGTGATAAGATGTATAAAACTTTGGTGGGGTTGGGGATTTAGCTCGGTGGTAGAGGGCTTGCCTAGCAAGCACAATGCCCTGGGTTTGTCCTCAGCTCCGGAAAAAAAAGAAAAAAAAAACTTTGGAGATTTTTTTTTAAATTTTTTTCTTTATTAACTTGAGTATTTCTTATTTACATTTCGAGTGTTATTCCCTTTCCTGGTTTCCAGGCAAACATCCCCCTAATCCCTCCCCCTCCCCTTCTTTATGGGTGTTCCCCTCCCCATCCTCCCCCAATTGCCGCCCTCCCCCCAACAGTCTAGTTCACTGGGGGTTCAGTCATAGCAGGACCCAGGGCTTCCCCTTCCACTGGTGCTCTTAGTAGGATATTCATTGCTTCCTATGAGGTCAGAGTCCAGGGTCAGTCCATGTATAGTCTTTAGGTAGTGGCTTAGTCTCTGGAAGCTCTGGTTGGTTGGCATTGTTGTTCATAAGGGGTCTCGAGCCCCTTCAAGCTCTTCCAGTTCTTTCTCTGATTCCTTCAATGGGGGTCCTATTCTCAGTTCAGTGGTTTGCTGCTGGCATTCGCCTCTGTATTTGCTGTATTCTGGCTGTGTCTCTCAGGAGAGATCTACATCTGGCTCCTGTCAGCCTGCACTTCTTTGCTTCATCCATCTTGTCTAATTGGGTGGCTGTATATGTATGGTCCACATGTGGGGCAGGCTCTAAATGGGTGTTCCTTCTGTGTCTGTTTTAATCTTTGCCTCTCTATACCCTGCCAAGGGTATTCTTGTTCCCCTCTTAAAGAAGGAGTGAAGCATTCACATTTTGATCATCCATCTTGAGTTTCATTTGTTCTAGGCATCTAGGGTAATTCAAGCATTTGGGCTAATAGCCACTTACCAAGGAGTGCATACCATGTATGTCTTTCTGTGATTGGGTTACCTCACTCAGGATGATATTTTCCAGTTCCAACCATTTGCCTACAAATTTCATAAAGTTTTTGTTTTTGATAGCTGAGTAATATTCCATTGTGTAGATGTACCACATTTTCTGTATCCATTCCTCTGTTGAAGGGCATCTGGGTTCTTTCCAGCTTCTGGCTATTATAAATAAGGCTGCAATGAACATAGTGGAGCACGTGTCTTTTTTATATGTTGGGGCATCTTTTGGGTATATGTCCAAGAGAGGTATAGTTGGATCCTCAGGCAGTTCAATGTCCAATTTTCTGAGGAACCTCCAGACTGATTTCGAGAATGGTTGTACCAGTCTGCAATCCCACCAACAATGGAGGAGTGTTCCTCTTTCTCCACATCCTCGCCAGCATCTGCTGTCACCTGAGTTTTTGATCTTAGCCATTCTCACTGGTCTGAGGGGAAATCTCAGGGTTGTTTTGATTTGCATTTCCCTTAGGACTAAAGATGTTGAACATTTCTTTTTTTTTTCTATTTTTTTTTATTATTAACTTGAGTATTTCTTATATACAATTCGAGTGTTATTCCCTCTCCCTGTTTCGGAGCAAACATCCCCCTCCCCCCTCCCCTTCCTTATGGGTGTTCCCCTCCCCACACTCCCCCCATTGCCGCCCTTCCCCCAACAGTCTAGTTCACTGGGGGTTCAGTCTTAGCAGGACCCAGGGTTTCCCCTTCCACTGGTGCTCTTACTAGGATATTCATTGCTACATATGAGGTCAGAGTCCAGGGTCAGTCCATGTATAGTCTTTAGGTAGTGGCTTAGTCCCTGGAAGCTCTGGTTGCTTGGCATTTTTGTACATATGGGGTCTCGAGACCCTTCAAGCTCTTCCAGTTCTTTCTCTGATTCCTTCAACGGGGGTCCTATTCTCAGTTCAGTGGTTTGCTGCTGGCATTCGCCTCTGTATTTGCTGTACTCTGGTTGTGTCTCTCAGGAGAGATCTACATCCGGCTCCTCTCGGTCTGCACTTCTTTGCTTCATCCATCTTGTCTAATTGGGTGACTGTATATGTGTGGGCCACATGTGGGGCAGGCTCTGAATGGGTGTTCCTTCAGTCTCTGTTTTAATCTTTGCCTCTCTATTCCCTGCCAAGGGTATTCTTGTTCCCCTTTTAAAGAAGGAGTGAAGCATTCACATTTTGATCATCCGTCTTGAGTTTCATTTGTTCTAGGCGTCTAGGGTAATTCAAGCATTTGGGCTAATAGCCAGTTATCAATGAGTGCATACCATGTATGTCTTTCTGTGATTGGGTTACCTCACTCAGAATGATATTTTCCAGTTCCAACCATTTGCCTACGAATTTCATAAACTCGTTGTTTTTGATAGCTGAGTAATATTCCATTGTGTAGATGTACCACATTTTCTGTATCCATTCCTCTGTTGAAGGGCATATGGGTTCTTTCCATTTTCTGGCTATTATAAATAATGCTGCGATGAACATAATGGAGCACATGTTTCTTTTATATGTTGAGGCATCTTTTGGGTATATGCCCAAGAGAGGTATAGCTGGATCCTCAGGCAGTTCAATGTCCAATTTTCTAAGGAACCTCCAGACTGATTTCCAGAATGTTTGTACCAGTCTGCAATCCCACCAACAATGGAGGAGTGTTCCTCTTTCTCCACATCCTCGCCAGCATCTGCTGTCACCTGAGTTTTTGATCTTAGCCATTCTCACTGGTGTGAGGTGAAATCTCAGGGTTGTTTTGATTTGCATTTCCCTTAGGACTAAAGATGTTGAACATTTCTTTAGGTGTTTCTCAGCCATTCGGCATTCCTCAGCTGTGAATTCTTTGTTTAGCTCTGAACCCCATTTTTAATAGGGTTATTTGTTTCCCTGCGGTCTAACTTCTTTAGTTCTTTGTATATTTTGGATATAAGGCCTCTATCTGTTGTAGGATTGGTAAAGAACTTTTCCCAATCTGTTGGTTGCCGTTTTGTCCTAACCACCGTGTCCTTTGCCTTACAGAAGCTTTGCAGTTTTATGAGATCCCATTTGTCGATTCTTGATCTTAGAGCATAAGCCATTGGTGTTTTGTTCAGGAAATTTTTTCCAGTGCCCATGTGTTCCAGATGCTTCCCTAGTTTTTCTTCTATTAGTTTGAGTGTGTCTGGTTTGTTGTGGAGGTCCTTGATCCACTTGGACTTAAGCTTTGTACAGGGTGATAAGTATGGATCGATCTGCATTCTTCTACATGTTGACCTCTAGTTGAATCAGCACCATTTGCTGAAAATGCTAATTTTTTTCCATTGGGTGGTTTTGGCTCCTTTGTCAAAAATCAAGTGCCCATATGTGTGTGGGTTCATTTCTGCGTCTTCAATTCTATTCCATTGGTCTATCTGTCTGTCTCTGTACCAATACCATGCAGTTTTTATCACTATTGCTCTGTAATAGTGCTTGAGTTCAGGGATAGTGATTCCCCCTGAAGTCCTTTTATTGTTGAGGATAGTTTTAGCTATCCTGGGCTTTTTGTTATTCCAGATGAATTTGTAAATTGTTCTGTCTAACTCTTTGAAGAATTGGACTGGTATTTTGATGGGGATTGCATTGAATCTGTAGATCGCTTTTGGTAAAATGGCCATTTTTACTATATTAATCCTTCCAATCCATGAGCATGGGAGATCTTTCCATCTTCTGAGGTCTTCTTCAATTTCTTTCTTCAGAGGCTTGAAGTTCTTATTGTACAGATCCTTTACTTGCTTGGTTAAAGTTACACCGAGGTGCTTCATATGATTTGGGTCTATTATGAAGGGTGTCGTTTCCCTAATTTCTTTTTCGGCTTGTTTCTCTTTTGTGTAGAGGAAGGCTACTGATTTATTTGAGTTAATTTTATACTCAGCCACTTGGCTGAAGTTGCTTATCAGCTTTAGTAGTTCTCTGGTGGAACTTTTTGATCGCTTAAATATACTATCATATTATCTGCAAATAGTGATATTTTGACTTCTTTCTTTTTTGGAGATTTTTTAAAAATATTTTTTCAGTTTTATTTATATGAGTTCAATGTAAGTGTCTTCAGATACACCAGAGAAGGCCATCAGATCACATTACAGGTGGTTGTGAGTCACCATGTGGTTGCTGGAAATTGAACTCAGGACCTCTGTAAGAGCAGTCAGTGCTCTTAACTGCTGAGCCATCTTTTAGCCTCTGATTGGAGAGTTTTAATTGTTCTGGCATGAATGCTTATCAGAAGTTGTCAAGTTGTTTCTGGTGTGTAGACAGCATTGAGAACTGCAAAGTTAAAGTCACTGGGAGACAAGAGCAAATGGCCTGTACTAAAAAGAGAAGTAGCATGTACTATCTATTTACTTCATTTTCATTATTCTTATATAATTCGAATGACAGTGTCCTAGAGGAATGATGAAGCTACTTTTGAGACTTAGACATCCCCACACATGAGCCTCTAGAATATGAAAGTGTGGGAACTGGATAGGTGATACTCACAGCAGAAAGCATCAGCCTGGTAGCTGCCTCCACAGAGAAAATAGTTCATAGGATTAGTCATCTGAAAGTAAATAAAGGATGCTCAATGTTAATTTGTGAAAGGATTTGTTTGTGTGACTTCATCTATTTTGTATGATTTTCTTTCATAATGTTTGAATGGGTTTATGACAGATAAGACTAGAGTCAACACTTGCTTTATTTTATAAGATATATAATTGATTTGGAATTTCAAGTGAGTTTGAGTGGTTGAAGTGAGATAACATGATTCCCATGTCAATGCTACAATCTTCGCAAATGCTGAAAAACAAATATTTGTCCAGAAACAGCTTCTAGTCTCATGAAAATTAGCAAGTGGACAACTGCTGCATTCTGGCCACAAAGCAACAAAGCATAATGCACAGCAACTTGCTAAACTGAGAGAAAAACAATGCATGATTTGCCAAGATCCACAGATTTGATAGCATGATGTTTTAAAGATTATTCTAAGGATTTGGTTTGAAATCATCAGAATATGAAGTATTAGAAGGTCTTTCTAAAATATGTTCCTAACAGTCTTTTTAAAGGTTTATAAACTGGATTAGATCAACTTGCCAATTTATCACACATTTTATAGTCAATCAAATACCCCAAAGAATCAATTAAAAACCCCATTGACTATCTTAGCAAGAGTTTAGCTTGTCAAGATTTGGAATTGCTCAGAGACAGACCACTCTGAGATGGCTTGTCCTTTATTTTGCCTTCTGCATACAGTAGTTGGAATGTGTGTGAGTTCAAAGGATTCTTAATGTTCTCAGAGAAGATATGCTGGAAAATTGCCATTTCTGGGAAGTGAAGAATTATATGAATGTGAAAGGACATGATCTGCATTCTGTTTCTGATTCTGTTCATTAGTATTTTATATATAAATTTCAAAGTCTATAGCAAGTTATTCTGTGCTTTCCTCCTGTGCATAATGGATCAGAAGTTCAAAGACAAGTATGATATGATTTGTTTTAGAAGTTCATAATTCAGCATTAAGTGGATACACACACACACACACACACATTTATATATGCCTCTATGGTAGTAGAACTACAGTCTAGAATCTGATACAATCCTGTAGTATTTGTTACTATTAAGTTCTTCATTTGTTAATTTAAACATATGAATGGACAATATGACTTATAACTTGTGAATGAGTCCTTTGATTCATCATAATGTCTTTAAGATTCATCCAAAGTGATTTTATAAAACAGTTCATAGATTTTTATTGAAGAATATTATTCCACTGAATGTCAGTATTACAATTTGTTTTTTCATTGTTCTGGTTAGTGTTAACTGTCAACTTGATACAGCAGAGAATCATATAAAAGGAAAGACTCAGCTAAGGAATTTTCTAGATCAGATTGACCTGTGGACATTTCTGTGGCGATTGCCTACTGTGGCTATCACCATCCCAAAGTAGGAGATATTTGGCTAAATGACTGAAGACCCAGAAATGAACCCAAACACCTATAGTCACTTGATCTTGGACAAAGGAGCTAAAACCATCCTGTAGAAAAATACAGCATTTTCAACAAATGGTGCTGGTTCAACTGGCATTAAGCAATGCAAATCAACCTATTATCTCCTTGTACAAAGTGCAAGTTCAAGTGGATCAAGGACCTTCACATAAACCCAAATACACTGAAACTAATAGGAGAGAAAGTGAGGAAAAGCCTCGAACACATAAGCACAGGGTATATTTCCTGAACAGAACACCAATGGCTTATGCTCTAAGATCAAGAATTGACCAATGGGACCTCATAAAATTTCAAAGCTTCTGTAGGGCAAAGGACACTGTCATTAGGACAAAATGGCAACCAACAGACTGGGGAAAGATCTTTACCAATCCTACATCTGATAGAGGGCTAATATCCAATATATACAAAGAACTCAAGAAGTTAGACTCCAGAGAATCAAATAACTCTATTAAAAATTGGGTATAGAGCTAAACAAAGAATTCTCAGCTGAGGAATATTGAATGGCTGAGAAGCACCTAAAGAAATGTTCAACATCCTTAGTCATCAGGGAAATGCAAATCAAAACAACCCTGAGTTCCACCTCATACCAGTCAGAATGGCTAAGATTAAAAATTCAGGTGACAGCAGATGTTGGTGAGGATGTGAAGAGGAACAGTCCTCCACTGTTGGTGGGATTATAAACTGGTACAACCACTCTGGAAATCAGTCTGACATTTCCCCCAAAATTGGATATAGTTCTACCTGAAGACCCAGCTATGCCACTCCTGGGTATATACTCAAAAGATGCTGAAACACATAACAAGGACACATATTCCACTATGTTCATAGCAGCCCTATTTATAATAGCCAGAAGCTGGAAATAACCCAGATGTTCTTCAACAGAGGAATGGATACAGAAAATGTGATACATTTCCACAATGGAGTATAACTCAGCTATTAAAAACACTGACTTCATGAAATTATTAGGAACTAGAAAATATCATCACTAGTGAGGTAACTTAGCCACAAAAGAACATATGTGGCACACACTCACTGATAAGTAGATATTAGCCCAAAAGCTTGGAACACACAAGATACAATTTACAGACCACATGAAGCTGAAGAAGAAGAAGAAGAAGAAGAAGAAGAAGAAGAAGAAGAAGAAGAAGAAGAAGAAGAAGAAGAAGAAGAAGAAGAAGAAGAAGAAGAAGAAGAAGAAGAAGAAGAAAGTGTGGATGCCTTTATCCTTCTTAGAAGGGGGAACAAAATATTCACAGTAGGAAATACGGAGACAAAAAGTGGAGGAGAGACTGAAGGAAAGGCCATCGGAGACTGCTCCATCTGACAATCCATCCCATATACAGACACAAAACCCAGACACCATTACTGATGCCAAGAAGTGCTTGCTGACAGGAGCCTGATATGGATGTCTCCTGAGAGGCTCTGCCAGAGCCTTAGTGATACAGATGTGGATGCTTGCAGCTAACAATTAGACTGAGCACAGGGACCCCAATGGAGCAGTTAGAGAAGTAACTGAAGGAGCTGAAGGGGTTCACAACTCCATAGAAAGAACAATATCAACCAACCAGACCCCCAGAGCTCCCAGGGACTAAACCACCAACCAAAGAGTACACATGGAGGGACCCATGGCTCCAGCCACATATATAGCAGAGGATGGCATTGTCTGGCAGCAATATGAGGAGAAGCCCTTGGTCCTGTGAAGGCTTGTTTCCCCACTGTAGGGGAATTCCAGGATATTTAGGTGGGGATGGGTGGGTGGGAAGGAGAGCATCCTCATAGATGCAAGGGGAGGGGGAATGGGAGAGGGGGGAATCTGGAAAGGGGATAACATTTGAAATGCAAATATGTAAAATATCCAAACAAAAAGAGGCAAGAGAAAGATGAATGCAAAGATGAAGATGAATATGGAGAATAAACTGAATGTATGTGTAGATATTGAAAAGTAAAAATTACCAAATCAGTTATCTAAGTACTAAACATTTACTACAGTTACTCCAAATATCCCAATCCAGTATTTAAACAAACACCAAAAGTTATTCAATAATCAAGAATGAGAGTTACTATTGGTAGTTTTCACTCTGACACTAGAATTATTTCATGCGTTGTGATTGTTGTGTGAAGCCTGTGGAGATGGTCCAGCAAGTAAACACATTTGCCACTATTAAGCCTCAGAGTCTGGGTTCAGTCCCTGGGACCCACATGGTAGAAGGTTCTCATGAAACAATTCATGAAGTTTGTCCTCTGACCTCCACACCATAGGACATGTGTACACAAAACGTATAATAAATGGAAAAGAAATTTAAAAAAGAAAGCTAGCTAACTAAACATGAGCCTACGAGCAAGCTATTAATCAACATTCTCCATGGTTCCTGTTGTACCTTCGTTGGCTATGAAGTGAGTTACTCAGAGATAATGCATTCTGTAAAAGCAACAAGACCTACTTTCAAGTTCCTACACTAAGCCCCTGCCTTGACTTTCGTTAGAGACGGACTGTGATCTGGAATTGGAAGCAGAATAAAACCTTTCCTACTCCAGGTTGCTTTTGGTGGGGATATCTTATCATAGCAATAAACTGAAATTAGAATATCTATTAAGGTATATAGAGAGATTTGGATTGTTTTCAAATTGTGATCTATTATGAATAAAGCTAATATGAACATAATTTTTGTATGAATCTAAATTTTATTTGCTTTGGAAAAAATGCCCAAGATTGCTAATGGTAATACATGGTTTAGTGTGTGTTTACCTGTTTTCCAGACTGTGGCATTTTATTTTATTCTTTTTTCATAAATTTGTTTATTCACTTTACAGCCTGCTTACAGCTCCTCTCCCTCCTTTTCTCTCAGTCCTTACCTTTGTGATCCTCCACCCATTACTCCCTCCCATGCTCTTCGGAGAAGGGGAAGTCCCCCATGTGTACCCATATACACTGATACATCAAGTCAGAGCAGGACTAAGCACATCCTCTCCCACTGGAGTCAGACAAGGCAGTACTTGCTCTTTGGTTGGTGGCTCAGTCTCTATGAGGCTCCATGGCCCCAAGTTAGTTGACTCTGTAGATCTTCTTATGGTGTCCTTGACTCCTCTTGCTCCCTCAATCCTTTCTCTCACTCTTGCTCAAGACTCTCCAACTTTGCCTGATGTTTGACTGTGGGTCTCTGCATCTGTTTCAGCCAACTGCTGTATATGAAGGCACTTAGATTGCAGTTATGCTAGGTTTCTGTCTACAAGCATAGCAGAGTGTCATTAATAGTGTCAGAGATTGGTTCTTGTCCATGGGATTGGTCTCAAGTTGGGCCCATCATTGGTCAGTCATTCCTTCAGTCTCTCAATTTTTATCCATGTGCATGGTGTCAGCAGGACAAATTTGGGGTTGAAGGTTTTGTGGGTGGGATAATGCCCCCTCCCTCCACTGGATGTCCTACCTGCCTACATGAGGTGAACTCTTCAGGCTCCACATCCCCTGCTGATAGTAGTCTCAACTAGGATCACCCCCAAAGACTCCCAGAAGTCTCTCCTGTATCAGAACTGTCTCCCACCAATTTCCATTCTCTCTTCCAACCCACCTCTACACATGATCTCAACTATGTTCCCCTCCCCACTCCTTAGCCCACCCAGTTCCTTCCCTCCAACTACTTCAAATATCTGAGGAAGATTCAAGCATCTACCCTTAGGCCCTCCTTGTTACTTAGCTTCTCTGGGTCTGTGGAATGTAGTAATATGGTTATCCTGTACTTTGTGTCTAATGTTCACTTATAAGTAAGTACATGCCATGCATGTCTTTCTGTGTCTGGTTTACCTCACTCAGGATACTTTCTAGTTCCATCCATTTGCCTGCAAATTTCATGATGTCATTGTTTTTAATAGCTGAGTAGTATTCCACTGTGTAAAATTCCACATTTTCTTTATCCATTCTTCTATTGAGGGAAATCTAGGTTGTTTCCAGCTTCTGGATATTTTGAGTAAAGCTGCTATGAACATAGTGGAGCATGGGTCCTTGTATGTTGGAGTGTCTTTTGAGCATGTGCTGATAAACACCTTCAGAAAATAGGTGAATACGAAAAAATCAGTAACTCTCCTTATACAAAAGATAAATGGGCCACGAAGGGAGACAATACCATTCAAAATAGTCACAAATAGTATAAAGATGAAACTACAACCAGACAAGAGAATTACCTGTATGACAAGATCATCAACTCTATAGAAACTGAAGAAGATATCACAAAATGAAAACATCTCACATGCTCATGAATAGGTAGGGTAAACATATTAAAAATGGCCATCTTACCAAAAACAATCTGCAGATGCAATACAATTCCTATCAAAATTTCAGCACCATTCATTACAGACCTTGCCAGAGCAATTTGCAACTTCATATCAAAAATCAAAATGAAAAACAAAATACCACCACCACCACCAACAACAACAACAGAACACCTAGGATCTCTAAAACAATTCTATATAATAACAAAACTTCTGGATGTATCACCATCTCTGATTTCAAACTCTACTACAGAAATACATTTTGGCTTTTCTCAAATACTTCTTTGATACCGATTGATATGATTGTGATTTTTATCCTGTTAATGTGGTAGAATATATGTGTTTGCTATAGAATAATGAACCAAACTTGCAATTTTAGAGTAAGTTGAACACCCCCTCAATGGTTTACATGCTTATCAGTACATGAATGCCACACACTCTATATTAATGTATGTAATGTGTTGCAAAATTGGGTAGCCTAAGTCTTCTGACTTCATTATGCCAAAATAGTTTTGCTTATTCTAAATTTTTCTTATAATTCTCTATATTAAAAATACATTGTGCTGAATTTTTTAATGATAATCCATGAAATTTGTGGAAGAATTTTTGGAGAATTGCCATGGTACTATATAGCATCTTTTTTTTATCTTTATTAACTTGAGTATTTCTTATTTATATTTTGATTGTTATTCCCCTTCCCGGTTTCCAGGCCAAAAACCCCCTAACCCTTCCCCTCCCCTTCTATCTGGGGCTTCCCCTCCCCATCCTCCCCCAATTACCACCCTCCCCCCAACAATCACATTCACTGGGGGTTCAGTCTTAGCAGGACCAAGGGCTTCCCCTTCCACTGGTGCTCTTACTAGGCTATTCATTGCTACCTATGAGATTGGAGCCCAGGGTGAGTCCATGTATAGTCTTTGGGTAGTGCCTTAGTCCCTGGAAGCTCTGGTTGTCTGACATTGTTGTTCATATGGGGTCTCGAGCCCCTTCAAGCTCTTCCAGTCCTTTCTCTGATTCCTTCAATGGGGGTCCCGTTCTCAGTTCAGTGGCTTGCTGCTGGCATTCGCCTATGAATTTGCTGTAATCTGGGTGTGTCTCTCAGGAGAGATCTACATCCGGTTCCTGTCGGCCTGCACTTCTTTGCTTCCTCCATCTTATCTAGTTTGGTGGCTGTATATGTATGGGCCACATCTGGGGAAGGCTCTGAATGGGTGTTCCTTCTGCCTCTGTTCTAAACTTTGCCTCTCTCTTCCCTGCCAAGGGTATTCTTGTTCCCCTTTTAGAGAAGGAGTGAAGCATTTGCATTTTGGTCATCCTTCTTGAGTTTCATGTGTTCTGTGCATCTAGGGCAATTCAAGCATTTGGGCTAACAGCAACTTATCAATGAGTGCATACCATGTGTGTTTTTCTGTGCTTGGTTTACCTCACTCAGGATGATATTTTCCAGTTCCACCCATTTGCCTATGAATTTCATAAAGTCATTGTTTTTGATAGCTGAGTAATATTCCATTGTGTAGATGTACCACATTTTCTGTATCCATTCCTCTGTTGAAGGGCATCTGGGTAGTTTCCAGCTTCTGGCTATTATAAATAAGGCTGCTATGAACATAGTGGAGCACGTGTCTTTTTTATATGTTGGGGCATCTTTTGGGTATATGCCCAAGAGAGGTATAGCTGGGTTCTCACGTAGTTCAATGTCCAATTTTCTGAGGAACCTCCAGACTGAATTCCAGAATGGTTGTACCAGTCTGCAATCCCACCAACAATGGAGGAGTGTTCCTCTTTCCCCACATCCTCGCCAGCATTTGCTGCCACCTGAGTTTTTGATCTTAGCCATTCTCACTGGTGTGAGGTGAAATCTCAGGGTTGTTTTGATTTGCATTTCCCTTATGACTAAAGATGTTGAACATTTCTTTAGGTGTTTCTCAGCCATTTGGCATTCTCAACTGTGAATTCTTTGTTTAGCTCTGAACCCCATTTTTAATAGGGTTATTTGTCTCCCTGCGGTCTAACTTCTTGAGTTTTTTTGTATATTTTGGATATAAGGCCTCTATCTGTTGTAGGATTGGTAAAGAACTTTTCCCAATCTGTTGGTTGCCGTTTTGTCCTAACCACAGTGTCCTTTGCCTTACAGAAGCTATGCAGTTTTATGAGATCCCATTTGTTGATTCTTGATCTTAGAGCATAAGCCATTGGTGTTTTGTTCAGGAAATTTTCTCCAGTGCCCATGTGTTCGAGGTTCTTCCCCACTTTTTCTTCTATTAGTTTGAGTGTATCTGGTTTGATGGTTTGGAGGTCCTTGATCCACTTGGACTTAAGCTTTGTACAGGGTGATAAGTTTTGATCAATCTGCATTCTTCTACATGTTGACCTCCAGTTGAATCAGCACCATTTGCTGAAAATGCTATCTTTTTTCCATTGTTTGGTTTTGGCTCCTTTGTCAAAAATCAAGTGACCATAAGTGTGTGGGTTCATTTCTGGTTGTTCAATTCTATTCCATTGGTCTATCTGTCTGTCTCTGTACCATAAATGCAGTTGATCCTTTCACTTTTTTAATAAATGTTTTGTGACTTTCAGCATCCACCTCCAGGATGTTTTACTATATTTACACCTCAATATTTCATTTTTAGATAGCTATTGCAATTATTTTTAAAATTTGTTTTAAAACCTTGAATTACTAATATGTAGCAATATTGTAGATTTTTGTGTGTTGACATTTATCCTGTTACATTTGATGAACTCCTTTATTATTTCCAAGGTTTTAATGGAGATTCCTTGGTAGTGTTTATATAAACAATCATAGCAAATGAAATAGTATGATTTTATTTCTCATTCAGTCAATGTGGCTCTTTGTTTTTTTCTTTTTCTTCTTCACACCTTTCACTAAAGATTCTACTATGATGTTGAATAGGATGAATAAAAGCAGGCATTATCATTCCAGTGTTGAGGGGCAAAGTCATCAGTTTCTAATCACTGAATATGATCCTTGTCGCAGATTTTATATATGCCCTTTCTTTATTAATTGAAGGCATGTACTTCATGGATGTGAACTTCCTCTATTAATAGTGTCACAAATGTATTCCTTTATATTGTTAATATCATGTATTTCATTAAGAATAATGAACTAGTCTTAAAATTTCATGATAAATTGCAATTGGTCATAATTTATTCCTTATGTATTTGATATTACTTTGTTGATGATCTTTGAATTTATGAGAAATATTGATCTGTATCTTTCTTTACTATTGTTAGTTAACATACAAAGTATCAATCTTCCTTATGATATTTTCAAGACTGATTTTTTCCAGTTTATTCTTCATCTTTCTCTCCCATCGTTCCTGTCTTTCCCTTCTACTCTCACAGGGGTTCTATTACTCTATCCTTTTTTGTTACTTCATTTTGCCTAGTCTTCTTTCTAGTTTCATTGCCTGTAACTACATCACACACACACACACACACACACACACACACACACACACACACACACACTACAAATACAAATGAGAGAGAGAGAGAGAGAGAGAGAGAGAGAGAGAGAGAGAGAGAGAGAGAGAGAGCAGGTCTCCTAAAAGGAAGCACGGATGACTGATAAAAATATTTTATACTGTTCAACATCCTTAGCAATCAAAGAAATGCAAATTAAAATGACTTTTTCCCCTCTTTCTTGGCTTGTCCTTTTAATTTGGATAAACTTAATGAGACATCTTTTTGATCTATAGACTATTTGTAATTGGGTTGTATTTCTACAGGTTTAAGCTTTTTCCAGATCTCTCTCTACTGTTGAGTTTTGCTTAACTCTTAGGGCCAAAGTTGTTCTAGGTAGAGAAGGAGTTTTAGCTGTCTATAGCCTTTGCTTCTATGAATATAATTTTATACTTGGATTCAAATTCAGCAGCTGGTACTTCAATCATTATGTTCTGCTTCTAATACTTGTAATTATACTTATCTCTTAGATGTTTATAATGCTTTTTATTCAGCAATGCTCTACCTTTAAAGTGTATCCACAATTCAAATATTGGTTAAACTCTCTTGATACCATGTTCATCTAATCTGCTATCATCTGTTGCTTTATTGCAATAACCTCTTGATTAGTCTCTCTGTTTCTACTCTTACCCAAGCTCTTTGTTACCTGGTCTTAGTTCAGCAGAGTAAATAATGAAACACCTTCTTCTTCTTCTTCTTCTTCTTCTTCTTCTTCTTCTTCTTCTTCTTCTTCTTCTTCTTCTTCTTCTTCTTCTTCTTCTTCTTCTTCTTCTTTTGTTATCATCAAAATTTTTCCACTGGTTTGTCGTCTCAGAATAAAAGTCATTGTTCTTATAAAGGCTGACAAAGCCCTCCTTGGTCTTGCACTTTACTACCTATCTGACTTATTCTGACATCACTCTCTTCCTCACTCTTACAATTTCAATCATACCAAATTCTGCACTTCCTTATAGACCTATCTCAGGGCACATACTTGATTTCATCCTCCCAATCTCTGTGATTTTACTTAGAGATTCCCTTAGCCATTCTGATTTAAACTGTAACCCCTTCCCCTTTATGTTCTCTAATTTTACTTTTAACATTATTCTTTACTGCTATACTCTTCATTAACTACAACACTATTCAATTCCCCAATTATATTTGTTGTTTTTCCATATCCACACTAGAAAAGAAAGTCCCATACAAGACAGGATATGGGCATCATAGACTTGATCATCTACCCAAATGCCAAAAATTTAGTAACTCCCCAAGATATTTTTAAGGAATAACAAATTAATAATTATCTTTAATGCTTTGACAAGCTAATAATTACCATTAAATTACTATTTATCAAAGATCTGACTCTATGTGTAGTATATGTATATTATTTAATTAACCAAACATCATTATAATGTAAATTCCATTATCAACATTTTATAGAATAATGCAACTACAATTAGGAAAAATACAAAATGAGAAGAGAGATAATAACATAGGATTTGCTAAATAGGTATTTTACTTCAATATTCTAAGAACTTAATAGTCTCTATCTTATTTCATTTATTGGTTATCTATAAAAGCATTATCACTTTTTTCAATGGGAGTCTTAGAGATTTGAATGAGGTCACATGAATTGTTAAAAGGATCTGTGTGATTTAAGTCCAAATAGTAAACATCAGGGCCATCTGATCTCTATCTGCGATCTCTAGTGTGATGTCAAAAAGGAACAAGAATGATGATGACTCTCAGGTTTCTGGCCAATTACTGAGGTGGATAAGAGTGGGAGAGGAACAGAAGTGGAACACTTAAAACTCTAGAGCCTAATATTGCCTATGAAATATTTAAGATGCTTGTGAGACATCCAAAGGGGCATGGAGAGAACAGTTTATGCAAGTCTGCAGCTTAGGGGCAATGTCTAGACTAGAATATCAATTTGGAAGCCATGAGGATAGAGTTGGTATTTAAAGCAATGGGAATGGATGTTATCACAGCCTCTGGTGTATCATTGGTATGAACAGATGTACTATAGATAAAGCCTGACTGGAGAAAGAATGCATCCCAAATGTATGAGTGAAGTTGCCTCTTGAGAAAAGCACAGGCCAGACAGCAGGTGATACTGTAGCTACCTCCATGCTGACTTGGTTATAGATCCTCTATGTCAACATTGAAAAGCACCTCCCCATTATTTCTAGTCTACTTTTGGGGGCTGTGGTCTGAGTTATCTCCATCACAGTTCCTGTTAAAACCCAGAGGAAGCCATCGATATTAAAGAGTGTCAATTTCAGGACATTCTAAATTTTCAAAGCTTTTTCTTTACTTCATACCAGAGCACTAGGGAGCTACAGACCTGGTCTGTATCATTTTGTTCTCAGTGGAAATGCTTTCCCAGAACTGCAGTTTAACATTATACATTTGGATTTTCCTGACTGTCTGCATAATAGACACCATATGTGGGATATCAGTACGTTTTTAAGTAACATTCCCTCTAAGTGTTCTATCCATTCATTATTTTGTGTTAGTCCCCTGAAGCAAAGATCTAAGTAGAAATTTTTGTTAGAATGCTGCAATAAGAAACAGGTCATTTCTCTTGATAGGACAATCTACATGAATGAAGTGTATGAATGTAGATGATGAAGTGTCTCTAGTCCATTACCTGCCTGTCCTTACTTAGTCTTTCAGGAACTACAGAATGAAATCATGTTTATTTTTATGTTCTCTTTATTTGAATCAATAGTCATAAATTGAAGCCAAAACATCATCTACAGATAAGTTGTGGTCAACTAATGTTGTGTTTTAAAACTCTCCTGTAGCATTTGGGGATAGAAATGCTTCCTAGTTCCATGAGGTTTCCCGCTTCCCCAGCCCTTAACTTAGCATGGTTCACTCATTTGTGAAACCTGCTTGACTTCTGTATGTATCATAGTTTAGAATGTCTGACTCAGGTCTTCTCATAGACTCATCTGTCCTCTTAACTCCTTAGTAATACTTCACTTCTATTTTCTCTCTTCTTTAAACAGTTTTGATTTTCTTCTAATTGTGTTAAAGTATTACATTTAAACTGCATGGAGTTCTTCTGGAGAAGTAGATGGTATGTGATAATATAAAAACTTTCATAGTCTCTCCACATACTACCTTAAAAATAATTGTGTTAGAGTATCTATTTATGTCATGTTATAAAGGGAAATTGTGTTGGAATTTATATTAATCCTTAGCCAGAAAATGTCCTTATAGTTCAAGATTATCCAGAGAGCTTAGAAGATGAGGGAGCCCATTTTTGTCAGAGGATAACAAGAAGGGGAGCAGGCAATAAATAACCATGAATCATATTCTTCTTAAGGATTCTATAATATAGCTGGAGATGGATGATTAGGATTGGGGAATAGCTTGAGGAAGATAATATGCCTTCTAACATGTTTGTTATTTTAAGATGCTGTCAAACATCACTTCATGGTGGATCACCTCTTGTTTCTCCATTTTCTATAACTGTCCTCAACTGTAAGCTGTACAACCAGGTTGGCTCATCTGAATGTCACTGCTTTGTGTGTGTATACACACAAAACACACACACACACACACACATACATACATACATACATACATACATACATACATACACAGACACCCCATATATTTCTAGTTACTAGGGATCAATGTTTGATATCATTAAAACATATACCCCACGTAATTCATGAATGTCTTTGAAGTAGCCAGGTCCAAACAGTTCAGTGTTGGTAGATAATTTTTATTGCATATGGTCTAAATAGCTGAAATTTTCTGCCCATATTCTACCTAGATGTCTTAAATGATAGAGACACTACTTCTTCAAGAAAAATGGACTTCATTGTTGCATATCTCTAAATATTGATAGTTTCTTCTATCCAATTAAACTCTGGATTATGTAGTGCAAAGATGATTGGGCATAGTATGGAATAGATCTGAAGGGAAGATTCAGTTTTCTCTCGCATGAACTTGGGGAAATCGTGTTGTCTCTCTGAACCCCCAGCCTGCCAGTTGTGAGAAAAAAGTGATTAGCTTGTTTTATTTCACATCTGATCCTACTTCATAGATGGTCTCAAGGATTATGCGAGATTGTATATAAATACTATCTTCTGTTTTACAGCACATAAAAGAAGCTCAACAATACCGAGTTGAAATGTTTTAAATGTAGATTTTACTATTCATTTGGGAATCTAGAGACTGAATTTCTTCTCTTCATGATATTCTATAAAATAACTGAAAGACTGTGTCTGTCAAAAGCCATTACTGTATCAGCTAAAAGCCTGGCCACCTCAAGGTTTGCTCATGCTGTGAGCTGAGACCCTTTTCTCTGATTACACATCTCTGTATTTACTTTATTATGTCAAAGCAATCCTAAAAGTGTAGTGCCCAGTCAGGGGTCTCCATACTCCATGCCTGTGTACCAGCCATAGTTATTTAGCCCTACTTGGGAGACATCCGTTCTAGTAGGCCCTCACTGCCTTGTTGTAAAGCTCTTCAGTTGTATTATGTCTTGAAAGCAAAGACAATGTCCTGAATTCTCTAGAGAAAGACCACTTGCCAGCATATTTTTAATTTTAATACTTCAATTATCCTCTAGTGCCTCTTTATGGTTGCCATCACTTTCTGCTAATTTCTTGATTATTCTGCCTAGGCAGTAGTTGAAGCCAATCTTCTCCTGAACTCCCCATTTTCATATTCCTTAACTGTAATTAGCTTTTATCAGACTCCAGATACTTCTCGTCATAATCCAGTTTTCAAATTACAGACTTACTGCAAAATGAAGCAGCCATCATCCTAAGCAGCGCAGGATGGTAGCCCTAGTGAGATGTGCTGTTCATCAGGGGAAATTCAGCTGTTTTATACTGTTCCATTCCTAACAGGATAAAAGGTTGGTAGGAAAACCCAAGTAGTAGAGACTAGACTAGTCTCTTCTATCCTTGCCTGTTAGGTATATCCAAGGTAAGAAGTATCTTTCTCTATCAAGGTGAAAATAACACCATTTCAACTACCTCAGATTTTCTGTGAAATCAAAAACAAATTCATTGATAAATTTTTTAACAATGCACATTCTGTATTTATGCCAGGTTTACACAGCCACTAATTCTCTTCACTATTGTTATTAATAATTATTTACTAATATACAAAATCCTTAGATCACTGTACTTTCTCTTCCTTCCACATGCCCACTGAAATACTTCTCCTTTCATGTCATCTAAATTATTACATGTACTGTGTCTAGACTCTGCATGTAACAGAGAACATTCTGTATATTTCTTTTCCACACACATCCTCCTTTCTTATTATCTCTTTAGATCCATTTCTTCTCTACAGTTTCCATTTTATTTTCATATTTTTAGAGAAAATGTGACATTTGTCTTTTTTGATCCTGGCTCATTTTGATTGTTGCTAACTCCTACATCAGATGGGATGGTCATGAATATAATTTTTGGTATAAAAACAAACCAGTATCCCTGAAGTCTAGCCTTGGACTCAGAAGATCTGGATGTGCCTCAGAATGTTCTTGTGGGTCTAGGCTTTGATGAACTCACTTGGCTAGATTTTCCTCTTTAGCCTTCTCTTTACCAGACTTGCTTTATTAGTATGTTTGATGTAATGACTTGAGCTCTAATACTTCTAGTGACCTAAAAGTTATTAACCTTCAATTTGCCTCAGACAAGGTACAGCTATTCCTACCATGTACAGAGGTCAAGATCCAGCTGTCTCTTTCCCATTTCAAGTACCTTGTTTCCCTGTCTACTCCATCAGGGTGAATCACTGGCCAATGCTATATCCAGTATAACTCTCCATCACTGTAGTTTGGTTTCATTATAGCTTTGAGTATCATTTCAAAAATTCTATGTAACATGTTAATAGCATATGATAACATGTTCTCTCAAGTCCATTTATTATATTTCTAGTGCTTTTTATGAGTCGCTAGAATGCTAATTTCTAGCAAAGCTTTTAGTAATGCAATATGAAATTACCCTTGCCTGTCCATAAACTGGGCAAACAGCACTTGATGGTTCTAATAGGACTAAAAAGACAAGCACAATATTCCCCAAGTCTGTTTGTTGTTTTTACTTCTAATCAGACTCATACAAAATAAGTTGATTTTACTGACACACCCAGGGTTTTTTTTTTATCTTCAGGAGAGTTAGTTACAAATGCTGGCTAGTATATGCCTATAAATGGTCTGCACCAAGAAGATAGATAATAAGGTACATTTTCTGTTGTCTTTGTTTTAATACCATCTGCAACTGGTTTTCCTTTAGTGGTATTTTCTTCTGTTCACTGGAAATCTAGCCAGTGTAAAAATCTCTGAGGTTAAAAACAGTGCAGACAATAAAAATTTAAGGGAAAAATGAGCTTCTGACTCAGAGAATGAACACATGGAAGGCATTCCACAGCCCCAGCTACTTTGAGTCACACAACTTGGCCTTTAGCACTGTCCATGAGTTGGCATGCATCAGCTTCCACATAGCTCCTCAGTGGATTTTTCTCCATTATCCAGAATCTGGTTAGTGGAAGATTATAGGTCCATAACGCCTATGGCTCAAATTGAAAGGTTGAATTTTGTGCCAGATTCCCATGACAGTGCCTTGCATTTGCAGTTCTTGGAGGCAGGTGTGTAGAGGGAGGCTTTCTCCTGAATTGAGATTCATAAGTCCCAGAGGAATTCTTAGACCTTCAGGTAATTCTGAGCTTCTCTGATGCTAAAAAGTAATACATGTTACCTATCCCACTTCAGAATTCATTATTTATGCAAATACAGTTCTTGGTAAAGCAGAGGGAACGTTATCATACAATCAGTATTTTTTTCCCTGTGGTTCTTTCATGCTTGGTAACATATAAAATTTCTCCTCAAACTCAGATTCAAGTTCTAACTTAATTTACACATTATTGAAAACATTACAGAGCATAAATCAGTTCAATTTTTAAAGTTCCTATATGATATTTTGAGAGTAGCCAAATCTTTCTGCTTGTCTGGACTCTTTCCCGCCCTTGCCACAGCTCATGGCAGGATAAATAACTGTGGAGAAAAAGCAGGTTTTCAGCTGCAGCTCAGATTACTCTGTCACCCTTCCTGCATGGCAGACAGGCCCCTGCTGACATGGGGAATGAAGACAAGAAAATTACTTCATTATAGTGTGTCCTGATCAATTACAAACATCTAGGAGTTGGGTCTGTCCATCTGCTGCTCTGGCCTGGCCCTAGACACAGCTCTAGGTTATGAAAACAAGGATTATATTGCCTTGCCTTTCCACCCCCCAGGAATTAGCAAGTGAGAGATTTCAAATCCCTATTCAGCATATTTCTTCGGCAGTATGTTTTTCTTGAAATCAGTGTTTTCAAACAGGGAGGCCTTTGGAAATCATCTAATTTACTGCTCTACTTCCCAAAGTTTCAGGGAAGACAAAAGGCACTCACTCAAGGTCAAGTATTAGTTGATTTTGGAGTCATGTCTTGATCCTGAAGAACACATCAGGAATCTAAGGGATTGTATACTGAGTGTTTTATTTGCTCAGTAAACTCTCTTCCAGTATCTGAATCATCCAATCCCATCTTGTTCAGTCTGTGATTAGGCTAGAGGTCTTGCTTCTAGATGGTTCTAAGTTGATGTCAGATATCTCCTTATCATTCTCAATATTAAGCACATTATTTATCAAGCCATTGTGTTATGATTTCAGAAGCCATGAAACATTATTTTAGTCAGGACTCAGGGGGTATTAATATACTAGAGGCCTACAAACTGCTAGGTAGTACACTTGGAACAATAATTAGTCCTGACTTCAAAGTGTGACTTTTGTAACCATGGTGTAATACAAGTCTCCTCTTCCTTACCTGAAATCCTTGGGTTAGATGTTGTCCAAATTTTAAGCATTTCAAATTTCAACAAATAGATATATCATGTGTGTGTGTATGTGTTTGTATGTGTGTGTGTATGTGTGTGTGTATGTGTGTGTGTGTGTGTGCGAGAGAGAGAGAGAGAGAGAGAGAGAGAGAGAGAGAGAGAGAGAGAGAGAATTTCTAATAAAAGAAATGATATTTTTGTAGTGAAACATAGGAACATTGAAATCATGTAGGAGAAATAATTTATGGCAAAATGAGTCAGAGAAAAATACTGCATTCTCAGAGCTACTGTAGTTTCAACAACACAGGTAGATTGCTCAGTACCATTGCTGCCATTTGTTATGTAATGTCTCATGTGTCTTTCTGCCTGTTCCTATAGCTGCTGCAAAGCTGCAGCCACCATTACCTTGAGTCTTAGTGTTTTAATAGGCTTTGTATGGAAGAAAGGATGGCAATGGTCCTTTCTTAAAGGTTTGAGACTGGCTCTCATTACAGAGGGCTTTGTGACCTCTGGCTATGTCAAACCAGCCATAGATGCCATGTCCCCAAGTTCTATAATGTTCCTTTACAGAATCATATAGCCTATGCCAAAGAGTTTCAGTTGCTAAGCGTGTTATATTACTGAATAGAAATATTTGATTCAGGTTGCTCTTTGGCCATTGTGTCACCACTAAGAGTTTATTTGGAGTTTACCACATACAAATTATACCATTGCTATACCACAAGAAAAGAAGGCAATCAAGACAGTCATCCAGAAAAGCCCTTTCTGTGGAAAGATGGGAATGAAAGTGTAGAGATAGCTGACAAAAGACAATTAAAGTCAAATCTTGACCTTGAAGAACAGATTATGTTTGGACCTTTGGATCTTTTCATGGTATCTCAAGAGTCCTTCACACCTAAACTATCAGCTGCTTTAAAATAATGTATTTTGCATCCAATATGTTAGCTGGAATTTTTTTCTCTCTGAGGACATAGTAGCTGATTGTTGAAATGTCTATTTTTCGTGTGCTACATTTTATCTAAGTTTGCAGTAGAGTAGGAGCCAAATGAGTACTGTACTTCTGTTCTGTCTCCCTTAGGAAGTTCTGTATGAAATGGAATCATTTTTCTAAGATCATTAGTCTAGCATATGCAAAACCAAAACATGATTTTCTTGTTCTCTCTAGTATATTTCTAGCCTCATTGGTACATCACCAAGCACACACACTGTACTTTTACTATTTCCAGTATACTTTATGTCAATATAGTTATAGTTATAGCCTAATAATTATTCCACGACTATAGAAAGGGATTGTCATTCCCAAGCGGTAGCCGAGGAACCTAAAACCTGGAAGAGTTAAGGTATTTGTCCAAAATTTGACTGGTCAATTTCAACCATGGTGTGAATATGACTCTGAAGGTCCTTTCACTCTTTTGTGCAGTTTGAGACATCTGTCTCTGACCTATAATGGTTAAGGAAGTCTGCCTCTGGTCAATGCATATAATAGCTGGCTTCATTCCACAATGTCTTAGAACAATAAGCTTCCCATTGTGCCTTAGTAGTATACTATGATTGGTCTTTTATTTTTCCCTTCTTTTCTTTTTATTCTTCTAGAGAGAATTAAAATGTCTATACTTGTCAAAATCATTCATCCTTTACTTCATAAACAATCTATCTAAAGAAGGTTTGCCTTTAGTGTTCACTGCATTATGGGGACATTTAAAAGGTAATTTTAAAAGTGGTTTCTCTAATCAATTCAAAGATGTATCATCTTTTCAAACATTTATTGTCTTCTCAAGTTGATAACTTAAATTTCCCATTATTAGCATTCAGTTTTCACTTGCTTTTGATGAAATGTTGATGAAATTAAAAATTAAAAGACTGCTTTTAAAAATCTCTCTCTGTATCTCTGTCTCTCTCTGTCTCTGTCTCTCTGTCTCTGCCTCTCTCTCTCTCTCTCTCTCTCTCTCTCTCTCTCTCTCTCTGTGTGTGTGTGTGTGTGTGTGTGTGTGTGTGTGTCTGGCATTTGTTCTTATGTGTGAACGTGGGTACATGCATGCTATGGCTATTATGTGGAGAACATAGGACAGCATTCGAATTTAGTTCTTACCCTCTACCTTGTTTGAGACAGAATCTCTTCATTTCTACTTTCTATAGATGCTCAATTAGCTGTCTACATCCATCTAATGATTCTGAAGCCTCTATCTCATGTTTCGCCAGGGAAACATTGATGTGACAAATGTGTTCTACCATACTTTGCTTCTTATGGGTTCTGGGGATCTCAACTCAATTCCTCTTGTTTGTGTGTAATTGCTTTACTTGCTCAGCCATCTCTCTAGTCCTGTTTATTATTATAATGATAATAATAATAACAATAATATTATTATTAAATCAATTTCAAACTATGTATCCCAAATTAACTTGCATTCTGTCCTCTTTTTTCTGCCTACTGGAGACTGGGGAAGATTACAGGGATGCATCTCTGCGTCTGAATCATCACCTCTTATTGAGAAGTAGCAAAAAGTAAGGTAATTCCATCAAAAGTCCAAAGAAATAGAGGTTATAGCAAGATGTATATTATTAGTAAAGCAGAAATAGTAAACCCCAGCTTTTGCCTTTTTGTTTCAATGCCCACATATACCAGTAAAGATAATCTTGTGATTAGGTCTATTGCTTTACATACTAATTTATTTGAAAATACCTTCACAGGCATAGTAGAGATCTTGAGATAATTTTGGAACAGTCATCTGGGTATCTGTTAGCCCCGCCAACTTTGCCCATATAATTAAGGCTCCTACCTGTTTTTGCTTATGGCATCATGTAGAAGACATTTTGGGTCAAATATGTAAATTTTAAATTACTGTAGTGTCAAATTAACTCGTATAAAGAGGATGTTTGTTTATATTATCACTAACATAAAAGAGACACTCCCCTTGGCCCTATATCAACATCAGTTATAATATAGCTTCCTGTTTTGCTTATCTGATAAATTATATTCCTTTTTTGTATCTTTCTATATCTATGAATGAAACTGAACATATTTTCATGCTCACTCAAAATGTACTTTTTATGTACTGCAGTTGTTGGCTTCAGATAATAAATTTTATGAGAAAGGTGGACAATATCATGTAAAAGTAATCTTTGGATCAGTTCATTTGCCTGAATGTGGAGACAAGGAAGGCCTGTGTATCTGCCCTTCTGTCACAGCATCACACATGGGCCAGTTCTCCCTTATATGCTCTCAAATGGTAGGTGGGAATACAAGATATATATCCAATAGCATTTAGCTAGGAGCCCATATAAGTTATCTAAACTCAAGTCACTGTGAGACTATGGGCAAGTTGTTCATATTTTCATAATCAGGTCTTTGTTTTGTGGAGTGGCAATACATGAATGAGTCTTCTCATTTTGGAATGTTCCTATACTTGGGGAAGCCAGAAGAAATACAAAAGGCTTGGTTAAATTTAAATTTCAAATGCATAATGAATAAGTTAATATGTGTATGTTCCAAGTATGTATATCCTAAACTATTATTTTGCTAAAATTGGCAACTGTAGTTATAGTGCCAACATTTTAAATACAGTCATATTGCCATGTTACTTACTCTGAGACTCTGAGTCCTCTCCTGAAAATGGGACAAGCAATATCAAAAAGTTGTTACAGGGATGCAATGGGAAAATGGTAACAGCACTTCTGAATATTAAATTGTAATATCAGTCTTTATATACAGTATAAGTGAATGCACAGAGTGGTAATGTACATCTGATGTCACAGAGGAATGTTCCTCTCCTTTTCTTTGCCCTTTCCATTCTTTGGGAAGTAGAAACCAGTAGATTACACTTTGAGGGCTGCAGTGTCATATGGTGGGTTGTCATTATCCTCTCCAATGCAAACCTAACACTGTTTGATATTTTGTACTAAATAAGCACTTAGCTTTAAATATATCTCTTTCTGTTAAATCAATATATTTTTTAAAAAAGCTCTGCACAGGGTAATTATTTTCCTCAAAGAGTGCCAGAAATACATTGCAGCCTCCTTCCTGCTTAACAGTGTGTAGTAATAAAAGGTCTATCACCCTCAGAATGCTTATTATGGTGACAAATCACTAGGAAAGGGGGGGAATGATTTAGTACCTGCTCAATCCCATTTACTGAGATCCTGCACATTCCAAATCTGAGACAATCTGCCCTGTTTGGAGGGCAAGTGGGAAGTACTAGTTTGGAGGGAATGGTACTGGGTCAGTTTTCCACCTGGATATCATTTCCAAATTGCAGCCAAGTAATTAAATTTTTATTACTGAAGTTTGATCATCTCCCTCCCACCACCACCTCTCCCCAAATAGGAATTCTCTTGTCTTCCCATCCAAGTAAGCCCTGCTATAACTTTAAGAGCATGAAAGCAAACGTGGGGAGGAGGTCAGTGTGCAGGGCAGCCAGCAGGTTTGATGTGTCAGTGGGTAAATGATGGGATCACATCTGGAACAGTTTGGTGAATAAATAAAACGTGAAAGCTCATATATCACTGCCCACCTTCCGATCTGTAAGGGAAAGAGCAAAGAAATTCTCTAATGACCTTGTAAAGCACATAAAAGATATTGAATAAACTCTAGAAATTTTGTGGCTAAAAGTGTTCATATTAAGTAATGGATTTCAGAGAAATTTCAGGGAAAAAGACTTGAAATATAGGAGGAATCTTCCTCATAACATACTATTTTATTTTATGTTATTTATTAGTCCGTGCTTGTATAACTCTAAATAATGTAATTCAGATTTTAACTCAGTGTTATGGAAACCTTCTTCCTTCTGATATGTTCCCAGAGGAGTTTTATATTTACACCTAGGGTAAGTTATTTTTTATTGTTATAGTGTTGTCTGCCGGATTTCACTCTTTCCAGGCACCATTAACTTTTTGACAATTCCAGTGCCATTAACATTAAGGTATTTTTTGAGATGATAGGTTAAGGAAATTCCATATTCCACATATGAATCAGAATAAAGTCCAACTGATGTTCGGTTCATCATCCTCAGGACAGTTTAGGAAGGCTGAGGGCTGCCAGTGGCATGTCTTAGGTCTGTCAAGGAAACATCACATTATGGAGGAGTTAGGGGAAGGACTGAAGGAACTGAAGGGGTTTGCAACCTCATAGAAGGAACAATACCAAGCAACCAGACCCCCATAGCAAAGGATGGCCTAGTCTGGCATCAGTGGGAGAGAAGGCCCTTAGTCTTGTGAAGGCTCAATGCCCCAGTGTAGAGGAATGCTAGGGCAGTGGGGTGGGAGTGGCTGAGTGGCTTGGTTGGGGGCACCCTCATGGAAGCAGGGTTTAGGGGGTGGGATGGGGAATCTGCGGAGGGGAAAGTGGGAAAGGGGATAATATTTGAAATGTAAATAAACAAAATAACCAATAAAAGTTTTTAAAAATACCATTTACTTGAAAAGATCATCTGCGTGAATTTCATATTACACATCTACTTGGTGAGCAGGTGGTACCTTGGTCATTGCCTCAGAAACTCCTAACTTTCTGTGTGACCTCAAACAAGCCACTACTTTCTTTCTCTCTATTGCCCCAGTTCTGGCTGCTGAAACAGGAAAATTTTTTCATAGTATTGAGAGTCGAGGTGAAGTAATGACATTTTCCAATTTCTTTGGTGACCACACAGAGGTGATGAGACTGTTGAAGCATAAATTTGCTATTTCCTGTCATTGAAATAAAACCACTTAAAACAAAAACAAACATATTGCTAGGCAGCTCTGTGGGTAGAAGAATTAATTGAGAACAATAGTCACATTTCAATAGAGATAGTTGGTATATTGTGGAATACCTTACCTAATGTTACACTTATTGGACCACTGTTGCTTCATCACAAGTCTGAAGAAGGCCAGCACCTACCTTCTCTGTTGCTATTCCTAGCTACTGACTGCCTTAAGGCAACTTGCAAGCCACCTACTGCTTCAGCTCCCCCAGCTGCTGCTGTGGGGCTGCTTCTTGGCAGTAATGTCTATCCTTACTGAGGAAAAAATGACTTAGGAACCTAGTTCTGGCCTTTGAAGGAGGAGAACATGACTTTCTTGTTTTCCTCTAATTTCATTCCTCCACGCCTTAGAAAAGTGACTGATTTGGAGGTGAATGTTCTGACTGGCAGGTCTGTTCTCAGTTTATGTGGAAGGATTCAGCAATGTCACGATGAGGCTCATGGTCATGGCTTTAGTGGTCTTCCTTTTGTATGTATTGAACACATCTGCAAATACTCAGTTGAGGATGTAATTAGGCAGTTTTCCCTTAAATAACAGATGGTCAGTAAGTCCTATAATTGTACCAACACTTGAGTATTTACAGGTGTATTCTGGCTATCACCAGCACTGGACTGCCTTGGGAACCACAGTAAAACTCAGATTGAAAATTTGGCAGGGGTGCTTTAATGAAATACTCCTAAGTTATCGTGTTGCTTATTTTCTGTGCTTTCAAATGGGAAATGTTTAGAATCCTTTCCAAGCACATTTTGTCACTCTGTGGTCCCAGAAATTGTGTGTCCCAGAAGATCTGGAATGGGAACCTGCATTCTGATGCTGGTTCATGGAGTTTTGATCCAAGTAGTAAAAGCCAGTTCTCTGAATTTCAAAAGGATTTGTGGCTGGGACAAGATCTCCTCTTGTATGTCAGCCTTTATGAACTCATTAGGATCCTCCATCTGTATTTACTTGGGAAGCACACTAAAGCTGGAGTCCAACTGTGGGATGGACTGGTTTTGAGGTCCATATTTGGGTTTGCTACTCATCAAACATTTGATTTAGGATAAAATTTGTTTGTCTGAAACTGTTAGGCAATATGAAAATCCAGAGAGGGGGGAGGCTAGGAGAGAGAGAGAGAGAAAGAGAGAGAGAGAGAGAGAGAGAGAGAGAGAGAGAGAGAGAGAAAGAGAGAGAGAGAGATCTAAATTGAAATTCTACCTCTGTTTCTGACTGCTTTGTGACCTTGGATAAGGCATATAATTTTTATAACTTGTTATCAGAAGTGGGGAAGAAGCTGTCTTCCAGACTGAGTTGCAGAAGTTGAGATGCTTTTTGCAATGTTCTGTGTACACTGAACTGTGATACCATTCTTTATACACAGCCATCCTTTCTTCTTTTACAGACACTGGTTTCATATTGATCCTGTAAATATGTCTTCTATATGAAAATGATAATGCTTCTGTCCAGATGAGAAAATAATGCAAATAAAGTCATATCTTTCTGTGATTGTATATGTAGACATCCATATGTTGAATTAAGGCATGAACAAAACATAATTTATTAAATTAAAAATAAATGGAAGATTTCTAGCAATCAGATAGGATAAAAAAATTTTCAGAGCTTTAAATTAGTCCTGTGGCAATGTATCTGTTGTTAGTGTGACTGAATGTAATGTCCAGAATCAGAAAAGAAGGGAATGCCAGTAAGTGTGAGGATGATGGTGTTGGTAAAAGTAGTTCTGTAAACATACAGACTTCAGTGCATTCTTCTCATCTACCCCAAAATGAGCAACTCTGCTTGAAATGTTTTAACAAGTTATTTTGTTGTCATGTTCTTTGCACAAACCAAGGGCTTTGTTCTTTGCCATTTCCTTGAACATTGAAGTCTAGAACTCAGCCTGACAGAGCAGTGACACGATATATGACTGATGATATTAGGCAGTGACCATATTGAAGGGGTGCTGGACTATTCACAGGGATTTCTGTTGATTAATGGCTGGTGCTCTTTCTTTAGGAGAAATCCATAATTGGTGTACAGTTTAGAAAGATGATGGGCCAGAGAAAACACTCAGCAGGTAAGGTTGTCTGATAATAAGCCTGATTCCTGAGTTTGATCTTTGAGACCCACTCAAAATAAACAAAACATTTAGAAAATCCCTAGATTGTACTTTTATGTTGATAAGTTTCTGTGAAACTGTTCATTCCTGGAAAGTAATCTGTGTATGGTGAGAATGCTGCTTAATTTTAGACCAGTGATCTTACTCTGAATTGTGCCCTAGTGTCTGAGAGATCTGGTGAAATCTACAGGCCACACTATAAAACCTTCTTTAAATGGGTAATATAAAATAGATGTCATTAAAAAGGAAATCAATCTGTTTGAAAAATATTTATAGAATGTTTTACACAAACTGGTGGTATACTAACACATATATCTTTCCCAATAATTTATAAACAAGAGCTTTCATTTTAGAGTAGTAGTTATATGTGACATTTTGACATATGTTCAGCAACTGTAATGTGATTTGCAAATATTTCTGTTACTATATTCTCTTACAAGTACTATTTTCACTTGTCTTACCCAGGAGTGACATTGAGAGTTTTTCCTCCAATATCTTAACATCATGATAAAATACCAGACATAAGCTCTTAATTCTTTCTATTAGAGATAACATACAAAATTAGTATTTTGTGAGAAAAACCCCACAAAGTATAGCATGCTCAGGTGTTCATTTTGTATAACCCTGCCAAACAAGCAATAAAATTCCAGTCTTCATTTTTTGGACAACAAGTAGAAATTGATATCAAATGAGGCAAGTGGTGATATGACTGATGAATTTTTTATAGATGTCACAAACTTGCTATTTTGAAATAAAGAAGAATATCTTCTAAAATCATGATATTTACATTTTGATCTGGATGGTAATGATGCACATCTGTTTGTTTTTATAAAGTATTAAAAACATGAGAAATGTAATATCTCGTAAGGAGTGTTGGATTTTGGTACCACGTAGAGATCAAGGAAAACTGTGGACTTAAGAGTGTATTTTGTTTTCATGTCTTTTGGCTTTTAAAAGTCTCAGTTGCTTATTTGGGTTGGTGAGTAAAGGATATTGCAAGTTTGAGGACAGCCTGTGTCTCCCATCAAAAACAGAAAAGTTTCAGGTGCATTCTCGTCCACATCAGAGAAGGCGTGTCAAATGATATATGTGTCTACTTTTGAATTGCTGGATTTGGGAGCCTCAGACTAGATTACACATTGTCTGACTTCCCAGGTAGATTGCTATGGTCCATAATTTCTAGGTCATTTTCTTACTTATCCCAGGAGAAAGAGTGATCTGACCCTAGCATGATAGTCACTGTCACTGAAACCATTTCTAAACCTAAAACTGTGGCTTTCTCTCACCCACAGGTCCAGCCTCATGCTACCTAAAACATGTTTCTCCTAACATCACATAGGTTTATTGTTTTTCAGAAATATGGCAACTTCAGAGTCCCCTGGGTTTGAAACAGCATAGAAACATGTTTCATGCATACTCAGATTTCTCACAGCAGCAGGGGGATTGATGGAAATATGGGCAATCAGATCAAATCTGCTTCTCTTAAAAAATATGACTGGGAAGGAAAAGGATTATGCTCACGAGAACCATCCTTGTTATGTGCTGTTACAGTGGAAACATTGTCTTGGTCAGGGGTCTATTTCTTAAAACATTCCCAGAACTTTAAATTTTGAAAACAAGTAAAAGGGGGAAGGAAAGTTTCCTGTTATAGTCTGCCAAGGCAAACACATGGCCCATCCCCTAGAAACTAGAAATCATAGGATCTCACAGACAGTCCCACAGGGTTGATCACAGGCCCAAAATAAAAAACAATTGTTCATGCAGAATGTTAGAATATGAAAAGCAAATGTGCTACTTTTCCCCAGTGCCTGCTGACCTTGATTGAGATGATTTATTAAAGGACCAGGTAGAGGACAAAACTGACTTTAGGGACTGGCTAATACCATGTTTTAGTTGCTGATAAATAAGTCAGTCTCAGACAAAATGTACTTTTCATGTTCTATGAAGGTTTCACTTGTGGAAGAATAAATATCAGTCATTTAAATATTTGGTAGAGTACAAAACAAATCTGTGGCTGTCCGTGTCTGGATGTCAGAATTATATGAACTAATCTCCACAAGGCAGACCCCCTTAGAAAAAACGATTTTGGAAAAGTATTGCTCAGGAGAGTTATGCTCAAGTAGTTATCATCTAAAAGGAACCATTCTAAATGACATTCCTATTCTAATATACCTAGTGATTGGGCTAATTAATCAACCAAAGCTCCTCATCACAAATTGAATTGTAGTCCCTGACTGGAGTCATCCTTGCCTATGGGGAACTGATTGCTGAAAGAATGACATGGTCACCACATTGTATGGCAGTCATTGCTATTCTTACTGGTCACAGGCTTTGCATAATCTTTGCTTACCTTAAAGTCTTGTTATTGCTCATTGATCCCAAAATAGTAACATAACTGTCTGTGAAGATTGATGCCCTCCTAAACCCTGTTTTCTGACATGAATATAGTGGAGAACTATGGTTGCCAGAAATTTATTTTTCTTTCCTTTTTAAAAACTTTGTTCTTAAGAAGAACAATATCAAACATACCAGACTCCCCAGAGCTCCGAGGACTAAACTACTATCCCAAGAGTACACAGGGATGGACCTATGTTCCCAGATGCATATGTAGCAAAGGATGGCCTTGTTGGACATCAAGGGGAAGAGAGGCCCTTGGTCCTGTCAAGGATCAATACCCCAGTATAGGGGAATGTCAGGGCATGGAAGTGGGAAGGAGTGCTCTTTGGTTAGTAGTTTAGTCCCTGGAAGCTCTAGTGTGTCTGGTTGGTTGATACTGTTGTTTTTCCATGAGGTTGCAAACTCCTTCACCTCCTTCAGTTGTTTCTCTAACTCCTCCATTGGGATCCCTGTGCTCAGTCTGATGGTTAGCTGCAAGCATCCCCATCTGTAACAGTAAGGTTTTGGCAGAGCCTCTCAGGAGACATCCATATCAGGCTCCTGTCAGCAAGCACTTCTTGGCATCAGCAATAGTGACTGGGTTTGGTGGCTGCATATGGGATGTATCCCCAGGTGGGGCAGTCTCTGGATGACCTTTCCTTTAAAAAAAAAAGACATCATGAACTTTGCAGGCAAGTGGATGAAACTAGAAAACAAAATTTTCCTTCATTAGGTAACCCAGACTCAGGAAGACAAACATGATATGCACTCACTTATTGACATTAGCTGTAAAGGATAACCATGCTACAATCTACAGACCTAGAGAAGCTAAGTAACGTGATTGTCAAAAATTTAAGTCAATTATATACCTTTATCCTAGTTTTCTTTCTGTTGTTGTAATGAATGCCATGACCAAAAGTAACTTGGCGAGAAAGGCTTTATTTGGATTGGATCTGCATGTAGCAGTCTATCAATGAAGGAAGTTGGAGCAAACACTGAGGCAGGAACTTAAAGCAGAAAAGTGGAAGAACACTACTTACTGGTTTTCTTTTTCTTTTCTTTATTATTAACTTGAGTATTTCTTATATACATTTCGAGTGTTATCCCCTTTCCCAGTTTCCGGGCAAACATCCCCCTCCCCCCTCCCCTTCCTTATGGGTGTTCCCTCCCAACCCTCCCCCCATTGCCGCCCTCCCCCCATAGACTAGTTCACTGGGGGTTCAGTCTTAGCAGGACCCAGGGCTTCCCCTTCCACTGGTGCTCTTACTAGGATATTCATTGCTACCTATGAGGTCAGAGTCCAGGGTCAGTCCATGTATAGTCTTTAGGTAGTGGCTTAGTCCCTGGAAGCTCTGGTTGCTTGGCATTGTTGTACTTTTGGGGTCTCGAGTCCCTTCAAGCTCTTCCAGTTCTTTCTCTGATTCCTTCAACGGGGGTCCCGTTCTCAGTTCAGTGGTTTGCTGCTGGCATTCGCCTCTGTGTTTGCTGTATTCTGGCTGTGTCTCTCAGGAGCGATCTACATCCGGCTCCTGTCGGTCTGCACTTCTTTGCTTCATCCATCTTGTCTAATTGGGTGGCTGTATATGTATGGGCCACATGTGGGGCAGGCTCTGAATGGGTGTTCCTTCAGTCTCTGTTTTAGTCTTTGCCTCTCCCTTCCCTGCCAAGGGTATTCTTGTTCCCCTTTTAAAGAAGGAGTGAAGCATTCACATTTTGATCATCCGTCTTGAGTTTCGTTTGTTCTAGGGATCTACGGTAATTCAAGCATTTGGGCTAATAGCCACTTATCAATCAGTGCATACCATGTATGTCTTTCTGTGATTGGGTTAGCTCACTCAGGATGATATTTTCCAGTTCCAACCATTTGCCTACGAATTTCATAAACTCGTTGTTTTTGATAGCTGAGTAATATTCCATTGTGTAGATGTACCACATTTTCTGTTTCCATTCCTCTGTTGAAGGGCATCTGGGTTCTTTCCAGCTTCTGGCTATTATAAATAAGGCTGCTATGAACATAGTGGAGCACGTGTCTTTTTTATATGTTGGGGAATCTTTTGGGTATATGCCCAAGAGAGGTATAGCTGGATCCTCAGGCAGTTCAATGTCCAATTTTCTGAGGAACCTCCAGACTGATTTCCAGAATGGTTGTACCAGTCTGCAACCCCACCAACTATGGAGGAGTGTTCCTCTTTCTCCGCATCCTCGCCAGCATTTGCTGTCACCTGAGTTTTTGATCTTAGCCATTCTCACTGGTGTGAGGTGAAATCTCAGGGTTGTTTTGATTTGCATTTCCCTTATGACTAAAGATGTTGAACATTTCTTTAGGTGTTGCTCAGCCATTTGGCATTCCTCAGCTGTGAATTCTTTGTTTAGCTCTGAACCCCATTTTTTTTTATTAACTTGAGTATTTCTTATATACATTTCGAGTGTTATTCCCTTTCCCGATTTCCGGGCATACATCCCCCTCCCCCCTCCCCTTCCTTATGGGTGTTCCCCTCCCAACCCTCCCCCCATTGCCGCCCTCCCCCCATAGACTAGTTCACTGGGGGTTCAGTCTTAGCAGGACCCAGGGCTTCCCCTTCCACTGGTACTCTTACTAGGATATTCATTGCTACCTATGGGGTCAGAGTCCAGGGTCAGTCCATGTATAGTCTTTAGGTAGTGGCTTAGTCCCTGGAAGCTCTGGTTGCTTGGCATTGTTGTACTTTTGGGGTCTCGAGCCCCTTCAAGCTCTTCCAGTTCTTTCTCTGATTCCTTCAATAGGGGACCTATTCTCAATTCAGTGGTTTGCTGCTGGCATTCGCCTCTGTATTTGCTGTATTCTGGCTGTGTTTCTCAGAAGCGATCTACATCCGGCTCCTGTCGGTCTGCACTTCTTTGCTTCATCCATCTTGTCTAATTGGGTGGCTGTATATGTATGGGCCACATGTGGGGCAGGCTCTGAATGGGTGTTCCTTCAGTCTCTGTTTTAATCTTTGCCTCTCCCTTCCCTGCCAAGGGTATTCTTTTTCCTCATTTAAAGAAGGAGTGAAGCATTCACATTTTGATCATCCGTCTTGAGTTTCGTTTGTTCTAGGGATCTAGGGTAATTCAAGCATTTGGGCTAATAGCCACTTATCAATGAGTGCATACCATGTATGTCTTTCTGTGATTGGGTTAGCTCACTCAGGATGATATTTTCCAGTTCCAACCATTTGCCTACGAATTTCATAAACTCGTTGTTTTTGATAGCTGAGTAATATTCCATTGTGTAGATGTACCACATTATCTGTATCCATTCCTCTGTTGAAGGGCATCTGGGTTCTTTCCAGCTTCTGGCTATTACAAATAAGGCTGCGATGAACATAGTGGAGCACGTGTCTCTTTTATATGTTGGGGCATCTTTTGGGTATATGCCCAAGAGAGGTATAGCTGGATCCTCAGGCAGTTCAATGTCCAATTTTCTGAGGAACCTCCAGACTGATTTCCAGAATGGTTTTACCAGTCTGCAATCCCACCAACAATGGAGGAGTGTTCCTCTTTCTCCACATCCTCGCCAGCATCTGCTGTCACCTGAGTTTTTGATCTTAGCCAATCGCACTGGTGTGAGGTGAAATCTCAGGGTTGTTTTGATTTGCATTTCCCTTATGACTAAAGATGTTGAACATTTCTTTAGGTGTTGCTCAGCCATTTGGCATTCCTCAGCTGTGAATTCTTTGTTTAGCTCTGAACCCCATTTTTTAATAGGGTTATTTGTTTCCCTGCGGTCTATCTTCTTGAGTTCTTTGTATATTTTGGATATAAGGCCTCTATCTGTTGTAGGATTGGTAAAGATCTTTTCCCAATCTGTTGGTTGCCGTTTTGTCCTAAGCACAGTGTCCTTTGCCTTACAGAAGCTTTGCAGTTTTATGAGATCCCATTTGTCGATTCTTGATCTTAGAGCATAAGCCATTGGTGTTTTGTTCAGGAAATTTTTTCCAGTGCCCATGTGTTCCAGATGCTTCCCTAGTTTTTCTTCTATTAGTTTGAGTGTGTCTGGTTTGATGTGGAGGTCCTTGATCCACTTGGACTTAAGCTTTGTACAGGGTGATAAGCATGGATCGATCTGCATTCTTCTACATGTTGCCCTCCAGTTGAACCAGCACCATTTGCTGAAAATGCTATCTTTTTTCCTTTGGATGGTTTTGGCTCCTTTGTCAAAAATCAAGTGACCATAGGTGTGTGGGTTCATTTCTGGGTCTTCAATTCTATTCCATTGGTCTATCTGTCTGTCTCTGTACCAATACCATGCAGTTTTTATCACTATTGCTCTGTAATACTGCTTGAGTTCAGGGATAGTGATTCCCCCTGAAGTCCTTTTATTGTTGAGGATAGCTTTAGCTATCCTGGGTTTTTTGTTATTCCAGAGGAATTTTCAAATTGTTCTGTCTAACTCTTTGAAGAATTGGATTGGTATTTTGATGGGGATTGCATTGAATCTGTAGATTGCTTTTGGTAAAATGGCCATTTTTACTATATTAATCCTGCCAATCCATGAGCATGGGAGATCTTTCCATCTTCTGAGGTCTTCTTCAATTTCTTTCCTCAGTGTCTTGAAGTTCTTATTGTACAGATCTTTTACTTGCTTGGTTAAAATCACACCGAGGTACTTTATATTATTTGGGTCTATTATGAAGGGTGTCGTTTCCCTAATTTCTTTCTTGGCTTGTTTCTCTTTTGTATAGAGGAAGGCAACTGATTTATTTGAGTTAATTTTATACCCAGCCACTTTGCTGAAGTTGTTTATCAGCTTTAGTAGTTCTCTGGTGGAACTTTTGGGATCACTTAAATATACTATCATGTCATCTGCAAATAGTGATATTTTGACCTCTTCTTTTCCGATCTGTATCCTTTTGATATCCTTTTGTTGTCTGATTGCTCTGGCTAGAACTTCAAGAACTATATTGAATAAGAAGGGAGAGAGTGGGCAGCCTTGTCTAGTCCCTGATTTTAGTGGGATTGCTTCAAGTTTCTCTCCATTTAGTTTAATGTTAGCAACTGGTTTGCTGTATATGGCTTTTACTATGTTTAGGTATGGGCCTTGAATTCCTATTCTTTCCAGGACTTTTATCATGAAGGGGTGTTGAATTTTGTCAAATGCTTTCTCAGCATCTAATGAAATGATCATGTGGTTCTGTTCTTTCAGTTTGTTTATATAATGGATCACGTTGATGGTTTTCCGTATATTAAACCATCGCTGCATGCCTGGGATGAAGCCTACTTGATCGTGGTGGATGATTGTTTTGATGTGCTCTTGAATTCGGTTTGCCAGAATTTTATTGAGTATTTTTGCGTCGATATTCATAAGGGAAATTGGTCTGAAGTTCTCTTTCTTTGTTGTGTCTTTGTGTGGTTTAGGTATAAGAGTAATTGTGGCTTCGTAGAAGGAATTCGGTAGGGCTCCATCTGTTTCAATTTTGTGGAATAGTTTGGATAATATTGGTATGAGGTCTTCTATGAAGGTTTGATAGAATTCTGCACTAAACCCGTCTGGACCTGGGCTCTTTTTGGTTGGGAGACCTTTAATGACTGCTTCTATTTCCTTAGGAGTTATGGGGTTGTTTAACTGGTTTATCTGTTCCTGATTTAACTTCGATACCTGGTATCTGTCTAGGAAATTGTCCATTTCCTGAAGATTTTCAAGTTTTGTTGAATATAGGTTTTTATAGTAAGATCTGATGATTTTTTGAATTTCCTCTGAATCTGTAGTTATGTCTCCCTTTTCATTTCTGATTTTGTTAATTTGGACGCACTCTCTGTGTCCTCTCGTTAGTCTGGCTAAGGGTTTATCTATCTTGTTGATTTTCTCAAAGAACCAACTTTTGGTTCTGTTGATTCTTTCTATGGTCCTTTTTGTTTCTACTTGGTTGATTTCAGCTCTGAGTTTGATTATTTCCTGCCTTCTACTCCTCCTGTGTGTATTTGCTTCTTTTTGTTCTAGAGCTTTTAGGTGTGCTGTCAAGCTGCTGACATATGCTTTTTCCTGTTTCTTTCTGCAGGCACTCAGCACTGTGAGTTTTCCTCTTAGCACAGCTTTCATTGTGTCCCATAAGTTTGGGTATGTTGTACTTTCATTTTCATTAAATTCTAAAAAGTCTTTAATTTCTTTCTTTATTTCTTCCTGGACCAGGTTATCATTGAGTAGAGCATTGTTCAATTCCCACGTATATGTGGGCATTCTTCCCTTATTGTTATTGAAGACCAGTTTTAGGCCGTGGTGGTCTGATAGCACGCATGGGATTATTTCTATCTTTCTGTACCTGTTGAGGCCCGTTTTTTGACCAATTATATGGTCAATTTTGGAGAAAGTATCATGAGGAGCTGAGAAGAAGGTATATACTTTTGCTTTAGGATAGAATGTTCTATAAATATCTGTTAAGTCCATTTGGCTCATGACTTCTCTTAGTCTGTCTACGTCTCTGTTTAATTTTTTTTCCATGATCTGTCCATTGATGAGAGTGGGGTGTTGAAATCTCCCACTATTATTGTGTGAGGTGCAATGTGTGTTTTGAGCTTTAGTAAGGTTTCTTTTACGTATGTAGGTGCCCTTGTATTTGGGGCATAGATATTTAGGATTGAGACTTCATCTTGGTGGATTTTTCCTTTCATGAATATGAAGTGTCTTTCCTTATCTTTTTTGATGACTTTTAGTTGAAAATTGATTTTATTTGATATTGGGATGGCTACTCCAGCTTGCTCCTTCTGACCATTTGCTTGGAAAGTTGTTTTCCAGCCTTTCACTCTGAGGTAGTATCTGTCTGTGTCTCTGATGTGTGTTTCCTGTAGGCAGCAGAATGCAGGGTCCTCGTTGCGTATCCAGTTCGTTAATCTATGTCTTTTTATTGGGGAATTGAGGCCATTGATGTTGAGAGATATTAAGGAATAGTGATTATTGCTTCCTGTTATATTCATATTTGGATGTGAGGTTATGTTTGTGTGCTTTCATTCTCTTTGTTTTGTTGCCAAGACGATTAGTTTCTTGCTTCTTCTAGGGTATAGCTTGCCTCCTTATGTTGGGCTTTACCATTTATTATCCTTTGTAGTGCTGGATTTGTAGAAAGATATTGTGTAAATTTGGTTTTGTCATGGAATATCTTGGTTTCTCCATCTATGTTAATTGAGAGTTTTGCAGGATACAGTAACCTGGGCTGGCATTTGTGTTCTCTTAGGGTCTGTATGACATCAGTCCGGGATCTTCTGGCCTTCATAGTTTCTGGCAAAATGTCTGGTGTGATTCTGATAGGTCTGCCTTTATATGTTACTTGACCTTTTTCCCTACTGCTTTTAATATTCTTTCTTTTTTTTGTGCGTTTGGTGTTTTGACTATTTTTTTTTTTGGTTCTTTTTTTCGGAGCTGGGGACCGAACCCAGGGCCTTGCACTTCCTAGGTAAGCGCTCTACCACTGAGCTAAATCCCCAGCCCCTGGTGTTTTGACTATTATGTGATGGGAGGTGTTTCTTTTCTGGTCCAATCTATTTGAAGTTCTGTAGGCTTCTTGTATGCCTATGGGTATCTCTTTTTTTAGGTTAGGGAAGTTTTCTTCTATGATTTTGTTGAAGATATTTACTGGTCCTTTGAGCTGGGAGTCTTCACTCTCTTCTATACCTATTATCCTTAGGTTTGATCTTCTCATTGAGTCCTGGATTTCTTGTATGTTTTGGACCACTAGTTTTTTCCGCTTTACATTATCTTTGACAGTTGAGTCAATGATTTCTATGGAATCTTCTGCTCCTGAGATTCTCTCTTCCATCTCTTGTATTCTGTTGGTGAAGCTTGTATCTACAGCTCCTTGTCTCTTCTTTTGGTTTTCTATATCCAGGGTTGTTTCCATGTGTTCTTTCTTGATTGCTTCTCTTTCCATTTTTAATTCCTTCAACTGTTTGATTGTTTTTTCCTGGAATTCTTTCAGGGATTTTTGTGTCTCCTCTCTATGGGCTTCTACTTGTTCATTTATGTTTTCCTGGAATTCTTTCAGTCATTTTTGCGATTCCTCTCTCTAGGCTTCTACTTGTTTATTAATGTTTTCCTGTGTTTCTCTAAGGGAGTTCTTCACGTCTTTCTTGAAGTCCTCCAGCATCATGATCAAATATGATTTTGAAAGTAGATCTTGCTTTTCTGGTGTGTTTGGATATTCCATGTTTGTTTTGATGGGAGAATTGGGCTCCAATGGTGCCATGTAGTCTTGGTTTCTGTTGCTTGGTTTCCTGCGCTTGCCTCTCGCCATCAGATTATCTCTAGTGTTACTTTGTTCTGCTATTTCTGACAGTGGCTAGACTGTCCTATAAGCCTGTGTGTCAGGAGTGCTGTAGACCTGTTTTCCTCTCTTTCAGTCAGTTATGGGGACAGAGTGTTCTGCTTTCGGGCGTGTAGTTTTTCCTCTCTACAGGTCTTCAGCTGTTCCTGTGGGCCTGTGTCTTGAGTTCACCAGGCAGCTTTCTTGCAGCAGAAATGTTGGTCTTACCTGTGGTCCCGAGGCTCAAGTTCGCTCACGGGGTGTTGCCCATGAGCTCTCTGTGGCGGCAGCAACCAGGAAGATCTGCGCCGCCAATTCTGGGAGCTTCAGTGCACCAGGGTTCCAGATGGCTTTTGGTGTTTTCCTCTGGCGTCCAAGATGTGTGCAGAGTGCAGTCTCTTCTGGTTTCCCAGGCGTGTCTGCCTCTCTGAAGGTTTAGCTCTCCCTCGCACGGGATTTGGGTGCAGAGAGGTTTTCTTTTTTATACAAGGACTTCTTTCCCACCCAGATGTGGCAGTTTCTACAGTGGGCTGTGCCCTCCCCCATCAATCATTAATCAATAAAATACCCATAGTCCAATTTATTGGAGACAATTTCTCAGCAGGATTGACTTATTCCCAAGTGATTAGTTTATGTCAAGTTGATAAAAAAAAAAAAAAAAAACTAGTCAATACAACTGTCTTGTCCAAGGAAATGTCTTTCTCTTTGTAGACAAAAAAGATCTGCATATTTCTTAAAGTAGTTTTGTAACTACCATAAGTGTAGTATTTAGAGGAAAGCCACATCTCTTATTTTCACCAAAGCTATAAACTCTGATGTAGCCCTCCTCCAATTTCAGTTGTATACCCAAAGATTTCCAACAGACTACAGCACATTAAGATGAGGTCTTAGGAGGAGGAACAAACTCAGAGGAAAGAAAGGTCTTGCTGAAGATTTGTCAGCAAGTTAGAACTGAGCTAGGGTTGGACTCCTAAACTGACTTCATGTCCTTAGTTCTTTCCCCCCTTCTCCTATGCTATTTCTCACCTGAATGAGAATACAGAACTTTTGCCCATCTGGTCTGTGTAAGATAAATATCCATCATATTTTTGGCTCTAAACTAGCCCCTATTAAGCAAGTACACCATATTTAGATAACATCCTTTTTACAGTCCTTGATATTTTGATAATGATTTGTACAATTTTATACTATGGAGCGTGGAAGATGTTTCTTATGTAGCTTATAGACTGAAGAGTTATGTGCATGCTGTTTGCGCCATGGCAGTTAGTCATTTAAGTAGGTGTTCTTTCTTATTTTCCATATTCAAGTATCTCTACTGATTAGGTATGAAGTTTATTATTTTCTTATTTTGACAAAATGAACCTCTGTATTCTCTCTACTGTCTCCTTTCCCCTAACCTTTTAGCATGATTAGATCGGTCTGACAGTTTTCATACAGCAAGTCTTCACTCTTCAGCCTCTGGAGTCTGAATCCAACCATTCAAATGTTTACTTTTCATCTCTACAATAAATATGCATTACACGATTCTTTATTTTCCTAGTAATGATCACACTAGACTATTTATTCCTTGGAACAAAAAAAGGGAACAAGAAACATGGTTGGTTGTTTTGTTTACTAATTTTTTGACAAAGTTTCTATACTTCATGAATTGATGGTTGGTGAATAAGATTAAATAAGATTTAATAGTTTGATTAAATCTATTTATTAATTATATTGATATTCTATACCTGCACTATGGAGTCAGTAAGCAAGAGAGATGAGATACTTTCCTCCCTAATTAAGCTTGCTGATTATGGATGAAACTAGAGAGTAACAAATAAAAACATGGGAAAGTGTCGCTACAGGTCATATAGATGAAGTAAAAAAGGATTTATGTATATTTGTGGCATTCAAATTGTAATATGAATGAGCTGCATGAGCATAGTAGAAAGGGGATATTGAAGACAGAAGAAAAAGTACATATAAGACAGTTTCAGTGTCAGAGGTTGCATAATTCATTGAAGGACCTAAGATGCATGAATTTAGAACAGCAAGAAAGATGGGAAACTGATTAAATCTCCAGATTCCATTCAGGTCTTTAGAAAATTTTAAATGGGATGAGGATTTGACCAGAGAAAGAAAGGAAAATTATAGAAGATTATAAGAAGGGATGTGGCACTATTAGATTGACCTATAATCAGGTCAACTTCCATTGAATCCTTTATATGGGTTGCGTGAAGGACTGTGCATGCTTCCTGGGTTTACATGTTGGTGAACACCTTTGTTCTTTGAACCAGGGTCCTGATCATTAAGGCAGCTACCATTTGGATTTTTTCTTTTTTTTTAATAGAGAGAGAAAGAAAGAAAGAAAGAAAGAAAGAAGGAAAGAAAGAAAGAAGGAAAGAAAAATCAAAGAACCTAATGGAAGCCACCAGAGTATATAGTAGAGTTCACACCATTTTCATGCATTCAGATCCCCCTGGGAGGGGAGATAGGAACCAAACTGGTCAGAGAAATTCACTAATTTGCATTCTCCTGTTTCCCAAGCTCAGGGGGCAGTATGCAAATAGTTGATTAGATTAACACGGTTTGGACTTTGCTGGTTTTCTTTTTCTTTCTTTTATTGCATAGTTTTTAATTTACAGTTCAAAGGTTATTCCCTTTCCCAGTCAGTTTCCCATCCATAAGCCTCTTATCCCATCCCCCCTCCCGCTTCTTTCCTGAGGGTGTTCCCCTACCCATTCACCCACCCCTTCCCCCCTCCCAGCCTTATCATTCCCCTACATGGGGCAGGGCTTGGAGGGGTGTCTAGCCTTGGCAGGACAAAGGGATTCTCCTCCCATTGGTGCCCAACAAGGCCATCCTCTACTACATATTCAGCTGGAGCCATGGGTCTGTCCATGTGTAGTCTTTAGGTAGTGCTTTAGTACCTAGGACTTCTGGTTGGTTGGTATTGTTGTTCTTATGTTTGGCAAGCCCCTTCAGCGCCTTCAATCCTTTCTCTAATTCCAGACCAATTGTTTGCTGCTAGCATTCCTTCTCTGTATTTGTCATGTTCTGGCTAAGCCTCTCAGGGGACAGATATATAAGGCTCCTGTCAGCATGCACTTCTTGGCTTCATCAGTATTGTCTAGATTAGCTCATATATTTGGGCTAGATCCCCAAGTGGGACAGTCTCTGAAAGGCTGTTCCTTCAGTCTCTGCTCAAACTTTGTCTCCATGCCTCCTCCTATGAATACTTTTGTTCCCCCTTTTAAGAAAGACTGAAGCATCTGCACTTTGGCTGTCCTTCTTGAGCTTCATGTGGTCTGCAGATTGAATCTTGGGTTAACTCGAGCTTTTAGGCTAATATCTACTTATCAGTGAGTGTATACCATGTTTGTTTCTTTTGTGATTGGGTTACCTCACTCAGGATATTTTCTAATTCCACCCATTTGCTTGGGAATTTCATGAAGACATTGTTTTTTTTTAAAGCTGAGTAGTACTCAATTGTGTAGATATACAATATTTTCTGTATCCATTCCTCTGTTGAAGGGAACCTGGGTTCTTTCCAGCTTCTGGCTATTATAAATAAGGCTGCGATGAACATAGTGGAGCATGTGTCCTTGTTCTATGTTGTAGCGTCATTTGGGTTTATGCCCAGGAGTGTTATAACTGGGTCCTCAGATAGAGCAATGTCCGATTTTCTGAGGAACTTCTAGACAGATTTCCAGAGTGGTTGTACCAGTTTGCAGTCTCACCAACAGCAGAGGAGTGTTCTTCCTTCTCCACATCTTAGCCAGAATCTGTTGTCACCTGAGTTTTTTATCTTAGCCATTCTGACTAGTGTGAGGTATCATTTCAGGGTTGTTTAGATTTGCATTTCCCTGATAATAAAGATGTTTAACATTTCTTTAGGTAGTTTTCAGCCATTTCATATTCTTCAGCTGAGATTTCTTTCTTTTTCTTTCTTTTTTTTTTTTTTTAGCTCTGTAGTACATTTTAATAGGGTTATTTCATTCCCTGGAGTCTACCTTCTTGAATTTTTTGTATATATTGGATATTAGCCCTCTATCAGTTGTAGGATTGGTAAAGATCTTTTCCCAATCTGTTGGTTGCCGTTTCATCCTCATGGTAGTGTCCTTTGCCTTACAGAAGTTTTACAGTTTTACGAGGTACCAGTTTTTGATTCTTGATCTTAGAGCATAAGTCATTGGTATTTTGTTCAAGAAATTTTCCCCAGTTCTCATGTGTTCGAGGCTCTTTACCACTTTTTCTTCTATTAGTTTGAGTGTATCTGACTTGATGTGGAGGTCCTTGATCCACTTGAAATTAAGCTTTGTATAAGGTGATAAGAATGGGTCAATTTGCATTCTTCTACATGCTAACCTCCAGTTGAATGAGCACCATTTGTTGAAAATGCTATCTTTCTTTCATTGGATGGTTTTAGTTCCTTTGTCAAAGATAAAGTGACCATACCTGTATGAGTTCATTTCTGAGTCTTCAATTCTATTCCGTTAATCTCCCTACATGTCTCTGTACCAATACTATACAGTTTTTATCACTAATGCTCTGTGATACTGCTTGAGGTCAGGGATGGTGATTCCCCTAGAAGTTCTTTTATTTTTGAGGATAGTTTTCCCTATCCTGGATTTTTTGTTATTCCAAATAAATTTGCAAATTACTCTTTCAAACTCTATGAAGAATTGAGTTGGAATTTTGATGGGGATTGTATTGAATCTGTAGATAGCCTTTGGCAAAATGGCCATCTTTACTATATTAATACTGCTAATCCATGAGCATGGAGGTCTTTCCATCTTCTAAGTTCTTCTTCAATTTCTTTCTTCAGAGACTTGACGTTCTTGTCACACAGATCTTCCATTTGATTGGTTAAAGTCACACCAAGGTATTTTATGTTATTTGTGATTATTGTGAAGAGTGTCATTTCCATAATTTCTTTCTCAGTCTGTTTAATCCTTTGAGTGGAGAAAAGGTACTGATTTGTTTCAGTTAACTTTTATCTAGCCACTTTGCTGAAGTTGTTTATCAGTCTTAATAGTTCTCCTGTGAAACTTTTTGGGTAACTTAAGTATACTATCATATCATCTCTAAATAGTGATATTTTGACTTCCTCCTTTCCAGTTTGTATCCCATTGACCTCCTTTTATTTTCTGATTGGTCTGGCTAGACCTTGAGTGGTATATTGAATAGGTAGAGGGAATTTGGGCAGCCTTGTCTAGACCCTGGTTTATTGGGATTGCTTCAAATTCTTCTCCATTTAGTTTGATGTTGACTACGGGTTTGCTATATGTTGTTTTTAATCTGTTTTAGTATGAACCTTGAATTCTTGATCTTTCCAAGACTTTTAACATGAAGGGGTGTTGAACTTTGTGAAATGCTTTCTCGGTATCTAATTAGAAGATCACTTGGTTTATTTCATTGAGTTTGTTTACATAGTGAATTACATTGATGGATTTCCTTATATTGAACCGTCCCTGCATCCCTGGGATGAAGCCTAGTTGATCATGATGGATGATCATTTTGATGTGTTCTTGGATTCCTTTTGGGAGAATTTTATTGAGTATTTTTGCATTGATATTCATAAGGGAAATTGTTCTGAAGTTCTCTCTTTGTTGGGTCTTTGTGTGGCTTAGGTATAAGCATAATTGTGGCTTCATAGAAGGAATTTGGTAGTTCTCTGTCTGTTTCTATTTTATGCAATAGTTTGGACAGTATTGGTATGAGGTTTTCTACGAAGGTCTAACAGAATTCTGCACTAAACCCATCTGGTCCTGGGCATTATTTTTTGGTTGGGATATATTTAATAACTGCTTCTATTTCTTTAGTAGTTATAGGACTGTTTAGATGGTTTATCTGATCCTAATGTAACTTTGGTACCTGGTATCTGTTTAGAATAATGTCCATTTCACCCAGATTTTCCAGTTCTGTTGAATATAGGCTTTTGTAGTAGGATCTGATGATTTTTCAATTCTTCAGATTTTGTTGTTATGTCTCCCTTTTCATTTCTGATTTTGTTAATTTGGATACACTGTCTGTGCCCTCTGGTTAGTCTGGTTTGTATTTCTTGTTGCTTTTCTCCAAAACAACAACAACAACAAACAAACCCAGAAACCAGTTACTCCTTTTGTTGACTTTTGTATAGTTCATTTTTTTTTCTACTTGGTTGATTTTACTCCTGAGTTTGATTATTTGATACCCTGTACAACTCTTGGGTATATTTGTTTCTTTTTGTTCTAGAGCTTTTAGGTGTGCTGTCAAGCTGCAATGTATACTTTTTCCAGTTTCATCTTGGAAGAACTCAGAACTAAGAGTTTTCCTCTTAGCATTACTTTCATTGTGTCCCATAATTTTGCATATGTTATGCCTTCATTTTCCTTAAATTCTAAAAAATCTTTAATTTCTTTCTTTATTTTTTCCTTAGCCAAGTTATCGTTGAGTGGAGAGTTGTTCAGCTTCCATTTGTGTGTTTTTCGTTTTTGTTGTTATTGAAGAACAGCCTTAGTCCACCATGAACTGATAGGATGCATGGGATTAATCCAATCTTCTTGTATCTGTTGAGAACTGTTTTGTGACTATTCATATGGTCAATTTTTGAAAAGGTACCATGTGGTGTTAAGAAGAGGGTAAGTCTTTTGTTTTAGGATGATTTGTTGTATAAATATCAATTTAATCCATTTGGTTCATAATTTCTCTTAGTTTCTCCATGTCTCTGTTTAGTTTCTGTTTCCATGATCTGTGCATTGATGAGAGTGGGGAATTTAAATATCCCACTATTATTTTGTGAGGTACAATATGTGATTTGAGCTTTAGTAAGGTTTCTTTTATGATTGTAGATGACGTGCATTTGGAGCATAGATATTCAGGATTGAGAGTTAATCTTGGTGGATTTTTCCTTTGATGAATATGAAGTGTTCTTTCTTATCTTTTTTGATAACTTTTGGTTGAAAATCAGTTATATTCAATATATAGAATGGGTACTCCAGCTTGTTTCTTGGGACTATTTCCTTGGAAATTTGTTTTCCAGCCTTTTACTCTGAGGTAGCTGATGTCTTTGTCACTGAGGTGTGTTTTTTGAATGCAGCAAAATGCTTGGTCCATTTTATGCATCCAGTCTGTTAGTCTATGTCTTTTCATTGGGAAATTGAGTCTATTGATGTTAAGAGATATTAAGGAATAGTGATCGTTATTTCCTGTTATTTTTGTTCTTAGCAGTGGAATTATGTTTTTGCCGCTCTCTTCTTTTGCGTTTGTTGCAAGATTACTTTCTTCCTTTTTATAGGGTATAGTTTCCCTCCTTGTGTTGGAGTTTTCCATCTATTATCCTTTGTAGGGATGGATTTGTAGAAATATTGTGTAAATTTGGTTTTGTCATGGAACATCTTGGTTTCTCCATCTATGAGAGTTTTGCTGGACATAGTAACCTGAGCTGGCATTTGTGTTCCCTTAATATCTGTATGACATCTGCCCAGGATCTTCTGGGTTTCATAGTCGCTGGTGAGAAATCTTGTGTAGTTCTGATAGGTCTGCCTTTATATATTACTTGACCTTTTTTCCTTACTGCTTTTAATATTCTTTATTTATTTATTTTCTTTTCTACTGTGTGGGGGGGGGTTAGCATTTTGACTATTATGTGATAGAAAGAACTTCTTTTCTGCTCCAATTTATTTGGAGTTCTGTAGTCTTCTTGTATGTTATGGGCATCTCTAGGTTAAGGAAGTTTTCTTCAGTAATTTTGTTGAAGATAGTTACTAACTTTTAAAGTTGGGATTCTTTGCTCTCTTCTATACCTATTATCCTTTGGTTATTCTTCTAATTTTTTTCTGTATTTCCTGGATGTTTTTGGTTAGGAGCTTTTTGTGTTTTACATTTTCTTTGAAGGTTGTGTCAATGTTTTCTATGGTGTCTTCTGCCCCTGAGATTCTCTCTTCAATTTCTTGTATTGTATGGTGGTGCTTGTGTCTATGTGTCCTGATCTCTTTCCTAGCTTCCAGAGTTCTCTCTGTTTGTGACTTCTTTATTGTTTCTATTTCCATTTTTAAATCCTGGGTGGTTTTGTTCAATTCCTTCACCTGTTTGATTGTGTTTTCCTGTAATCCCTTAGGGGATTTTTGTGTTTCCTCTCTAAGGTCTTCTACTTTTTTTCCTGTGTTGCCCTGTATTTCTTTAAGGGAGTTATTCATGTCCATCTTAAATTCCTCTGTCATCATCATGACGTGTGATTTTTAAATACAAGTCTTGCTTTTCTGGTGTGTTGGGATATCCAGTATTTTCATTGGTGGGAGAACTGGGCTCTGATGATACCAAGTGGTCTTAGTTTTTGTTCCTTAGGTTCCTGTGCTTGCCTCTTGCCTTCAGGTTGTTTCTGGTGTTAGCTTGTCTTGCTATCTCAGACAGTGGCTTACCCTCCTATATATATATGTGTGTCAGCTCTCCTGTTTTCTCTCTGATAGATCTGGGTACAGAGAGCTGTGTGTCTGGGTCTGCTCTGGGTTCAGGGAAAAATGGGAAGGGCCCTGTCCCAGACTGCTCCTGGTTTTGTGTGTGCTGAGGCCTCCAGATAGGTTGATTGAAGCAGAATAGTTGGTCTTACCTCTGCTCTCAGGGGTGTCAGCACTCCTGGTGGCTGTCTTTCAGGTTTAGATCCAGGCAGGAACTGATCCTGACTGCTCCTAGGTGCCTGTGTCCACAGGGCACTAGGCAGATTTTTCTTGGGCCTAGAATGTGAGCAGAAGTGGAGATCTCCCCTGGGCTTTCAGGATTCTCTGCACTTCTGAGAGTCCAGCTCTCTCCCCCAAGGGATTTGGGTTCAGAGAGCTGTGGAACTGGTTCAGCCTTGGCTTTCTTTTCTTTTCTTTTTTCTTTTTTTTGTTTCTTTATTTCCTTAATTGAAAATAATTTTATACAGTATAGTCTGTTTACGGTTTCTTGTCCCTCTACGCCTTCCAATTCCTCACCATCTTATGTACCATCCAGATACATCCATTTTCATTCTCTCATTAGAAAAAATATATAAGGTAATATAATATAATATGATAAAACAGAATCAAACAAATCAGAAAAGGTCAAAACAAACAGAAAATAAAAACAAGAGAAAGCACAACAAGCAGACGTAAACACAGAGACCCACTCAGTCACATACTTTGGCATCCCACCCACTATCTGGAAACCAAAATAAATATACATGGACCAGTAGGTTAGTAAATAAATAAAAAATGTGAAAATTTAAAAAATTACTCACATGACATTATGATACAAGAAATCTTCGTTCTGGTTGTATTTGGTGAGATTCTCCTTAATATAATATTGTTACTTCTACCCTCTTGGTTTGTCTTTCATCCAGAGAATTGCATGGCCCAAGTATCATTCAGCTTTATACTTTTATCTTCTAATTCTGATTACCTCAGACATTCCTATTAGTGAGAACTGTAATGGTATCAATTCTGTCTGTTGACTGTATTTCTAGACTTGTGACTGTCTGGACATCTTTTTTATTTGTTTCCATGTTCAATTGGACAGTTTTGATTTGTAATCTCTTTGGGCAAGGAAGTTGCTTTGTGGTGTTTGGAAATTGTCTTTCCATTTATCCTGTTCTCTGAATAAGTGCTCTGGGCAATATTCGTAGCAATTTTTAAAATTACATTGAAAAAATTCACTGCCCAGACCTTGCTCTGTATTTTATTTTGGTCTTTGTGGGGGCACAAAGCAAAGTTTATGGGTCCAGAAACACTCTATTTGTGGTGGGATTTCTTTGGCTCATGAAAGCCTTACTGGCAGCAAGCCTGACTTTGTCCATTAACACAATAAGGAGAGGCTCTTATAGACTTTGGGTTTAAAAGATTTCTTGTAATACAAAAAACACAAACCATTAAAATACACTTATTGTTGTCACCTATATAGAAAAGCTTCAGGAAGAGCTAGACCACTCAGTAGTGGAGAGTGGTTTGATGCATTTTGGTACATTCACTTAAGATACCACACAGCCTTCAGAATTATATTGATGATATAACAAGAGGCAGGTCAGTCCAAGAGAAGAGCAAGGAGAAACCTCCAAATTTATATCCACAACAATCATAGGTGGGAAAGCTCAGTGGATTTATCAAGTAGAACAGAAATAGACTATAAAAATGAACACAATCATAAGCCACATGTCCAGTATATTACAGCTACAAGGTATTTTGTGCATACTATTTCATTTACTACTTACAACACTGCTAAGTCAGCAATATCATACAATTTAATCTGCAGATGAGTTCAACTGAAGCTCAGGGAAGCTAAGTAGCTACATTTCTAGGGAAAGGAAAAATCAAGAACCAATAACTGTCTCCCAACTGTGATTTTATTCGACTCACTCACTACTAAAAGAACTAGTAGGGGGAGAGAGAGGGGGAAAGGGCGAGAAGCCATGGCAGGTGTCCTTAAGATTCTGGTCTGTATGTTTACAGGTTGTTATTAAAGTTCTCGAGGGATGGGCGGTACCGGGCTTTGTATGTTTAAGTGGGCAATTATATCTTAACAATTGGGCCATAGGTTATTGTGTTATGTGTTTTTTCATGTGTAGATTTAAGTGAAATGGTGTGTGGGGCGGCTGGTCTGGGCTGCCAAGGAGTTGGGATGTATGCTTCTGGCAAGATATCCAGCAGATATCTTGGGGCACTGTGGTGCCAAACCTAGAGTGGGGAAAAGACAGCCATACTTTTTTTTATTTTTTATATTTTATGACAACAGATGGTGAACCAATGCGATGGGCAAGAATCCACTAGTAATTCTAAGAGTTGAGAGAAAGTTTTTATTTTCTAAAAGGAGGCCATCGCTATGTTAAGTCATGTGATATCTCAAGCGTAGGAATTTAACAAAGAAACAGGGAAGTGCCCTGGGCTGGCAGGCTGTAGGTTCCAGGCTGTGCGATAAGTAATGGCAGCTCAGGGAGTTAGAGGTTAAAAGCTGCTTTTTAAAGAAAGTTGTTTAGAAAGTCTTTCAGGATACTCATATTCCTTCTAACGTGGGCTCCATAGGAATTTTGGGTTGAAATCCTAGTTAGACAAGCTACTTCTTAATTACAGGTATTATTAAAAGATGATTAAGTTTGTTTTTAGAAAGAAGAGAGTAATGAGATTACCCGAATCACATGGGAATATTCATCCATGGTTCGGGAACTTAGGTAGGGAAAAATTAGTCTCTAACTCCATGTAGAGAGTTGTGATGAATGTCTGTAACACCAGGCAGAGTGAATGAAGACATATATTATAGAAGTTATTAAGGTTAAATAAAAATCTGTAGCTCCGGGTAGAGAGCTTAACAGATTGATATATTTTGGGCTAAAGTCCTGATTTTAAGTTGCTTATTGATATTGGAATTGATAGAAGGTATTTACAAGTTATTAAGGTTAAAGAAAAATCTGTGGCTCCGGGTAGAGAGCTTAACAGATTGATATATTTTGGGCTAAAGTCCTGATTTGATAAGCTGCTTATTGGCATTAGAATTGAGAGAAGGTGTTTAAGTTTGTTTTTTTTTTTTCTTTTTTTTTTTTTTATTAACTTGAGTATTTCTTATATACATTTCGAGTGTTATTCCCTTTCCCAGTTTCCGGGCAAACATCCCCCTCCCCCCTCCCCTTCCTTATGGGTGTTCCCCTCCCAACCCTCCCCCCATTGCCGCCCTCCCCCCATAGACTAGTTCACTGGGGGTTCAGTCTTAGCAGGACCCAGGGCTTCCCCTTCCACTGGTGCTCTTACTAGGATATTCATTGCTACCTATGGGGTCAGAGTCCAGGGTCAGTCCATGTATAGTCTTTAGGTAGTGGCTTAGTCCCTGGAAGCTCTGGTTGCTTGGCATTGTTGTACTTTTGGGGTCTCGAGTCCCTTCAAGCTCTTCCAGTTCTTTCTCTGATTCCTCCAATAGGGGACCTATTCTCAGTTCAGTGGTTTGCTGCTGGCATTCGCCTCTATATTTGCTGTATTCTGGCTGTGTCTCTCAGGAGCGATCTACATCCGGCTCCTGTCGGTCTGCACTTCTTTGCTTCATCCATCTTGTCTAATTGGGTGGCTGTATATGTATGGGCCACATGTGGGGCAGGCTCTGAATGGGTGTTCGTTCAGTCTCTGTTTTAATCTTTGCCTCTCCCTTCCCTGCCAAGGGTATTCTTTTTCCTCATTTAAAGAAGGAGTGAAGCATTCACATTTTGATCATCCGTCTTGAGTTTCGTTTGTTCTAGGGATCTACGGTAATTCAAGCATTTGGGCTAATAGCCACTTATCAATGAGTGCATACCATGTATGTCTTTCTGTGATTGGGTTAGCTCACTCAGGATGATATTTTCCAGTTCCAACCATTTGCCTACGAATTTCATAAACTCGTTGTTTTTGATAGCTGAGTAATATTCCATTGTGTAGATGTACCACATTTTCTGTATCCATTCCTCTGTTGAAGGGCATCTGGGTTCTTTCCATTTTCTGGCTATTATAAATAAGGCTGCGATGAACATAGTGGAGCACGTGTCTCTTTTATATGTTGAGGCATCTTTTGGGTATATGCCCAAGAGAGGTATAGCTGGATCCTCAGGCAGTTCAATGTCCAATTTTCTGAGGAACCTCCAGACTGATTTCCAGAATGGTTTTACCAGTCTGCAATCCCACCAACAATGGAGGAGTGTTCCTCTTTCTCCACATCCTCGCCAGCATCTGCTGTCACCTGAGTTTTTGATCTTAGCCAATCGCACTGGTGTGAGGTGAAATCTCAGGGTTGTTTTGATTTGCATTTCCCTTATGACTAAAGATGTTGAACATTTCTTTAGGTGTTTCTCAGCCATTCGGCATTCCTCAGCTGTGAATTCTTTGTTTAGCTCTGAACCCCATTTTTTAATAGGGTTATTTGTTTCCCTGCGGTCTAACTTCTTGAGCTCTTTGTATATTTTGGATATAAGGCCTCTATCTGTTGTAGGATTGGTAAAGATCTTTTCCCAATCTGTTGGTTGCCGTTTTGTCCTAACCACAGTGTCCTTTGCCTTACAGAAGCTTTGCAGTTTTATGAGATCCCATTTGTCGATTCTTGATCTTAGAGCATAAGCCATTGGTGTTTTGTTCAGGAAATTTTTTCCAGTGCCCATGTGTTCCAGATGCTTCCCTAGTTTTTCTTCTATTAGTTTGAGTGTGTCTGGTTTGATGTGGAGGTCCTTGATCCACTTGGACTTAAGCTTTGTACAGGGTGATAAGCATGGATCGATCTGCATTCTTCTACATGTTGCCCTCCAGTTGAACCAGCACCATTTGCTGAAAATGCTATCTTTTTTCCATTTGATGGTTTTGGCTCCTTTGTCAAAAATCAAGTGACCATAGGTTTGTGGGTTCATTTCTGGGTCTTCAATTCTATTCCATTGGTCTATCTGTCTGTCTCTGTACCAATACCATGCAGTTTTTATCACTATTGCTCTGTAATACTGCTTGAGTTCCGGGATAGTGATTCCCCCTGAAGTCCTTTTATTGTTGAGGATAGCTTTAGCTATCCTGGGTTTTTTGTTATTCTTAAGTTTGTTTTAAGGAGAGTACAGAGATTACCCGAATCACGTGGAGATTTTCATCCATGGTTGGGGAACATAGATAGGGAAAAATCAGTCACTAACTCCATGTAGAGAGTTGTGATGAATGTCTGTAACACCAGGCAGAGTGAATGAAGACATATATTATAGAAGTTATTAAGGTTAAATAAAAATCTGTAGCTCCGGGTAGAGAGCTTAACAGATGGATATATTTTAGACTAAAGTCCTGGTTTGATATGTTGCTCATTGTTACTGGAATTGATAGAAGGTATTTGGTTTGTTTTATGAATTACCCCACTAAAGGCCATATGGCTCATTAATGCTGGCTATCGAGGGTTTGTGGTTACTTTTGATATTTACCACAACAGGAAGCTCAGATTCTCTTAATGTGGGCTTCACAGGAATTTTGGGTTCATTTCCTGATATCATATAGTACAAAAGCCTATCAGGCTCATTGTTTAGCTTACTTCCTTTTTGAAAATTTGTTTAATCTTTATAATAGATGTGACCTTGAGTTTTATGGTTATATTATTACTCTGGGAGAGAGTGCAAGATACAAGCTTTTCTGGTTACAGACTAAGGACCACAGTATTTTGGGACAAAGATTTTGTCTTTGTGTTTTTAAAAAGTGTGATTAGGCTCTGGAAACCTTACAGAGTCATACTGATTAGATTTGATAGAGGTGCCCACCTGAAAAAAATTAATTCAGGAGAATCAAACAAAAAGATATCTCCATTCTAAACTTTTGTCTTGAGAGTTGTATTTTACAGAGTGTACCTACTTGGATTCCTGGTCTCAAGGGCTTTCAGCTGGGTCCAGTCAGGACACATCAGCTGCAGCGTTTGCTTCATTCTTCCTACTCCCTATCCCCAAGGATATCTCAATGCCCATGTAGAGCTTGAAGAAGTTATAGAGGAGGCATCGCCCCGATTCCCTGGACTTTGGGGGACTGAAAGTAATTATTCTAAAGTTGTTTTTATGAGGAATTTAAAAATGGTTGTAATTTAACAGGGAGGAATTAGCTAGATTGAGTTGTACAGTCAGAATCTCATTTGGTAACTAAGCTGAAATCATATCTTTGCTCTGGTATAGAATTTATTTGTCAAAAAAGTTTAAAATTACAAGGTTTAGAGCCAGTCCTTCTATTGATGTCATTACAAACTTCTCAGTTTATTACACATGTGAGTTAAGGACCAAATATCAAACTCATGTCTCTGACTTTGTGAGAGTACTTTCAAGATAATATTAAGATATAAAGATAAGAGTCCAGATTGTCTTATACAGAATGTTTTCTTTCTTTTTTTTTTGTTTCTTCATCTTTATTAACTTGAGTATTTCTTATTTACATTTCGATTGTTATTCCGTTTCCCAGTTTCCAGGCCAACATCCCCCTAACCACTTCCCCTCCCCTTGTACATGGGTGTTCCCCTCCCCATCCTTCCCCCATTACCACCCTCCTTTTGGTAAAATGGCCATTTTTACTATATTCATCCTGCCAATCCATGACCATGGGAGATCTTTCCATCTTCTGAGGTCTTCTTCAATTTCTTTCTTCAGAGGATTGAAGTTCTTATCATACAGATCTTTCATTTGTTTGGTTAAAGTCACACCGAGGTATTTTATATTATTTGGGACTATTATGAAGGGTGTCATTTCCATAATTTCTTTCTCCACTTGTTTCTCTTTTGTGTAGAGGAAGGCTACTGATTTATTTGAGTTAATTTTATACCCAGCCACTTTGCTGAAGGTGTTTATCAGCTTTAGTAGTTCTCTGGTGGAACTTTTGGGATCACTTAAATATACTATCATGTCATCTGCAAATAGTGATATTTTGACCTCTTCTTTTCCGATCTGTATCCCCTTGATCTCCTTTTGTTGTCTGATTGCTCTGGCTAGAACTTCAAGAACTATATTGAATAAGTAGGGAGAGAGTGGGCAGCCTTGTCTAGTCCCTGATTTTAGTGGGATTGCTTCAAGTTTCTCTCCATTTAGTTTAATGTTAGCAACTGGTTTGCTGTATATGGCTTTTACTATGTTTAGGTATGGGCCTTGAATTCCTATTCTTTCCAGGACTTTTATCATGAAGGGGTGTTGAATTTTGTCAAATGCTTTCTCAGCATCTAATGAAATGATCATGTGGTTCTGTTCTTTCAGTTTGTTTATATAATGGATCACGTTGATGGTTTTCTGTATATTAAACCATCCCTGCATGCCTGAGATGAAGCCTACTTGATCATGGTGGATGAGCATTTTGATGTGTTCTTGGATTTGGTTTGCAAGAATTTTATTGAGTATTATTGCATCTATATTCATAAGGGAAATTGGTCTGCAGTTCTCTTTCCTTGTTGGGTCTTTGTGTGGTTTTGGTATAAGAGTAATTGTGGCTTCATACAAGGAATTCAGTAGTGCTTCCTCAGTTTTTGTTTTGTGGAATAGTTTGGACAGTATTGGTATGAGATCTTCTATGAAGGTCTGATAGAATTCTGCAGTGAAGCCATCTGCACCTGGGCTCTTTTTGGTTGGGAGACTTTTAATAACTACTTCTATTTCCTTAGATGTTATGGGGTTGTTTAGATGTTTTTTTTTGTTCCTGATTTAACTTTGTTACCTAGTGTCTGTCTAAAAAATTGTCCATTTCCTCCAGATCTTCCAGTTTTGTTGAATATAGGCTTTTGAATAGGATCTGATGATTTTTTTTAATTTCTTCAGATTCTGTTGTCATGTCTCCCTTTTCATTTCTGATTTTGTTAATTTGGATACATTCTCTTTGACCTCTGAGTAGTCTGACTAAGGGTTTATCTATCTTGTTGATTTTCTCAAAGAACCAGCTACTTGTTTTGTTGATTCTTTGTATAGTCCTTTTTGTTTCTACTTGGTTGATTTCAGCTCTGAGTTTGAGTAATTCCTGCCTTCTACTCCTCTTGGGATTATTTATTTCTTTTTGTTCTAGAGCTTTTAGGTGTGCTGTCAAGATGCTGACATATGCTCTCTCCTGTTTCTTTTTGCAGGTACTCAGAGCTATGTGTTTTCCTCTTAGTACTGCTTTCATCGTGTCCCATAAGTTTGGAATGTTGTATCTTCATTTTCATTAAATTCTAAGAAGTCTTTAATTTCTTTCTTTATTTCTTCCTTGACCAAGTTGTCATTGAGTAGAGAATTGTTCAACTTCCATGTATATGTAGGCGTTCTGTCATTATTGTTGTTATTGAAGACCAGTCTTAGTGAGTGATGATCTGAAAGGATGCATGGGATTATTTCTATCTTCCTGTATCTGTTGAGGCCTGTTTTGTGACTGATTATATGGTCAATTTTGGAGAAGGTTCCACGAGGTGCCGAGAAGAATTTATATCCTTTTGTTTTAGGATGGAATGTTCTATAAATATCTGTTAGATCCACTTGGTTCATAATTTCTGTTAGTTACTCTACATCTCTGTTTAATTTCTGTTTCCATGATCTGTCCAGTGATGAGAATGGCATGTTGAAATCTCCTACTATTAATGTGTGAGGTGCAATGTGTGCTTTGAGCTTTAGTAAGTTTTCCTTTGCGAATGCAGGTGCCCTTGCATTTGGAGCATGGATATTTAGGATTGAGAGTTCTTCTTGGTGGACTTTTCCTTTGATGAATATTTCTTGTCCTTCCTTATCTTTTTTAATGGCTCTTGGTTGAAAGTCAATTTTATTTGATATTAGAATGGCAACTCCAGCTTGTTTCTTTGGGTCATTTGCTTGGAAAATTGTTTTCCAGCCATTTACTCTGAGGTAGTGTCTGTCTTTGAGGTGTGTTTCCTGCACGCAGCAAAATGCTGGGTCCTGTTTACGTATCCAGTCTCTTAGTCTATTTCTTTTTATTGGGGAATTGAGTCTGTTGATGTTGAGAGATATTAAGGAATAGTGATTGTTGCTTCCTGTTATTTTTGTTGTTAGGGGTGGAATTATGTTTGTTTGTCTTTCTTTTGGTTTCATTGCAAGGAAATTATATTCTTGCCTTCTGTACGGTGTAGTTTCTCTCCTTGGTTGGTGTTTTCCATCTATTATCCTTTGTAGGGCTAGATTTGTAGAAAGATATTGCATAAATTTGGTTTTGTCATAGAATATCTTGGTTTCTCCATCTGTGTTAATTGAAAGTTTTGCTGGATACAGTAACTTGGGCTGGCATTTGTGTTCTCTTAGGGTCTGTATAATATCTGTCCAGGATCTTCTGGCTATCATAGTCTCTGGTTAGAAATCTGGTGTAATTCTTATAGGTCTCCCATATATTATATGTCATTTGACCTTTTTCCCTTACTGCTTTTAATATTCTTTCTTTGTTTTGTGCATTTGCTGTTTTAACTATTATGGGATGGGAGGAATTTCTCTTCTGGTCCAATCTATTTGGAGTTCTGTAGGCTTCTTGTATGTTTATGAGCATCTCTTTCTTTAGGTTATGGAAGTTTTCTTCTATAATTTTGTTGACTATATTTACTGGCCCCTTAAGTTGGGAGTCTTCACTTTCTTCTATATATATTATCCTTGGGTTTGATTTTCTCATTGTGTCCTGGACTTCCTGTATGAGTTGGGCTAGGAGCTTTTTGTGTTTTACATTATCTGTGACAGTTGTGTCAATGTTTTCTATGGTATCCTCTGCCCCTGAAATTTCTCTTCTATCTCTTGTATTCTGTTGGTGATGCTTGTGTCTATGGCTCCTTGTCTCTTCCTTTGGTTTTCTATATCCAGAGTTGTCTCTGTTTGTGCTTTCTTTATTGTTTCTTTTTCCATTTTCAAATCCTTCACCTGTTTGTTTGTGTTTCCTGTAATTCTTATACTTTTTGGTTGTGAGCCTAGCCTTTAACGGCTGAGCCATCTCTCCAGCCCGTTTCCTGTAATTCTTTCAGGGATTTTTATGTTTCCTCTCTTGTGCTTTCCTGCATTTCTCTAAGGGAGTTCTTTATGTGTTTCTTAAAGTCCTCCATCATTATCAAAAAATGTGATTTCAAATCTAAATCTTGCTTTTTTCTGGTGTGTTTGGGTATCTAGTATTTTCTTTGGTGGGAGAACTGGGCTCTGATGATACCAAGTAGTCTTGGTTTCTCTTGATTAGGTTCCTGTGTTTGCCTCTAGCCATTGGGTTGTCTCTGGTGTTTGCTTGTCTTGCTGTTTCTGGGAGTGACTTAGCCCTGCTGTAGGTCTCTGTGTCATCACTCCTGTAGAACTGTTTTCCTGTTTTCTTTCAGCCTTTCCTGAGAATAGGTACTCTGCTCTTCGGCTATGGCGGCACTCCTGGAGACTGTCTTCCAGCTCTAGGTGTGGGCAGGAATCAAAGGGTCCTGCCCCTGATTGCTTGTGTAGGTCCTTGCACCCCACGAGCACAGTTGGCACTATGTGATTCCCTCTTGGGTCTGGACTGTGGGCAGAAGATATTCTCCTCTGACTTCTCCAGAGTATCCACACTTCTGAGGTTCCAGCTCTCTCCCCCAGGGGATTTGGGTGCAGGGAGCTGTTTGGCTGGATCAGTTCAGTCCTGGTCACAGACCAGAACCGTAGGCACTGGAGGCTGTCTGTTCCTATATCCCTCTGTCCAGAGTCACTGTGCAGTTTCCCCTTGGACTAGGGATGTTGGCCAAGGTTTGCAGAGGTGGCATTCTGTCCTGTGGCCTCAGGATTTCTGCACTACTGGTTGGTCTGCTCTCTTCCCCATGGCATTTTGGGGACTTTAGATTTTTAAGGAGTTTGTGTCACTCCATTGGAGATCATCATATTAAAAATAAACCAGGTGAGGAACAAACATTTCCCAGTCTCACTACTACATGGAATGCTTTTGAAGAACTGACCTCATAGAATTTAAGAGTAAACTGCTGATTACTGGAGGCTGAGTGGAGGAGAAAATAATGGCAAGAAACTGATCAGTAGATACTGTTGTTGTTACATAGGAGGAAAAATTTCTGGTGTGTTCTTGCAGCCTGTACCTCTAGAATATATATATATATATATATATATATATATATATATATATATATATATAGAGAGAGAGAGAGAGAGAGAGAGAGAGAGAAAGAGAGAGGAAAGCAACTTAAACAATTTTCCCAAAGAGAAATGATAAATGTTTCTACAAGTATATTTACCATGATTTCAATATTATGTGATATATATCTATGTATATATATATGTATATATATACATATATATTGAAATAACACATGATATTTCATAAATATATGTAGATTTTCTCCATTAATTTATTTATTCACTTTACAGTCTGACTGTATCCCCTCCTTCCTCTTCTCCAAGTCCCATCCTTATACCCCTCCCCCTATTTCCCCTCTGAGAAACAGAGGAGGTCCCCACGGGTACCCATGCACCATAGTTCATTAAGTGATAGTAGAACTAAGCACATTCTCTTCCACTGATGCCAGACAAAGCAATAGGAAATGGACTCAAGGGCCCACAGCAGAGTCAGAGACAGCCCCTGCTCCAATTTTTAAGATACCCACATGAAGGGCAAGCTGCAAATCTGCTACATGTGTGCAAGGGATCTTGGTCCAACCAAGGCATGCTCTTTGGTTGGTGGTTCAGACTTTGTGAGCCCCCAAGGGCCCAGGTTAGTCCACTTTGTAGGTCTTGTGGTGTCTTTGACTTCTCTGGCTTGTTCATTCCTTCCTCCCCAAGCTCCCCCTATTGTTTGGGTGTGGGTCTCTGAATCTATTTTCCATTGGCTGGTAGATGAAATCTCTCAGGAGACAGTCATTCGAGGTCCCTGTCTCAAACCTAGCAGAATATCATTATTAATAGTGTCAAGGGTTGGCTCTCTCCCATGGGCTGGGTCTCAAGTTGCGGCAGTCATTGGTTGGCTGTTCCCTCAGTCTCTGCTCCATCTTTATCCATGTACTTCTTGTAGGAAGAACAAATTTTTTGTTGAAGGTTTTGTGGATGGTTTGGCATCCTTATCCCTCCACCGGAAGTCCTACCTGGATATAGGGTGGCCTGTTTAGGCTTTGGGGGAGAGAATTGAAATAGGTAACGTAGAAGCAGCTCTGGGATGGGGGAGACTCCTAGGAATCTTTGGTAGTGACCTGAGATAAGGTTCCTAGCAGCCGGGGATATGGAGCCTGAATATGTGCAGTTTAAAATGAGCTATAAGTAAATATAGCCATAAACTCTGAATATCAAATGCCCATGATGTCTTTAAACAGCAAAAGTCCACAAATTCAAGTGGAGTGCATAGAAGTTAAATGTTGAGAGAAAATATTCTCTGACATCTGGAGGTAGGCTTGTCACTCGTTTATAGTTAGCTCTTGGTGTTCTCTTAACAGAAAAAATTCACATTGCATCAACTTAACATAAGACCATTCTGTAGCTCCAAATCTGAGCTAATAAAAAGCAAGAATATTGTCTTCAAAACCACCCAAGGCATCCAATATACCATTATCCTGTAATATGAATAACTGTGCCAGCTTGCCACTGTTACTATTTTTGTTTGTTTTTTTTTCTGTTGTTCTTTTTCAAGACAACATTTCTCTATGTAGCCCCTATTCTTTTGACACTCCTTCTGTGGAACAGGCTGGCCTTGAACTCAGAGGTCTTCCTGCCTCTTGTCTACCATTTACTGGCATTAAAGCATGCACCACTATGCCAGGCTCTGGGAAAATTGACAATATTAGCCTTTCCAGATCCTGTCTGCTCTTTCCTGAGGCACTCAGAAGCATTGGAAGCAGGCCCTCCCTGTCTTGCCTTCCCAAGTCACTTACTCCATTATCATCCCAGCCTCTTTAGAACACATTCCTGTGACCAATAGCAGAGGCTATCAGGAAAAAGCATCAGTTTCAGAATCAACTTGCTGATTTTGTTTCCCAGGATGTTTCATTCAAACCCATGTGGCTTTCGTTAGAGCAACTTTCTTTATTGAATGCCAGTTGTTTTTCTTTTCTTGGTTCTTTTTTAAAAAGTTATCATAAAAATCGTTAGGGTGAGCTTTAGTCATGATCTTTTCAAACATGTATGACATTAATCTGTGTTCTAATCCACCCTACACTGTCCTTCCACATCCTCCTTGCTTCCTCTTCCTGGTCCCTTTCATATTTCAAACAGCTCTCTTCTGTTTGCATGTCTCATTCTGTCTGCCTACTTCCTTTCTTAAAATCTCACTGTTCCTGTTCTACCTTCACGACTTACACACACACACACACACACACACACACACACACACACACACCCTCCACATGTGTGAGAAGCCAGGCTGTACTTATCTTTCTGAGTCTGGATTATTTCACTTAATTACCTCTCATTCTATTCATTTCCAAGAAAATGTCATGATTTCACTTGTATTTATCACTAAAGAAATTCTAGTGTGTGTATTCATTCCACATCTTTATCTAATTATCTTTCATGGAAATAAGACCAATTTCAGTTCTTACCTATTATGAACAGTAAAGGCTTACAGGCATTTTGATTCATAGTCCTCTGGGTATGGAACCAGAGTTGGCATGGCTTGATCATATATATTCTAGTTCAACCAACAATATATAAAGCTCCCTCTTTCTTCACATCCTTCTCAGCAATTATTCTTTAATATTAGAAGCTTTTAAAAATGTTTAACACTTTTTCAAATATTTACTAACAATTCAATTCATAGTCTTTTGACAATTTTTCATGGAGTTCCTTAGTTCACATATTGATTAGATGATTTGTTTTATTTATATTCAAATTCTGACATTCTTTTTTTAAAATATTTTATTAGATATATTTCTTTACTTACATTTCAAAGGTTATTGCCCTTCCCAGTTTCCTGTCCATAAGGCCCCATTCCCTCCCCTCTCCTTCCCCCATATGGGTATTTCCCCTATACATCCCCCTTATTGCCCCCCCCATATTCCCCTGCACTGGGAGTCCAACCTTGGCAGGACCAAGGGCTTACCCTTCCCCTGATGCCCCAACAAGGCTATTCTCTGCTACATATGAAGTTGGAGCTCTGGGTCAGTCCATGTATAGTCTTTCAGTAGTGGTTTAGTCCCTGGAAGCTCTGGTTGGTTGGCATTGTTGTTTTTATGGGGTTGCAAGCTCCTTCAACTATTTCAATACTTCCTCTAATTCCCCCCCCCCCAAGGGGGTCCTATTCTCAGTTCAGTGGTTTGCTGCTAGCATTGACTTCTGTATTGGACATGCTCTGGATGTGTCTCTCAGGAGAGATCTATATCCGGTCCCTTTCAGCATGCATTTTCTAGCTTCATCAATCTTGTCTATTTTTGGTGGCTGCATATATATGGGCCACATGTGTGTCAGGCTCTGAATGGCCATTCCTTGAGTCACTGCTCTAAATTTTGCTTCCATATCTCCTCCTATGGATATTTTCCCCCTTTTAAGAAGGAGTGGGAACATCTGCATTTTGGTCATCCTTCTTGAGCTTCCTGTGGTCTATAGATTGTATCTTGGGTAATTTGAGCTTTTTAGCTAATATCCTCTTATAAGTGAGTGCATACCAAGTGTGTTTTTCTGTGATTGAGTAAACTCATTCAGGATGATATTTTCTAGCTCATTCCATTTGCCTACGAATTTCATAAAGTCATTGTTTTTGATAGCTGAGTAATATTCCATTGTGTAGATGTACCACATTTTCTGTATCCATTCCTCTGTTGAAGGGCATCTGGGTTCTTTCCAGCTTCTGGCTATTATAAATAAGGCTGCAGTTAACATAGTGGAACATGTGTCTTTGTTGTATGTTGTAGTGTCTTTATATAATCTAGCTATTAATAACTTGTCTGATGTGTCATTGGCAAATATTTGTCCATTCTGTTTCTTCACTCTGGTGACTCTTTTACAGAAGCTTTAGAAATTTTATATTAACTCTTTGTTTAATTCTTTGTATTATTTCTTGTTGCTAGTCAGAACCTTTTCAGAAACTGCTTGCTTATATATGTGTCTTGAACTTGTTGAACTTCTTTTTCTTTTTTATGTATTTTCCTCTAGTGGGTCAAGGTTCTGGGTCTTATATTAGTTTTTGATACATTGTGTATTGATCTTGATATAGGATGAGAAATTCTCTGTGTTGAGCTTGTGCCTTCATAATTGTTATTTGTTGCTGCCCACTACTTTTAGGTTTGGCTTATTCTTGGTTTCCAAAATGATCTGCGTCCATCTTTTGCATCTTTGAGATTGCTCTGTTTTCTTTTCTTTTTTCTTTAATGTTATACTTGCAGACTTTCCTGTCAAAACTGCTTCAGCTATATCCCAAAGCTTCTCCTTTCATTTTCAGTTAGCTTAGTAATTTTATACTCTGTCTTTTCAGTGACTTGGTCATTATCTTAGAATATATTCTTCATTGTGAATTTCTGGCTTCTCTTCCTATTAGTTTCTAGTTTTATTCCATTAGCCTGATAATGCACAAGAAGTTATCTTGATGATTGTATTTGCTAAGACTTGCTTTATGGCATAGATAAAATGTGGTCTATTTTAGAGAAGTTTCACAGTCTGCCAAGAGTTTATATTCTGTACATGCTGAGTGGTATGGTCTGTAGATATTTGTTAAGGCCATTTGATCTTTATTGTGATTTGACCCTGAAGTTTACTGATTTTGAATTTTGTTAACCTATCATAATGTGAAGTCACACACCTTTATTGTATCTGTACTTGTCATGTTTTTATGCCTTTAAGGATTTTCTGGTTTACAATTTGAAACATTATGTTTTCATTCCTAGATGTTCTTTATTAGTGTGTCTTTCTCATGATGTCTATTATTGGATGGGCTCTAATGATTGGGACTGACTTTCTCCGTATAAGGTATTACTTTATGTATCTTCTATACTGTTGGCATTATAGTAATCAACTGCCTTAGTGTTTGTTTGGCTATTTCTTTATTTTTCATCAAGTTTAAATGATATCTTTACTGGATAAAGCAATTTTGTTTGGGAGTTACTTTGGAGACATTAACTATATTGTCCCATGCTTTCATGGTTCATAGGATTGCTGGTGAGATGTCTCATTTATTTCTATAATTTTGACTTTGTACAGAAGTGTCTTAGCTTCTTTTCTGTTGCTTTTATAACATTCCCTAGTTAAAAAGAAAAAAAAGAACTTAAGGATGAGTGGTTTATCTGCTGACAGTTCAAGGCCAAAGTCTATTTTGGTTGAGAAGTCATGGCAATAGGAGTGTGTCTCAATGAGCCCACCACAGACAAGAAGCTGAGAGCAGTGTATGCTTCCTGGTACTCAGTTTGTCTTCTGTTTATGTAGTCCAGTATCCCATCCATGTTATAGTGTCTTGGACTTCCCACTTCAACTATTTCCCACAGGTATGCTCAGAGATTTATCTCCTAGGTGCTTCCAGAGTCTGTTAAATTGATAATTAAGAATAACTAGCCATTATAATAAGTTTGTGTTGTTCCTAATAATTTTTAACATTATTGCTTTACATTTTGGCATTTGTTTATAAAATACCATGAGAATTTGTTCTCTTCTTATTTATAGAGTCTCAAATGCATTATATGTCAATATCCAGTTCTTATTTTAAATACTGTCACTAGAAAATGTCAGGAGATATGTCCTTATGTTGTCTTTAGTGTTTCTCTCAACTGTTTTTTCTGTCCCATGGATTCTTAGGTTTTTGTTTCTTCACTGTTTCTTAGCATTTTTGGATATCATATTTATGCTCATTTATGATTTCTCTCATGATAATTTAATTTATCATAATATTTTCTTAATATTTTCAGACATTCTTGCTAGTCTTTCTCCTGCTTCTTGTATGCATTTGCAATTCTTTTCTACTTTGGTTTACATCTCCGAGTTCAGGCCCTGAGCAGCCCCAGTGTTTCTCATTAGGAAGGTAGACACAATATGTACCTGCTTTAAAAGGCTGCTACAAAGATTATATTTGATGAAAACTGTAATTTTACTTTGATGGAATAATTCTATAGATATCTTGGTAGCAGTAACAGAAAAATAGAATCGGTGTTCGAGTCAGTGACTGCAGCAGTCAAGTACTCGCACTACTTTTTTTTTTTATTAACTTGAGTATTTCTTATTTACATTTCGAATATTATTCCCTTTCCCGATTTCCGGGCAAACATCCCCCTAATCCCCCCTCCCCTTCTTTATGGGTGTTCCCCTCCCCACCCTCCCCCCATTGCCACCCGCCCCCCAACAATCACGTTCACTCGGGGTTCAGTCTTAGCAGGACCAAGGGCTTTCACTTACACTGGTGATCTTACTAGGATCTACAAGGACTACCATTCATTGCTACCTATGAGGTCAGAGTCCAGGGTCAGTACTCGCACTACTTTAAAGAATGTCTTTTATTTCCTTATTCTTAGTCAATGATCGGGACATTCTTATTCGGGCATAGTTGCCAGTTCCCTCTAGACATGTTTACCTCAGAGCAGTGCAGGGTGCAAAAGTAGCTGATATGGAAACCTGTGGATTTATCAACAGTCAAAAGGAAGGGCAGTGGTTGTTTAAAGTCTTTAACTGCCCATACTTATGTCAAAGATGATGATGTGGGAAAAGTAATATAATTCATTTCCTAGAATGCTTGCATAGTATACATGTCATCCTAGGTTTGATTCTGTGTAGCACATTAAAACCAGCTTTGACGTTGCATGAATGAAATCCAAGCAATGTGGAGAGGAAGAGAGGAGAATCAAAAATTCAACATAAATAATTAATAATGTTAAAAATAGGGGAAAACGACATCCCTGGCCCAAGAGAAAACTGTTTAAGGCCTCTGGGCTCCCGTGGGGGAGGGCCCAGGAGCGGCAGGACCCCTGCCTGAGACACTGCCAGAACCTGAAGGAAACAGACCAGATAAACAGTTCTCTGCACCCAAATCCCGTGGGAGGGAGAGCTAAACCTTCAGAGAGGCAGACAAGCCTGGGAAACCAGAAGAGACTGCTCTCTGCACACATCTCAGACGCCAGAGGAAAAAGCCAAAGACCATCTGGAACCCTGGTGCACTGAAGCTCCCGGAAGGGGCAGCACAGGTCTTCCTGGTTGCTGCCGCTGCAGAGAGCCCATGGGCAGCACCCCACCAGCGAACTTGAGCCTCGGGACCACAGGTAAGACCAACTTTTCTGCTGCAAGAAAGCTGCCTGGTGAGCTTGGGATACACGGAAGCAGAATTCCTCTAAGACCAGGCACGTTCTGTGTTTACCGGAAGTCCCACACCCGCGGATCCCAGCCCGCAGCAGCTCTCTGCTCCCAGACCACGTGTGAGAGAGAGACCCAACTGCCTGGTCAGGTGGGCACTCCTGAGGCTGCAGAGCGGAAGAGACCACCAACACTGCTCACCCCTGCCCACATCCCTGGCACAAGAGGAAACTGTATAAGGCCTCTGGGCTCCCGTGGGGGAGGGCCCAGGAGCGGCAGGACCCCTGCCTGAGACACTGCCAGAACCTGAAGGAAACAGACCGGATAAACAGTTCTCTACACCCAAATCCCGTGGGAGGGAGAGCTAAACCTTCAGAGAGGCAGACAAGCCTGGGAAACCAGAAGAGACTGCTCTCTGCACACACATCTCGGACGCCAGAGGAAAAAGCCAAAGACCATCTGGAACCCTGGTGCACTGAAGCTCCCGGAAGGGGCGGCACAGGTCTTCCTGGTTGCTGCCACTGCAGAGAGCCCGTGGGCAGCACCCCACGAGCGAACTTGAGCCTCGGGACCACAGGTAAGACCAACTTTTCTGCTTCAAAAAAGCTGCCTGGTGAACTCAAGACACAGGCCCACAGGAACAGCTGAAGACCTGTAGAGAGGAAAAACTACACGCCCGAAAGCAGAACACTCTGTCCCCATAAGTGACTGAAAGAGAGGAAAACAGGTCTACAGCACTCTTGACACACAGGCTTATAGGACAGTCTAGCCACTGTCAGAAATAGCAGAACAAAGTAACACTAGAGATAATCTGATGGCGAGAGGCAAGCGCAGGAATCCAAGCAACAGAAACCAAGACTACATGGCACCATTGGAGCCCAATTCTCCCATCAAAACAAACATGGAATATCCAAACACACCAGAAAAACAAGATCTAGTTTCAAAATCATTTTTGATCATGATGCTGGAGGACTTCAAGAAAGACATGAAGAACTCCCTTAGAGAACAAGTAGAAGCCTACAGAGAGGAATCGCAAAAATGCCTGAAAGAACTCCAGGAAAACATAAATAAACAAGTAGAAGCCCATAGAGAGGAGACACAAAAATCCCTGAAAGAATTCCAGGAAAACATAAATAAACAAGTAGAAGCCCATAGAGAGGAGACACAAAAATCCCTGAAAGAATTCCAGGAAAACACAATCAAACAGTTGAAGGAATTAAAAATGGAAGTAGAAGCAATCAAGAAAGAACACATGGAAACAACCCTGGATATAGAAAACCAAAAGAAGAGACAAGGAGCCGTAGATACGAGCTTCACCAACAGAATACAAGAGATGGAAGAGAGGATCTCAGGAGCAGAAGATTCCATAGAAATCATTGACTCAACTGTCAAAGATAATGTAAAGCGGAAAAAGCTACTGGTCCAAAACATACAGGAAATCCAGGACTCAATGAGAAGATCAAACCTAAGGATAATAGGTATAGAAGAGAGTGAAGACTCCCAGCTCAAAGGACCAGTAAATATCTTCAACAAAATCATAGAAGAAAACTTCCCTAACCTAAAAAAAGAGATACCCATAGACATACAAGAAGCCTACAGAACTCCAAATAGATTGGACCAGAAAAGAAACACCTCCCGTCACATAATAGTCAAAGCACCAAACGCACAAAATAAAGAAAGAATATTAAAAGCAGTAAGGGAAAAAGGTCAAGTAACATATAAAGGCAGACCTATCAGAAACACACCAGACTGCTCGCCAAAAACTATGAAGGCCAGAAGATCCTGGACTGATGTCATACAGACCCTAAGAGAACACAAATGCCAGCCCAGGTTACTGTATACAGCAAAACTCTCAATTAACATTGATGGAGAAACCAAGATATTCCATGACAAAACCAAATTTACACAATATCTTTCTACAAATCCAGCACTACAAAGGATAATAAATGGTAAAGCCCAACATAAGGAGGCAAGCTATACCCTAGAAGAAGCAAGAAACTAATCGTCTTGGCAACAAAACAAAGAGAATGAAAGCACACAAACATAACCTCACTTCCAAATATGAATATAACGGGAAGCAATAATCACTCTTCCTTAATATCTCTCAATATCAATGGCCTCAACTCCCCAATAAAAAGACATAGATTAACAAACTGGATACGCAACGAGGACCCTGCATTCTGCTGCCTACAGGAAACACACCTCAGAGACAAAGACAGACACTACCTCAGAGTGAAAGGCTGGAAATCAACTTTCCAAGCAAATGGTCAGAAGAAGCAAGCTGGAGTAGCCATTCTAACATCAAATAAAATCAATTTTCAACTAAAAGTCATCAAAAAAGATAAGGAAGGACACTTCATATTCATCAAAGGAAAAATCCAACAAGATGAACTCTCAATCCTAAATATCTATGCCCCAAATACAGGGGCACCTACATATGTAAAAGAAACCTTACTAAAGCTCAAAACACACATTGCACCTCACACAATAATAGTGGGAGATTTCAACACCCCACTCTCATCAATGGACAGATCATGGAAACAGAAATTAAACAGAGATGTAGACAGACTAAGAGAAGTCATGAGCCAAATGGACTTAACGGATATTTATAGAACATTCTATCCTAAAGCAAAAGGATATACCTTCTTCTCAGCTCCTCATGGTACTTTCTCCAAAATTGACCATATAATTGGTCAAAAAACGGGCCTCAACAGGTACCGAAAGATAGAAATAATCCCATGCGTGCTATCGGACCACCACGGCCTAAAACTGGTCTTCAATAACAATAAGGGAAGAATGCCCACATATACGTGGAAATTGAACAATGCTCTACTCAATGATAACCTGGTCAAGGAAGAAATAAAGAAAGAAATTAAAGACTTTTTAGAAATTAATGAAAATGAAGGTACAACATACCCAAACTTATGGGACACAATGAAAGCTGTGCTAAGAGGAAAACTCATAGCGCTGAGTGCCTGCAGAAAGAAACAGGAAAAAGCATATGTCAGCAGCTTGACAGCACACCTAAAAGCTCTAGAACAAAAAGAAGCAAATACACCCAGGAGGAGTAGAAGGCAGGAAATAATCAAACTCAGAGCTGAAATCAACGAAGTAGAAACAAAAAGGACCATAGAAAGAATCAACAGAACCAAAAGTTGGTTCTTTGAGAAAATCAACAAGATAGATAAACCCTTAGCCAGACTAACGAGAGGACACAGAGAGTGCGTCCAAATTAACAAAATCAGAAATGAAAAGGGAGACATAACTAGAGATTCAGAGGAAATTCAAAAAATCATCAGATCTTACTATAAAAACCTATATTCAACAAAACTTGAAAATCTTCAGGAAATGGACAATTTCCTAGACAGATACCAGGTATCGAAGTTAAATCAGGAACAGATAAACCAGTTAAACAACCCCATAACTCCTAAGGAAATAGAAGCAGTCATTAAAGGTCTCCCAACCAAAAAGAGCCCAGGTCCAGACGGGTTTAGTGCAGAATTCTATCAAACCTTCATAGAAGACCTCATACCAATATTATCCAAACTATTCCACAAAATTGAAACAGATGGATCACTACCGAATTCCTTCTACGAAGCCACAATTACTCTTATACCTAAACAACACAAAGACCCAACAAAGAAAGAGAACTTCAGACCAATTTCCCTTATGAATATCGACGCAAAAATACTCAATAAAATTCTGGCAAACCGAATCCAACAGCACATCAAAACAATCATTCACCATGGTCAAGTAGGCTTCATCCCAGGCATGCAGGGATGGTTTAGTATACGAAAAACCATCAAAGTGATCCATTATATAAACAAAATGAAAGAACAGAACCACATGATCATTTCATTAGATGCTGAGAAAGCATTTGACAAAATTCAACACCCCTTCATGATAAAAGTCCTGGAAAGAATAGGAATTCAAGGCCCATACCTAAACATAGTAAAAGCCATATACAGCAAACCAGTTGCTAACATTAAACTAAATGGAGAGAAACTTGAAGCAATCCCACTAAAATCAGGGACTAGACAAGGCTGCCCACTCTCTCCCTACTTATTCAATATAGTTCTTGAAGTTCTAGCCAGAGCAATCAGACAACAAAAGGAGATCAAGAGGATACAGATCGGAAAAGAAGAGATCAAAATATCACTATTTGCAGACGACATGATAGTATATTTAAGTGATCCCAAAAGTTCCACCAGAGAACTACTAAAGCTGATAAACAACTTCAGCAAAGTGGCTGGGTATAAAATTAACTCAAATAAATCAGTTGCCTTCCTCTATACAAAAGAGAAACAAGCCGAGAAAGAAATTAGGGAAACGACACCCTTCATAATAGACCCAAATAATATGAAGTACCTCGGTGTGACTTTAACCAAGCAAGTAAAAGATCTGTACAATAAGAACTTCAAGACACTGAGGAAAGAAATTGAAGAAGACCTCAGAAGATGGAAAGATCTCCCATGCTCATGGATTGGCAGGATTAATATAGTAAAAGTGGCCATTTTACCAAAAGCAATCTACAGATTCAATGCAATCCCCATCAAAATACCAATCCAATTCTTCAAAGAGTTAGACAGAACAATTTGCAAATTCATCTGGAATAACAAAAAACCCAGGATAGCTAAAGCTATCCTCAACAATAAAAGGACTTCAGGGGGAATCACTATCCCTGAATTCAAGCAGTATTACAGAGCAATAGTGATAAAAACTGCATGGTATTGGTACAGAGACAGACAGATAGACCAATGGAATAGAATTGAAGACCCAGAAATGAACCCACACACCTATGGTCACTTGATTTTTGACAAAGGAGCCAAAACCATCCAATGGAAAAAAGATAGCATTTTCAGCAAATGGTGCTGGTTCAACTGGAGGGCAACATGTAGAAGAATGCAGATCGATCCATTTTTATCACCCTGTACAAAGCTTAAGTCCAAGTTGATCAAGGACCTCCACATCAAACTAGACACACTCAAACTAATAGAAGAAAAACTAGGGAAGCATCTGGAACACATGGGCACTGGAAAAAATTTCCTGAACAAAACACCAATGGCTTACGCTCTAAGATCAAGAATCGACAAATGGGATCTCGTAAAACTGCCAAGCTTCTGTAAGGCAAAGGACACTGTGGTTAGGACAAAACGGCAACCAACAGATTGGGAAAAGATCTTTACCAATCCTACAACAGATAGAGGCCTTATATCCAAAATATACAAAGAACTCAAGAAGTTAGACCGCAGGGAAACAAATAACCCTATTAAAAATGGTGTTCAGAGCTAAACAAAGAATTCACAGCTGAGGAATGCCGAATGGCTGAGAAACACCTAAAGAAATGTTCAACATCTTTAGTCATAAGGGAAATGCAAATCAAAACAACCCTGAGATTTCACCTCACACCAGTGAGAATGACTAAGATCAAAAACTCAGGTGACAGCAGATGCTGGCGAGGATGTGGAGAAAGAGGAACACTCCTCCATTGTTGGTGGGATTGCAGACTGGTAAAACCATTCTGGAAATTAGTCTGGAGGTTCTTCAGAAAATTGGACATTGAACTGCCTGAGGATCCAGCTATACCTCTCTTGGGCATATACCCAAAAGATTCCTCAACATACAAAAGAGACACGTGCTCCACTATGTTCATCGCAGCCTTATTTATAATAGCCAGAAACTGGAAAGAACCGAGATGCCCTTCAACAGAGGAATGGATACAGAAAATGTGGTACATCTACACAATGGAATATTACTCAGCTATCAAAAACAACGAGTTTATGAAATTCGTAGGCAAATGGTTGGAACTGGAAAATATCATCCTGAGTGAGCTAACCCAATCACAGAAAGACATACATGGTATGCACTCATTGATAAGTGGCTATTAGCCCAATGCTTGAATTACCCTAGATCCCTAGAACAAACGAAACTCAAGACGGATGATCAAAATGTGAATGCTTCACTCCTTCTTTAAATGAGGAAAAAGAATACCCTTGGCAGGGAAGGGAGAGGCAAAGATTAAAACAGAGACTAAAGGAACACCCATTCAGAGCCTGCCCCACATGTGGCCCATACATATACAGGCACCCAATTAGACAAGATGGATGAAGCAAAGTAGTGCAGACCAACAGGAGCCAGATGTAGATCGCTCCTGAGAGACACAGCCAGAATACAGCAAATACAGAGGCGAATGCCAGCAGCAAACCACTGAACTGAGAATAAGTCCCCCGTTGAAGGAATCAGAGAAAGAACTGGAAGAGCTTGAAGGTGCTCGAGACCCCAAAAGTACAACAATGTCAAGCAACCAGAGCTTCCAGGGACTAAGACACTACCTAATGACTATACATGGACTGACCCTGGACTCTGACCCCATAGGTAGCAATGAATACCCTAGTACGGGCACCAGTGGAAGGGGAAGCCCTGGGTCCTGCTAAGACTGAACCCCCAGTGAACTAGACTATGGGGGCAGGGCGGCAATGGGGGTGGGTTGGGAGGGGAACACCCATAAGGAAGGGGAGGGGGGAGGGGGATGTTTGTCCCGGAAACCGGGAAAGGGAATAACACTTGAAATGTATATAAGAAATACTCAAGTTAATAAAAAAAATAATCCCCCCAAAAAAAATAAAATTACAAAAAGTACACAAAGAGACACACACACACACACGCACACACAGACACACAGACACACACACACAGAGAGAGAGAGAGAGAGAGAGAGAGAGAGAGAGAGAGAGAGAGAATCTTTCTTATCGTCCTAACTCTCTAGATTCAGAAGGTTGATTTTTAAATAGATTTAAATATGGTGTCATGAGTATGAAATTTGTTGTCAAGATTATGCTTCCATAGCAAATGGCTTAACAAATATTAAACCTGAATTCCATGTTGATTTTGAAAAAAAAATAGGGGAAAACACAGTCTTATTAGGTTGGTTAGTTATTCTTACTTAGCAATTTTTGACATATATAGTAAATTCAAGGCTAGCTTCGCCAATATGATGCCCTGTCTCAAAAACAAAAACAAACAAAAAAACCCACCAAAGTCTTAATTTTTATAACATTGAAATAGAAGTATCTATACATGACATTTTAAAATATTTGTTATTCATTTAATAATGAGGAGTCATTGCCTGCTTTGGTTTCTTTAGCTGCTTGACTAACTAGGACTGGAGGAAAGAATGGGCATCCTGCATGCCTCATTTGCTAAGATGATCTCTGCTCTTCAGAGAATACTTTTTTGTCCATGTATGTTAAGAGGAGAAATATGAAAACAGCTTTAGGTAATTATTTATTGTCTTTTTCTAAAGTACTACTTATGACATCAACTAGTAAAGCATGAGTTGAAAGTTACTGGTATTTTTTAAATGGGAATTGAAAATGTTTTAAATAGTTATGAAGTTTTTAAACTCCTTCAAAATATTGTACAAATTATTATCACTCAAATAATTCTAGAGCAATTACTACAATAACCCTCCACACATTTCCTGGATTAAAACATACCAGTAAATTAGAAGAATAATTATGCACTGCTCCTCTCCTAGCCTTGGTATTAACCCCTCTCCTGAATTTGCATTAAACATTACTTTGTTTTTCTGTTAATCATTTCTGCTACTCCATGCATCCACAAGCACTAAAGTTTTTCATCTTTTTTTGTTTAAATGGTAAATGAAATTATCCCCCCTAGAATTTTTATTAAATGTTTTTTTTTCATTCGTCTTGTCCTTCTAGAAATTTCTTATGCTGCTGTTTACTTCTATAGGCCGTTCTTCTATGTGACAGTATCCTTCCTGAGAATTTTGCCTCACATGGTGTGTGAAATCAGCACAGGGCAAACCACAATGCAGGGCCCTTATCCTATGAATCATCTATACTTCATATATTCATTCTACCAGTGAGAAACCATTTGGTTATTTCCACTTTAGTTCTTCTTGGTGTGCTCTTGTAAATACTCTTGGATAGGTCTTGCAGTATGAGTATTTGTAAGACAAATGCAAGTACACTTGCTGAATGACAGATGCACTTGACTCAGATTTTCAAGTATTGTGAGTCAAATGAGAAAAGTTTCCCTTAGGTTGTGTGATTTCAATACTTGGTTCTTAGTTGGTTGGTGGTGGTATTTGGAGAGATTTAAGAAATGCGCAGCACTGCTGTAAAAAATATACCACTAGGGTCAGGCTTTGAGAGCTTAACATCTCACTCTACTTCCAGTTTAGTTTGCTCTTTCTGATGTCTGCTTACAGTTGAAGATATGAGATCTCAGCTATCTGCCCCAGCCACCATGATTGTTGCTTGCTGTCAAGCCTTTCCACCATGATGCAACTTTGCTCACCTCCCTGCAACCATTAATCTAAATAAACTCCACCTTCTATAGAAAACTGCCTTTACCCATGGTGTTTTATTGGAGCAACAGAAAAATAACTATTACCACAAGAAATGTCAAGATATTTTCTAAAATGTTTCTTATTTTCATGACTCCAAGTAACAAGAAATTTGAATATACAAAGAATTTTAGAAAAAATTCCTGTGAGTATTAAAAGTGGGGGGAGTATGAATAAAAGTAGAAGCCTTTTATGTACCTTAATGCAGACCTGACTCTGGGAAAATAGAGAAATTTAGTAGCACATTTTTCTTCCTGACAATAGAGTAGCAAAATTTTTTCACTTCTACCAGAAACATAAGGGTGTTTCTGGTGTTCAACATCATCCTGACAATATCATCAAACTTTCAATGTGCGCCACTGTCTTGTGAATGATATGGCATTGTGGTTTTAATTTTTCATGAGTTATTTAAATTAGCATCCTGTATAATCAGTTTCATTATGGAATTTTTCTATGTGTAAGACATACTTAATCCTAGGTTGTTCCTTTTGCCCTCTACTGTGCCTCATGTCCTCTTGTGGTGTCTTTCCCTGTTGCCTTCATGCCACATATATTTTGTTATCCTTTCTCTTAAGAGCTTACCTCATCTTTCACAAACCATTTGTAGTTTATGAAACCTCCAAACACACACATATACACACCAGTACACATTCACACATACATACATATACTTATTGAATTCTTTGGTATAGTTTTCTTCTCTTGCATTAAAATACTTTTTGCAATTGATTTGTAAGAGCCTACCATGTGTTTTGGGTACAATGATTTATATATAAGATATGCTATGAATAGTTTTACTATACTTGTGCCACCTTTTTCTACTATGCTTTTATATCTTTTTGTAAAGTGTGGAGTTCCATGGATTTGAATTTCCTAATCATTTTCAGATACCTCCTGTCTTTTGTACATTTTCCCTACTTAGAGAGTCTAGTGCTGTAAAGGTCTTTATCAAACCTTGGATAATTTTACAGATCACAATTAAGCCTTTCTTTGATCTAGGGCATTTTTTAGTATGCTCTGAAACAGGTATTCAATTTTATAACTTTGCTCATGTGAATAACTATCATGTCAATGCTATACTTATTAAATTGTATTTTTCCACATGGGACAGGGAGCTTGTTGTGTCTTGTAGCATTTCAATATGTGTGAGAGTTGCATTTGTGGATCTCTATTCTGTTCCAATAATACATTTACACCATATCAGTTTTACACTCACATATTGTAACTTAAACTGTGCCTTGATATTAACTGGTAAATCTCTTATTACCTGTTCATTTTTATGAATGTAGACTGTTAAGAAATTTGTTCATTTCATAAAATGTTGAAGTTTAGTTTTATTTTCCCTAAGGGAAAAGTTTAGTGTTTTATTTGAATTAGTATGAATGTACGCATCAATTTAGGAAGAATTAAATCATTATAATATTCAGACTTTTACCAAAGAAAATAATCCACTCTTATTATTTACTTTGCATAAATGTGTTTAAATTAAGTTTTTACATAAACAATTTTTTCTCATATTTTTGCTTAGTGCTTTCAGATTAGAGTTTTAAAAACCAATTGGACTGTTAATATTATTTAGTAAATCATAGTATTTTTATTTATATATCTGATAACTATGGATTTTTATTATATTTAAAATGAGGATGCCTTCCATTTTTTAAGATGGCATTTCTTTATATGGTAGCACAAGATTGATTGGTGCTCTACATGTAGCCCCAGCTTGCCTCCAATAAACAATCTCTGTTTCAGTCCAAATGCTAGAATTACAAGTATATACTCTGACACATTCCATTTATACATAGTAATAGTTTAGTCACGCTATCTTACATCATCTGTGCAGTGGAATATTCAATGCAGTCCTCATCAAATAACCACTGAGGAGACTGAGATTGTTTAGTAAAGATGTTTGCTTCTAAGTCTGATGATCTGAGTTCAATCCCTAGATCATACACATAGTAGAAAACAAAAAGCATGATTTATCTTCCCCATTATAACACACAGATAATGTGGCACACGTGTGTGTGTGTGTGTGTGTGTGTGTGTGTGTGTGTATACTCACTTACAAATAAATAGATGTAATTAAAAATAGAAATGACATTTTTCACAGAAGTAGAAAAAATACTAAAATTCACATAGAAACATAAAAGACCTCCCAATAGCCAAAGCAATGTTATATATAAAGAGCTGTGCTAGAGACATTGTTATTACTGATTTCACAACATGCTGCAAAAACCATAGTAACCAAAACAGCATAGACCAACAAAACAGAAGATAGATCTTAGAAATAAATCTACACACCCAGAGAGCCTATTGATTTACAGTAAACATATTAAGAAAGGATAGAGCTATTGTTAGAGTCAAAAGACTGGGAGGGCTGCTGCAAGGTAATCCCTTTAGTACAAAAGAGGGCTGGTGCACCAACGAACTCCCAACAGCTATGGTTCCTTCTATAACACACACATAAGACCATACCAGTCAACATACCAGCATGGATGAGAAGGGCTCAAAAGTCCCATTTCTAGTTGTAGAGATACAGGAAGTTGCAGCTACTAAGGGACAGAGAATTCATTTGGGACAAGCCCCATGATAGGTTGGCTATGTCCTAGTGGTCAGTGCTGCATGCATGGACATATAGAAAGCATTAATTAGACTCAAATTTTATATATATATGTATATATGTATGTATATATATATATATGTATATATATATGTGTGTGTGTTTGTGTATCTGTATATATGATAAAAATTTATATATGAAAAATTTGTATATATGTACATATATAAAGACTATATATTTACATATCAGACATATATGTATATAAATTATATATAATTAGAAGATGACAAAAAGAGAAAAATGTCCAATTTGTGTGGCCCATGTACTCACTGGAACATATTTGAACTCCCAGTGGCCAGCCTGTTAAATAAAACAGGACTCCCTCCATCTGGACCTCATCTGGACCCCCTCCAGAAGCCACCAATTGTGGAAAGCTATACTTCAGCATCTTTATCATCATTTTAAGAGTTCTCTTCAATTGATTTCTATCTAAGCTGTTACTTTTGAGGATGTATGGGGGCTACGGATTTTCATAAAAACCTTCTATGTCCCTCTTTCTCAACTGTGAGTCTGCAGTAATCTATACCACTGTACAAGTCTTTCCCTTGCCCTTTGCAGTCAGTGGGAGCAGAGAACATGGACACCCACATGGTCTCTGGTGGCAGCACACGCCATGGACCTTAGTGTGGTCTCTGGTGGCAGTACAGATCACAGGCATCAACACAGTCCTCTGCTATAGCACAGGCTATGGACACCATCATGGTCCTTAGCAGCAGTGTGGTCCACGGACATTAACAGGGCTTCAGGTCATAGACATCAGTATGGCCACAGACAACATCATAGCCCCTGGCTGCTATAGGACCATAGACATCTACACGAACCTCTGACCTCAACACAGCCTGGGGCAGTGGACCACAGAAATCATTGTGGCCTCTAGGGACAGCATAGGCCATAGGGGTCTTTCGAGAAGGTCCAGTCCAGAAATTGAACTATATTTCATCTCAGACATGCTGGTGTTGCTCAGAACCAAAGTGATTGTTCCACTGGGCAGCATGTTGGGAGCTGAGTCTGTAGAAGGTTGAGGCTGCTGTATACCACCCTGTTGGCCTTATTTAACAAGGACATATTCATCTGTCCACATCCACTGCAGATTTGCCTTCATGTTTCTAGTTCCACCTCTCTCCACCAAGTCCTCACTGCTTCACTTGGTTCCTTCATCTTTCCCATCTCTCCATCACAAATTCATTCATTGTAGTAACACTGGAAACTGCAGTGTTACTTAATATATTTTTGCCCAAACAACTTGATATACAAATATTAATTGTAATGAGTCATTGGTCTGCTTCAAGATTTTTGGTTTCTGAAACACCATAAATACTGGACTAATGCTGAGTACCTCTGATACCCTGCTGTTGCCCAGTCAGGGTGATATTGCAACTAAGCAAGGCATCCATAGCCTGCAAGGAATGCTGGGGCCCTGCATCAGGCTACTATACATCTCCCTGTCATCATGGCTAGCAGCCCTGTGGGTCATCTGCATGGCCTTGTACTTGAAGCTTGCTGGCTGAGATGCAGCAGTGAAGGGTATAGATTCATCGTTTTACACTCACAGGGCTCTGCACCATCATCTTTCTTTCCAGTTTCATGAGTTCAAATTTTTTTCAAATTAATTATTTTATTTATTTACAGTCCAAATGTTGCCTCCTTTCAGTCTTCCTTCAAAGAGTTTTCACCTTATTCCCTCCCTTTTCCCTCTGAGAAGGTACTCAACCCTCTGTCAGCATCCCCATTCCCTGAGACATCAAATCTTCACAGGATTGGGTACATCCTCTCTCACTGAGGCCAGATAAGGTAGTCTGTTGGTACATGCCAAGAGCCGTGGACTAGCCTACGTATGCTCTTTGGTTGATGGCTTAGTCTCTGGGAGCTTTGAGGGGTCAGGGTTAAATGAGCCTGTTGTTCTTCCTATGGGGTTGCTATCTGCTTCAGCTCTTTAATCCTTCCATAACTCTTACATAGGGGTCCCTGCCCTCAGTCCAATGGTTGGCTGTAAGTATCTTCATCGGTTCATCGGTAGAACCTCTCAGAGGACAGCCACGCTAGACTCCTGTCTACAAGGACAACATGGTATCAGAAATTGTGTCAGGGTTTGATGCCTGCCCATGGGATCTATCCAAAGTTAAGTTGGTCACTGGACGGCATTTCCTTCAATCTCGGCTCCATTTTTTTCCCTGGATTTTTTTTTATACGGAAACAATTCTGGCTGTATGATAACTACTCACTGATAAGTGAGTCCACCATTTAAATGCAACTTCTCAGGTAGTACTATGTCCAATTTTCTAAGGAATCACCAGACTGATTTTCGGAGTGCTTGTACCAGCTTGCAATCCCACCAAAAATGAAAGAGTATTCCTCTTTTTCCACATCCTCACCAGCACCTGCTGTCATCTGGGTTTTTGAACTTAGCCATTCTGACTAGTATGAGGTGGAATCTCAAGGTTGTTTTGATTTCAACTTCCTTGATGACTATGGATATTGAACATTTCTTCAGGTACTTCTCAGCCATGCGGTATTCCTCAGTTAAGAATTCTTTGTTTAGCTCTGTAGGCCAATATTTAATGAATGATTTGATTCTCTGGAGTCTAACTTCCTGAGTTCTTTGTATATATTGAATATTAGCCCTAGATCAGATGAAGGATTGGTAAAGATCTTCGCCCAATCTCTTAGTTGCTGTTGTCCTAATGACAGTGTCCTTTGCCTTACAGAAGCTTTGCAATTTTATGAGGTTCCATTTGTTGATTCTTGATTTTAGAGCATAAGCCATTGGTGTTTTGTTCAGGAAATTTTCCCCAGTTCCCATGTGATTGAGACTCTTCCCCACTTTTTCTTCTATTAGTTTGAGTGTATCTGGTTTGATGTGGAGGTCCTTGATCTACTTGGACTTAAGCTTTGTACATGGCGATAAGAATGGATCAATTTGCATTCTTGTACATGTTAACTGCCATTTGAACCAGCACCATTTGTTGAAAATGCTATCTTTTTTCATCTGGTTGATTTTAGCTCCTTTCTTAAAGATCAAGTGACCATAAGTATGTTGGTTCATATCTGAGGACCCAGCTATATCACTCCTGGGCATATATACCCAAAAGATGTTCCAAAATATAATAAGGACACATGCTCTACTATATTCATAGTAGCCTTATTTATAGTAGCCAGAAGCTGGAAACAACCCAGATGCCCTCCGACAGAAGAACGGATACAGAAAATGTGATACATCTACACAGTTGAGTCCTACTCAGTTATTAAAAAAAGATTTCATGAAATTCACAAGCAAATGGATGGAACTAGAAAATATCATGAGTTCTCAGTTCAGTGGATTGATGCTGGCATTCGACTATTTATTGGCCGTATTCTGGGTGTGTCTCTCAGGAGAGATCTACATCCGTTTCCTGTTAGCCTGCACTTCTTTGCTTCATCCATCTTGTCTACTTTGGTGGCTATATATGTATGGGCCACCTGTGGGGCAGGCTCTGAATGGGTGTTCCTTCTGCCTCTGTTCTAAACTTTGCCTCCCTATTCCCTGCCAAGGGTATTCGTGTTCCCCATTTAAAGAAGGAGTGAAGCATTCCCATTTTGGTCATCCTTCTTGAGTTTCATGTGTTCTGTGCATCTAGGGTAATTCAAGTATTTGGGCTAATAGCCACTTATCAATGAGTGCATGCCATGTGTGTTTTTCTGTGATTGGATTACCTCACTCAGGATGATATTTTCCAGTTCCATCCATTTGCCTATGAATTTCATAAAGTTTTTGTTTTTGATAGCTGAGTAATATTCCATTGTATAGATGTACTGTATTTTCTGTATCCATTCCTCTGTTGAAGGGCATCTGGGTTCTTTCCAGCTTCTGGCTATTATAAATAAGGCTGCTATGAACATAGTGGAGCACGTGTCTTTGTTATATGTTGGGGCATCTTTTGGGTATATGCCCAAGAGAAGTATAGCTGGGTCCTCAGGTAGTTCATTGTCCAGTTTTCTGGGGAACCTCCAGACTGATTTCCAGAATGGTTGTACCAATCTGCAATCTGCAGTGGAGGAGTGTTCCTCTTTCTCCACATCCTCGCCAGCATTTGCTGTCACCTGAGTTTTTGATCTTAGCCATTCTCACTGGTGTGAGGTGAAATCTCAGGGTTGTTTTGATTTGCATTTCCCTTATGAGAAAGTTTATACCAACACTATGTTCTACAACCCCTTAGTTATAAGCATTTTTCTCTACATAGACAATCAGACCTCTGCAAAGGAAGACAGTTATTGTTTCCTTCCTAATTTTATATATTTATTTCCTTTTCTTGTGTTATTGTATTTTCTTTTCTCTCACAAAAGAACACATATGGTATGCATACACTGATAAGTGAATAGTAGCCCAAAATCTTGGAATACCCAAATATGCAATCCACAGACCAAATGAAGTTCAAGAAGGACCACCAAAGTGTGGGTGCTTCAGTTCTTCTTAGAAGGGGGAAAAATTATTCATAGGAGGAGATATGGAAACAAAGTTTGGAGCAGAGAGTGAGGTAATGGCCATTTAAAACGTGCCCCATCGGGTTTGGGGATTTAGCTCAGTGGTAGAGCGCTTGCCTAGCAAGCGCAAGGCCCTGGGTTCGGTCCCCAGCTCTGAAAAAAAGAAAAGGAAAAAAAAGTGCTCCGTCTGGGGATCCAGCCCATACATATACAGCCACCAAACCAATTCACTATTGGGGATGCCAAGAGGTGCATACTGACAGGAGTCTGATATAGCTGTCTCCTGAGAGGCTCTGCCAGAGCCTGACAAATACAGAGGTGGTTTCTTGCAGCCAATCATTGAACTGAGAACAGGTTCCCATTGGAGGAGTTAGAGGAAGGATTGAAAAAGCTGAAGGGGCTTGTAACCCCATGGGAAGAACAACCATATCAACCAACCAGACCTTCCAGAGCTCCCAGTGACTAAACCACTATCCCCAGAGTACACAGTGATGGACCTACGGCTCCAGCCACATATGTAGCAGAGGATGGCCTAGTTGGGCATCCGTGGGAGGAGAGGTCCTTTCAATGCTTGATGTCCCAGTGTAGGGGAATGTCAGGGCAGGGAGGTGGGAGGAAGTGGGTAAGTGGGTAGGTTGGTGAGGGTGCATCTTTATAGAAGCAGGGGGGGAGAGATAGGAGAGCAGGTTACTGGAGGGGAGAACATTTGAATATGTTAATAAAAATATCCAATAAAAGAAAAGAAAAAAATAGAGCTTCCCATAATATTTGCCTTTTCCCTACGCAGTTGTTCCAAAACTAGCATGCGCTCTACAAACTCATTTTTCTTTTCTTTTTCTTTCTTTCTTTTTTTTTGCTGTCGAATTACCCTTCAGAGTCTCCATGGATCCCTCAGACTTCTATGAGCTCAACTTATTAACATTTGTCAAAGATTTCATAAGGCATGACATTATAACCAATAAAGAACATAATTTCATGTTGATAAAAAGGAGCATATTCATTAAGAGGACATAAGAATGCTAAGTATGAGCCTAGTAATAGCTTCAAAACTCAAACAAGAAATACTGATTTCAAAGATATATTGTTATGTATTTTAACATTCCTTCGCCAATTATTGACAGAGCCAATAGACAGAAAATCACTTTGATTATTGGAATTTAAATGTTACTTTCATCTAATGTAACCTAATTGACATTTATAAAGCATTAAACTCCACAACAACCAAATAAAGATTCTTTTTCAGTGTACACAGAATACCTAACATGGTAAATAACATATATTAAGTCATGAATTTCACCATATAATTATGTTGTTTGACATGTACAGAACTACATTAGAAATCTGTGGTGGAAATAGAACTTGAAAAATGTTCAGCAATATCCAAGTAGATAATATATTTCTAAATAGGTAGTGGGGAGGTGTGGTGGTGTGGGTGGGGTAGGGCCATACTCTTGGAGATAGGGGCAATGGGCAGGGGGAGGTGTCAGATGTGGAACAGTCAGGGGGCAGACTGGGATGGGGGAAATGCTGGACTTTTAAAAAGGATTAAAGAATAAAACAAACAAGCAAACAAATTGTTTTTAAGTTCCAAATTGAGATGAAATTTAATTATTTATGAATATTCATAGACTCTTGAACATTTTTCAACCTTGGCCTCTCATTTCTTATCAGCAAATCAGATAATTGATGTGTATTCATTTTCTGTAAGAGAATTTTCTCAGGATGTTTAACAGAAGTATTAAATTCATGAATTTTGAGGTTAACAAAAAAGTCGTTGTGAATCAAATTAGTCTGAATATTGAAAACTAGATTTAGAGAATCTAGCAAAAACTAAAATCAAACAGAAAAGTTAGAACAATAAAGCCTGAATGAGAAGTTAGAAAAATAGAAAAGAATAATTTTTAAACTGAACAGAAAGTCAAGAAAACTGAAACAGTTCTTTGAGGCTGGTAAAATGGTTCAAGTTCTAGCCAGCTGATAGGCCAAAAGAAAAATGGTCAATTAGGATTGACAAAAGTGAAAAATATTCAGATGATTTAGATAAAATATTGTAGCTAAGACAATGCATTTTTAAGGACAAAGTTTTATGACATCTAAAAATACAATGGTTTGTTTAAAAGAAACTATAGATACTATGAATAACAATGTATATTAAACAAATGGAATTTTAGTCCATCTCATTATTGCTATTATTATTGTATATGTGTGCTATATGAGTGTGTGTGTGTATTTGTGTGTGCACACATGTGTATACTCAATATGGGGTGGCATACGAAAGTCTGAAGAAAATGGGGGAGGTGTTTCTCTCCTATTTTGTGCTCTAGGGATTGAACTGAAGATTTCAGGCTTGTATGCCAAGTATTTTTTATCTGTTGAGTCATTTTCCTGGTCTCAAATGGAGTTTATAGTTAATTGTTAAGATTTAGAAATAAAATGATTGAGCTGGAGATGTAATTTAGTAGCATAGTACTTGCCTAACATGACCTTAGGTGATGGGTGTAATCTTTAACACCACATTATAAAAACAATATTAACAAAGAAGAAAAAACAGTTATAAAATGTCCCTTGAGAGGCTACTTGCTAAGGATTTGGTTATCAGTCTGTGAAACCTTTAGAAGGTGGTGAAACCATTTAGATATGGGTGTGTTAGAAGGAACTGGGTTACTATGGCAATTGTCTCCCTCTCTCCTTCCTTCTCCCACTCTCCCTCCCTCCCTTTCACTTTGCTTTTCCTTTCTTTTTTCTTTTCTCCTTCCTCTACCTTTCTTAAATAGGTAAGTTAATGTGATATAGTCTCAACCACAAATCCATGATTCTCCTGCCTCATCCCTTTGAATACTGAGATTACAAGTTGCATATCCCAGGCCCAGCCTACTAAATGTGTGAAAAATATGTACTAGCTATCTGCATGAACTCTTTGTAAAAACTTGAAGAGGGCCTGAATACTTTCCAATGTAATTATCTGATGCCAATATTATCCCGATAACAAAACCTAACAAGTATTATAAATGGAATTAAACATTGTCTATCTGTTCCAAGTAAAAATGCACAAATTTTAGTAATATTCTCAGCAACTTTGGTCAAAGATTATATATGATATCTGAATTCTAGAATTAGACTAATATTTGAAAAACAGCCAATGATACCTATCATGCTAATAAGATATCAAAGAAAAGTTAGTACCTCAGTACATGCATAAGAAGGAACTGACTAAATCTATAAGTAGTAAAGTGGAGGTTTTTCACTGGTATGATAAGTAAAGTAAGAGAAATAAAAGGTATCTAAATGTAAAGTAGAAATTAAAATCATTATTTTCACATGTTTCTGTAGGAATGGAATCTATGTAAATTGTCTTAGAACTAATATGAATTTAACAGATGCAAGATGCATATGCAAAGATTCTTGACAGCACTTTGCAGTAGTAAAGACAAACTGAATTGGAGCAAAAAGAGCAGTATTGTTTATGATAGCATCAAAAATATATGGGATTACATTTGGCAAAACATGAAAAACCAATTTGGGCATATTGTCATCATAATAATATTAAGCCCTGTAGTATTTGACTGTGAACGATCTTTCCATTTCTTCAGTTCTTTAATTTTTTTCACAATGCACTCCAGTTTTTACAGTACATGTTCTGAACTCCTTTTGTTAGATTTATTCATAAGCATTTTATTCTTCTTTATACCATTTAGAAGTAGGATTTCTTAATTTTATTTTCACATTGTTCATTGCTCATGTACAGACATACAATTGATTTTTGTATATTGATATTGTACTCTACAAAATTTACAAAGGACATTTATTATCTCTAATGGTTTTTTATGTTGATTCTTTTAAGTTTTCTGTATGTAAAATCCTTTTATGTTTAAACAAGAGTAGCTTTATTTCTTCTACTCCTTTCTGGATGTAATCCTTAACCAATGTGGGACAAAAGTAGGGAAAGTTAGCATATTTTTCTTGTTCTTGATCTTAAAAGAAGATAATTGCTTCTCATCGTTATGTATGATAACATCTGTGGGTTATAAATGGATACATTTTTATTAAGGTGATGAAACCCCATTATATTACAAATGTCTTGAGTTTTTTTCACAGAATGTACTATATTTCACATTTACTCCATTCCTCAATTCGTACACTGAAATTCTACCTCCCAGTATAATGATATTAAGAAACTGGCTTTTAGGAAATCAATTTGGTCACAATGGTGTAGCTCACTTGTATCCTTATAAAAAAGAAGCTCAGAAAAACCGTAGTGTCTTTTTACTATGTGGAGATGAGAGTTCTCATTGAGAAGATGGCAGTGTGTAATCATGAAAAGAACCCTTGTGCAAATTCTACTGTACAGATTTTCATATATTGGAGTTTCCACTTTCAAACATACTTTTTCAGCAAGAAACATATATTGTTTATAAGCTACTTAATATGTGGGATTTTGTTACAGCAAACCAAAATTACTAAGATATGAAAATATTTTTGTAACATAGTGAGATCCCATGTCTATGGAAATGACTGTGGTTTTCTTTGTTTATTCTATTGCTAGGTGTTTAACATTGATGGTAAATGTAGTGTGCATTCCTCTACTACATTCCTATTGGTTGTGCTTTGCAATTCATCTATAAGCCGCTCTATTAGGTTTACTAACATTTTCTGTAATTGTTGTATCTACATCCTTCTGGTTTATATCTTCTCCTCTCCCTCACACATGTCACTTCACTTGCTGTCTGGACTTCCTCATGGCTTATATTATTTTCAGCACACTGTCACGATGTCACTGTACTGAAACTGTCTGGCAAGATTATCTGTAGGCTAAGGTATTTAAATCCAAGGAATAATTTTCAGCCGTTGCATTACATTATTTCTCAAGTGTTGGACACAGCTGACTACATTGACTCCGGCAATGTTTTCTTTTTTTTTTCTTTCCCTTTCTTTCTTTCTTTTTTTTTTTTTTCGGAGCTGGGGACCGAACCCAGGGCCTTGCACTTGCTAGGCAAGCGCTCTACCACTGAGCTAAATCCCCAACTAATGTTTTCTTTTTTTGATGTTTATTACACTACACCATTCTTCATTTCCTCCTATATTAATGGTTGAATTTCTTCAACTACTTTGACAAATCTCATTTGTTTCAGCTTTCTTGAATAAGTATGTAGCTACTTGAGAGTGTTGTATGATGTGTTTTGATGGCACTCACTCCCTCTGCTGTGATGCACCCACTTCTATATGCTTGCGTCCGCCATTCCTGTACCTCGTAGGGTTCATAGCTAGGTAGGATTGCTGATTACTTTTTATTCCTCCAGTAGTATGCACAGCATCTTCTATGACTGTGAAAGCTAGCAAGTAGGCATGACGTTTCCAGGTCAGTATCAGCTTCATTACCACATGTTTTATGATCCAAGTTTGTTAGGCCTTCAGTGATAGAATATTGGTTCTTGAGAGTAACCAAGAGCATTTTCTATAATATGAACTGTTTGTGGGAGTCTATGGTACTTCAGTGGCTAACAAATCCAAGAGGAATAAATAATTTTTGTCAATGGGGTTTTAAAAAATTAATTATCTCTAGTGTCTTGTAGTAACCTCGTTGCCTTGTTATAGGGTAACTTCATTTTAACTATTTGTATGTGTGTGTGTGTGTGTGTGTGTGTGTGAGAGAGAGAGAGAGAGAGAGAGAGAAAGAGAGAGAGAGAGAGAGATATGGAGAGACACACAGAGAGAGTTTTGAGACAGGTTTTCTCTATTTAAGAGCCCTGGCTATCCTGGAACTCACAGAGATTCACTTTGTTCTGCCTTCCTAGTGCTGGGATTAAAGCAATTTTGAAAATTAAAATAAAATTACATTTCCTACCTTCCCTAGCCTCCATACATTCACTCTCATGTCTCCCCTTAGTGTCTCTCTCTCCTCTCTCTCTCTTTCTCTCTCTCTGTCTCTCTCTCTCCCTCTCTCTCTCTCTCACACACACACACTAGCACACACACATAAGCACACACACACACACACACACACACAAGCACACACACACACACACAAACTGCTAAGTCTGTTTAGTGTTGTTTAGGCATACAATTTCAGGACTGACCATTTGGTATTCGATAACCATTAATTAAGGGGCTCGTCTCTAGGGAAGTCTAATTTTCTCCTTCTCAGAACTTCTAAGTAAGATTTGCTTCTCCTCTATAGCATGTCTATTGGTGCTGTTACTTTTCGAGTCTTCTTTAGGAAGTCATGATGTTGAGGTATCACAGGTAGAGCTTCCATGCCATTTCAGGGAGACACAATCTTACAGTAGACTTCCTGGTGCTCTGGATCTTTTCTCTCACTATTCCACAATATTCTCTGAGCATTAAGTGTTGCTGATGTTTCTACTATAGCTGGGCACCTTGTGACCAGTTGTTTGATGCCATTTTGACCACTTCTATTTTATTTTTCATGATTCCGATCTGCTGCAAAGAGAACCTTCTTTGATGAGGTGTGAAAGCTACACTTATCTGTGGGTATAAGGATAAGTTTCAGAATGCAGTTGGGAATTATGTTGGTCTAGTAAAGTAGCAATGCTAGATATTCCTCTAAGATCTATGATCTCACTAGCACCAGTACTTGGCTAGATTTTTAGTACTAGTCATGATTTCCTTTCTGTTGAGCAGACCTTTAAGTCTAATTAGAGAGCTGTTGGCTACAATTAAGATGTGATTGTGAATATTATACTTTTTGGTATACAGTGACGGTCATTGCTATGGTTCAAGGATATCATAGGTTGATCATCATAGATCTATTGATTGTTTCTTACACTTGGCAGCTTACACAGCACCTCTGGTACTTTGTATGTTAGACTTGAATCTTCTGAGACATGTGTCTGAAATGTTTGGTGTCTTCATCAATAAGTACTTAACCTTCGGCCTCTGAAAGGCAACTGTGGGAAACTGCAATATCCTATATTGTTTTGCGAATCTCTTGAACTTCCCTGAACAACAACTTTATAGGGGATTTCTCACATCTGTTTCTGGGGTTTTGATAGATACATATCTATGGTTCTTGTGGGAAGCAATATAATCCCAAGCAACATGACTTCATTTGTGTGAATGTGTATATATATATATATATATATATATATATATATATATATGTATGTATATATATTATGACTTTCCTATTCATTCATGTTTAGTGTTATTTAGTTAGCTAGTTATCTTTTGACCTCTCTCCCTCTCCCCAATTACACTCCCCCATATATACAATGAAATATTATTTAGCTGTAAAGAAATCTGAGACCATGAAATTTGAAGATAAATGAATGAGGGGGAATATGAAATTCTTATGTTTTAATGCTCATTTTTTCATTTATTTATTAATCATTTTATTTGTTTACATTTCAAATGATATCTGCCTTCCTGGTTACCCCTAAACAACTCCCCTCATCCTATCTCCCCTCCCCTTCCCTTTTGCCTCTATGAAGGTGCTCCTCCACCTACTCCCCCACTCCTGCCTCACTCCTCTAGCCTCTCTCCCCTCCCACTGATGTCAGATAGGGCCATCCTCTGCTACATGTGGAACCATGGATCCCTCCATGTGTATACTCTTTAGTTGGTAGTTTAGTCCCTGGGATCGCTGGGTGGCCCCGTTAGTTGATATTGTTCTTCTTATGGGGTTGCAATCCCCTTCAGCTCCTTCAGTCCTTCCCCTAGCTCTTGATTGGTGTCCCTGGGCTCACTCAGTTCAATGATTGGCTGTGAGTCTCTGCATCTGTATTGGTCAGGTGCTGGTAGAACCTCTCGGGGAACAACCATATCTGGCTCCTGTCAGCAAGTGCTTCTTGACATCAGAAATAGTGTGGGGGTTTGGTGTCTGTGGATAGGATGGATCTCTAGATGAGGTGGTCTCTGGATGACCTTTCCTTCAGCCTCTGTTCCATTTTTTGTTCCCGTTTTTCTTTTGGACAGGATCATTTCTAGGTTAACAATTTTGAGATGGATGGGTGGCCCCACCTCTCACCTGGGAATGTACCATCTACTGCAATGTACCATCTACTGCAGGTGGTTTCTATAAGTTCCATGTCCCCTTTGTTGGGTATTTCAGCTAAACTCACCACCACTGGCTCCTGGGAGCCTTGCTTCTCTGGAGTCTGGGACTTTCTCGTGGCTACCACAAGTTCCCCATCCCCTACTGTTTCGTGTTTCTAGTCAATTTTCTGAGCCTATGTAGTTCTCTCCTGCTTCTTCCAATATATTTAGCCCGATTGTCCTCCTGTCAGTTGAATCTGATTACTCAAAAAAAAATTCCATATGCATGGTGGATATATGGCCTGGTCAGTAAAGTGCCAGCCACAAAAGCATGAGGCATGCTGGCTTGTTTTATATGTTAAGTTGACAGAAACTAAAATAATTGGAGAGGAGGGAACTTCAATTGAGAAAAATGCCTCCACAAGGTGAGACCATAGGAAAGTCTGCAGAGCATTTTTGTAAACAATGATTGATGGGGGAGGGTACATCCTGTTATGAGTGATGCCACCCTTGTGAAAGTGGTCCTGAATTCTATAAGAAAGCAGGATGAGCAAGCCACAGGAAGCAGTCTAGTAAGCAACACCTATGTATGGCTTTTGCATCAGTGCCTGCCTTCAGGTTACTTCCTAGTTGGAGTTCCTGTTCTTCTTCCCATTATTGATAGACTGTGATATGGAAGTGTAATTCAAATAAAGTCTTTCCTCCCCATAACCTTTGGTTATGGTGTTTAATCACAGCAGGAGTAACTTAAGGAAGACACAAGTTGCTACCAGGGTCCTGTGGTATCCTGCGGCAGAGCTGACCATGTTGTTTTGGGGAGGATTGTGGAAGGACTTTGGAACTTTGGACTAAAAAATTCACGGACCATAAGAGTGCAGATGAAGGACTGTCTTCTGAAGTGTTAGAGGGGACCAGAGACTCCTACAAGGCCATTTGTATGAAGCATCTGTGCTGTTTAGTCAGCTGGAGCTGAAGAAACAGCTCTGATTTATAAACTACCAGAAGCACTAAAGTAAAACCTTTGTTTTACTGGGACAATTGATGGTGGTTACCTGAAGCTGGGAAATTAGAAGTGATTAAGAAGAGACTAGTATCATCAAAGCTAAATCTTTTGGAAACTGTTTCCTAAAAGTCAGCACATAGAATCTGTGTTCCAAAAATGGCTAAGGTTGTACTTCATGCTGGCAGCTGAACTTTCTAGTTTAAGAGTTACTCTGGTGGCACAGGTTTTGAAGTCATGAAAGGGTCCTGGAGAGCAACTGAGTCTTTGCACTGAGAGAGGTCAGGGGAGGCCATTTTGAAAGTGCTTCTTCAGTAGCATTTGAAGGCCAAGACCTGAAGAAGTCATGCAGAGAAATTGAAGCTTAGCACCATGAATATAGTCCAGGGGAGGATCTTGGTGAAAGTATAGCTGTTGCAGGGTAGAACACAGCATTTTGGAGATGCTAGTATTATGGGACAGCAACCAAGAACAGCAACATATGTGGAGTGGAGCCAGGCAGAGCTTAGAAGACAAGCTATGTGTGCTGCAAAGGGTGGAGCTAGAAAAGTGACCCCAGTCCCTGGAAGATCCCAGGAGATGAATGGATGCTAGACATTGCATAGTGTGTTATTTACACTGTTGTGAGTTTGAGTTTTGCTTTGATATGATTGTGACTGCGCTCTGGTTCTTCCCCCTTGAAGTAAGAAAGTGTTTAACTTAATTGCGATTTTTATAAGAACACACAATTAAGAAAATTTGAATTTTTAAAAGATATTTTGGATTTTCAGAGACTGGGTATTTTAAAGGGACTAAACTTTTAATGTGTTTGAATTTGTGAAGACTGTGACATAGAAAATAACATAAAGTTATTTATGTTTTTAATGTGAGATCCTGGAGATGAATGAGAAAACAAAGTTTGTGGCTTTACAATGATGTACTTTGTGTCAAGTTGACAAGGGGCCAATTGTTCTGGCTAGTTTTATGTCAATTTGACATAAGGCAGAGTCATTTGGGAACAGGGAATTCTAAGTGAGAAAATGTTCCCACCACATTGACTGTGGCCAAGCCTTTGGTGAATTTTCTTGATTGATGATTGATATAGGAGAGCACAGCTCATTGTGGGAAATGCCACCCTTGGCTAGTGGTCCTGAATTCTTTAAGAAAGCAGGCTGAGCAAGCCACAGAAGTAGGGCAGTAAGCAGTACTACTTCATGGTCTGTTTATCAACCCCTGTCTCCAGGTTCCTGCCCTGTTTGAGTTCCTATCCTGACTCCTTTGATGATAAACAGTGCTGTGGAAGTGTAAGCCAAATAAATCCTTTCCTCACTCAAGTTGCATCACAGCAATTGTAGCTAGCTATGAGAGGAAGGCCCACATTCAGATAATCATCACACCCTAAATAGCCAAATGTGAAATGTTGATGTGTGCCTATAATTTTGAAACTGGGGATACCAAGGGAGGAAGACAATCACTGATGATTGCTGGGCAGCCTGTCTAGCCGGATTGGCCAGCTTCAGAGTCAGTGATTGGTCCTGTTTCAGAAAGGTCTCAAGAAGGCCATCAATGGATGTTAGTTACATACAGTGTAAATTTACTTTGTTATCATAGTTTTATTGTGGTATTGCCTAGTGAACCTCCATCTTCCTTTGCTACATAACTTTCATAACTTTTTGAGGGAAGAACTACAGTGCATTCATTTGTTTCTAAAAAGTAAAATAGGAGATCTCATATAATTGTTTGGAAAGTAGCAATAATGACCAATGATGATAGTTCAGTCTTGAACCCACAACCACAGGCTGAGGCGTTCTGACAGGTGCTCTCGGGGGCTGGGCTATTTACTCCTGTGATACTCTCAGAAGATGGAATTCAGCCTCAGAGTGCTGAAGTTGTAGACTGAGATGGGAACACATCCTATGTTATTTCAAACACTTATATCAGGGTAACGAAGACAGAATAGATGAGCCCTAATATTTTAGTGTTCATGTCTCAGATCACCATGCCATCCAGCCTAGAAAAATATTTATCTCTTATCATCCCAGTTCCCAAAGTATGGGTGTGATTTATTGTTAGTGATGCTCCTATTATACTCTGTCATTTTCTTGGCCAATGAACTTGAAAGCTTCTCTGAGTCACTGCCCTGTATCTGAATCTTTCCAGACACTCCTCTGGGATGAATTAAACATTGATGGTCTCTAGGTCAGGAACTTTTTGCTTGCCTGTTCCAGTAGTGATATTTCACAGATCTGGGGGTCAAGTCCATTTATCAGCTGATGTCTGATGATCTTGGCAAGATCTGGCATGGCTAAGCCTAAGAAAACTATGTAATGCTGTAGTCAGAGGAGTAGTTAATGCTAAAGAACTAAACTACTTCATGGTTTTGTAAACAGTACATTTGAGACATTGATTGCAGTTAGATACATTGGCAATTGTTGTTTTGAAGACAAGATACACCATGTTCCTGGCTCTTTTTTTTTAATTTGTTTTTATTAACTTGAGTATTTCTTATTTACATTTCGAGTGTTATTCCCTTTCCAGGTTTCCGGGCCAACCTCCCCCTAACCCATCCTCCTCTGCTTCTTTATGGGTGTTCCCCTTCCCGTCCTCCCCCCATTGCCACCCTCCCCCCAACAATCACGTTCACTGAGGGTTCAGTCTTAGCAGGACCAAGGGCTTCCCCTTCCACTGGTGATCTTACTAGGATATTCATTGCTACCTATGAGGTCAGAGTCCAGGGTCAGTCCATGTATAGACTTTAGGTAGTGGCTTAGTCCCTGGAAACACTGGTTGCTTGTCATTGTTGTTCATATGGGGTCTCGAGCCCCTTCAAGCTCTTCCAGTTCTTTCTCTGATTCCTTCCATGGGGGTCCTGTTCTCAGTTCAGTGGTTTGCTGCTGGCATTCGCCTCTGTACCTGCTGTATTCTGGCTGTGTCTCTCAGGAGAGATCTACATCCGGCTCCTGTCAGCCTGCACTTCTTTGCTTCATCCATCTTGTCTAATTGGGTGGCTGTATATGTATGGGCCACATGTGGGGCAGGCTCTGAATGGGTGTTCCTTCTGTGTCTGTTTTAATCTTTGCCTCTCTATTCCTGGCCAAGGGTATTCTTGTTCCCCTTTTAAAGAAGGAGTGAAGCATTCACATTTTGATCCTCCTTCTTGAGTTTCATGTGTTCTATGCATCTAGGGTAATTCAAGTATTTGGGCTAATAGGCATTATCAATGAGTGCATACCATGTGTGTTTTTCTGTGATTGGGTTACCTCACTCAGGATGATATTTTCCAGTTCCAACCATTTGCCTATGAATTTCATAAAGTCATTGTTTTTGATAGTTGAGTAATATTCCATTGTGTAGATGTACCACATTTTCTGTATCCATTCCTCTGTTGAAGGGCATCTGGGTTCTTTCAAGTTTCTGGCTATTATAAATAAGGCTGCGATGAACATAGTGGAGCACATGTCTTTTTTATATGTTGGGGCATCTTTTGGGTATATGCCCAAGAGAGGTATAGCTGGATCCTCAGGTAGTTCAATGTCCAATTTTCTGAGGAACCTCCAGACTGATTTTCAGAATGGTTTTACCAGTCTGCAACCCCACCAACAATGGAGGAGTGTTCCTCTTTCTCCACATCCTCGCCAGCATCTGCTGTCACCTGAGTTTTTGATCTTAGCCATTCTCACTGGTGTGAGGTGAAATCTCAGGGTTGTTTTGATTTGCATTTCCCTTATGACTAAAGATGTTGAACATCTCTTTAGGTGTTTTTCAGCCATTCGGCATTCCTCAGGTGTGAATTTTTTGTTTAGGTCTGAACCCCATTTTTTAATAGGGTTATTTGTCTCCCTGCAGTCTAACTTCTTGAGTTCTTTGTATATTTTGGATATAAGCCCTCTATCTGTTGTAGGATTGGTAAAGATCTTTCCCCAGTTTGTTGGTTGCCATTCTGTCCTAACCACAGTGTCCTTTGCCTTACCAAAGCTTTGCAGTTTTATGAGATCCCATTTGTCGATTCTTGATCTTAGAGCATAAGCCATTAGTGTTTTGTTCCTTCCTTTTTATTCTTAGTTTGTTGAGACTAAGCCTAAATGGTTGTTGATTTTATTTTCAATTTTCTATATCTGCTGATATGACTGTATAATTTTTCTTTAGCAATTGATGGGAAATCACTTTCTTGAGGGGGTAATTGGGAGTGGGGCAGTGAGCATGATGTAAAGTAAATAAGTAAAAAAATTAAATAAAAAAGAATTAGCTAAACAAGGAGAAAAACATCTATCTGGTGATGTTATTCTCAAACATTTATTGAATCATTCATATAAAAGACAACATTTTGTGCCTGGTATCTAATAGAAGTATGGTCATGAATAGGTTTTCCCCTATGGAAAGGTGGAAAACACTGATGCCTTGCTCATCAATCAAAACTACCCTGAGATTTCACCTCACACCAGTGAGAATGGCTAAGATCAAAAACCCAGGTGACAGCAGATGCTGGCGAGGATGTGGAGAAAGAGGAACACTCCTCCATTGTTGGTGGGGTTGCAGACTGGTACAACCATTCTGGAAATCAGTCTGGAGGTTCCCCAGGAAATTGTATATTGAACTACCTGAGGACCCAGCTATACCTCTCTTGGGCATATACCCAAAAGATGCCCCAACATATAAAAAAGACACGTGCTCCACTATGTTCATAGCAGCCTTATTTATAATAGCCAGAAGCTGGAAAGAACCCACATGCCCTTTAACGAGGAATGGATACAGAAAATATGGCACACCTACACAATGGAATATTACTCAGCTGTCAAAGACAATGCCTTTATGAAATTCATAGACAAATGGATTGAACTGAACAATATTATCCTGAGTCAGTTAAACCAATCACAGAAAAACACACATGGTATGCACTCATTGATAAGTGGCTATTAGCCCAAATGCTTGAATTACCCTAGATGCATAGAACACATGAAACTCAAGACGGATGATCAAAATGTGAATGCTTCACTCCTTCTTTAAATGAGGAAAAAGAATACCCTTGGCAGGGAAGGGAGAGGCAAAGATTAAAACAGAGACTGAAGGAACACCCATTCAGAGCCTGCCCCACATGTGGCCCATACATATACAGCCACCCAATTAGACAAGATGGATGAAGCAAAGAAGTGCAGACCGACAGGAGCCGGATGTAGATCTCTCCTGAGAGACACAGTCAGAATACAGCAAATACATAGGCAAATGCCAGCAGCAAACCAGTGAACTGAGAACAGGACCCCCGTTGAAGGAATCAGAGAAAGGACTAGAAGAGCTTGAAGGGGCTCGAGACCCCAAAAGTACAACAATGTCAAGCAACCAGAGCTTCCAGGGACTAAGCCACTACCTAAAGACTATACATGGACTGACCCTGGACTCTGACCCCATAGGTAGCAATGAATATCCTAGTAAGAGCACCAGTGGAAGGGGAAGCCTTTGGTCCTGCTAAGACTGAACCCCCAGTGAACGTGATTGTTGGGGGGAGGACGATAATGGGGGAGGATGGGGAGGGGAACACCATACAGAAGGGGAGGGGGAGGGTTTAGGGGGATGTTGTCCTGGAAACCGGGGAGGGGAATAACAATCGAAATGTCAATAAGAAATACTCAAGTTAATAAAGATAAAAAAAACTTTCAACCATTTTCCTATATCAATAATGTAAAAATTGAACTTGACACAAACATTATTTTATAGTAGGTTACATTATATACATATCTAACACAATACATGCAATATGAGATAATGAATAATGCAGTGAAACACTCAGTCCATGTATAAGATCCATGTTCATTTATATTGCCAACATGCTAGTTCTCCCTAATATTATATGTTCAAAATGGGCTCAAGCAAAATTTGAATGATTACTTTTTTTGCTTTCAAAATGCTGAATACACAGTTGTTATGGAAAGGCTAAAACTCTAGAATAATGGGATAAATTATATTACAGTGTATATAAAATTGAATAATATATTCATAAAAGTGATACTATTCAACTTCAAGGCTTACAATAAAGTTAGAGTTATTTAGTTGATGTGATACTTTAAAATGAGACAAACAAATTAATGGATCAGGACATAGAACCCATAATAACATATACATACATTATACACACACACACATATGTTCAAATGCTTTTGTATGAATGCAAGGGCACTACAACAAGACAAAGATAATCTTGTCGAAAACTACCACTTGCAAAGCTTGATGTCTTCATGTCAAGAGAAAACTCTAAATCCTGACCCTGTACCTTCTCACAGAAATTAGTCCAAAATTTATATAATAGACCTGCATGTCAGAAGGCATAGCCATGTTGGAACACTGGACAGATTGTTTTTAAATTAACTATTGTTGTTACTGTGGTATCTAGTGAACAAATTCAAACAAAATGTGTGTGTGTGTGTGTGTGTGTGTGTGTGTGCGCACGCACATGTGGGCATGTCTGATCTTTTTTCTTGTAAACATTTATTTACCCAAACAAGGTGAAAATGAATGTCCATGGGGGGAGGAAATCATACACATCAACAATTATTTTGTTTAAAAATATAATTTGAAAACAATCAACATATCTTTCAGTAGGTGCATGAATAGTATATTCGAATAATATGCTATTATTCAGTTCTGGAAAGAAATGAGCCACATAGAATCAGATTAGTTGAGAATCAATGGAAGAATAGACAAAGAAAATAGGGTATATTTATACAGCGGAACTTTATTCAACCATGAAGAATGGAATTTTGTTATTTACAGGGGAAAATGGTTGTAAGTGGAGAGCATCACTCTAACTGAAATGAGCCAGTCACATAAAGACATCAAAGTAAAAGAAAAATAAACACAGGACTTTCTGAGAAGTGGGGACTGCTTCAAGTCAGTCAAGAGGACATCTTTGCTTTGGGCATATCCTATACTTTGGAGCAGAGGAGACACTGAAGGAGGATGCCTGTCATAGAGAGGTGGTGCCTGGCATCAGGCCATTAGTGGACGGCTTACATTAGTCACAACCACCACCTGCTCTCAAAGTCCAGCTGCCTTCCTGTTCATATGCATGTACAGTGTGATCTATGCTGACATGCTTATAAACTCCCAGTAACGTTTCCATTTGGGGACACTCCACAATGTTGAGGTCACCATAACAATCTAGGGATGTAGAAGGGGAAAAGGAAAAGAGATGGATGGAATAAGAAGGAGTGATAGAATAGGTGAACAAGATCAAAGTCCATTACATGCATGTATGAAAATTTTACAGGGAGATGCTTTACTTTGCATAATTAATATATCAATAAAATAAAATCAGCTATCAAGGGAGAAAAAGACATAGAATAAAACCTAAGTGCATAGTGATAAGTGAAAGGACTGGATTTGATAAGTATATACTTTATGATTTTTATACAACATCATGACAAAACTATGGAGACAATTTTTAAAAGTGGTAGCCACAGATTAGGGAATAGCAAGCTCTGAAAAATAATGTTACCTGTGAAGTTGAGGGTCATCAAATCTTATTATAATACTGCAGTGAACACATGTCAGACATTTGTGCAAATCCAAAGAATCAATTCAAAGTGAGATGTGAATTTGCTGATGAACCTATGTTCATCAATGGTAACAAGTATACCAGTGTGGTAAGACATCAACACTTGGACAGATTTTAAGTATGTGAAAGAAAGGATTATAGAGAATTTCATACTTACTATTTTTTCTTTTAACCTAAAACTTTTATAAAATTGCTCTATTTTTAAAGGGCCATAATAAAACTATAGATGAAAGATCAAGATAGGAAATTTAAGAAAGGTGCTCACGACCATATGATAAATGTTCTTTTGAAGTTAATCCGCTGGGGATGGAGAGCTGGCTCAGAGGTAGAGAGCTCTTACTTTCAGAGGTCCTGAGTTCAATTGCCAGTGACCACATGATGGCTCACAACCATCTGTAATGAGATCTGGCGCCCTCTTCTGGCATCCAGGAATATATTCAGGCAGAACTCTACATGATGGTTTGGAAGTTAATATCACTGACTGCTCTTCCAGAGGTCCTCAGTTCAATTCCAGCAACCACATGGTGTCTTGCAACCATCTGTAATGGGATCCAACAGTGTACTCATATTAAAAAAATAGATTTTGTACAGAATAAATAAATAATTATTTTTTAAAAAGCAAAAAAGTTAATCTAATGGTTAAAGGGGCAGAAATGGAACAGTCTTAATTTGTACACTTCAAAATCTGTGTTCTGGTTTCAAAATAAGGAAAGTGGTCTCTGAAATATCTTAATATTGTTCTAAATTATGTACAATATATGTACATCTTTTCTGGAGGAAATATCCCTTGGCTTCATGAAAATTCTCTAAAGATTAACATCCACATTGGATTTACAATGTTAGAACTCTGAGGATAATGATAGAAAACATTGGAACTATCTATAATCCATTTAGGTAATGGTGCTCATAGACAGGATCCTAATATGGCTGTCCTCTGAGAGTCTCCACCAGTATCTGACTAAGACAGATGCAGATATAGCCAACCATCATACTGAGCATGAGGACCCCTATCTAGGCCTTAAGGGAGGGACTGAAGGAACTGAAGGAGTTTGCAACTCCTCAGGAAGAACAACAATATCAATCAACCAGACTCCACAGAGCTCCCAGGGACTAAACCACCAACCAAAGAGTACACATGGATGGGTCCATGTCTTCAGCTACATATGTAGCAAAGTATTGCCTTATCTGGTATCAATGGGAGAGGAGGCCCTTGGTCCTGCAGAGGCTTGATGCTACAGCATAGGGGAATGCTAGAGGGGTGAGGTGCAGGAGTGGGTGGGCAGGTGGGGGAGCATCCTCTTAGAGGCAAAGGATAGAGGGGATGGGATGGGGATTTGCAGACGGGAGACTGGGAAGGGGGACAACATTTGAAATGTAAAATGAAATAAACAATTAATAATAATATTAAAAAGTAATGGTGCACATGTTATAAATTGCTTAGGATGCAACCGGTAAAATACCATTTTCTTCTGGCTATAACGTTATTGGTGTACTTATGAACACAAAAATGTAGTTAACTTCACAAGACCTGTATAAACAAGACTGAAAGTAGGTCAGGGATTAGTTGGGAGAATCAGGGGATTTTCAGAAGTGGGAGAGGGAGTAAGAGACGGTAACAGGCTGAATATATTAACAATACATTGCCTACATTTGTGAAATTGTCAAAAATTAAATAAAGGTAATAAAAATGAAAAACTGCTACTTTTGTGGCTGGATGAACACTATATCTGAGGTTTTCTGACGGTAACCTCTGTTTTCTAAGGCTATAAAAGACTCATTAAGTCTTTGGAAATAAAAGTTTGAGTTCAAGTCAGACTTGATGTTGAAATCTTCATATTAAATAGAAAACATTGAAAAGCACCAAGATTTATATTGTACTAATATTGCTTGTGTATATGTATAATTGTATAGGTCCATGCATATAGATGAACATTTGTAGAGGATAGTGATTATCCTTGAGTACTGTTCTTCATGAGATATACACCTTATTGTTTTTGAATCAGGGTTCCTCACATTTTTTGAAGCTCACCAACTATGCTAGAGAGGTTTGCCAGTGAGCACTACATATCTGTCTCTTTCTGTAGCCCTAGAGCTAGATTTATATCACCATGCATTTTATTTTTTATTTATTTTTGAGATGATAATATAATTACATAATTTGCCCTTTTTCTTTTGTTTCTAAATCCACCATATGATCCTCCTGTTCTCCTTCAAATTACCAGCCTCTGTTTCTGGTTCTGAATATCAACCTCAGGATCTTATGCTTACACAGCAAATAGTTTATCTTCTTCTTTTAATAAATATATTTAGTGATGAATTTGACTATACAGTTTTTGTACTTTGATCACATTCAAACCCTGTTTCCCTCTCTTATTTCCCTCTCCTCTCCTACTCTTCCTTCTTCCTCTTTCCAGCTATCTCCTTACTTCAGTAACTACTACTTACAGATTCTTAGAAGGGATTGGGGCCTCTTGAGCCCTTCTAACCTAGTAAAACTAAACTACCTTTAAATCCTCTGGGAGGGATGGGGGCATAATAAGCCATTCCCCAATCCATAATAGTGCTGATCAGCCCAGTCTTTTGCTGGCCTTGTGCAGGCTATCACAGATGTTTTAAGTTGATGAATACAATTATTGCAGGAAATTCAGGGAGTCTTTATTACTATTATTAATTTTTTATACTCCAAATGTTATTCCCTTCCTGGTCCATCCTCTGACTGTTCCACATCCATACCTCCTCCATGATCCCCTGTCTCCACAAGTATGTCCCCACCCCAACCACCCCAACAGAACTCTCCACTATCTAGGGCCTCAAGTCTCTAGAGGATTCAATGCATCTTCTCTGACTAAACACAGACCCTGCAGTCATCTTCTGTATATGTGTTGGGGACCTCATCTCAGCTGGTGTATGCTACTTGATTGGTGATCCAGTGTCTGAGAGATCTCAGGGGTCCAGGTTAGTTGAGACTGCTGGTCCTCCTAGGAGGTAGCCTTCCTCCTCAGCTTCTTCCAACTTTTCCCTAATTCAGTCACAGGGGCAGCAGCTTCTGTCCATTGGTTGGGTATAAATATCTGCATCTGACTCTTTCAGTTGCTTGTTGGGTCTTTCAGAGGGCAGTCATGCTAGGACCCTTTTTTGTGAGTGCTCCATAGCCTTAGTAATAGCGTCAGGCTTTGCGGCTTCCCCTCGGAGCTGGATCCCACTTTGGACCTGTGGCTGGACTTTCATTTCCTCAGACTTTTCTACATTTCCATCCCCTTAGTTCATTCAGACATGAATAATTATGGGTTAGAGTTTTGACTGTAGGATGGCAACCCCATCCCTCGCTCGATGCCCTGTCTTTCTGCTTAAGGTAGTATGTACAGGTTCCCTCTCCCCACTGTACGGCTTTTCCTTTAGTGCTCCCCCTGCTGGAATCCTGAGAGGCTCGCACCTCCCAGGTCTCTGGTACATTCTGGAGGGTCCTCCCTACCTTCTTCCTCAGTAGGTCACCTGTTTCTATTCTTTTTGCTGGTCCTCAGGACTTCAGTCCCTTTCCCCCAACCAATACCTGGTCATGATTTCCTCTCCCACCATCCTTTTTTCCTCCCAGGAACCTCCCTCCCAAAGATCAAGGGACTATAGGTGTGTGAGTTTATTTCAGGTTCTTCGATTCAATTTAATTGATAAACCTACCTGTTTCTGTACCAATACCATGCAGTTTTTATGACTATTGCTCCGTAATATAGCTTGAGGTCAGGAATGGTGATTTCCCCCAGAAGTTCTTTTATTGTTGAGGACAGTTTTCATTATCTTGGGTTTGTTTTTTTTTTTTTTTTTTTTTTTTTGTTATTCCAAATGAATTTGAAAATTGCTCTTTCTAACTCTATGAAGAGTTGAGTTGTTGATGGGGATTGCATTAAATCTGTAGATTGCATTCAGCAAGATGGCCAATTTTACTAAATCCTGCCAATCCATGAGCATGGGAGATCATTCCATGTTCTGGCATTTTCTTTGATTTCTTTCTTCAGAGACTTGATGTCCTTGTCATACTATCTTTCACTTGCTTGGTGAGAGTCACACTGAGGTATTTTGTGCTATTTGGGACTATTGTGAAGTTGTTTCTCTAATTTCTTTCTCAACCTGTTTATCCTTTATATAGAGGAAGCCCACCAATTTCTTTGAAATAATTTTATACCCAGCCACTTTACTGAAGTTGTTTATCAGGCTTAGTAGTTCTCTTGTGGAACTTTTGGGGTCACTTAAGTATACTATAATATCATCTGCAAATAGTGATATTTTCACTTCTTACTCTCCAATTTGTATCACTTTGACCTCCTTTTGTTGTCTGATTGCTCTGACTAAGACTTCGAGTACTATATTGAATAAGTAGGGAGAGAGAAGGCAGCCTTTTCTAGTCTCTGATTTTAGTGGGATTGCTTCAAGTTTCTCTTCATTTAGTTTGATGTTGGCTACTGGTTTGCTGTATATTGCTTTTACTATGCTTAGGTATGGGCCTTGAATTCCTGATCTTTCCAAGACTTTTAACATGAATTGGTGTTGAATTTTGTCAAATGCTTTCTCAGCATCTAATAAGATGATCATGTAGTTTTTTGTTCTTTGAGTTTGTTTACACAGTGGATTACATTGATGGATTCCCATATATCGAACCAACCCTGCATCCCTGGGATGAAGCCTACTTGTGTTCTTGGATTCGGTTTGCAAGAATTTTATTGAGTATTTTTGCATCAATGCTCATAAGGGAAATTGGTCTGAAGTTCTCTTTCTTTGTTGGGTCTTGTGTGGTTTCAGTATAAGAGTAATTGTGGCTTCATAGAAGGATTTGGGTATGGAATAGTTTGTACCGTATTGGTATGAGGTCTTTTATGAAGGTCTGATAGAATTCTGCACTAAACCCATTTGGTCCTGGGCTTTTGTTTGGTTGGGAGATTTTAATAACTTTTATTATTTCTTTAGGGGTTATGGAGTCACTTAAATAGTTTATCTGATCCAGATTTAACTTTGGTACCTAGGATCTGTCTAGAAAATTGTCCATTTCCTTCAGATTTTCCAGTTTTGTGAAACATAGGCTTTTGTAGTGGTATCTAATGATTTTCTGAATTTCCTCAGATTCTGTTGTTATGTCTCTCTTTTCATTTCTGATTTTGTTAATTTGGATACTCTTTGTGCCATCTGGTTCATCTAGCTAAGGGTTTATCTATTTTGAGGGTTTTCTCAAAGAACCACCTCCTGGTTTTCTTGATTCTTTGTATAGCTCTTTTTTGTTTCTACTTGGTTGATTTCAGCCCTGCATTTGATTATTTCCTGGCTTCTACTCATTGTGGGTGTATTTGTTTCTTTTTGTTTTAGAGCTTCTAGGTGTGCTGTCAGGGTGCTAATGTATTCTCTCTCCAATTTCCTTTTGGAGGCCTGCAGAGCTATGAGTTTTCCTCTTAGCACTGCTTTCATTGTGTCCCAGAAGTTTGGGTATATTTTAACTTCATTTTCATTAAATTCTAAAATGTCTTTAATTTCTTTATTTCTTTCTTGGCCAAGTAGTCATTTAGTAGAGCGTTGTTCCGCTTCCATATGTATGTGGGCTTCCTGTTGTTATTGGAGACCAGCCTTAGTCCATGGTAGTCCATCTTAGTTCATCTGATAGGATGCATGAGATTATTTCAATCTTCCTGTATCTGTTGAGGCCTGTTTTGTAACCAATTAGATGGTCAATTCTGGAGAAGTACTGAGAAGTACTGAGAAGTACTCATGAAGTACTGAGAAGGTATATCTTTTTTTGTTTTAGGATGAATTGTTCTATAAATATCTGTTAAATCCATTTAGTTCACTAACTTTTGTTAGTGTCTCCATGTCTCTGTTTAGTTTCTGTTTCCTTGATCTGTCCGCTGAAGAGAGTGCAGTGTTGAAATCTCCCACTATTTTTGTGTCAGATGCAATGTGTGCTTGGAGCTTTAGTAAGGTTTCTTTTATGAATGTAGGTGCCCTTGCATTTGGAGCATAGATATTCAGGATTGAGAGTTCATCTTGTTAGATTTTTCCTTTGATGAATGTGAAGTGAACTTCCTTATCTTTTTTGATAACTTTTGGTTGAAAGTTGATTTTATTCAGTATTAGAATGGCTACTCCAGCTTGTTTCTTGGGACTATTTGCTTGAAAAGCTGTTTTCTAATCTTTTACTCTGAGGTAGTGTCTTTGTCACTGATGTGTGTTTCCTGCATACAGCAAAAACCTGGGTCCTCTTTATGTATCCAGTCTGTTAGTCTATGTCTTTTTATTGGGGAATTTAGTCTATTGATGTTAAGAGATATTAAAGAATAGTGATTGTTATTTCCTGTTATTTTTGTTCTTAGCAGTGAAATTATGTTTTTGCCGCTCTCTTCTTTTGCGTTTGTTGCAAGATTACTTTCTTCCTTTTTATAGGGTGTAGTTTCCCTCTGGGTGTTGGAGTTTTCCATCAATTATCCTTTGTAGGGCTGGGTTTGTAGAAAGATATTGTGTAAATTTGGTTTTGTCATGGAATATCTTGGTTTCTCTATCTATATTAAATGAGAGTTTTGCTGGATATAGTAGTCTGGACTGGCGTTTCTGTTCTCTTAGGGTCTGTATGATATTCTGCCCAGGGTCTTCTGGTTTTCATAGACTCTGGTGAAAAGTCTAGTGTAATTCTGATAGGTGTGCCTTGGTAGGAGAACTGGGCTTTGATAATGCTAAGTAGCCTTGGTTTCTTTTGTTTAGGTTCCTGCGCTTGCCTCTTGTAAGCTTTTCAGCCAGATATGGGAACAGAGAGTAGCTCCTGGGTTTGTGTGAACTGAAGCCTCCAGATGAGTTGTTTGAAGCAGAAGAGTTGGTCTTAACTCTGCTCTCAGGTGTGTCAGAGCTTCAGGCAACTGGCTTTTGGTTCTTGGCACAGGCAGAAACCAGAAGGTTCCTGCCGATGAGTATTCCTTGGTTCCTGTATCCAGGGGCACTAGGCAGGTTCCTCTTGGGCCAGGAATGTGAGGAGAAGTAGCAGTCTCCCTGAGTTCTCAGGATTATCCACACTTCTGAGAGTCCAATTCTCTCCCCCAAGGGATTTTGGTACAGAGAGCTGTGGTAGCGGTTCAACTCAGGGTGTAGGCCAGATGTGTCCTGTCCCTGACTGCTCCTGGGTTTGTGTGTCCTGAGGCCTGCAGGTGGGTTGCTTAGAGCAGAATAGTTAGTCTCACCTCTTCTCTCAGGTGTGTCAGAGCTCCTGGTTACTGGTTTTCAGCTTTTGTTGATTCTCTCAAAGAACCAGCTTTTGGTTTTGTTAATTCTTTTTATTATTCTCTTTGTTTATATTTGGTTGATTTTGGCCCTCAGTTTGACTATTTCCTGCCTCTACTCTTGGGTGAGTTTGCTTCTTTTTGTTCTAGAGCTGTCAGGTGTGCTGTTAAGTCACTAGTGTAGATCTCTCCTGTTTCTTTACCAGGGCACTAAGTGCTATGAATTTTCTCCTTAGCACTGCTTTCATTGTGTCGCATAACTCTGGGCATGATGTGTCACCATTTTCATTAAATTCCAGGAAGTCTTTAATTTCTTTCTTTATTTCTTCCCTGACCAAGTTATCATTGAGTAGAGAATTGTTCTGTTTCCATGTGTATGTCCTGTTGTTTTTGCTGTTACTGAAGACCAGCCTTAGTCCATGGTGATCTGATAGAATGCATGGGATTATTTCAATCTCCTTGAGGGTTAAGGAGACCAATTATATGGTTGATTTTGGAGAAGGTACCATGAGTTGCTGAGAAAAAGGTATATTCTTTTGTTTTAGGGTGAAATGCTCTGTAGATACCTGTTATATCCATTTGTCTTATAACTACTATTAGTTTCACTGTGTCTGTTTAGATTCTGTTTCAATAACCAGTTCACTGGTGAGGGTGGGGTGTTGAAGTCTCCCTCTATTATTGTGTGGGATTCAATGTGTGTTTTGAACTTTAGTAAAATTTCTTTTTTGAATGTGGATGCCCTTGCATTTGGGGCATAGATGTTCAGAATTATTATTTTTTAAGATTTATTTATTATGTATTTAAGTACAGTGTAGCTGTCTTCAAACACACCAGAAGAGGGCATCAGATCCAATTACAGGTTGTGAGCCACCATGTGGTTGCTTGGAATTGAACTCAGGACCTCTGGAAGAGCAATCAGTGCTCTTACCACTGAGCCATCTCTCCAGCACAAGAATTGAGATTTTTTTCTAGGTAGATTTTCCCTTTGATGAGTATGAAGTGTCATTCCTCATCATAATTGATAACTTTTAGTTGAAGTCTATTTTATTGGTTATTAGGATAACTCCAGCTTCTTTCTTAGGACCATTTGCTTGGAAGACCTTTTTCCATCCTCTTACTCTGAGATATTGTCTGTCTTTGTTATTGAGGTATGTTTCTTGTATGCAGCAAAATGCTTGAGTATCCAGTCTGTTAGCCTATGTCTTTTTACAGTTGAGTTATGTCCATTAATATTGAGAGATATTAAAGACAGGTGACTGTTGGTTTCTGTTATGTTTGTTTTTGTAGGTGGTTTTATATGCTTGTGGTTCTCTTCTTTTGGCTTTCTTGTGCAATACTTAATATCTTGTCTTTTCTTTGGTGTAGGTACCTTCCTTTTGTTGGTGTTGTCCTTCTAGTATTCTCTGTAGAGCTGGATTGGTAGATAGGTATTGTCTGAATTTGTTTTGTCCTGGAATATTTTGGTTTCTCCATCTATATTGATCAAGAGTTTTGCCCAGTATAGTAGCCTGGGCTGACATTTGTATTCTCTTAAAGTCTGCATGACCTCTCAACAGGCTCTACTGACTTAGTGTCTCTGTTGAAAAGTCTGGTGTAATTCTGATAGGTCTACCTTTGTATGTTACTTGGCCCTTTTCTCTTGCAGCTTTTAATATTCTTTTTGTTCTGTGTATTTAGTGTTTTGATTATTATGTGATGAGAGAATTTTCTTTTCTGGTCCCATTTGTTTGGTGTTCTATAGGCTTCTTGTCCATTTATGGTCGTCTCTTTCTTTACTTTAGGTTGGGGAAATTTCCTTCTATGATTTTGTTGAAGTTGTTTTCAGGTCCTTTGAACTGAGAATCTTCATTCTACTCTATTCCAAATATTCTTAGATTTGGTCCTGAAATTCCTGGATGTTTTAAGTTAGGAGTTTTATATGTTTTGAATTTTCTTTGAGCATTGTGTCAATCTCTTCTCAGGTATCTTCTACACCTGAGTTTCTGTCTTCTATCACTTGTATTCTGCTAGTGATACTTGCATCTGTAATTCCTGACCTCTTTCCTAGGTTTTCTATCTCCAGGAATGCCTCCATTTGTGTTTTCTTTGTTGTTTCTAATTCTACTTTTAGGTCTTGGTCTGCTTTGTGCAATTTCTTCACCTGTTTGATTGTGTCTTCTTGTATTTCTTTAAAGAATATGTTTGTTTCCTCCTTAAGGGCTTCTACATATTTACCTGTATTTTTCTGCATTTCTCTCAGTGAAGTATTTATATCCTCCTTTAAAAGACTCTATTTAATCTTTATGAGCTAGGATTTTAGGTCAACTTCTTAATTTTCAGGTGCGTTGATGTATTCAGAGCTTGCTGTCATGGGAGAATTGGGTTCTGATGATGCCCATGTATAATGGTTACTGTTGCTTTTGGTCTTGTGCTTGTTTCTCATTGTCTGGTTATCCCTGATGTTTGCTGGTCTGGCTAACTCTGTCTGGAGTCTGTCTCTTTTGTCGCTATTGCTTCAAGACTTCTGATAGGCCTACCTTTCTGTCTGTAACAGACCTCCTGTGGAGCCTTCCAACTGGAAGGTCTTCTGAGGGGCAGAGAAGCTACTAATCTGTTGCCTTGGCTGAAATAGATCTCCTGGGAGGCCGTCAGACTATTGGGTCTTCAGAGGAGCAGCCAAGCTATTGTCCTGTGTGAAGCTGTTCTTTAGGGGGACCTATGGACTGTGATTTCTGTGCAGCACAACTCCAGGGAGGCTTTCCCTGCATCCATTGGCCTGCATGTGTTGCCCAGTTGCCCTGTGTATAGAGGAACTCCTGGGATATCTTCAAGCTGTGGTGTCCTAAGTGCAGTGGATCTCTTGGGATGTCTTCTGCTGTGGTGTCAGATGCCCTGAGTACAGCAGATCTCCTGGGATGCCTCAGGATGTGGTATCAAATGTTCTGAGTGCAGTAGATCTTCTGGGATATCTCAGGATACGGTGTCTTTCGGGGAGCAGACAAGCTAGCAATCTGTCCCAGCAGGAAGGTTTGGGTGAAGTCTCAGGGAGTCTTTAACAGTCAAGTAGTTTAGAAATAGATTTAGAAGGAGGCTTAAAGAACATTTTGTTAAAGTTTGATAATAAAATAAGAGGGCAATTAAGCTATAAATCTTGGGTGCTGCCTTAAGTAAAGAGATGGAGAAGGGAAAGAGAGAAAACCCATATGATGGGAGGTAAGTGGAGAGTGCAGATCTTCAGAGAATGCACAAGAAGGCCTAGAACACAGAGAGGAAACATGCCTAGACTTTGGTCAGTATCTGAAAGAAGGAACTTGAAAAGAAGAAAAAGGAAAAGGTGAGCTTTTCAGTTAGCATTTAGAAAAAATAAGCAGACCACCTACTATAACAAGACTTTCTAAGGGAAACTCACAGGAGCACTAGTCTATGGATAGAAACACTAAAATATTTAGAAGGTATTTTAATAGGCACATTGTATCTTTTTAGCCAAACAGTAGTAGCTTTCTCACCTATAGTTATGACTTACACTACTAGATGTTTACTGTTCTAGAGGTGAATTATTTGAAACAGGTCTCAAGTCCAATGAGAAGGTAACTGGTTACCTTCATGACAGTCTTGGTCACTATGAAATCAGTGGATTCATTTCCCTTGCCAGATGGGAATGTTACATTCATTCCCACAAGGCTCCATTCTTAAGATTGTTGATGTTAGTTCTTTCCCAACAGTCTGCATAGAGCCTTTAGCATTATGTGTACAAGCTAGCATAGAGGGCGTATCCAATTCAATTCCAACTGCACTTCTCTTTGTCTGATGCCCAAAGAATGTATTGTCTTCAGCAATGGGATCTTATAGTATAATTCCAATAGGCAACCATTATCCTGTACTGATTATCTTGAGAGCCTTGGGGAATGGTGACTCTACATTTTTTAATCTATCCATCTGTCATTGAATACCCATGTTGATTCCATTTCTTGGCTACAGGGAATACTCCGACAAACATTTGAGGGAAGAAATTCATTTGACATACTGATTTTCTTTTTAATATGTACCCTTTAGTAGTATAGTTGAATCATATTATAGTTTCATGGGGAACTTCAATAATCTTTTATTTTTCAACATTTATTTAGATCTATCATCTGCCAATTTAAATTGTATTTTTCCTTTTAGAATTTCTTAAAATGTATTTTCATCACATTCACCCACTAACTCCTCCATGATCTGGTCCTACCTCTGTAGCCATCCACATTTTAGTTCTCTATTTTATTAAGGCTATTGAATTCAAATTTATTCATGTTATTCAAATACTCTTAGATATGAACCCTACTAGAAGCCATACCCTTAAAGAAAACTGGCTCATCCTTTGCCAACAACTATTAATTATAATTAGTTTCTCAGCCTCAGAGGGGATTTTATGGCCACCTTCCCTATTCCATTTTGAACTCTGTCTGGCTTTAGCTTATTCAGGTCTTTTTAATATTTTAAACATAACAATTTTTTGTTGATTCTCTGGGAATTTCACATCATGCAACCAAATCACACTCACTTCAAGTCTTTTGATGTACACCCCTCAACTTTGTGACCTCCCTCCAAAAAAGTAAAAATAAATATAAAAATACAATAGAAAAAATAACAGCAAGAAGCCCAATTTGTGTTATCTATATACTCACTAGAGCATGGTCAAACTCTCAGTGGCCTGTCTCTTAAGTAGTACTGAGTCCATCCCCTCCTGTACCCCAGCCAGGAGCCATCAGTTATGTAGAACTACATGTCAGTATCCCCCAATTTTTAAAGAGTTCTCATCAATGAGGGGTTGCTTCCTGTCTAGGTTGTTACATATTGGGAGGTGGGGGGAGGGAGTTGTCAGTTTCAACTATTCATCTACAATCATTGATGTCACAGCAAAAATAGGCTCCTTGCTCTTCACATACAGAAGCAAGAGCATGGATCATGAGCCTCTATATGGTTTCTGCAGAAGGCACCCAGAACAATGGACATCAAGAGGGCTTCAAGCAGAAGTACAGACAGATCAAGATCTGCATTTCCCCCACACCACCCCTGCAGGCAGCATAAGGAACAGATATCAGTATGACTTCAGGCAGTAGCACAGACCTTATAATTCTTCATGGCCTTCTGTGGCTACAAAGGATATCAACACAGAAACCTGCTGCAATAGGAGCATACACCCAAACATAGTTTCTGGTGGCAGGATAGACTTGGACATCACCATGTCCTCAGGTAGCACTCAGACCACTCCCATCAATTTGATCAATATGGCCCCCATTGGCAAAATGGCCCACAGATACCAACTTGGCTTCAGGCCACAGCACAGACCATGTACATCTGCATAACCATTGCTGGTAACATGGGCTACAAACATTAAGTCAACTCCAGTAAGACCTTGTAAAAGATAAAAGTTTTAAAGTTGCCCCCCTAGACACAAAGTTTAGAGCAGAAAAAAACAAAAAAAAAAAAAAAAAAACAAAAACAAAACAGGTTAGGCCCCAGAATTGTATGTTCCAAAAAGCCTCTCCTAGGACTATAAAATGGATAATTACATTGGCCAGCTCAACAGCTTTCTCCCAGAAACTAGCTGACCATAAATCTTAGAGAACAATCTTGAGAAGCAGGAAACAACTTCTCCTAGGAACTAGCAGACCATGAAGTTAAACAATCTGAGAAGTAAGAGACAGCTTCTCCTAGGAAACAATCTTGGGAGACAGAGAGTTCTTCCTTGTGATTTTTCACTGTTATTCTATGACGCCATCCCTGCCCCCTCGGGTTGTGGTTTCTCCCTTTAAATACCTCTTCTCCCAGCCTCTCGGGGTTGAACTCCACTGCCCCTGCGTGGGATACGAGTCTCGACCCCAGTGCACTGGTTGCTATCTATAAACCTCATGTGATTACAACAAAGACGGTCTTGTGTGAGTTCTTGGGGGGTTGCGTCATCCCGAGACTTGAGAGAGGGTCTCCCCACTCCGGGGGTCTTTCATTTGGGGGCTCGTCCGGGATGGGTGACCACCCTCATCTCCAAAGACCCACTTGGAGGTGAGATAGCGTCTGTGTCTTTGTCTGTGTCTGTGTTTTGTGCCGGCTAAACTCTGGGTCTGTATTTGCTACTCTGGGTCTGTATTTGCTCGTGAGTTCTGGAGTTCTGGTTTTGCAGTCACTCCCATCTCGGGCTGAGAGGGAGGCTCGTTTCTCAGGAGAGAAGCGAGTGTGAGCGGTAGACGTGCCTGGGGCTCACTGATTGCACTGCCCTGGGAGACGTCCCAGGAGGTGAGGAGGGACCCCAGGGACGCCTGGGAGATTCCCATCTGGGTGCTTGTGAGAATTCAGTGATTCTCCTAGATTAGAGAAAAGACCTGCCCTCCTGGCCATCTGTATTTCCAGAGTGGTTTTTGTCTGTGTGTCTTAGGTCTTTGTTTTGTGTTACCACTAGATTGAACACACAACTTGTCAGTTGAGATTCTGGTTGGGAAAGAGGAGTGATGTGAAATCTGCTCCCCTTCATCTGTTTTTGGTGAACTCACGGAAGCTCCCATCTGAATCAGTTCGGTTTTGTGGTGATCTTGCGGCAGCCACTTGTCTTTTGTTTTTGTGCATACTTCTGGTTTTTTGTCTGTTAATCTTTTGATTGTCTTTCTGTGTGACTGAATGCTCTTGTCCTTTTTGGCGGACCTCTATTTTCTGGACTCTCTTCTTGTTTTCTCACCATCCCACTTGAGATGCTTGTTAATAGCTGTTACAGGAAATACAGAATCCTACTAGAGGCCAGAAAAAAAAAATGTTCCAGACATGGATGGAAGGCCCTCACTTCTGCCTGTTGGATTCAATATGCCTGAAGGTAGGGAGTGCTCTGGGTCTGCCCCCAGGCTCCAAGGGTGGGTCTCCGAGGGGCTGGAAAATGTCCCACCAATCTGGCTAAGATAAGAAAAAGATATAAAGAGAAAGTTACAAAAATTTAAAGGGTTAAAAAGTTAGAGAGCTAAAGAGAGATAAAAGACAAGAGAGGAACATATACTGGCCACAGTAGTTAGGGAACCTAAGAAGACAGTACCTGACAACAGAAGAGAATTCCTGGCTAAAGATCAGTGTGTCTAATACAAAGAAAAAGGACACTGGGTCAGGGACTGCCCCAGAAAGAATAAGAGGGGCCACTGGAGAGCCTCTTGGTCCTAGAGTGCTGGCTATGCATAGAGATAGAAGAGAAGCCCGCCCAGTTGTTTTATGGATACAGAGACCCAACACTCTGTGCTCCTATGCCCCAGTGGGCCAGTATCCAAAGACCTTGGGTACAGGGGGCTACTGGCAACAAACAATACTTATGGACTACCCGAAGAACAGTGGACCTTGGCGTGGGCCAGGTAACCCACTAGTTTATGGTCATCCCTGACTGCCCCTATCCCTTGCTCATGAAAAATTTGCTCTTCAAGATGGCTTGCGTGGGCTAAAATGGCTGGGTGAGGCCATGTGTATGCATATCTGCAGACTGTGTATGTGGAGCTTAAGACTGTCTCAGTGTACCAGTACCTTATGCTGGGAGATGTGTGGCTTAGTGCTGTTCTGCCTAGAACCCATCACTCCTGCCAGCCGGGCACTAACAACTGTCACCCAATCCAGGGTGATAGAGTGGCTGATGTTTTGCCTCTGAATAGAACATCCCAAAAGATGGGACCACTGGTCAGCTGCCATGGACTAGATTCTCCACCGGTTGGGGGCAATCTGGTCACCTTGCTGCCCAATCCTGACCTGGAGCCACCATAGCATGAGTATCAAGTACTGACAGAAGCCAATGGGTGGAAAAAAAGACCTCTGCAACTGGCTGATTGATCCCTGCTGAAAGCCGAGGCTACCTTGTCTACCGATGGAAACAGTTCTCTTCATAATGGTCAGAGATAAGTACATGCTACAATGAAGGACAACACAAATGTCATCTGGGATGGACAAACCTCTACCCCCCAGCACATCAGCGCCACAGATGCCTTACCATCTCTTGGATGCCCTGATGAAGCCAACAACTGTGAGTATTATTCATTGCCCAGGACATCAGGAAGGAAGAGATTCAGTGACATGGGACAGTAACAAAACAGATAAAGTGACTCGGGGAATGGCTATGGAGGAGCCTATCCTGGTTACAGGCCTGCAAGAGACAGCCACTGGGAACTGGGATTAGACTAAGGGATGGCCTCACTTAGAATGTACAACAGAAGAAAAGGCCCAAATTGCTTATCTCCTAGTGTTTATAGATACCTTTCCAGGAATAGATAAAAGCTTTCCTCACCAAACAAGAGACGGCCTCGATAGTCATCCAGAAGATACTGAAAGAAATCTTCCCCTGATTTAGAATGCCCAAGGTAATCTGGTCAGACAATGGCCCTACTTTCGTTGCCAAGGTAAGCCAGGGTGTGGCCAAATATTTAGAGGTCGATTAAAAATTACATTATATCTACAGACCTCAAAGTTCAAGACAGGTAAAATAAATAGATAAAGCTCTAAAAGAGACCCTGACCAAATTAACCATGGAGACTGGCACAGACTGGGTGATACTCCTTCCCTCTTGCTCTCTTCAGAGCAAGAAGTCTCCCTTCTAGATTCAGCCTAACCCACTTTGAGATCTTATATGGGGCCTCAGCTCCTCTGACTGTATTAGATGATGTTACTGAACCAACATGTCATAGTAATAATGATTTGCATGCCAGGCTAAAAGACCTACAGGTGATACAGAAAGAAATCTGCTCACAGCTGGCAGCAGCCTATGCCCCGGGGACCCCTGAGACATCTCACCAGTTCCAGGTTGGAGACTTGGCTACATACAACGACACTGAGCCCAGACACTTGAGCCTTGCTAGAAAGGACCGTACCTGGTGCTGCTGACCACCCTGACAGCTGTCAAGTCTCAGCCTTCACCAGCCACATACTAGCCATTGGGGCTGAGAGCTGGGACCTAGAGAGACACTCAGATCTTCAAAAAGCTCCCTAGACTTATACATCAGAGATGGTTCGAGAGCTGGTTTAGTAGATCTCCTTGGATGACTACTCTGATATCTTCCCTTATGGGACCCTTCTTAATTTTGCTTCTGTTTCCGATTATAGGTCCCTGTGTGTTAAATAAGCTAGTTACCTTTATTAAAAAAAAGATGAGTACTGTTCAGATTTTGATGTTACGTCAACAATATCATGTTTTACAAGGTTAAAAAAAACAATATTATAAAGATATAAAAATTTAGTTCTAAGATTAGAACTAGCCACAAGAAGTGGGGAATAAAAGATAAAAGTTTTAAAGTTGCCCCCCTAGACACAAAGTTCAGAGCAGAAAAAAACAAAAACAAAAACAAAAACAAAAAAACAAAAAAACAAAAAAACAGGTTAGGCCCCAGAATTGTATGTTCCAAAAAGCCTCTCCTAGGACTATAGAATGGATAATTACATTGGCCAGCTCAACAGCTTTCTCCCAGAAACTAGCTGACCATAAATCTTAGAGAACAATCTTGAGAAGCAGGAAACAACTTCTCCTAGGATCTAGCAGACCATGAAGTTAAACAATCTGAGAAGTAAGAGACAGCTTCTCCTAGGAAACAATCTTGGGAGACAGAGAGTTCTTCCTTGTGATTTTTCACTGTTATTCTATGACGCCATCCCTGCCCCTTCGGGTTGTGGTTTCTCCCTTTAAATACCTCTTCTCCCAGCCTCTCGGGGTTGAACTCCACTGCCCCTGTGTGGGATACGAGTCTCGACCCCAGTGCACTGGTTGCTATCTATAAACCTCATGTGATTACAACAAAGACGGTCTTGTGTGAGTTCTTGGGGGGTTGCGTCATCCCGAGACTTGAGTGAGGGTCTCCCCACTCTGGGGGTCTTTCACTTGTAGTGATGCAGGTGTGGCCTGTGGTGTTTTTTTTTTCTGTGCCCCTTGGCTCATTTCCACTTTCTCAATTGTGTAGATTTTATGTGTGCAATCAGAACTGTTGTGAGTTTATATGTGCAGCTACCCTGTTGAATTCAGAAAAGTTTCCTCGAAGTCATCTACCACCTCTGACTCTTGCATAATCTCTCCATTTCTCTTCTAGGAATATCCCCAGGCCTTGGGAAAGGAATGTTCTCTGTGTTTCCCATTCGATGCTGAGCATGGTATAGTTTCTTATTCTGTACATTTTCATTAGTGGTAGAGGAACATAAATTTTCCAAAAAGTATTAATTTATAGCACACATGTAAAGCAAGCCATTTGTTCATTTTCCAGAGGCTTTTTAGTTAAGCTTTTTTAAAAAAAGATTTATTTATTAGATACACTGTAGCTGTCTTCAGACACACCAGAAGAGGGCATCAGATCTCATTACAGATGGTTGTGAGCCACCATGTGGTTGCTGGGATTTGAACTCAGGACCTCTGGAAGAGCAGTCAGTACTCTTATCCACTGTCTTTCAACAGAGGAATGGATACAGAAAATGTGGTACATTTCCACAATGTAATACTACTCAGCTATTAAAAACAATGACTGGCTGGGGATTTAGCTCAGTGGTAGACCGCTTACCTAGGGAGCGCAAGGCCCTGGGTTCGGTCCCCAGCTCCGAAAAAAAAGAACCAAAAAAAAAAAAAAAAAAACCAAAAAAAAAAAAAAAAACCAATGACTATATGAAATTCATAGGCAAATGGATGGAACTAGAAAATATTCTGAATGAGGTAACCCAATCACAAAAAGAACATACATGGAATGCACTCAATGATAAGTGGATATTAGCCCAGAATCTCAGAATACCCAAGAAACAATTTGCAGACCATATGAAGCTCAAGAAAAAGAAATACCAAAATGTGGATGCTTCAGGGGGAACAAAATATACACAGGAGGAAATACAGGTACAAAGAGCAGAGCAGAGACTGAAGGAAAGGTCATTTAGAGACTGCCCCACCTGGGAATCAATTATATATGTAGCCACAAAACCCAGTCACTATTGCTGATGCCAAGTAGTGCTTGCTGACAGGAGCCTGATATGGATGTCCCCTGAGAGGCTCTTCCAAGAGCCTTACTGATACAGATGAGGATGCTTGTAACTAATCATTGGACTGAACAAGGGAACCCCAATGGAGGAGTTAGAGAAAAGACTGAAGGAGCTGAAGGGTTTTACAACCCCATAGGAAGAACAACAATATCAACCAACCAGACCCCAGAGATACCAAGGACTAAACCACCAACCAAAGAGTAAACATGGAGGAACCCATGGCTCCAGTCATATATGTAGAAGAGGATGGCACTGTCTGGTATCAACAGGATGAGAAGCCCTTAGTCCTGTAAAGGCTTGTTTTCCCAGTGTAGGGGAATAATACCAGGGTGTTGAGATGGGAGTGGGTGGGTGGGAGTGGGGGGAAATGGAATAACATTTGAAATGTAAGTACATAAAATATCCAGTAAAAACGAAGTTTTAAAAAAAAGCAAATGTAGAGCAAATTGCATCAGAATTTCTTCTGCTTTGTGTGTTTGGTAATAACTATTCTTACTTGTTTGACCTGCTTTTTCATTGTGATTTTCATAGGTATTCCCCGATTTTTTTTAAAATATTGACTAAGTTCTTTGCATTTAGTGTGTGTGTGTGTGTGTGTGTGTGTGTGTGTGTGTGTGTGTGTGTGTGTGTGTGTAAAGGTCAAAGAATATATTGTAGAGTTGGTTTTCTTTTACCACTTGGGTCCCTAGGAGTTAAGTCAGGATGTTAAGCTTGGCATCATGTGCCTTTGCCTACTGATACATCTTCTTCACATAGGCATTTCTTCCTGTACTTATTGTTACTTTATGTATCCCAATTTTTAAAAAAAAGAAAGAGCTGTTTAGATCATTGCCCTTTTTTTAAAAAAAAATTCTTCTCATACATTACATCCATACCAGTTTCCTCTCCCTCCTATATTCCCAGCCACACCTACTTCCTCTCTTCCCCAGACCCACTCCTCTGTTTCCCTTTTTTTTTTAAAAAAAAAAGAGAAGTTATTCCTGCCCAGTTTCTACTTTTAAATAGTTTTTGTTGCTGTTGGTTTTGCTATTGAGTTGAGTTCTTTATATATTGTGAATGTTAATCACTTTATCAATGAACAGTTTTCCAATATGATTCCCTACAAAATGTAGGTGATCTCTTCACTTGTTAACTGTTCTTTTGCTGTGCAGGAGTTTTTCATTTTATATGTTCGTCCTGTTAATTTTGCCTTTTAAAAGTGTTTCTGTAAGTCAGGTTAAAAATGTTTGTCAAGAACAATGCCCTGAAATGATTCCTTGCCCTTTCCTTGAGGCTCTCATGCTTTAAGTATTGTATTAAGTTGATTGTTCATATACAGATAGGCTAGAGATAGAGGTCTAGATTTTTCTTCTACATATGAATATCACCCAATTTCTCTAATATTGAAATATGAAATATCAATAAGGTAGTATTAAACCCAATGACAACAAAAAGGTGAATGGATAAAGTTAATATATGTATACACAATATATTTTATTCAGGTACAAAGACAAATAAATATGTCATTTGTAGGAAAATGAATGTAACTGGAGTTAATCATGTTAAGAGAAATAAATTAGAACTTTCTCTTTCTCCTCTCTCACACACATATATCAGGCAAGTAGAAGGGAAGCCACTTAGGAAGAGAAAGAACAGAGGAGAAATGGGGAGGAACAAAGAGTGACTATGAGCCAAATACAGAGTTCTGAAGATGTTATAATGAAGTTCATTATGGCATACAAGAAATATATTAATAAAAAGAAAACCCCAGGAAAAGAAAGATTTTTTTAAACATAAAGAAAAGCCATCTCCTTTGCAGTCAATATTTCTGCTGCTTTATTAAAAGCAGTTGACTATAAATACACAGATATATTTCTGAGTTCTCAATTATTTTCCATTGGCCTATATGTCTATTTTTATGCTAGTATCTTGCTTTATGGATTACTATAGCTGTGTAGTTCACTTGAAACTAAAGTATTTGGAGTTTTCTTGTTTGTTTGAGATAATTGGCTTTTGTTTTTTTGTGTGTGTTTTTGTTTGTTTGGGCTCTTCTAGCCATTTAGAATCTTTAATGTTTCTATAAATGTTATAGAAATACCTTTGACCTTGTAAAATGTCACTTATGTAAAGAATTGCTGAATCTGTACATCCCTTTGGGTAGTAGATTAAACTTCCAATCCATGAATATGAATTATCTTTTGTACTATTTGTGACATCTTTTATTACTATAATCTTTTCTTTACTACTATGATTTGTACTGTGAAGATCATTTACTTCACTCAAGCTTCAAATAGAACACACACACACACACACACACACACACACACACACACACACGGATTTAATAGAACAGCTAGCTTATAGTTTGTAGTCTGGCAAGTTTAACAATTACTGTTTACCAAGGGTAGGTCCAAGAATCCAGTAGTTGCTCAGGTCACAAAGCTTGATATCTCAGTTTGACTTCTGTATATGTTGGAATTCTAAATAAATAGGCTATAATGCCAGTGCCAGCAGAGCAAGCAGATGAAGAGGGTAAGCGTCCTTCTTCCATGTCTTTTATATAGGCAGCCAGTCGAAGGTGTGGCCCAAATTAGAGGTGGATCATTCCACCTCAAAGATATGGATTAGAAGTGGGTCTTCTCATCTCAGATGATTTGTTAAGAAAAAACATCCCTCACAGCAGTGCCCAGATATTTGTGTTGTGTCAGAAGAAGTCACATTGACAACCAAGAATAGCCACAACATTCAGATAAATGTATTCCTAGGTATTTTTCCAACTACTGTGAGTAGGATTGATTTCTTAGCTATTTTGTTACTGACTTTTTTAAGCCACTGAATTTAGCATACTGATTTTGTATTCTTACTGCCCTATAGAGTTTATCAGTTGTACATACATTGGAATTTTTATGTTTATACATACACACACATATAAAATCAGGACTGCATGGAGACTTGCCAACTGCCATATCTTGTAGCAGGGGTGCAGAAAGACACCCACAGCCCTGCCATGGCAGAAGGTACTAGCAGGGAAAGATGCCCAGAGACCTGCCTCCTGTCACATGATGTGGGCATGTCCACACAGTGCCCTGCCTGCTCCCATGCCATGTAGTGCAGGACAGGGAAGATATCTTTAGACCCACCTGTTGCCATGCTACACAGCAGGCTGTAAACTTCTGAAGGGCTGTTTGTCCCTATGCTGCATGGCACAAAGGTCACTCTAAGGCCCTCCAGCAATGTGGTCCACCTACAGCAGGAGCCACTCAATGTGCAAGTATGTGGTGGACAGATGGGAGAGAAGTAGAAGTAGAACAATTTGAGCATAATGAAGAGAGATGGAACTGAAGGCAAAGGGGTGATGAATAGCTCATTGTGAGTAGCCAGACCTGCCAATTGCAGCCATGGTAAAGACCCAACCTGTGTTTCCACTAAGTGCCATTTCTGGGTCTGTGGGGTTAGTGTCGATGACCATGGCTCATATTACCATTAGAGAACATGGGGGTTGTCTGATCAGCGACCTGGGACTATATGGATGTCCACGGGCTGGCTCAGCTCCTCACTAGTTGCTCTGTAGGGTAACTATCATCACTCACAAGCATCAGCACTTGAACAAGCAGACTTTGCACCTTGACTAAGCAACACAGTAGAGCTGGCCCTGGTGACTGGGACATGTCAATATGAAAGAGCCTCCCACTCATCCTTCACAAGGTGACGCTCTCTAACACCTCACCACTCCACCCCTCACCACATATAGTAGTTTGGAGAGCTGGTCCTGAGGTCATGAGAGTGGGCAAGCTATCCCTACACTTAACTGGCTTCAGCATTTGGAACAGTGGGACCTGTGCCTTGACTGAGCAACACAGTGGAGCTGATTCTGGAGGCAGAGGTGCCAGTGAGCCTCCTTCAAGGGCATGAGAACAGGAGAGCTGACCCTGCCTCCTGCAGATGGTGGCATTGGGTGGCCTAAGGAGAACAGTGCTGGAGAGCTTGCCCTGGATGCAGATAAGGGAGAGCAGGTGAGCTGACTAGCTCAGCTAAAACCCAGGCTCAGATCCAGGACTCTGAGTTGGCCCACCCCAAAACTACATCATCTGTGAACTGTTGGGGTACACAAAAGAGCCAGTTCTGCCATCCAAAGCTTCAGTATCTTCATGAAAGGAAAACAACAGGATAATGGGAGGAATTCCCAGTGAAGATCCAATATTGATGGTGCCACAGAAGCCAGAGACCTCAAGCCAGAACAATGACTCATTGCAATGAACATTTACAGGTGTTGACAGAGGAGTATAAATGAGGGACACACTGTGACACACTACAGTTTCCATGCCATGATGTTTTCTATGCTTTGTTTTGTTTAGTGTGTGTGTGTGTGTGTGTGTGTGTGTGTGTGTGTGTCTGTCTGTCTGTCTGTCTGTCTGTCTGTCTGTCTGTCTGTCGGTCAGTCTGTGTTTTGTTTTGGGGGAATTGCAAGGGCAGAAGGTGTATATGAGGTGGTGTGTGATAAAAAACTTACAAAGAACCAATAATTTTTTTAAAAAAAATCATGATTACATATAGAATAACATCTGTGAATGTACAATTTAAGCTCACATTTGAATTTTTTTAAAATATTTTTTCTCTTGCCTTATTGCTCTGGATAATACTTCCAATACTAAATTAGAATTGAAGTGCCTAAAAGTGTTCACCTTTAATTAACTTATAAATGGTGGTTTATATCATGAGAAAATAGTGAATTTTCCTGCATGTTTTCTCTGCATCTGTTGAGATAATTGCATCTTTTACTCTTCATTCTGTTGCTATAATATGATAATTTTGTTGATTTGCATACAGTGTTTTGACCTTATATTTCTGGAATAGAACTGTAGTTAATTTGAGGTCTATTTACTTTTATGTATAGTCAAATTTGATTTAATAATATTTGTTGAAAATTTTTATAACATATTTTAAAATGTTTATTTTGTATGTGTGTGCTTTCTATGTATATATTTGTAGCACATGTGTTTAATTTCCCACTGAGGCCAAAAGAGAGTAACAGATCCTGTTGGAAAATATTAGCTATAATCCAGAAGATATTGATCTATATTTTTATTGCTATTGATATTTTTGTTAATATTTATTGCTACTGTGTGTGGGTATGTCTCTGTGTTCTTATAAGAATTGTCTGGTACTATTAGAATTAGTGAAGAATGATTCAGGATCATTCTTGAGACATGAGTGGTAGATGTCATGTACTTTACTTCATTTTTTATACAGGTCATTGTTAATCTCTATGCTCTATATCATGTCTACCATATCAATCATGTTAGAGAAATAACTTATTTTGTTTTCTTCCTTTTAATTCCTACTTGTGAACAGAAACAATTCAGTCTCCTCTACTAAATTTGAATTGATGTGTCATATAAGATTATGGGGACTGGCTAAATTTGTCTGAATCCGCAGAAAAGAATGTCAAGAGGATAGACTGAAACTTTCAGATAAAGACATAAGCTATTATCTATAATTCTAACCAATTCAGGTATACCTTGCTATACTCAAACTCCATGATTTGAAGATTAAATTCATCCATATCGAATAGTCAGGGAGACAAAGAAACAGCAGAGACAACCTGGCATCTTCATTTTTCACTTGCACATGTTAATTAGTTTACTTGAGGGAGTATTTTGTTTTTTTCTTTTTTATTGGATATTTTATGTATTTACATTTCTTTTTTTTATTATCTCCTTTATTCAACTGGGGAAACATGTTCAGAGAGGAAGTATTTGTAATGTCACACAGTTTATGAGTAGCAAAGCAAAAATTAAAACCCAAAGAGAACAAACTCTCTGTTAAAGACTTTTTTAAAATTTATCACCAGGAATTATCTTTGATAGACATCAGGACTCAACACAGAGTGAAGCAGGGAAGACTTCAGTGGTAAGCAACCTTGTGTCATCCGCCGCAGTGATTTGAACCTCAGAGGGATAGAGAAGTCGAACAGAAGGGTTGGCGTCATAATCTGCCTGGTAGTATGTGTAGTTGAGCAGATGGTCAGTGTGGAGAGGTGTTGTTGTAAAAATATAAAAATTAAAAAACTATGGATGTCTTTTTCCCCCGCTAGGTCCGCACCGCGGTGTCCCAAGATATCTGCTAGATATCTTGGTGGAAACACATCCCAGCCACACACTTTCCTACACTCAAAGCCTCACATAAAAGAACACACAACACAATAATCTTAGACCCAATTGATAAGATATAATTGCCCGCTTAAACATACAAAGCCCGGTACCATCCATCCCTTAGGAATATTGATAACAACCTGTAAATACACAGAGCAGAATCTTAACATCACCTGCCATGGCTTCTCCGTTCTCCTCTCTCCTGTCCCTTCCTTTTCCTCCAGTCTCCTCCTCTTCCTTCAAACTTCTCTCCCGCCCATCCTTCCTTCTCCTCCAATGACAGGCCTCCTTCTATCTTGTACCTGCCCTTCACCTGTACAAGGTTCTGGTGAAATCACCTGATTTCTGAGTATGAGACTAGGCAGCTGTCCTTGGGGCAGTGGAATTAGCATCAAAATACAGATAACTTCAGGGCAAACCACAAAATTTCCCCCTTTTTGTCCAGTTAAAAAGCCTTTTCACTTATTTATAAATTGAGTACAATTATTACCATTCTACAATTTATAAAGCATATGATATTCTAAACACCCAGTCCATCACTATATCAGTTAAACAGAACATTTAGTTATCCATTCCAGCTTAAGAAAGGCTTAAAATCTATATTATATCTTGGCTAGCTTGTATACTATCTGATAACTATCTAATAAAATATGTATTTTCAGAGTTATACAGCCTGATAGGCTGAGGCTATAATCAGTCTTCAACCCCATCAGAAATCTGAAAATGACGAAATATCTATACACATAGGAAGTCTAACATGGCTTCTAGAAATGAGAGGTTGTAGAGACAAATCTCCACTAGCACAGTCCCCTGTTAGCAACATGTGAGCGCAAGTCTTCAGTCTTCTGGCCCAAAATCAACAGACAGACTCTTGAAATGCAGATTTTGAAGGGCTGATCACACTGTCTTGGCAGAATTTACAGTCAACTATTCTGCATAATGTGACCTTTTCTGGACAGTATTAGTCTGCAAATGAAACAGGCAGTTTTGTCTAGTGGCTGCCTAGCCACAAAGTATTGCCTCACCTGAATGTAGAGATGTTCAAATTCTTCATTAAATCCACCAAAGGGGGAACTGTTAGGAGCAGATATGTCTCAACAAAAGATAAATAACTTTAAATCTCAAATTTTGTGGATTTCTGACGTTTTTGAAAACCATCTATCTAAGACAATCTAGACTATTGTCTTTATATCTTACTATTGTCTTGAAAGTACTCTCACAAAGTCAGAGCTGTGAATTTGCTAGTTGGCCCTTAACTCACAGATGTAATCAACTCAGAAGTTTTAATGACATCATTAGAAGGACTGGCTCTAAACCTTGCACTTTTAAACATTTAACAAATAAATTCTATATCAAAGCAAAGATATGATTTTAGCTTAGTAAACAAATGAGAATACGACTGTATAACTCAATCTAGATAATTCCTCCCTGTTAAATTACAACCATTTCTAAATTCCTCATAAAAACAACTTTAGAATAACCACTTTCAGCCCCCCAAAGTCCAGGGAATTGGGGAGATGCCTCCTCTATAACTTCTTCAATCTGTACATGGGCGTTGAGATATCCTTGGGGGTAGAGGGTAGGAAGTATGAATCAAACACTGTAGCATCATGTGTCCTGACTGGACCCAGCTGAAAGACCTTGAGAGCAGGAATCCAAGTAGGTACACTCTGTAAAATACAACTCTCAAGACAAAAGTTTAGAATCGAGAGATCTTTTTGTTTGATTCTCTTGAATACATTTTTCAGGCAGTCTACCTCTATCAAATCTGATCAGTATGACTCTGTGAGATTTCTAGAGCCTAATCACACTTTTTAAAAACACAAAAACTAAATATTTCTCCCAAAATACTGTGTTCCTTGGTCTGTAACCAGAAAAACTTGTATCTTGCACTTTCTCCCAGAGTAATAATATAACTATGAAACTTAAAGTCACACCCATCATGAAGACTAAATTTTTTAAAAAGGAAGTAAGCTAAAAAATTAGCCTGTTAGGCTTTTGTACTCTGTGATACCAAAATTCCCGTGGAGCCCATGTTAAGAGAATCTGAGCTTCCTGTTGTGGTAAATATCAAAAGTAAACACAAACCCTTGCTAGCCAGCATCAACGAGCCTTATGGCCTTTAGCAGGGTAATTCATAAAAGAAACTAAAAACCTTTAATCAATTCCAGTATCAATAAGCAACACATCAAACCAGGACTTTAGCCCAAAATATCTCAATCTATCAAGCTCTCTACCCGGAGCCACAGATTTTTATTTAACCTTAATAACTTCTATAATATATTCCTGCATTCACTCTCCCTGTTGTTACAGACATTTATCACAACTCGCTACTTGGAGTTAGTGACCAATTTTTCCCTATCTAAGTTCTGAACCATAGATGAAAATCCCCAAATGATTCCACCACGTGATTCGGGTAATCTTTGTACTCTCCTTAAAACAAACTTAAATACCTTCTATCAATTCTAAAACCAATAAGCAACTTAAAACTCAGGACTTTAACCCAAAATATATCCATCTGTTAAGCTCTATACCTGGAGTCACAGATTTTTCTT